>NC_064620.1:547368429-548047179 GCF_023898315.1 Schistocerca nitens | reverse complement strand
GTTAAAGACTGCGATGGAGCTCCGTATGCCACGGCAAACTGGCTGACACTGACGGCGGCGGTGCACAAATGCTGCGCAGCTAGCGTCATTCGACGGCCAACACCGCGGTTCCTGGTGTGTCCGCTGTGCCGTGCGTGTGATCATTGCTTGTACAGCCCTCTCGCAGTGTCCGGAGCAAGTATGGTGGGTCTGACACACCGGTGTCAATGTGTTCTTTTTTCCATTTCCAGGAGTGTATTAATACCATCAGAATTTAATTACTACCTTACAAGTGACTTAACTAAGAAAATAATTCTACATCTACATCTTCGTAGATACTCCACAAGCCACCTTTCGGTGCGTGGCGGAGGGTACCCTCCACCTTTATTAGTCATTTCGTTTCCTGTGCCACTCGCAGATGGAGCGAGGGAAAAAACTACTATCTATATGCCTCTGTATGAGCCCTAATTTCTCATATCTTACCTCTGTGGCCCTTATGTCCAATATATGTTGGTGGCAGCAGAATCGATCGAAAATCAGATTCCAATCAGGGTTCTCTAAATTTTCTCAATGGTGTTTCTCGAAAAGAACGTCGCCTTTACTCCAGAGATACCCAATTGAGTTCCCGAAGCATTTCCGTTACTCTTACTTGTTGTTCTAACATCCAGTAATAAACCTAGCAGCCTGCCTCTCAATTGCTTCAATGTCGTCCTTCAATCCGACATGGTAAAGATCCAAATACTCGAGCGGTCTCAAGAGTAGATCACACCAGGGTCCTATATGCTGTCTCCTTTACCATTCTTTCCTAAAATTCTCCATATACACAGAAGTCGACCTTTCGTTTTCTCTACTACTTACTTAGACGAACTGGCTATGTCAAGCAGGGCATTTGTAATACTGTATCTGAGCTTTATTGGTTCGTTCCTCCTACTCATCCGTATTAACTTATATTTATCCACATTTAGAGCTAGTTGGCACTAATCACGCCAGCTAGAAATTTTGTCTAAATAGTCTTGCATCTTCAAACAGTCACTCAACTTCGACACCTTTACTGTATACTACAGCATTGCCAGCAAACAACTGCAGATTGCTGCCCACCCTATAGGCCAAATCATTTACGTATATAGAGAACAACAGTGGTCCTCTCACACTTGACTGGGGCGCCCCTGACGACACTCTTGTCTCCGATTGGCTGTGGAGGACGACATACTTGTTGAGCCGTGCGCGGCTTCGCGCCCATGCCGTTCGTTGCTCGTCATCTTATTTTTGTGGTTCTGTCGCCTCGTTTTTGTTTTAATTCGATTTACTGGCGTCACTAGGTTGCTGGTTTGCTTGCCTGTGAGTGGCAGCAGCAGCGCTTATCGATAAGTGCACTGTCATACTGTCTCTGGTGCGACCGATAGAATTTCCGGGTCGTCGTGTGTCTGGAGTTCAGTCGGGGACAGAGCTCCAGTGAGGAGCGGACAGCCAGTACTTGCCGACCGCTGGCCACACACATTAACTGTCCGACGGAAGGAAACTGGAGCGGGAACGACCGCCGGTTGGTCGTTCGGTTGATCATCTCATGTGTATTTGGTCTTTTGGCCGTTTCTGGGCCTCGTCAGTTGGTCATCTTGCCAGACGTGGGTCGGTTCCTTCCTCGTGCAGAGATGTCGTCGCCGATGGGCAAGAGTTACCTCTGCATGTGTCGGTGCGAGCCAGTGTTCCCGGCTCGCCATGTCTCCGATTCCGAACGGACATCGAGTTGAGTCGGGTTGGAGCTGCAGTGAGCTCCTGAAAGCCAAGACTCGTCCGACCGTTGCTGACACTGAAGGGGCACATCTACACAGTGGAGTCGTAGACCGGACATTGTGTGCTGTGCCACACCCAATAAAAAGTTACAAGTTTTCGTTTTCGCAGATACTGCAAATATGCCTGTGATCCACTTCCATCTGCCACCTTGGTCTTAGAAGAAACTCTGGCGTCTGAGAAACGTTGAGAGATAGAATCTTTAATAGACCTCGTAGCTTCGACTAACATGCTCCAAGGCACAGGCGATTTAGATAAAGATCTTCAAGATTGTATCTCTTCACTTGCTGCCGCGGGAAGCGATGTGACTTCGGAGAAAGATGTCTTCTCCCTTCAAGAAAACTCAAAAAGGCCAGTAATTGGCGTTTTTTTTTTCAGAGACGTACGTTTCTTAACTCTTGTGCTGGTTCGACATGAGTTTGTGCTGTCGTGTAGGAGGGGAGATTTAGCGCCTCTAAAGCCCTGTGATTGGCTCAAAGACGAGTGAAGGCGGTGTCGTTCGTGCACATTGGGGAAAAATGGAATTTTTTTATCTGTAGAGGTGCGAGGCACTCGGGTTCTGGACTTTGGTCTGGAAGCAACTTCTGGCCGAAGTCTGGCATGTGTGGTTGGCACTTGGGACCTGTCCTGAGACTGACTTCACATGTGAGTAGTTAGACTGGGGAGCCTGTGGTTAAATTCTTACATTACCGACAGTGTGACGTCAAACGTCTCAGACTACTCGTTTGCCGAGGCCACACTTATTCGTTTTTGGATTACCAGTCTTGACATTTGGTATCCTTGGGCGCTCTGTCATAAAAGCGTGCCAAATTGGTCCTTGGTACGACCAGCGAACGGGTGTGCCACACACTGAAATCTACCATGATTTCAGGGCTCTGGTAGAGAGTAAATTGCGATCTCTCTGCCTGATCGCTAAATCGTGAGATTTTGCATTTCTTTCGTGGCCGCGATCGATTCATAGGTGCCCCGCCTCTGCCGCACTCGACTCGCCACATGCACGTTAGATCGTTTCACGAAGCAAACAGGGTAAAGTATTGCTGCTCCGGCCTTGTCTGGGAGTACAAATCCCTATCTCTGGCAATTGAGATAATATTTGGCATGGATTTTCTAAATCAACAACAGGCCGTAATGGACGTAGGGCGAGGAGAACTGACTTTACCTAAAGACGGCGCCATGAAGATTTCCTGCGCTGACCCCGAAATACGTGCGCAAATCCCTGCCGAATGCCTCGATCTAAAATACGCATGAAAAAAGAGGAAAAAAATCAATCATGGCCCATGAGTGTAGCCGAAACACTTAAGGGGAGTGGTACCGCCCTATCTCGACAATGTTAAATTGGCTATATAAATGCCCCGTTTTCTCAGAAACTCTTGAGTATATAAATGTGGTGTTTTTGTCACATGTTCTCCGACGTTTTGTGACTGTATTGCTGTACATTCACTTTAAAATAACAACTGGAAAAAGTTATGATTTTTTCCCTAAACATATAATTTTTTGGTGTAAATTTTCAAAATTTTAATTTGTTGAATTTTAACTATTACAGTAAATACTACTAAAGTAGAGTTACAGCATCATTGCACTATCTATGTTGTGTGGTAAATAATTCATTGATGTAGATTCAGAAGTTTATGTGGAAAAGGGGCTTTTATACTGAAAAATGTCGTGTTGAGAAAATTGCGTTTAAAGAAAAAATACAGTCAACTGCTACATAACAAATACGTTAGAATCCTCCTGGATGGTAGTCCTCATCTCCTCCTTCATCTTCCTCGCCCAGTGCTGCCCTCCTTCTCTTCGATCTGGCTTCTTTTGACATATTGTTTTTGCAATCTCTGCCTTCATGATTCGCAGTTTGTCCAAGTCCATCACACTTTTAGTGGTGTTGTAACCTTTATGAGTGTCAAGATATTCCAAAACCTGTAGTCTTCCACAATAGCCATAATTAAAAGTAAGAACAGCATCCAAACACCAAGTTCAAAGACTCATCTTCCAACAAACACAGTTTTTGGTATCCTTGGCCATACAACATTGTTAAATGATTCATCCGCATTTTGTGTTTTTCCCTTGAGACATTTCTTCAGCAGCTCTGGTTGGGCAAGATCCTGAAACACAAGTTTCATGGCAAGCATAACAGCATGTGGTATAGTAATTTTGTGCGAGAATGTGTCTACTTTACCCTCCTCTTTTGCCTTCAAGTATTTACACCATTCAGTGGAACACCGGTATTGTATTGGTTTAGCATCTGTAGACAGTTTGTGAAAATAAATTGCCCAAACAACTATCTTCATACCATCTAAATTATCTCTGTTACTTCTAATAGCCATACCATAATATTGTGTAATCTGATCAATTTCTTTATCAGTCAGTTGACGTCTTATACTTAGACCATCAGATGTTGTGGTACTTCCCAACTGCTGTTTGAGTCTACGTAGTCTCTTTTGCACATGATTAATGCACTCTAGTTTTATAATTGACAAATCACCATAGGGTTTACTCTTCACCACTGCCTTATACGACCGTGAGTCTCCATCCCCAAGAAAGCTCATGTAGCGAACAGAATGGTCATGCTGGGAACGTCGGAACTATTTCACTGCAGAAGCAGCCCCATCCCTCCACTAGTTCCTTCATAGTTTCTCTGACAATTCATTTCATGCTTAGTTTGCTTTTCAGTACTCTTGCCTGCTTGTGTACAACCCAACACTTTCTCATTGACGATGCTGATAATAGATGCACATGAATTCTTTGAATGGAAACCTCTTTTTTACCAGGTTCTGTAGAATGATATTGCTATGTCAGAACTACCATTTTATGTTACAGCCTGCTCTGCTGCTGTCGTCATTGACTCCATAGCACACGCCTTGACACTACTTCTTATAATGGAGTTGTATTTGATAGATTTTGTAGGGGGACTAGGGAGGTTAAGCAAGCCGCAAAGAACCTTACCAGCGTAATGGCCTTTCCCTATGCATCTAAGTCCATAGAAGTATCTTACATTAGTGTCAAAAAGTTCATTCCTTACACTTACTTCTGAAGTCTTTGCTTTCACAGTTCAAACACATTATTAGTAAAGTGCACACCAGACCATTGCGTTGAGATAGCTTTTCAGAAATTTCAATTTCCCCTCCACATACGTGACAACAAACTGTTTCACACAAAGCTGAAATAAGTATATGGAGATTAATAATGATATTGCAGTTTGTTTCACTGTCTGAAGCTGCATTGTATTTCACATCATTACCCAGCAGTTTTTTCTAGGAAGCAGTCAGAGGAGGAGAAGGACTGTCACTATTTACAACCAAATTATCAGGCCCTTCGGCGGTAACCACTTTTTTTACTGCTGCTATATTTGATCTGTAGTATGTATTTCCTTTGTTTCGTATTTTTTAAACACTCCTTTTGGTTTAGTCATGACGAAAACTATCACAGGAAACAGAAACGAAAAGGCGGCTAGTGGATAACTGTTGTTGTCAAACACAAAGAAATGTGAAGTTCAAAGAGTTTACTGCGAAGTACCGCTAGTGTAGACAACTTATGAAACGGATAGTTCTCTACAAAACAAAAGAAACCACAGCCTTCTAGACTATATAGTTCCAGAGAAAAAATGCTATATGCGAAATGATGGAAAAGAAAATTCTCGGAAATGACATTACATGATTATTTTCAAATATTTATTTAAAATGGTAATTAATCGAATATTTCAATAAAACCAACACCAAATTAAGCATAAACATCCATATTTTCATAATTTGCATGAAAGTAAGAATGTCAAATTTTTTCATTTTGGGCGGTACGGCTCCCCTTAAGATGTTCAGCAAACTCAAGGAGAGGTGCGCGATGCTATTGATCACATGCTAGATAATTTAGTAAACATCCCGGCACAGGAAAAAGAAGAGCTTGAGCGAAATTAAAGGAAAACGAGAATGTCTTTCTACCGAAAACCGGAGAAATCTGAAATTTCATGTATGCTTTCCGGTTGCGGAAACACACTAAATTCTTCGTGCCTCCCTACCAAATCCTACAAGCCTATAGGCAGAAGGTTTCTCTCGAGATCAAGAGGATTCTTGACGAAGACATCATTGAACCCACAAGCTCCACGTACAACAAGCCACTCACAGTGGTGACAAGGCTGACGGCTCGATCCGTTTGGTGCTGGATTCGCCCCAAATCAATACAATCATTTAGCCAGAGACAGATCGTCTAGATAACCTGGAGGAACTCCTGCAAAATTTCCATGGTGTTACGGTTTCTTCATCTAATGACATGCGGTACAGTTTCTGGAAAATCATGCTCTATCCAAATGCAAGAAATACACGGAGTTCCTTGCATTCGGGAAATGCTACCGATTTAAACATCTACCATTCAGGCTAAATGTGTCTTCATCTGCCTTCATCACAGGACTCGATAGCATCTTAAACGATTCCATTAAGCAAATGATCACCTACGTGGACGATCTCTTGATAGCATAACAGAATCTATGTGGAGAGGACACAATGTGATCCTCAGAGAAATCCTCCAGACCTTCAAAGAATGCGACTCAACCACCAAGATCATGAAGTCATGCATAGGAATCTCACGAGTAAAATTCCTCGGACATATCATTACCGCGGAAGGAATCACACCAGACCCGGACAAAATAGAGGGAATTACGAAATTTGCTACGCCAACCACCAAGAAACAACTTCGTGGCTTCCTTGGCATCGCAAATTTCTATGAACGATTCGTCCATGTGAAGAAATTAGCGACACTGCGGCTATGCCAGCTCACAGGAACAAATAGGAATGGGACGACGTTGCGGAAGATGATCTACAAGGCCTTAAAACCACGCTGATTGATGCGCCAATTCTTTCTCACCCCAACCCCAACCTGGAGGACTTTTGCATAGCTTCAGACAGCTCCTACTCTGAGATTGCTGTAGTGATTTTCCAATGATATCAGCAAGGGAAAAACATGGTGCATAAAACCATTGCTTTTGGAAGCCCAGTCCTCAGCAAGTGCAAAAGAAATTATTCGGTTACTGAATTAGAAGCTTTTGCGGTTGTTTACGGCTTCGCGAAATTTCGTTTTCTCTTGTATGGGAGAAAAGCATACTCCAACCACAAAGCGTTGGAATTCCTACTCACAGTGAAACTCCGAAACAAACGTGTAACGAGAGGGACACTCTTGCTCCAGGTGTATGACTTTTCGATCACACACATACTAAGAAAGGAGAACGTCATTGTAGATGCGCTGTCGCGTTCACCTGGGAGGCTAGAAACAAGAAGAAGGTTGTATTTGAGACTTATGTAACCTCGAGCGTCAAGGTCATCAGCAAGGGGCAGGACAAGGATCCACGTCTATTTGCTCTAAAACAGAGTGAAACGCCCAGCTTTTCCCACAGGACAGGGTAGGTAGTTTAAATTGTGGAAAGGGTCCAAAATAAGGGGTTGTCAGTTATACTCGAACATACAACTTTATTATTTGGTCAAACATTACAAGATCTCACAAAAAAAAATTTTTTTAAACACACATCTTTAGTCTGTGGGACTTAATTACCGGTTGAAATCCAATTTAATTTAACAACGACTGAAAGCCAATAACTTAAAACGCAAGCATAATCAGAAATTTAAAAGGCAAGCCTTAACTTGCAACAATTTTTTATTTTGGCTGAAGGCCCAAAAAACCTGAGATTTTCGGAGCAAACAATTTGAATTCAAAATCGGCTGGAAGCCCAACATTTAAGGCTAAACAACATTAAATTGACACTTCGAGAACAAATAAGTTAAATTCAAATCAGCTGAAAGCCTAACGCTTAAAACTCCTTAACATTAATTTTTTTATGCCAAAGACCTTATGTGAAACAGTTCTTTAATTTAGGCTGAAGGCCTTAAGAGCAAAACAACTCAAACTCAAAATCCGCTGAAGGCTCAACACTTAAAATTCAACAACATTAAAACCTATAAAATGTCAAAGGTCTTATGAAACATTTCTTTAAAATAGGCTGAAGGCCTAAAGAATCTTACGCCTTAAGGCCGAAACAACCTTGATTTAAAAAAAAATCATCTAGAAGCCATACAAGTACAAACAACAAGAACAAAAATTTTTTAAAAAATGCAGTGCTGCCAATGGCGCTCAGATGTTGGAGGATCGGCCCTAGAATTCAAACACTAACGCTTGCATAGGTGAGACAGGCAGTCGGCCGAACCACTGTCGATCCGACGACAGCCCAACCGACAAATGGTCAACGGACCAACCGACAGGATAACTTATCTTTCGTGTCCGGGACCGGTGAGCCATGGACCTCGTATCAAAGGGAAGAGCCCCCCACACTCTCTGACCGTGCGGGGACACCGCCAGGCCCCGGCCCCACACGCACCACGGGGACTTCCTAGCTGCTCCACGCCAACAGACCAACTGGCCAAGCCCGGAAACGGTGAAAGGACCAAATATACGTCGGCAGATCAGACGACCAACCGAACGACCAACAACGGTCGTCACGCTCCAACGTCCCTCCGTCGGACAGTTCATGTGTGACGCCAGCGGTCGGCGAGCACTAGCTGTTGGCACCTCACCGGCGCTCCGTCCCCGACTTCACTGCTGCTGTGTCCAGACTGCACTGCTGGTCCGTCTCCAACTGACTGCCAGCCACACGACGACCCGGAAATACTATCGTTCGCTCCAGAGATAGTACGACAGGGCACTTATCGATACGCCCTGCTGCTGGCGCTCACGGGCAAGTAAGGCAGGAAGTTAGTAACGCCAGTAAATATAATAAGAAAACGAAGCGGCAGTACCGTAATAGAAGATGACAAACAATAAATTGGATGGACGCGAGCGGTGCACGGCTCACAGAAAATGAAAGACAAGAGGGAATAAAAACCGACGCACTTTTACTTAGTGGAAAATGGCATTATGTTCTTTTGAAGTGAGGGAAAAGGAGCACCTTGCGAATTTGCATTCCACATGAACTGGTAAACAGTATCATCTGACACACTCTCCGGAGCTACGCACATTTTGTACCCAGGAAGTGCTACTTAAAACTGCGCACACTGTGCTATTTCAAGAATGTGGACAGAAAAATGAGGAGGGATTTGGCTGTCCGCAGAGCGTGTCAGAAGTCAAAACACGTAACTGTGGCAAGGCAAGCACCTTTATATCCCATCAAATTTGAAGTATCTTGTAGCAACAGATTTGATGGGCCCACTCATGCGAACAAATAGAAGGTAGTACTACACCCTAGTGGTAGTAGAGCTGACATCCAAGTATGTCACTCCGCTCAAGAAAGTAACTGCGCCGTCAGTCAGTAGAGCATTCTGCAAGGATCTACACATGCAAGTCGGCCATGTCGACACTATCATCTCCGACAATTCCGGTCAGAGAAGTGGAAAGAGATGTTGCGGAAACAGAAAATAAAACCCATCTTCGCTTCCATACGACATCCACAATCCTCGCCAGCAGAGAGAGTGATGAAAAGTTTGGGAAACCTCTACCTCACCAAACTACACGCCTCCTGCGATATTTTCCTTAGTGACTTCCAGGACGTTATGAACGAGTTGCCACACGGTGTCACCAAAATATTACCAATAACAGTCCTTAAGAACAGGCAACCCACAGATCTCATCCGTGAATTTGTAAATTTTCCGCCCTCGAACACGGGAACAACACCAACGGGTTGCTGACCTTCCGCTCAGCAGATTGTGTGAGGCAGGAGAGAAACGCAAAGCGAGCTAGGATAGAGAAGCAGGCGATACAGTGTGGTGTCACCGCCAGACACCACACTTGCTAGGTGGTAGCTTTAAATCGGCCGCGGTCCATTAGTACATGTCGGACCCGCGTGTCGCCACTGTCAGTGATCGCAGTCCAAGCGCCGCCACACGGCAGGTCTCGAGAGACTGACTAGCACTCGTCCCAGTTGTACAGCCGACGTTGCTAGGAAAGGTTTACTGAGAATTACGCTCTCATTAGCCGAGACGATAGTTAGCATAGCCTTCAGCTTAGTCAATTGCTACGACCTAGCAAGGCGCCATTTATCCTTTGCTATGTATCTAATGAAGCATGTACAGTAACAAGACCAATGTTCACCAATTGTGGATTAAAGTTAAGTATTCCAGCAGCTACGTACTTTTCTTTATAGCATTCATTAAGTATCCTGTTTCAGACCTCACGCCATCCTGCGTGAGCTTATAGCGTGCATTTCGGCTTCCTCAAAACAACACGGTGTTGGCACTTCTGCCGACACATCATATTGGCGACGAGGCTTAAAAGAGGATTTCTCGTTCGTATTGATCAAATTTACTTGTGTCATGGCTTCGCCACAATCACCAGATGTAGTGTCCGAATTTTATCGCTTGCAGAATCAGCAGACGCAGGCGTTATTGTATGCCCTTGGACAGCTCGTCCAGGGTCAACGTGCAATGCAAAACGATGCGGCAGCCGCCGCTTCACAGCTACCGCACCCACAACATGCAGTGGAAACACCTTTTAGACGCTTCGATGCGGCCCTGGAAAGGTGGACGGAGTGGTCACGCCAATTTGGATTTCATCTCGCCGCCTACAGAATTCAAGGTAACGAGCGGCAGCCTCATTTATTGGCGTGTGTAGGGGTGCAAACGTACCGTGTGATAGTGAAATTATTTCCCCGACGCGACGTAGCAACTCTGTCCTACGAAGAAATTTTGTCTGCTTTAGATGCCTATTTCAGAGAAACAGTCAATGTAGTTGCAAAAAGGTATATATTCTTTCGTACAAAACGTACGGCCGGTCAGACTAATAGGGAGTGGGTTGCAACATTGCAAGGTCTTACAAGGGATTGTGCTTTTGAGTGTGAATGTGGACTCCCTTATTCAGATACAATGGTACGTGATACAATAGCACAGAACGTTTCTGATGTTTGTATATGGGAGCAAATTTTGAAACTAGTCAATCCCTCCCTTCAACAAGTGATAGACATATTGGATAGGCAAGACACACTTGACTTTGCTCAGGAATCATTTCCAACTTTGCCAGCTGTGTGTCACATTAACCGGCCCGCCGGGCGAGCTGCACGGAACTGTAAACAGCCCTCGCGCTCGTCCGCGCAGCTGCCGCCACGATCTCAACCACGTGTCCCGCGGCAGCGAGCAAATGCAGTGAAATCATGCCCGCGGTGTGCTACTAGACATTCGCGTGAGAATTGCCCATCACGCCAAGCTATTTGCTTTTTCTGTAATAAAAAAGGACATGTTCAGAGTGTTTGCCAGAGAAAGCTCAGATCGGACATTCACAACGATTCCAGGCCTTTTGCTTCGCGCCGAAATCGAACCAAGGATGCTCAGGCTCGTGAACCTTCGCCCATGGAAATTCATGTAATTCGTTCCACTCCACCCAGTGCCACTCTCTCTAACAGTGACTGTGTTCGTCCCACAAGAAGTGTGCGTCGACGTCGCCGGAAATCGCGTCAATTAGCATGTGATTCTGTACCAGTGTCCGTTCAAATTGCACGAGACAGTCGCTCTTGTCGTCAGCAGGACAATAAACTTTTTTGTAGACTTGGACATTCTTGGCCACGTGATACCATTCCAGCTCGATACCGGAGCTGCAGTTTCACTAATCAATAAAGACACGTACAAACAACTGGGCAACCCTCCGTTGCGTGCCGCAAATGTTAAGTTACATAGTTATTCAGGACAGCAGATCCCTGTGTTAGGACAGTGCAGCCTTCTTGCAACATACAGGGGACAAACAAAACTTCTGTCTTTTTACGTCCTACGTTCTTCTTCTGCTGTGAACTTGTTTGGTCTAGATTTATTTCAGTTGCTTAACTTGTCTATCGTAAATCAGGTCCTATCAGTGAACCAGACTGTGCCTTCAGACAGTGTTTCTCGTCTATGTGACGAATTTGCAGACATTTTTGCACCGGGCCTTGGTATCACTAAGAACTATAAAGCACATTTGGAACTGAAAGTAAACGCGCAACCGAAATTTTTCAGAGCGCGCAATGATCCCCACGCATTGCGTGATGAGGTCGCAAGAACATTACACGATTTAGAATCACAAGGTGTAATTGAACGTGTGCAGGCTTCTCTCTGGGCTTCACCCTTAGTAATTTTGCCAAAACCTTCCGGAAAATTGAGACTTTGCGTGGACTTCAAGGCCACAGTGAATCCACAACTAGTGATTGCAACTTATCCGTTACCCCGCCTGGAAGATCTTTTTGAGAAACTGTGCCCGGGTAAATATTTTTCGAAGTTGGACCTAGCAGATGCGTACTTGCAAATACCAGTGGACGAGGAATCTCAGCGCGTCTTGGTGGTTAACACGCATCTTGGTTTGTACCGATTCAAAAGATTGCCATTCGGGTGTGCATCCGCCCCTGCATTGTTCCAGCAATATTTACAAACTGTTTGTGCGTCGGTCCCTACTGCAGCAAACTATCTGGACGATATTGTGATCTCCGGAAAGACAGAAGAAGAACATTTAGCCAACCTCCGAACATTATTTCAGGTCTTGCGACAAAATGGTCTTCGCTTGCGGAAGGACAAATGTGTGTTTTTTGCTCGTGACTTACCATATTTCGGACATGTAATCAATGCCCAAGGCATACATCCCAGTCCGGAGCACCTCCGTGCCATACAGGACTTGCCTTCGCCACAGAATTTGAAGCAGCTACAGAGTGTGTTGGGAATACTTAATTATTATAATAAATTTGTGCCGCGCGCTTCTTTCATTTCAGCTCCGCTTCATCGCTTACGCCGTAAAGGTGTTCCGTTCGTCTGGACGACGGAATGCGAACGCGCCTTTCGCCAGTTGAAATCGGCGTTGCTTTCTCATACTTGCCTTACGCCATTCGATCCCCAGAAACCCCTTTTGTTGATGGTAGATGCATCGGATTTCGGGATCGGTGCTGTGCTTGCGCACAAAGATGGTTCGCATGATCGCCCTATTGCCTTTGCGTCCAAATTGCTCTTGTCAGCGCAAAGCAATTATTCACAGATCGAGAAAGAAGCTTTGGCTCTCGTGTTTGGTGTTACAAAGTTTCATGATTTCTTGTATGGTCGTCACTTTACCATCATCACAGACCACAAACCTTTGACATCGCTTTTTCATCCGAACAAGCCTGTACCTCCACGTACAGCGCAGAAATTCATTCGCTGGTCTATTTTCCTCTCGCAGTACCGCTACGATATCTTGTATCGGTCCACTGCTAAGCACGGAAACGCCGATGCGTTGTCCCGTTTGCCTGTTGCTGAGGATAGAGCATTCAAATCCTCCGAACTTGCTTGCATGTTCATTGATTCGGAAACCGATGACGTGGTCGAATCGTTTCCGATTGATTTTCGTCGTGTAGCTACAGCCACAGCTGCTGACCCTGTCCTTGCTACCGTTTTGCGTTTTGTTGCTACTCAATGGCCCTTGTCAAAGTCACGGATCGAGGATCCGTTGCTTCGCCGATTTTTTGCTCACAAGGAGAGACTTTTTGTACGACGTGGTGTTTTGCTGTTGCGTTCTGATAATGATCAGTCCAGAGTCGTGGTCCCACGTTCGTTACAGTCCTCTGTCTTACGGCTTCTTCACCAAGGACATTGGGGTATAGTGCGAACGAAACAACTTGCTCGTCAGCACTGTACTTGGTTCGGAATCGATGCTGCGATTACGAATATGTGCTCTTCTTGCATGGCGTGTGCCAAACAACACTCCACACCGCCGCGGAAATTCTTTGCATGGCCGAAAGCCACTTCCCCTTGGCAACGCTTGCACATCGATTTTGCTGGTCCATTCTGGAATGCTCGATGGTTGGTTCTGGTCGATTCATTCAGTAATTTTCCTTTTGTTGTCAAGATGTCTTCCACGACGTCATCTGCCCCCATCCAAGGGTTATCTGCTATCTTTTGCATAGAAGGTCTTCCACAGACTATTGTTTCCGACAATGGCCCACAATTCATGTCCGCGGGATTTCAGTCATTCTGCAAGGCCAATGGCATTCAACATCTGACATCTGCGCCGTTTTCGCCTCAATCCAACGGTGCCGTTGAACGATTGGTCCAGACTTTCAAGTCACAGATGTTGAAGTTGAAAGAGTCACATTCGCGGGAGGACGCGTTATTGCTCTTTTTGTCTTCGTATCGCTCTCAGCCCCGAGATGGTCGCTCGCCGGCTGAGTTGCTCCACGGTCGTCCTCATCGAACCTTGATGTCTTTGATGCATCCGCCACATCAGATTCCTGTGCAGCGGCAGACGCCTGCTTTTGCTCCAGGCGACGTTGTATACTATCGCAACTATCGCGGTTCACAGCGTTGGCTCGCAGGGCGCATTCTTCGCTGCCTCGGCCGCACTATGTATCAGGATTTGGGGGCCTCTGGTGAGGTGCGTCGGCATCTCAATCAGCTGCGCCTCTGTCGTCGCCTGGATTCTGCCGCTCCCCGTCTGCTTTCAGCGACGGTGCCGTCCGGTCAGCGCCCTGGGGACCCATCTACTGGCTCGCCTCATCCCCAGGTGTTACCGACGATGCCTTTCATTGTGCCCCATGGCGACGCGCCGCCGCCGCCGCCGCCACCACCGCCGGTTCTCCCGCCGGCGCCGCCCACAGTGAACGCTTCGCTGCAGCCGCCAAGCGCCTCCCTGGGTCACGCGCCGCCGATCGCTTCCCGTGACCTGCTGTCTTCCGCCATGGAACTCTTGCCCGCTCCGGACCACATGGCGTCTTCGCTCGTCGGGTACCCCGACGCAATGAAGGTCGACCCTTCGGCCCCTCCTGTCTCTTTACGGGCGCATACACCGCATGTTGACGTACACCCTGGACTAGGTTTTCAGGCGTTTCCTAGCTCCCCTCGGACCGAATGGCCGGGTGCGTGTGGCACAGCCTCGGATGTTGTTAGGCTCCCCACTTCATCACATACGTCAACATGGGGTCCTCCCCACGGCGGGTGGAAGCCTTATAACACGACCGTTCGCCTATTTGCGGGGGAGGAATGTGGTGTCACCGCCAGACACCACACTTGCTAGGTGGTAGCTTTAAATCGGCCGCGGTCCGTTAGTACATGTCGGACCCGCGTGTCGCCACTGTCAGTGATCGCAGACCAAGCGCCGCCACACGGCAGGTCTCGAGAGACTGACTAGCACTCGCCCCAGTTGTACAGCCGACGTTGCTAGGAAAGGTTTACTGAGAATTACGCTCTCATTAGCCGATACAATAGTTAGCATAGCCTTCAGCTTAGTCAATTGCTACGACCTAGCAAGGCGCCATTTATCCTTTGCTATGTATCTAATGAAGCATGTACAGTAACAAGACCAATGTTCACCAATTGTGGATTAAAGTTAAGTATTCCAGCAGCTACGTACTTTTCTTTATAGCATTCATTAAGTATCCTGTTTCAGACCTCACGCCATCCTGCGTGAGCTTATAGCGTGCATTTCGGCTTCCTAAAACAACACGGTGTTGACACTTCTGCCGACACATCAGACAGAGTACCAAAAAATGGTTCAAATGGCTCTGAGCTCTATGGGACTCAACTACTGTGGTCATAAGTCCCCTAGAACTTATATCTAATTAAACCTAACTAACCTAAGGACAGCACACAACACCCAGCCATCACGAGGCAGAGAAAATCCCTGACCCCGCCGGGAATCGAACCCGGGAACCCGGGCGTGGGAAGCGAGAACGCTACCGCACGACCACGAGATGCGGGCACAGAGTACCGAATTGGGCAAAAAGTGCTAGTTAGAAGTTTCCGTCTAGCTAACAAACAGGAACTGTTGTGTTACAAATTCTATCCCATCTATTATAGACCTGTCCGTGTCCGGAGAATCGCTCACTTCAACGCTCTGGAGCTAGACACCATGAAATCTGGGTAATCTCTTGGCATCCACCATATCTGTCATGTCAAGCCATTCGTAGAATAAGTGTACATAGTAGATTTATAGATCATAGAAGGTGATCTAAATAGTCTCCATGGATGAACAGTTTAACGTAATTTAATGTTGATATTGTGTTGCTTAGCGTAATTTTCCATTTGTTGTATTTGGGTGTTATTTTGGTTGTTTGTCATTTCCATTAGTTTTCAGCGTGAATCCTTGTTTATTTTGGTCAAATGAGTTGCGTATTTGTGACATCTTCACGCCAACATTTACTGGAAGGTGTCAGATTAATTAAAATTCCTTTGCCAGATATATGTAATCACCAGATAGCACATTTTGTGCCATACCAAACCAGGCACGTTGCAATACTGAGTACTCCAAACAACCCAATACTGCTATTATTTCTTTGGGCCTCACAAATGTTGTCCGACTTCGGCAATTGAGCATCGTACTCTGTCATGGCATTCACATAGAAAAGCCTTCACAATTATCACAATGGTCGAAGAAATTGTTTCTGTTTGTTTTCCGTAGTTTCTTGTGCACTGTCCAAGGGACGGATGTACGTCCCTTTATGTTTTTCGTGGTGTCTAGAAGGTAAATCGTGCCATAGAGCATGTGCGTCCCGATTGGCGGATGTGTTTCGTATGGTGCCAGCAGTCCACGCTTTGGGCGCGTGTCGAAGCTAGGACTCATTGCGTTATGAGTATGGGAGTCTCGATTTTCGGATGCGTAAGCGATCCACGCTTTGGGCGCGTGTCGACGCTAAGACTCGGTATGATATGATCCATCGCCTGTCGTGCGATGTAGCCTGTCTCGTGGGGGAAATTTGCCAGCGCCATGTGAGCACCGTCGGCGAAATACTGTGTATGGGGAATTAGCACGGACAAATGCAAGTCATGGTAGAGTTGTGAACCCGAGACCCACATATAGGAAGCAGAAACGAAATTATGTACCATCGATGAGACTTGAGTTAGAAAATATATATGTATATAATGCAGATACTTCTGTTTCATTTCAGCAGCAGCGATCCGATGGAGGCCACAGGAGGCATCATTGTGATATGTACAATTACGACTAAACAGTCATAAAATGCTGCTTCAAAGTTTTCAGGCAAATCACCAGCACCACAGTGAGTAGACGCACTTACTGACCACTTCAGAGTCAGCAGACAACACCGACGGACATAAAAAAAAGAGAGAGAGAAGTATACAAGGAACAAAATGCATGTAATTTCGCTTTGGTAGTATTAGCAAAGGCATAGGGCAGTACAATAAGTTAGTATTTTGCATTGGGAGAAGTCTTCACGTTTGGTGGAGGTAAGAGGTAGCGCCAGAGTAAAAATTAGTGTGCATGACAGGAGTAGAACTAACAATAACAAAAAAAAAAAAAAAACATGCCGACCAGTATGGCCGAGCGGTTCTAGGCGATTCAGTCTGGAACCGCGCAACCGCTACGGTCGCAGGTTCTAATGGTGCCTCGGGCATGGATGTGTGTGATGTCCTTAGGTTGGTTACGTTTTAGTAGTTCTAAGTTGTAGGGGACTGGTGACCTCAGATGATAGGTCCCATAGTGCTCAGAGCCATTTTAACCATCTTTTAACAAAAACATGTGCACACACAAACAAACACACTCACACCACATACTTTACGTCCATACAACGTTGACAGGGCCCTGCAGTCATTAAATTTTAATTTTGGATATGCATCCTTAGCAATAAAATAAATAAATAAGCAAAGCAATTAATAATTATATCAGGTAAAGAAATTTTTTTTGTATTCACTATTATTTTCTCTTTCAATGCAAATGAATTATACCAATGGAATGACATTTGTGATAGAATATGGCGCTTGATCACTCGTGAGGATTGTGCAGACTCCGACACTGGACGTAACAGCCCATGCCAGCCTGCGAGGGTGAAGGATCAGCGAGCCATAATGACTCTCAGCTGTGGCAGCCCCGTTGTGGGGGATCCCCCACTGTAACAGAACCGGTCCACGGCGAACTGACGTGCCTACGTCATTCAGCCCCAATGGAGGCTGCACGTCACAAGGCAGCTGAGACAGCAGGACCCCACGACGTGTTGGCAGCCACCCTCTAGCGGCCGACGACCCGCCAGACTGCCATTCGAAGGACAAGCAAGTCGCATGGCACCACAGTCGATGCGCGCGCCGGGCCTACCCAACTCAGCGGGGTGCCGAGAGGGACGTGTCCCGTCGATAAAAGGCGAGCTAATTCGATGGCCAGCACTGGCAGGTGCATTCCGATGCTGCGGTGAGTGGGGATAGCAGGGCTGCCCCAAGTCCTGCTAACGCTGAATGGATTTCTATATCAGGGGACGGGTTGTAGGCCAAATGTAACACTGTCACGCCAGTCGCTGACGGCTAACTGCTGCTTGACCAGGATGACGCCAAGAGTCCAGCTGCAGTCCGTAAGCTGCAAAGATGCCGGTCGCTGCCCAGACAACAGATGCTAGACAACAGGGAACGATAGAGATGTTTGCCGCCACTTCTGCCACGTGTCATACACTGACTGAGAGGGCATTCCGGGTGCAAATTGCTGTCCTTCAACCCTACCACTCACAGTTTGTGCGAGTGCATAAGTACCATGTTTTCAACTCGTGTGACATTCTCCACTGTAAATTTGTCTCCACAGGGACTCTTGTGGAGGGAGCGGTAGGATACCTTTCTGTAATATCACTTTGTAATATTTTTGTGTTTTTTATGTGCCAATTGAACTGCCTTCATTGTGTTTTTATAGTGTTCTGCACAATTACTAATGCTCTGATTATGTGCCTGTGTTTGTTTTCGTGTCGTAGAAAGTAATACACAGCTACACACATTAGGTAAGAAGACAAACAGATTATACATTTGATTTCCTTATTCACTGAGGGGTAAATCGATGAGCAGATATCAGTTCATACTCCAGGACATTGTAAATGATTAGGGACATTAGACATCTCTGACCGCAAGATATGGTGTGAGTGGGTATATTTCTTTGCTGCAAGGCCTTTTAACTGCCTATCAAATGTTTGTTGGAAGTCTGTGATGTAGCAATGACCTCTGGGTCTGACATAATTCATACTACTCACAGCGACCTTCTCATGTACTCTTCATGGCTTGCAGCTTCATGTGAGTGACTGAATCCTGGAATGGATGAGGTCAAGCTAGGATCTGTTTTAGCCATGGGCAATCCTGATTGGCAAAGTTACCTTTCCTCACACATAGGATGAGATTCTCCTACTATTTTCAATGATTTCCTCTGGTTGGTGTCACACTAACCAATATTGAAGTCAGACGCTACCAATGCAGAAATCAAGTTACTCTCTCACCTTTTATACAGATTTTGTGACAACATTACACAACTTGAGTGAGACTCTAGAAACTTATCGGCCTGAGAAGGCATTGATAGAGCCTGATATGGAGCTAAAAGCTTGAGATATTTTTATGGTTCTTAGTTCATAGAAACGGAATGTTGAAAGTTGAAAGCAAGTGGCTGCGAGGCCATCCCTCAGTAAATCTTGCCGGACAGGACCTCGGCCGTACAGGGCAGACAGAGCACCCTCCTCCAGCAGGACAATGCAGAGCTATACCTGCATTAGCACCAGCCAAAGGCTGGGCTGGAGGCGGCAGACCAAAGGGATGCGTCTACATAGTGGAGTCATAGACTGGGCATTGCGCGCTGTGCCATGCCTAACCAAATTTTACGAATTTTCGTGTTTGCCGATACTGCAAATAGGCTTGTGGCCCATTTCCATCGACCACCTTCATCGTAGGAAAAACTCTGGCGTCTGAAAAACGTTGAGAGACAGAATCTTTATTACAGCTCGTAGCTAGGACTAACATGCTCCAAGGCGCAGGCGATTTAAATAAAGATCTTCAAGATTGTATCTGTTCTCTTGTTGCCACACGAAGCGACGTGACTTCGGGGAAAATATCTTCTACATCTACATCTACATCTACATTTATACTCCGCAAGCCACCCAACGGTATGTGGCGGAGGGCACTTTACGTGCCACTGTCATTACCTCCCTTTCCTGTTCCAGTCGCGTATGGTTCGCGGGAAGAACGACTGTCTGAAAGCCTCCGTGCGCGCTCTAATCTATCTAATTTTACATTCGTGATCTCCTCGGGAGGTATAAGTAGGGGGAAGCAATATATTCGATACCTCATCCAGAAACGCACCCTCTCGAAACCTGGCGAGCAAGCTACACCGCGATGCAGAGCGCCTCTCTTGCAGAGTCTGCCACTTGAGTTTGTTAAACATCTCCGTAACGCTATCACGGTTACCAAATAACCCTGTGACGAAACGCGCCGCTCTTCTTTGTATCTTCTCTATCTCCTCCGTCAACCCGATCTGGTACGGATCCCACACTGATGAGCAATACTCAAGTATAGGTCGAACGAGTGTTTTGTAAGCCACCTCCTTTGTTGATGGACTACATTTTCTAAGCACTCTCCTAATGAATATCAACCTGGTACCCGCCTTACCAACAATTAATTTTATATGATCATTCCACTTCAAATCGTTCCGCACGCATACTCCCAGATATTTTACAGAAGTAACTGCTACCAGTGTTTGTTCCGCTATCATATAATCATACAATAAAGGATCCTTCTTTCTATGTATTCGCAATACATTACATTTGTCTATGTTAAGGGACAGTTGCCACTCCCTGCACCAAGCGCCTATCCGCTGCAGATCTTCCTGCATTTCGCTGCAATTTTCTAATGCTGCAACTTCTCTATATACTACAGCATCATCCGCGAAAAGCCGCATGGAACTTCCGACACTATCTACTAGGTCATTTATATATATTGTGAAAAGCAATGGTCCCATAACACTCCCCTGTGGCACGCCAGAGGTTACTTTAACGTCTGTATACGTCTCTTCATTGATAACAACATGCTGTGTTCTGTTTGCTAAAAACTCTACAATCCAGCCACACAGCTGGTCTGATATTCCGTAGGCTCTTACTTTGTTTATCAGGCGACAGTGCGGAACTGTATCGAACGCCTTCCGGAAGTCAAGAAAAATAGCATCTACCTGGGAGTAAACTTAATAAGGCCGGTAATTGGCGGTTTTTTTTTTTTTTTCAGAGGTGCAGGGTTCTTAACTCTTGTGCTGGTTCGACATGGCTTTGTGCAGTCATGTAGGAGGGGCGATTTAGCGCCTCTAAAGCCCTGTGATTGGTTCAAGGCACTTTGTGGGAAAACAGAATTTTTTTTTTATCTGTAGAGGTGCGAGGCACTCGGGTTCTGGACTTTGGTTTGGAAGCAACTTCTGCTCGAAAGTCTGGCACCTGTTCTAAGACTGACTTCACTTGCCAGTAGTTAGACTGAGCCTGTGGTGAAGATCTTTATGTACCGACAATGTGGCTTCAAGCGTCTCAGACTACTCGTTTGCCGAGGGCGCACCTATTCGTTTTTGGTTTACCAGTCTTGACGTTTGGCATCCTTGTGCACTCTGTCTTATAAGTGAGCGGAACTGGTCCTTGGTACGACCAGCGAACAGGTGTGTCACACACTGAAATCTTCCGTGATTTCAGGGCTCTGGTAGAGAGTAAATTGCGATCTTTCTGCCTGATCGCTAGATCGTGAGATTTTGCATTTATTTCTTGGCCGTGATCGATTCACAGGTGCCCAACCTCTGCCGCATATGTCTCACCACCTGCAAGTTACATCGTTGCACGAAGCAAACAGGGTGGAGTACTGCAGCTCCGGCCTTGTCTGGGCGTACAAATCCGAATCGCCACTTGATATCGGGTGCACCTATCAAGACCTCTGTAGATCATCGATCAAAGTCTGCTTAGCGTCAGAACAATTCAGATTGCGTTATACACATTTTTAGGGCCAGAGTACTTGACTCACTTTGGCCACCCAGGATCCTTTCCATTGTGGTCTTAAACCACCTGTTTACGATATTCTACCAGAATTTGTTTAACGTTAAGTATGTCTGTTTTTGTGTTATTTTTGGGAAAATAAATGTTGTCAGTAAACTAAATTTTGCTTACAGTCTCAATCAAATCATCAGTTTTACATAGTCTCCCGAAGATTAACTTTCATTTTGGCGTCCCATCCCACGATAACATTCATTGTGTGTTATCCCGCCAGGATAACTTTCATTGTGTACGACTCTGCCAAGAAAACTTTCATTGTGTACGACCCTGCCAGGTTCTCAATCAATCATTTTTATACAGCCTACAAACGGGTTTATTTTCAAGATCACTATACATTATATGACGGGAGGACAAGATTTCGATACCAGAATTTAAACTCCAAAATATATTCTTGCACAGGTATGCTCATGGACCTTTATTTATTGATTATTAAACGCACATTCAACTAGGAGAAACTAGAGAAAGATAGGACATTAAACAGGTGGGATTTCGATAACTAAAGGAACACGTAGTTGCCGAGAGTTTCAACGGAAGCAGTAGGCAACGTTTGAAACAGAGCAATGCTTTGTTTGCCTATGATTTTATTGCTTTGCCCGCCATTCTT
Source organism: Schistocerca nitens (assembly GCF_023898315.1). Lineage (NCBI taxonomy): Eukaryota > Metazoa > Arthropoda > Insecta > Orthoptera > Acrididae > Schistocerca > Schistocerca nitens. Next base: position 548,025,106 of record NC_064620.1, on the reverse strand, counting down.
CCGAGGTGTCAGAATTCCCACACTTCCTGCTTCTTCCTGTTTTCAATTTTGATTTCTAGTTTACCACTTATCTCTTTACTGCTGGTCCTCATTACTTCCTTCAATATTTCGTTTATTCTCAATCCACTCTCTTTGCTCAATTTGCTCTTCACTTAGTCCAATGTTTCAAGTAATTTATCTGCAACTTAAGCAATGTCATAATAGAAATTTATCATTATTGTTCTCTCATTCTGAACTATGATCTTGCATTTGAAAATTATTTTTTCCTTCTGCAAACTAAATAGGATCTACAAAAAGAGGCACTGATATCGTTATTCGAAATTATTAATCTCGAGTTTGACGCACAATGGAGACACAAAGTCAAAAAAACTAATCGCATTCTTCTGTTAAGTCCGTACAAACGTTTTATTATGTAACACATGTGAAGTTTTGCATTTGTCACAGTGTAATTGTTAACGTGACTCATTTGTTGATTTTTGTTTCCTTGGTCGATCTAGTGATCGAGTCTTTGTGTACTTACAGTCATTCCTGGTTCTGACACAGAACATATGAAAACGCCCCTGCAGTATCCACCATCTGTATTGGAATGTTGTTCCCATTCGTTAAATTGCATTGTGAGCATTTATTTTGTGCTATGCTCCTCTTATGAAGACCGAGTTCGTTCCTCATAATGTAATACCTCAAAATTAACACATAATATACATATCATTATCTCGAGCTGTTTGTTATAACATAAAAAGCGATGACTGTAGAATGTAGTGTGTACCTTGTCGTAATTACTCAAGTGTCGCCTATGGTAGTAGCAGCTGAGGAAATGCGGTACCACGCGAGCTGGTGTGATACGCTGGAGTCCCTCAACTCTTCTCGAGATTGCGCTTCTCTCGAGTTTCTGTTTGAGTTTGGCCGTAGCTTATTATGTTTACTTGCAGTTTGTTCTCTGATCTTGGACCTGCGTATGAGACCGTAATGGGCACATTATACCCCGTCATGCGAGTAATGAATATCGCTCCACGAAGGGGTGTTCGCTGGCTACAAACACAGCAGGTGGGCTTATCAACTGAATGTACAAACACAATAACATACTACAACAGAAGGATCCAGAATTTCATAACAGCACTGCATTAACGGTAAGTTCCTTCCGGTGGTTTAACAACATTACAGCGGTAAGATTAATTAATTTTACGAGATTTTTGCAGGTCGGAAAAGAGCTATACAAATTCATGACAAGAAAGACTAGCCAGTATCAAATATTTTTTTGTCATTCATCATGCTTCACTGATGTGCTTCTTCCTATTCTAGGTTTGTGAGATGCGCAATCTGTTGCAGTTAAATATTTTTCGCAGACAGAATTTATCTAAGTCAGCGATATACTAGAAAGTTAAATTACAGGCTCATACCATTGACGTCGATATGCAGCAGGAACACGAAGAAAACGGTCTATTGACACACAGTCAACACGGATTTAGAAAAGTTTGTGAAACATAACCAGCTCTTTACTCGCATGAAGTGTTGAGTTCTATTGACAAGGGATTTCAAATCGATTCCGTATTTTTGGAGTTGTGGAAGGCTTTTGACACTGTACCACACAAGCGGCTTCTAGTGAAGTTGCGTGCTTATGGAATATCGTCTCAGTTATGTGACTGGATTTGTAATTCCCTGTCAGAGAGGTCACAGTTAGTAGTAATTGACGCAACGTCATCGAGAAACAGAAGCGATTTCTGGCGATCTGGTAGTGGTATAGACCCTTTGCTGATCTACAAAAACCATTTGGGAGACAATCTGAGCAGCTGTCTTAGGTTGTTTGCAGACGCTGTCGTTTATCGACTAATAAAGTCGTCAGAAGACCAAAACAAATTGCAAAACAATTTAGGAAATATATCTGTATGGTGCGAAAATTGGCAGTTCACCCTAAATAACGAAAAGTGCGAGGTCATCCACTTGAGTGCTAAAAGAAATCTGTTAAACATCGATTGCACGATAAATCAGTCAAATCTAAAGGCCATAAATACCTAGGAATTACAATTACGAACAACTTAAATTTGAAGTAACACATAGAAAATGATGTGGGGAAGGCTAAGCTAAGACTGAATTTTATTGGCAGGACACTTAGAAAATGTAACGGGTCTACTAAGGAGACTGGCTACAATAACCGTATCCGTCCTGTTTTAGAATACTGCTGCGCGGTATGGGATCTTTACCAGATAGGATTGACAGAGGACATCAAAAAAGTTCAAAGAAGGGTAGAATGTTATATCGCGAAATAGGGCAGAGAGTGTTAGTGAAATAATACTGGATTTGGGGTGAACATAATTGAAACGAAGGCATTTTTCGTTGCGGCGGAATCTTCTCACGTTGTTTCAATCACCAACTTTCTCCTCCGAATGCGAAAATAGTTTGTTGACACCGACCTAATAGGGAAAAACGATCATCACGATAAAATAAGGGAATACAGAGCTCGTACGGAAACGTATAGGTGTTCGTTCTTTTCGTGGGCTGATGAGATTGGAATAATAGAGAATTGTGAAGGTGGTTCTATGAACCCACTGCCAGGCACTTAAATGTGATTTGCATACTATCCATGTAGGTGTAGATGTAGAGATGAAGCTGTGTGCCTGAAAGTGATCCAAGGTCCATACTGACCAACTGCGTGGGTAATAAAACGAATGAAGCCTACTTCAGCCATGTTTCCATTCTCAAACCACGTTGATAATCTAGACCTCTCTCCCACCCTCCCGCCCCCACCCAAAAGGAATGATCTCTAATCATTTCGTAAACGCAACAAATTTTCCAGACGTTTGTCAGACACTTGTCCCATCAAATGTAACAAATGCGTAAATTACCAGAAAATTCGCAGGAATAAGGTCTGCCTCTTTACCTCGATGGTGAGTGTGTTGCACTGCTATGTGGAGGATCCGGCTTCGATTCCCGGTACTGCAACGGACTTTCTCTTGGTGTGAGGATGTAACTGCTTGCACTGTGCTTCGTGATGCGAATTGAGGAGTGACTTGATAGAGAAGTAGTGACTGCAAGGCCAAGAGGTGTGCTGAACCCACGTCCCTCCATACCACGTCCAAATGACTCCTTTGGCAGAAGATGACAGGCCAGTTGCCCGGTCCCTACTGGCTCATCTGGTCCAAAATACTTCTCTTTGCTTGCATGGAAAATATCAAACAAAACCAAAAATTACTCGAATGTAGAAATGGTTTGACAGGAAATTCATCTTATAAATAGATGATCTACTATGGTCTTAGAGATTCGTTGAGAGAGCGAGCTGAAAATGTCTGAAATATTTGGACTCTTAGGCCAGAAATAGCACTTTTTCTGAAGACTGTAACATGTTGTTCATGCAAATCATGTTCTTATATGAGGCGATATGCAGGCTATCGCCGAAATGCGTCGGAAACACTGTAGCTGCTGCTAGAATTACAACAGCTTCCCTTCTAGATTGGACTATTTCTTAGAACGTATTAGAGCTGGACGTATGCAACCACACCTTTCTAGAGATTGATTTCGGACTTCAGTCATTACCACACTGTGGTGACATTACACTTCCTCTCATGTCTACCTCGTCGTGCTTAACGACTACTGTGATGTTGTGCTTGTCAGCTGACAAAAGACAATCGTCCGAGGTTAGTCGGTAAGCCGCGTGCTACCGTCAAATGTATCGGGAGTAAGCGATCGCATTCTTGAAACAACCAGATTTCCTGACATCTTTCATTCCGTGATCACGGAGCAGGAACGTTGATCATAACTGTTTTAAATGGCAGTCTAAATATTTTGGTCAACTTCTCAGTCGTGTTTCTGTTTGGCTATTTAAAACAATTGCAGCAGGAACAGCAATAAGAACACGGAAGTCCAGTTCAGAACAGGAACATCTAAAGTTACCCCAGCTCGATTCCCATATATCATCAAATACAATTGTTGGTACCTAATATACTGAACACATATATTTAACCGTTGTGTTCCGCTTCGACTTTCATATCTTGCATTGTTCTACACCTGTTCCTGCGCTACAGAGCATGAAGGGTCTGGGTCTTGTCGGGCACCAGTCTCATTCAATCCTGTCTCGACTTCATCGGCAGCCTTTTCCAGCTCTTTACTCCTAATTTTCTCTGGTTCATCTCTACATCATTCAGCCATCGCGATCTTGGTCTCTCAATTGAGGGCTACCCTCTGGCTTTGCATTACATATGTTCCACAGTACTTGGCTTTCCCATGCATCCAAGGTGTTTCTGACTTATTTTCCACGTTTGTGAACCATACGTAACAACAGGTTACAAAAACGTTAACTATCATCTTCAGCTGTCTTGATATATTGGAGGATCGCAACGTGATTCAAATGGCTCTGAGCACTATGGAACAATTTCTGAGGTCATCAGTCCCCTAGAACTTAGAACTACTTAAGCTTAACAAACCTAATGCATACCCGAGGCAGGATTCGAACCCCGCGATGTAGTGGTCGCGCGGCGTAGCGCCTAGAACCGCTCGGCCACCCAGGCCGGCGGATCGCAACATGTTAAGGAAGCTATAACAGTACATGTTACCTGCAGCTATTGCAACCACATAATCTGTCGTATCCGTTCTTCCCAAAGACTTAAACTGATTTACTCTTTCAAACGCTTCAAACAAGTCAATGCCTCTCCACCCTGTTTTTTTTTTTTTTTTTTCTAGTGTTGCTCATATACTTTTTTGACGTACTTATGACCATGCCAAGTGTAGCCACTTCTGCGTTCCAAGCCTATATAGTTTTTCAGCAGTCCAAGCATGACTATGGCGTTGGCAGATGCTGTATTCTGATTGTGAGTCGTCCCATTGAAAATTATTCCTAGTGTTTTGTTTAGCACGTATCGCATGTCATCCCCCAAAACAAAGTTAAACAATGTCTGTGATACGGAATATCTTAGCGTAAGTCCTTGAAAGATCGTAAAATGATTGAAATATTTGCTTTCAGCTTTTATTTTTCATTTGTTGTTGCTTAGTTGTATTTTCACGAGTGTTATTAATTTTGGTGGTATTCCGCGCTCCCTTAAAGCTCTGAAAAGGCAGTTTGTATTGCCTTTCCAATACGCTGCTTTAAAATCAACATACAGTTTACGAACTGCCGCACTGAACACTTGACACTTTTCCTTATTAATGTGAGGACGACTATGTGGCCTATTGTTTCTCATTCCTTCATGGACCGGCACTGGTATTCTCAAACAGTGACTTTTGCATAAAGTCGTAATTCTTTGTTCAGCATCCTAGCAAGTGTTTTGTAGGCAACATTCACCAGTGCTATTCTTCTAAGGTTGTTGCATATTGGTCTGTCACCCTTCATATCTATTGGAATAATAATGTGTGTTCCAGTTTGTTGGAATTTTTTCACTTCTTCATAATTTTCTAATTCATGTCTTTTCTTTAAAAGGTATACACCACCATACCATCTCTTACCCCCTCCCCCGCCCCTACCCCCCACAACTCTGTAGTTCCTTAAAAGCTACGGCCATTTCTTCGAATTTTGGTTTCTCACCATCATCACTGCTATGAGTTTATTCCAAATGTTCCTCTTCTTCAACTTCCTGGATTTCCGCAGATTTCAATATCTATTTAAAATATTTTTCGCATCTTTCTATGACTTCAGCTTCTTCTCAGATGAATTTTTCATCTCATTCATTCCCTTAAACGTTCTTCCAGAATACTTTTCATTACTACGTTCTCAAATTCTCTCTTTCCCCCTCAGCATCTCATTTGTTGCATTACTGTTGGTAATTGGGTTTCTGTTTACTATTAATATCGGCAGTCTCAGTTGGTACTCGGGATTTGTGTATACTTCATACATACACATTTATACTATGCAAGACATTGTGTGAGGTTTGTCGTGGAGGATACGAGTACCATACGTAGAATTGTAATTTGTCCTCATTCCTGATCCTTCTCTTCTTTTACTTTCATGTCTTTCTCTTCACATTTACATAGGATGAAACTATATAGTGACTGACTCTTTTCTGAACTTACATTAATTTTAAGAAGATACTACACCGTCATGCCCAACGCCTATCTTGTAGGAATGGAATTGGAAGAGCGTCTCCGTGACAATTCTGCGCTTGTTCGGCTACTGACGAAAGGCACTATTGTTGCTTCGATGTTTCTTCTATCAGATCAACCTAGTAAGGGTCCCAGGTTGACGACCTACTCAAGTATGGGTCGACTACACTACCTCAGAATGCATCAAATTCATCTCATCTAATTTTATGTGCTAGTTCCACTTAAAACGTTGCAGACGTGTACTACCAGATGTTTAATGGATCGCATCTTCCGGTGATTGTTCCACAATTGGCAATTTTCAGTTCAGTCATAAGACTTGTTTAACATTCCGTACGCTCTTAGTTCGTTCATTAGGTGACAGTAAGGAAGTGTATCGAAAGCCTGAAGTTTAGGTACCAACATTATCCTGGGCGCCGGTGTCTACAGCCACTTGCGTCTTTTGAATGCATAAATCAAGCTGAATTACACACCACAGTTATTTGTGCAATGCCTGTTGATTCTTAGAATATTTTCGACAGCAGAGAGGTCGTAATGTTATTTTTATACTTGTCAGTGCGAAGATCGGTTTGCTGCAGAGCTCTATAAAGGTCTGTGCTAAGCAAGCTTCTTCATCACTTCTCTCTGTCACCAAATTGACGTTTTCTACTAAACTATCTACCGAACTCGTCTTTCAGACAGTCAGTTAAGTTGTGTCATAAATTTATTTTCTCCCTAATATCACTACCTCTATACTGTAGTAATCCGTTCTACCCATCTCATCTACTGAATTCTCCCATAGCACTACTCTTCAAAAGCTTCTTTGCTCTCTCCTTTCAAGTGGAGGATCTGGGTCACCGACGTAGATCAAGTTTTGCAGAGATAATCAATACTAAGTATAGAGAGCACCATGTTCCGGATTTTTGTTGGGCACTCTCTAGTGTTTAAAAAAATCAAGTTGATGACTAAAAATCGTCTTTCCAATACTATACATTGACAGATCATCCGTGCTTGATTCTAGGCTGTGACCTACTTTTTCCATTTGATATTTTTCAGTGCACCTGATAATTTGCTGATAAAGGGATACGTTTCTTTCCTTTTTGGGGGGTAAAACAAAGGGAGATGCGATTAATAAAAAAATAAGTATATACACACATCAAAAAAAGTTGAGAGAGTTCCGGAACCTGTACAGAAAATTGGAATACAGATCAACATAAACATCATTTCTGACCTTTTTATTGCTGATGAAAGCCACACATTGCATGTTGGACCACCATACAGTGCGACCTCCAGAGGTGGTGGTCCAGACTGCTGTACACACCGGTACCTCTAATACCCAGTAACATTATTCTTCCATCCATGCATGCCTGTATTCGTCGTCCCATACTATCCACAAGTTCATCAAGGCACTGTTGGTCCATGTTGTCCCACTCCTCAACGGCGATTAAGCGTAGATCCCTCAGAGTGGTTGGTGAGTAACGTCGCCCATAAACATCCCTTTTCAATCTATCCCAGGCATGATCGATGGTGTTCGTGTTTGGGGAACATGCTGGCTACTCTAGTCGAGCGATGTCGTTATCCTGATGGACGTAAGTCACAAGATGTGCACGATGGGCGCGAATAGTCGCCCATGAATACGAATACCTTGCCAATATGCTGCAGATAATGCTGCACAATCGGTCAGAGGACGGCATTCACTTTTCGTACAGCCGTTACGGCCGCTTCCATCACCACCAACGGCGCATCTGGGCCCCACATAATGCCACCCCAAAACAGCAGGGCACCTCTACTTTGCTGCACTCGCTGGGCAGTGTGTCTAAGACGTTCAGCCTGACCGTGGTGCCTCCAAACACATCTCCGACGATTGTCTCGTGGTTGAAGGCACGTGCGACACTCATCGGTGAAGAGGACGTGAAGCCAGACCTGAGCGGTTCATTCAGCATGTTGTTAGGCCCATCTACACTGCGCTGCATGGTGTCGTGGTTGCAAAGATGGACCTCACCATGGGCGTCGGGAGAGAAAGTTGCGCATCATGCCACCTATTGCGTACAGTTTGAGTCGTAACACGACGTCCTGCAGCTGCACGAAAAGCATATTCAACATGGTGGCGTTGCTGCCAGGGTTCTTTCGAGCCATAATCCGTAGGTAGCGGCAATCCACTGCAGTAGTAGCCCTTGGGTGGGCTGAGCGAGTCATGCCATCGACAGTTCCTGTCTCTCTGTATCTCCTCCATGTCCGAACAACATCACCTTAGTTCACTCCGAGACGCCAGGACACTTCCCTTGTTGAGAGCCTTTCCTGGCACAAAGTAACAACGCGGACGCGATCGAACGGCGGTATTGACCGTCTAGGCATGGTTGAACTACAGACAACACGAGCTGTGTACCTCCTTCGTGGTGGAATGTCTGGATCTGATCGGCTTTTGGACCCCCTCTGTCTAATAGGTACTGCTCATGCGTGGTTGTTTAGGCATCTTTGGGCTGGTTTAGTGACATCTCTGTGATACAATATCCACATTCAACGTCTATCTTCAGGAGTTCTGGTAACTGGGGTGATGCAAACCTTTTGTTGATGTGTATATAATATATTGACAGTTACTTTTATCGTGATACAACACGCACTTCGAGAGGACTTAGAATTTTATAAAAAGACACAAAAATCATGCGACATCTCATCAAAACAGACAATTCAAAAAATGGTTCAAATGGCTCTGAGCACTATGGGACTTAACATCAGAGGTCATCAGTCCCCTAGAACTTAGAACTACTTAAACCTAACTAACCTAAGGACATCACACACATCCATGCCCGAGGCAAGATTCGAACCTGCGACCGTAGCAGCAGCGCGGTTCCGGACTGAAGCGCCTAGAGCCGCTCGGCCACCATGGCCGGCGACAATTGCACACTGATGCGCCAAAGAAACTGGCATAGGCATGCGTATTCAAATACAGAGATATGTAAACAGCAGAAAACGGCGCTGTTGTTGGATCTGTTACTGCTACTACAATATCATGTTATCAAGATTATGTGAGTTTGGATCATGCTACATCTCTGATGTAGCAGTGAAGTGGGGACTTTCCCGTCTGACCATTTCACGAGTGTACAGTGAATATCAGAAATATTGTAAAATATCAAATCTCCTACATCGCTGTGGCTGGAAATGGAATGTGCAAGAACGACGACAGGAGAATCGTTCAGCGTGACAGAAGTGCAAATTGTTGCACATTTCAATGCTGGGCCATCAACAACAGTCAGCGTGCGAATCTTTCAAGGAGACATCATCGAAATGGACTTTCGGAGCCGAACGCACACTCGTGTGCCCTTGATGACTGCACGACACAAAGCTTTACAACTCGCCTGGGTTCGTCAACGCCGACATTGGACAGTTGATGACTGGAAACAAGTTACCTGGTCGGATGAGTCTGACAGGTGACACGTACGTAAGCATCCTGTCTGATCACCTGCATCATTCATATCTATTGTGGATTGGAAAATTCCAGCAGTACAATGCGACACCCCACACGTCCAGAATTGATACAGGGTCTAGAAACACTTTTCTGAGTTTAAACACTTCCACCGCGGGATCTCCGTCCCCTAGTACTCTTACGGATTCATGGACATCCCTGTAGCATTCATGGTGTCAGTTCCCTCCGCCACTACTTCAGTCATTAGGTGAGTCCATACCACATCATGCTGCGGCACTTGTGCGTGCTCGCGGAGGCCCTACACGATATTAGGCAGGTATACCAGTTTCTTTGGCTCTGCAGTGTATGACAAGATGGGTGCTACTTAAATACGTGAGTTGGTCCAATGCCAGTTGTTCACGCCCTTCTTTCAAGCCTGAACAATACAGCGAAAAAGTTTCAATGCAGCGAGACTTTCTTTATGTTACTCTGTTTTGTTTATGTCTACGGTAAGTTTCACCCCACTGATTGCGAGAACGCTCAGAAACAGACATTCAGTTAGGATTACGTAATAGTGTTGTTTAGGTGTGTGAAAATAACTGTCATTACATTATAAATACATAATTATTTGATTATTAGTCACACCTTCCGATATTGTACTTCGAAAATAAAAAAAGGAAATCACGGTATTATCAGATACATCGTATTGTAGAACGAAAGAAAACCATGGTCAGGAACCGAACACGGATCTGCGGTTTGGTAGTCTTGACTGCCGACCTCGCTGTTCTAGAAACGTTAACTGATAGGTGCCCAAGCTATAGCGTGAAAACAGTAAAATGTTAGTAGTTGTACACTGTTAACGTTGTACCCCACATTATTTTAATTAGAAATGTTTATTTTTCGACGATCTTTCGGTGTATAGCGTTGAACGTATGTTTATTCGTGATCAGCTCTGACCTCCATTTTCCTTTTAAAGAGCTAGGGGTGAGTCTAGCAAAAAACCGAAACATGGTTGTCTTTATTCTCAATATAGATTGTCCTTACAAAACTTGGTCAAAATCAATGACCCACCTGTCTGACCCTTACCTTGTTAAATGTTTATCGTATATGTTTCACTTCTGTACAGGGCTAGGATCCAGATAAATATCTTCAGTAAAGGCTTCGCAAGGTTGGAATTTGAATACAGTGTTAGCAAATTTCCCCTTCCCCTAAGTGCTTTTTATTGCTACAAGGTGTAAAACCTTGCTTCCGCCTTTTTTCCCAAACATTTGAGGCTGTAATGAAACAAATTGGTTACACATGCATCATTAAAAGTATTTTCCATCGCTGGCCATTACTTTCTTCCATCTCTCGGGCAGTGTACGAATCCTGCGTGGTAAAAATTGTTCACCTTTTGTAGCGAACCACGAATCGAATCAGTTTGTGACTTTTTCATGAGATCGGAAGTGTTGGTCAGCCAGGTCAAGTGCCATTGATCTAAATAGGTGATAGTCAGAGGAAGAAATGTCTGGAGAATAAGGCGGGTGGGTAGGAATTCCCATTTTAACGTTTCCAAGAATATTTTGACCTCTTTTGCAACGTGGGGACGAGCGTTGTGCTGCTGCAAAATCACTTTATCGTGCCTCTCGCAGTATTGCGGCCGTTTATCTTTTAATTCTCTGCTCAAACGCATTAATTGCGTTCGATAACGAGCACCTGTGATTGTTTGGCTTGGTTTTAACACATCATAGCACACGACGCCGAGCTGGTCCCACGAAATGCAGAGCACGATCTTGGAGCCGTGAATATTCGGTTTGTCCGTCGACGTGAAAGCATGGCCGGGATATGCCCACGATTTTTTTGCGTTTAGGGTTATCGTAATGAACCCATTTTTCGTCCCCGGTCACAATGTTATGCAGAAATCGCTTCCGTTTTTGACTCCGAGCAGCTGTTCACAAACACACAAACACCGTTCAACGTCTCTTCGTTTCAGCTCACACGGGACCCAATTTCCATGTTTCTGAATCATGCCCTTAGCCTTGAGACATTTTGGAATGGCTTTCTGAGTCACTCCCACTAATCGTGCCAATTCTTCTTGAGTCTGACGCGAGTCTTCACTCAGCAATGTCTCCAATTCTGCATCTTCGAAAACATTCTCTCTTCCACCACTATTCCGGTCTACTAAGTTAAAATCACCGTTCTTGAAGCGTTGAAACCGCTCACGATACGTTCTTTAACTAATAGCGTCCTTACCATACGTACTTGGGAGCATTCGATGAGACTCTGCCGCTGTTTTCATCATATTGAAACAAAACAGTGACACCTTCCGCAAATGACGAGAATTAGGCTCGTAAACAGCCATTTTCAATGAAGAGCGACTTTATGATGCAGACACAAATCGACTCATGTTTGAATGAGGTTATGTTGACCGAGGCCTAAGCTAAGTGCCTGACTTCTGCGATCTGTTTCTTTCGTCCGCTACTTAACGTCGTCGCCACCTATCGGCAAACGGCGGAAGCAAAGTTTTACACCTTTTATTTCCAGTCTGTATTTCTTATCTTCTCTGCTTAGGCCCTTTGCACGTATTTTGTTGCAGGATAACAAAACTCTTCTATTAGTTCCAGTGTCTCACTTTGCAATCTAATCCCCTCAGAGTCATGGGTTTAATTCGACTTTATTGCACTACTCTTGTTTTACTTTTGTCCATTTTCATTTTATTACGCGGTTTGAGAACATTATCCTTTCGCTTCAACCACTTTTTTAAAATTCTGACCTTCTCTGACTATAATAGCGTCATCTAAAAGCCGAAAAGTATTGGTTTCTTCATCCTGAATATTAATTCGCTTTCCAAGTTCCTCCTTGGTTCCCTTCATAATACGCAAACGTAGAACGTCTTCCAAAATTCTGTGATAGACTGATGTCAATGATATACTCTATGCCGATAGTTCTGTGCGTTTTATTGTTCCTACCGCCTCTCATATCACTGAAGAACAGAAAATTCACATAAGACGCAACGGCAGTAGTTCTACTGACACCAACAAAGTCATCGGGCTTCAATTAGAAAACAAGAATCGCAATAGGGGATACGGAATGTGTTCCTACTCCGGTGTTTAAAGGAAGGATGGAAGGTAAGGGCTTAAACATCCGCTGACTGGACCAGAGTAGTGGTGTTGCTTCGATAGGCAACCGCATATTTCAAGTAATACATCCTCTAGGAAAGCCGGTAGCATTTGGGAAGAAACTGTCCGTTTCTTTCACTCTTCAATGGTTCCTCAGTGAAGTAATGTCCAATCGGGTAATTTCCAATAATAAGGCAGCAAATGTTCACGTTACACTGCCTCTGCCTTTATTTTTCAGCCTACCTTAACTTGTGTGGATCCTCAGTGCTCCAATAAAACAGACCTCCTATACTCAGCTTCCCATGATTTGTATACGTAGCTTTATCGTTACAGAGAATTTAATAAAGGAAGAACCTATTGAACACTATGTTGTTCAGAAGTTCAATCAAAAGTTACTTCGCAAATACACACATGTTGCATGACATATATGACATTCATTCGCAGTTGCGCATGTGGACAATCATCTTCCGAATAATCGAATGACAATACTGAAAATCTGTGCTGAACCGCCAGGGCTTGACCCGGATTTCCCGCTTTTCACGTGTTGTCACCTTAGCCTTCTTTTATTTTTTTCTCTGCCGAGATATCGACCCGAACCCCCCAGCCACGCTGCCCATTTTTTTTTTTTGTTTTCTTTTTACAAAGAGAAAGCTAAGCATGTTTGAAGGTTATTCCACACTTTTTACAAGGAACCACGTGTAAAAAAGAAGGGATACAAATTGCCATAAAGGTAGGAACCTGTGATAAAATAATTATGTACGCACTGCCGCAATAAATGAAAATAACTGTCTTGTAACGTTACTCCAAATAAAACAATATCCGAATCTCAAACTCTCCAACAGAGGAGGGCCAGTCGGTTTCTCCAACCCACAGGCCGTAAGGGTTCGTACTTACATTCAATCAAAATTAATTACGCATTAAAAGTCTCAGAACTGGGACACCCCAACTTTTGGGAGGATCCATGAATGCCGGCCGCGGTGGCCGTGCGGTTCTAGGTGCTGCAGTCCGGAACCGCGGGACTGCTACGGTCGCAGGTTCGAATCCTGCCTAGGGCATGGATGTGTGTGATGTCCTTAGGTTAGTTAGGTTTAAGTAGTTCTAAGTTCTAGGGGACTGATGACCTAAGATGTTAAGTCCCATAGCGCTCAGAGCCATTTGAACCATTTTGATCCATGAATATTCTTCTTATGAAATTGGCATAGTGTGTTCCATATTTTGTCCTGCGCTGTATCTTCTCGTGTTAGTCATGTATGCAATGCACTGCCATCTCTGCGAACCAGCTGATCGCCCTCTCTCTCTCTTTTTTTTCCGGGGGAAGTACGCCACATCTGGCAAAGATTTACAGCCGGTGGGATCTGTGTGTAAGTGCCGGGGCTAAAAAAGACAATGATACCACGCGTCAGAGTCCACGTACCCATCGCCTTGCCACACACTAAACACTATCCATCAACCCACGATTGTGCGAAATGTAAAGTCAACTACGTTTATTACGTGCAGTCTAGGGCTCGTCATCTACATGACGCTGTGTTCAGTCAAGTCTGAGGGCTACGCAGAACGCCAGAGGATGGGCATATCGACGCAAGACAAGCGTTGATATATTGCACGCGTGGTATCATGTCTAGGGCTCGTAAGGAATTATCTCGGACCCGAAGGCGGATCATCTGCAGCAGGTACTCATAAGTCATTGGCGTCATCCTCCGTGGAACACACGTGAATGGAATCTCCATGGATCTCAACGGTTCCACCACTTTCTAAGGGGTGAACTCCCCATCCAGTCCTCGTCCAATGGGCATTACTCGAGGTTGACATATTCAAAACACGGCGTGCCCCAAATCCATACTGTGCGATCCCATCGAGAGACCTTCGCACCACCCTGACCGCACGAGGAACAGCAGGTTATCCGCATACGCCCGACAGATGAAGATGTTATCCCTCAGCTCCATTCCAGTAAGTGTCTACCGCAGCCCATTTTTGAGCGATTGAAGCGCTACCGATAAGAGGGCCATTGATGGCGGCAGTCTTGTTTTACTGAGCTCATAATCGGAATAGAATCAGCACCTCTGCAGCTCGCTATCACTCTGGATTTGGCTACGCTCAGCAGCCGTATGATGGTCTTCATAAAAACGGGTGGAAACGCCATGTGGCACATGACCGATATTAGGGAGTCATGACAAACCCTGTTAAATGCTTGATCGAAATCGACATAGACCACAGCCGCTCTACGTCGTTAGTGGCCAGTGCGATTACGTCTCTACAATAGCTGAGCGCAGATTGTATGTTGCTATTCATTCCAAGACACGTTTGATCTATGAAAATACTCTGTTACAATACTGTCTTGAGCTGTGTCGCCATCATTCGGTCAAAGACTTTATAATCGCCATTCAGCATGTTTAGCGGTCGGCATTTATACACACTGAGACCTCCAGCCTTTTTCGGTATCGGGAGAAGGCAGACTTCAAGTAAACCCAGCTTATTATACGTCGTTAGCCATCAGTGCATTATTATGTCTGTAAAAGCCCGACAAAATTCTAGGGTTAAGGCGCCCGATCCTGGTTATTTGCTTGCTTCCAATATGTCTTCTTCCTTGATCGCTTCCAAGAGCACTTCCTCATCCATATAGGTCAGGTGCAAGATCTCCTTCCTCACTATGGGGTCTGTCTGAGCATCAGTGAAGAGCCGACGAAATCTGTCAAAAATGCTGAATCTATGTTTCTTTGTGACCTCAGATGCCGACTATCCGCGATATGTAGTGTGTCGATTAACGTTTTGTGAAAACGTCGTTTTGCGTATCATTCGATGCATTGACAGAGGTTCCCCAGAAATAGAGTCCTAGCATCTGGCCCTTACAAGCAGTCTCTCTACTCTGTGTCGCATTAACGCGGTTGATTTTAGCCTGACGGTGAGGAGATAGGGCTTGCAATGACAGCTCACGAAGAACCGTGCGATAATACTCCATAATGTCCCAGTGCCACTGCATTTTGTCTCGGCCGTAGGTAATAAGAGTGCAACGTAACGCCGACTTCGCACAACCCAGCCACCACAGTCACCGTTGCTTATGCTGAGAGTCGCTTCTCACATGTAACCCCCACATTCTCAATTCGCCCATGACACTCTCGATCTGACAATAGCGAAACGTTTTGAGAGGAGTCTACAGGGGCTCACTTGTATGTGGCACCCGAATCTAATCTGTCTCTGATAGGATTTGTAATGTGGATCGCTGACTGTGTACGACCGCAAAGCCAAAGAAACTCCTGAGATTGTGGTGTTGGAGTGAGAGAGCGTTGGCGTACAGTTGTAGGTAACTGTCTGTGAGCGAAAGACGATGGAGTAGGCAGTTTCTGTGGTGTGCTCTGTGAAGCCATCGAGTGTTAGATTAATTTAGGTATGTCAGTATTGTTGAACATGGGTGCAGAAGTCTTCTCAAAAACAAGGTAAAGATGTTAAATAATTATGGCTCAAAATGGCTCTGAGCACTATGGGACTCAACTGCTGAGGTTATTAGTCCCCTAGAACTCAGAACTAGTTAAACCTAACTAACCTAAGGACATCACAAACATCCATGCCCGAGGCAGGATTCGAACCTGCGACCGTAGTGGTCTTGCGGTTCCAGACTGCAGCGCCTTTAACCGCACGGCCACTTCGGCCGGCTAAATAATTATGGTTTTGGTTTTGGCAGCGCTTTAGTACGGATGAGTTGGGTGATAATTTGTAATTGTTGAGTAACCCCAGAAGATAAGCAAACTGATTTAATAAAAAGACTAGTTAATTATTTCACTTTTGTAATGTTTCTATAATTTGGTAACAGAGCTGTATGTAATTTGATGATTTGCATTTATGCTGGTTTAGTGAGGCTAAATAATACTTGTACAAATCTCAGTGTTTGTGGATCAATTAGTAAATATGATATATTATTCTAACCAATGTAGCTTCAATTGTATATGTTTGTGAAAGACAAACTTACCTTGCAATATAGTTTTGCTAAACAAAAACTCAGTGTTAGTAATTCACCACAATCAATACCGCTTCCCTATCCAGTCATACGCTTTTCAAAAATTTGGATTTTTCATAACTTTTGTCATTTATCAGCCAAAATAATTTCATAAACATTTTAAAGCATTACTCCCAGCACTGCACACTCCTGAGTCGGTAGGTAGATATTTTACGTTCTTTATGAGAGACCAGAATATTTCGCGTTCCACCGTTGCTGTTTTAGAGGTAAGACAATTTATCTTTTTTTTGTCATGTGCACAAGGACCAAAGTTATCAGCTTTTAACAAAGCCAGAGAACTCAGTGCCTAAGGGGCCGAATGAATTTTGCAGTGACTTTATTTCTCTATTGATATTGGGAGTCGTATTGCCCAAACAGTTCGTATAAAGTTTTTGCTAACAATAACACAGAGTAAGCACACCACTAGCACTTACAACACGCCACACGATAATTCGAGATCAGTACCCATTCCACAGTTCAGACATTCATTCAATGTAATCGTAAAGTTTTTCTAATTTTATGAAAGAACATTACAGTTTAATTTCCGAAGTCGTCAATTGCGCCACACACTCTGTCGTAGTAGGTTGATGGTGCACAAGTATGTCATTTGATCAGTAAGTGCCATGGGTTATATTTCAGCAGCAATCGTCTCCTGTCGCAGTCCACCAGTGACATAAATAGCATGAAGACGGCTCGCCGAGTTTCCGGTGGAATGTTTGAAACCATCCCTATTCCTGTGGATCCTTTCCCACGTGTCGCACAGGTTAACTTCCCGGTATATCACTAGCAGTTCCCTGCAGGCATTAAAATTGGGGGTTCGGTCTTTGGGAGCCAGGGTAGTAGTTGAAGTCACCGCCTAATAGAAACTGGTCGTATCTCCGGCAAAAAGACGAGCAGTATCTTCAGAGTAAAACTGTACCCTACCTTGTTTGTGCCAGAGGGAGCGTAGATGTTGATAATGCGGGTCCCGTGAATTGTACCTGTCAGACCTCGTGCAGCTGGTAGAAAGGAGAGGTCCGTTGCCGATATGCCTTCCTGCAAGACCGGCGTGACGTCGTTATTTGCCGAGTAAGGTGATTTGGTCTCGAAATAAACAGGTAATTTATGGAACACGTCCAGCCGTACTTCTTGCACAACTGGACATCAATGCCAGATGCGTACAACATATCACCAAAGAGTTGTAGCGTCACCGTCGAACAAATGTTGCTGATATTGGCAGACCCAGTTTTAGAGGCTTGCTGTTTGGTGCCCGTCATATGAGCTCGAAGTTGAGTAACGGGTGCATCCGCAGCGTGGAGTTTCGCAATTTTCACCGTGGAGCTACATTCCTATAATCGTCCAACATTAACGATCATCTGAGAGTGTAGGCGAAACCATAGCGTTATGTGTCATTGAGCCGTGAACGGCTCGTGTTCTTCCCGTTTATTGCTTGACATCTTGTCCTTACGGTACTTCCGTCCCTTTTCTTATTCGATTTACTGGCGTCACTAAGTGGCTGGCTTGCCTGCCCGTGAGTGGCAGCAGCAACGCTTATCGATAAGAGCACTGTCGTACTATCTTTGGAGCGACCGCTAGTATTTCCGGGTCGGCGTGTGTCGGGAGTTCAGTCTGGACAGAGCAGCGGTAAGGTTCGGATAGCCATGACTCCCCCCCACCCCCATGAACAATGCACCTTTCCGTTGGTGGAGAGGCTTGCGTGCCTCAGCGATACAGATGGCGGTACCGTAGGTGCAACCACAACGGAGGGGTATCTACTGAGAGGCCAGACAAACGTGTGGTTCCTGAAGAGGGGCAGCAGCCTTTTCAGTAGTTGCAGGGGCAACAGTCTGGATGATTGACTGATCTGGCCTTGTAACATTAACCAAAACGGCCTTGATGTGTTGGTACTGCGAACGGCTGAAAGCAAGGGGAAACTACAGCCGTAATTTTTCCCGAGGGTATGCAGCTTTACTGTATGATTAAATGATGATGACGTCCTCTTGGGTAAAATATTCCGGAGGTAAAATAGTCCCCCATTCGGATCTCCGGGCGGGGACTACTCAAGAGGACGTCGTTATCAGGAGAAAGAAAACTGGCGTTCTACTGATCGGAGCGTGGAATGTCAGATCCCTTAATCGGGCAGGTAGGTAAGAAAATTTAAAAAGGGAAATGGATAGGTTAATGTTAGATATAGTGGGATTTAGTGAAGTTCGGTGGCAGGAGAAACAAGACTTTTGGTCAGGTGAATACAGGTTATAAATACAAAATCAAATAGGGGTAATGCAGGAGTAGGTTTAATAATGAATAAAAAAAATAGGAGTGCGGGTAAGCTACTACAAACAGCTTAGAGAACGCATTATTGTGGCCAAGATAGACACAAAGCCCACGCCTACTACAGTAGTACAAGTTTATATGCCAACTATCTCTCCAGATGATGAAGAAATAGGTTAAATGTATGATGAGATAAAAGAAATTATTCAGGTAGTGAAGGGAGACGAAAATTTAATAGTCATGTATGACTGGAATTCGTCAGTAGGAAAAGGGAAAGAAGGAAACATAGTAGGTGAATATGGATTGGGGGGAAGAAATGAAAGAGGGAGCCGTCTCGTAGAATTTTGCACAGAGCATAACATAATCATAGCTAACACTTGGTTCAAAAACCATAAAAGAAGGTTGTATACATGGAAGAATCCTGGAGATACTAAAAGGTATCAGATAGATTACATAATGGTAAGACAGATTTTTAGGAACCAGGTCTTAAATTGTAAAACATTTCCAGGGGCAGGTGTGGACTCTGACCACAATCTATTGGTTATGAACTGTAGATTAAAACTGAAGAAACTACAAGAAGGCGCTTATTTAAGGAGATGTGACCTGGATAAATTGACTAAACCAGAGGTTGTACAGAGTTTCAGGGAGAGCATTAGGGAACTATTGACAGGAATGGGGGAAAGAAATACAGTAGAAGAAGAATGGGTAGCTCTGAGGGATGAAGTAGTGAAGGCAGCAGACGATCAAGTAGGTAAAAAGACGAGGGCTAATAGAAATCCTTGGGTAACAGAAGAAATACTGAATTGAATTGATGAAAGGAGAAAACATAAAAATGCAGTAAATGAAGCAGGCAAAAAGGAATACAAACGTCTCAAAAATGAGATCGACAGGAAGTGCAAAATGGCTGAGCAGGGATGGCTAGAAGACAAATGTAAGGATGTAGAGGCTTATCTAACGAGGGGTAAGATAGATACCGCCTACAGGAAAATTAAAGACACCTTTGGAGAGAAGAGAACCACTTGTATGAATATCAAGAGCTCAGATGGAAACCCAGTTCTAAGCAAAGAAGGGAAGCCAGAAAGGTGGAAGGAGTATATAGAGGGTTTATACAAGGGCGATGTACTTGAGGACAATATTATGGAAATGGAAGAGGATGTAGATGAAGACGAAATGGGAGATAAGATACTGCCTGAAGAGTTTGACAGAGCACTGAAAGACCTGAGTCGAAACAAGGCGCCGGGAGTAGACAACATTCCATTAGAACTACTGACAGCCTTGGGAGAGACAGTCATGACAAAACTCTACCATCTGGTGAGCAAGTTGTATGAGACAGGCGAAATACCCTCAGACTTCAAGAAGACTATAATAATTCCAATCCCAAAGAAAGCAGGTGTTGACAGATGTGAAACTTACCGAACTATCAGTTTATTAAGTCACAGCTGCAAAATACTAACGCGAATTCTTTACAGACGAATGGAAAAACTGGTAGAAGCGGACCTCGGGGTAGATCAGTTTGGATTCCGTAGAGATGTTGGAACACGTGAGGCAATACTAACCTTACGACTTATCTTAGAAGAAAGATTAAGAAAAGGCAAACCTACGTTTCTAGCATTTGTATACTTAGAGAAAGCTTTTGACAATGTTAACTGGAATAATCTCCTTCAAATTCTGAAGGTGGCAGGGGTAAAATACAGGGAGCGAAAGGCTGTTTACAATTTGTACAGAAACCAGATGGCAGTTATAAGTGTGGAGGGGCATGGAAGGGAAGCAGTGGTTGGGAAGGGAGTGAGACAGTGTTGTAGCCTCTCCCCGATGTTATTCAATCTGTATATTGAGCAAGCAGTAAAGGAAACAATAGAAAAATTCGGAGTAGGTATTAAAATTCATGGAGAAGAAATAAAAACTTTGAGGTACGCCGATGACATTATAGTTCTGTCAGAGACAGCAAAGTACTTGGAAGAGCAGTTGACCGGAATGGACAGTGTCTTGAAAGGCAGATATAAGATGAACATCAACAAAAGCAAAACGAGGATAATGGAATGTAGTCAAGTTAAATCGGGTGATTCTGAGGGAATTAGATTGGGAAATGAGACACTTAAAGTAGTAAAGGATTTTTGCTATTTAGGGAGTAAAGTAACTGATGATGGTCGAAGTAGGGAGGATATAAAATGTAGACTGGCAATGGCAAGGAAAGCGTTTCTGAAGAAGAGAAATTTGTTAACATCGAGTATAGATTTAAGTGTCAGGAAGTCGTTTCTGAAAGTATTTGTATGGAGTGTAGCCATATATGGAACATGGACGATAAATAGTTAGGACAAGAAGAGAATAGAAGCTTTCGAAATGTGGTGCTACAGAAGAATGCTGAAGATTAGATGGGTAGATCACTTAACTAATGAGGAGGTATTGAATAGAATTGGGGAGAAGAGGAGGTTGTGGCACAACTTGACAAAAAGAAGGGACCGGTTGGTAGGAAATGTTCTGAGGCATCAAGGGATCACAAATTTAGCATTGGTTCAAATGGTTCAAATGGCTCTGAGCACTATGGGACTCAACTGCTGAGGTCATTAGTCCCCTAGAACTTAGAACTAGTTAAACCTAACTAACCTAAGGACATCACAAACATCCATGCCCGAGGCTGGATTCGAACCTGCGACCGTAGCGGTCTTGCGGTTCCAGACTGCAGCGCCTTTAACCGCACGGCCACTTCGGCCGGCATTTAGCATTGGAGGGCAGCGTGGAGGGTAAAAATCGCAGAGGGAGACCAAGAGATGAATACACAAAGCAGATTCAGAAGGATATAGGTTGCAGTAAGTACTGGGAGATGAAGAAACTTGCACAGGATAGAGTAGCATGGAGAGCTGCATCAAACCAGTCTCAGAACTGAAGACCACAACAACAACAACAGCCATGACTCGCCCAACCGTTGCCGACACACATGACTTGAGTGGGGCGACCTTGGTTGGTCGTTCGGTCGGTCGTCTAATAGGACGACGATGTGTATTTGCTCACCGACAGCTTCTGGGTTCTCCGTGTGTGTCGACTTGTGATTTTTCCTTGTTGTTCCACAGTCAGAGGTTTTAGTATTGTTGCAGCTGTTTGTGGAAGTGTTTTAGTGGACCTGTGTGTAGCTTGTATGGTTTTGACTGAGCAGCTATTTTAATGCTGCATGTGGTCAGTCGGTTGGACCAGAGCTCTCCGTGGCGCGAGAGCAGGCCACTACCGCTGGCGACGTGCGCGCGCTGTCGGATCATGAGGCGCTAGTTTTGAGAGCGACAAAGTTCGTTGCCCACTGAACCTGGACGCTGAAGTTGAGTGATCAGTTAACCTGTTGTCAAGCCTCAGCTATTTGCTGGTTGTTGCTCCCTGGGCCGCTCGGGCTATCAGCAACATATAATGTGTTGGGGACGGCGAAATCTTGCAGGCGTCTTCCTATATTGTGATTAATTATTAAATCGACTGTTACTTACCAGTGAAGTGCCACAGCGGTATTTTCTGACCTGTAGCCGTTAAGGCCCCAGTTACCCGCCCTGGTCGTTAGCGTACTTCTCTGGCAGTGTGTCTTTCCTCGTCGTGTTTATGCTGTCCAGCACAATGTGTAGTTCTACAGCCTTTTAAGTTGTTTGCTTCATATTTGCTTAGAGTGGTTATTGTTCCCTTCGCTGTCTTTTAAACGCCAATTTCTGAAGACGTAGTGCTGCTTCTATTCTCGTCCTCAGCTAATACTTTCCATCGTTGTGCCGTTGCTCGGATGGAAGGGATTTGGTTAAATTGTCGGTCGGTCCTTGGGCGGTCCCTAGTTTGGGTTGCCATTCGATTATTTAACTCTTGGCTGCCTGTCTGACCTCACCTTACATTTGAGTTACCTTCTCAGGCCGACCCTTGGAACTCTTCTGAGCACCACTTGTTCTGTTTGTTTTAGATTGTGATTTTCATTTTAGTTTGAAGTATTGTGCAAGGCCTTTGACCGTGTATTAATTCCTTCCCTTTTAAATTTTACATAATTGCCTTGAGCCGTGTTAATTTAAAATATTGATTTTTTTTTAATTTATCTATCTCAAATTGTTTGTAATCCAAGCCCTAAGCTGTTAGTTGTTTCATGTGCTGTGTTGGGCCTTCATCCAAGGATTTACGACAACCCCTTTTAATAAGGCCTTCAGCTGTGTGTATTCTTTAAAGGAAAATTTATTTTATAAGAAGGAAGGTGTTCATTTTAAATTGTTTGGCTGACTTATTGTTCAGGCCTTCAACCGTTGCTACAAATTTGTTTGTGGCCTTCAGCCGCTCAGTAAGTTAATATTTCTTTAATTTGGCTTTCGTCCATTCTGTTGTAAGTTTAGAAAGAAATTTTTTGGTTAAAGAAATTGTTTAGTAATGTGTTTTAATTATAGTTTTCATTCAGACGTGTAGTGTAGGCCTTCAGCTACTAATTGTTTTCAATTGCATTTTTTTTAAATTTTAACTTCTGTTTTTAATTGCTTTTGATTTCTAAGCCAGTCCTTCATCCGTTCTTATTTTTGGTGTGGTTTTGGGCGTTCAGCACAGGAATCATCTCAAGTTTTCTTTAACTAGGCTTTCAGCCGTATTGGTCAATTGTGATCTTTTAAAACAACGTGTAAATAAGAGGTTCTTAGAAAAATAAAGTTGAGTGTTTGATTGTGCAACTCACAGTAATTGTTTACGTCCCCATACACAATCATAACCTTATCCTGTGCGCTCTCTGAGTACCTAACAACCGGGTTTCAGTCAGCCCCTTCTGTACCGTCCTCTTGGTCGCCCCAATCGAGGGTGTCATGAGCCACAACCCCTCGCTGATACTTATTGTTGGCGCTGCAGTCCGGAACCGCGGGACTGCTTCGGTCGCAGGTTCGAATCCTGCCTCGGGCATGGGTGTGTGTGATGTCCTTAGGTTAGTTAGGTTTAAGTAGTTCTAAGTTCTAGGGGACTTATGACCTAAGATGTTGAGTCCCAAAGTGCTCAGAGCCATTTGAACCATTTGAACTTATTGTTGGATGGTATCCGTGACGCCTCTGTCGCGTCGTACTGGAAGCTGGCAGAATGTATGGAGTCCATTGGGGAAGAGTCATCAGATAAGCATGACGTAGTCTCACCATCCGAAAGCGGACAGTCGGTGACGTCATTGTGTTTTATCTCTCGTGACGATTGCTCCAAGGTGTTATACTCATCGCTGATCTCAAATGGCAGGGAATGGTCGTCGTCTAGATTGAGTCGGCAATTATTACGTCCTTTCGACGAAAGCTGCTTGTGCGTGCATACGTCATAGTTTGACGTAGATGACGCTACTTACGATTGACAAATGGATGCCAATAAGGTCGTTGTAATTAATTCGTACTTCCTTTCCCAGAAAGCGTTCTATTTCGTGTGCCATAGGTCTCTCATATTCGTTACAGAGCGCCAGAATGAGAGTGGTTTTTCTGAAAGAGCGTGCCAGAGCGCTTGTCTAGACGAATGTACACAAACGCAGCAGAGCATATTCACTGAAGTGCCATTGCTTTTGGACACTGTCTTTGTGCGTACGACTCACCTGTACTCTTCAAATTCCTCCTACATTCTCCGTAAGGAAGTACCATGTCTAGCTTTGTTTCTCTTTGAAAGGCATTTATTGTTTGACGTTACTCAGCGCTCTACACACGTGAACGACAAAAAAAGAAAGAAATATGTCCCCAATGTCCCTTTTACAGCAGTATCGCGGTGGTGCTACGTTATGTTTCCTCCTTAACCGACGCGATGTGCTATCCTATCTGCCGTGAGTATGAAATAACTAACTGCGCCACAAGACATCAATTGGTTTCTAGTTCAAAACACATAAATCCTAAGTTCTAAACATTGTAATTGCCTCGAAACTAGCAATTAGGTTTTGAAGAGTCTATTAGAACTACGATTCGAGCAGGAGAATGAATTATTCTAATTGCATTGGGAAAAGTGAAGATGATACTGAAATCTCTGTAACTAATACAGCTATGAAATAATATTGCACTTCGTTTAGTGATAACTGTCTCACCATTCACAACGGAATTACCTGATTCTCCCTGTATATATTGAACTGTAAGCTGCCTCAAGTCAGACCTCCATCTGAGTGTACAGAATATGCGCGGAAACCATCACATTATACGGTTTTCGTTACTGGGGCTACTATTGAGATTAGAAGATAATGCTACCAGTGCAGTAGTAAAGACTTTGCGAGATCACTGCTACGAAATATTCACCGAGGGCAAAACATAGACTGCTGTTTAAAACTGATAAAAAATATCCTGGCAAAGACGAACCTAAAATATGGACCATGGCATACTCTGTAATAAGAAGCAATTAAAAAGAGCATGTGAAATTATTCATGTACAAGCAAGCGATTTATCCGTACAAAATTGAGGGACATTTTTATTCGATAACTAGAATTGTTACAAGCCTAAATTCAAAGGCACGAATGGAGAAAACCAAGACGTTAATCTAGGGTTGATTTTTGTTACTTAATTTATATAATGTGGAAACGTGAAAATCGCGTTCAACGATATAATACCGAAATAGACTCATTGACAATTTTTCCGCTTGTTGTATACATTGAAGCAAAGTTCCGTACACACGCTTAGAAATATGGTTACAAAATTTCTGGCACGAGTGGGTATATGTGTAAATATTTGAGTGAGACTGGAGAATGTGTAGAATGCGACTCCCACTCTTTCAGGCAAAATAGATTCGACGGGAAAACAGTGACCTCCGGTGTTACAGAGCAGCAGAAAAAGATTTGACGGGAAAATAGCTGCCTACGATGTTACAGAGCAACAGAAAAGTACTCGGCAGGAAAATCGCGACTTCCAACGTGCAAACAGCCCAGAAATTATGTCCGACGCGATAACAGCGGGGCCCGCGAAATTGTCCGGAAGAGCTGAACGCACAAGTTTGTGTCTCTCGCCGCTAGACGGTTAAGACTGTAAATTCTATCAAAAACTTTATTCGTAAATATACTTTAGTGCGTACTTAACACCGTTTAATCCCAATCTCAACGCACATAAGACGTGTTTACTTGCTGGTTAAGTTAATGAAACATTACTGTGACACTCCTCAAAAGTAAAATTTCAAAAGTACGAATAATTTAATTATAACTTTAGGATCTGTATTGCGTATTTTTGCG
The DNA here is from genome assembly GCF_023898315.1 of Schistocerca nitens. NCBI lineage: Eukaryota > Metazoa > Arthropoda > Insecta > Orthoptera > Acrididae > Schistocerca > Schistocerca nitens. The sequence continues at coordinate 547,999,223 of NC_064620.1, read as the reverse complement.
ACTATTAAATATAAAGTTGGTTCTTAATATTTCTACCACCACTCTGTCTTGTAAATCTCTCGAACTATGGTATGGGACACCACATTATTTGATTACTTAAATGATTGCTGGCTGGGGTGGCCGAGGGGTTCTATCCGCTATAGTTTGGAACCGCGCGACCGCTACGGTCTCAGGTTCGAATCCTGCCTCGGGCATGGATGTGTATGATGTCCTTAGGTCAGTTAGGTTTAATTAGTTCTAAATTCTAGGCGACTGAATACCTCAGAAGTTAAGTCCCATAGTGCTCAGAGCCATTTGAACCATTTTGAACTTAAATGATTATTCCCATTTGTCAGATAAACAACATCTGAAGTGGATTTCCGTTCAGGAACGTATTCGTCCTCTTTATCTGAGTGATCCTCCGATCTGTACAAATCGTCACTGAAAACATGTTCTCAGGATGAAAACCACGTGTTGCTACTACTGACAGCCTCGTGTTTGGCATTTGCCACTGTTGTGCATGAATACGTTCTGACGAAGTTGCCATTAATGAGAATCAAATTGTAGATAGAGCTACATGTCTCGGTCTATCGTGGAACAATCAACTAATATGAGTAAGGCATATCACGAACTAAGTTTTAGGTGTAACATTTCCGTTCCTCGCCGACTCACCCTTACCACCGTTTACATCAAAGGTCTTCAGCTATCTTTAGGAATAACTGAGTGCAAACTAAGCTGGGCTCCGTTTATCCAGTATTTGAGATAGAATATACTCAGTCACTTTCAAAAACGTCTACTCGTAATTTCTAATACCCACATAAAATAATGAAAGGATAAAAGTTTATGAGTTACTACATTTTCTACTTTCATGCAACAAAACTTCAGCATCAGAAATGAAGTCATTTTATAATTTATTTATTATTACCTCTGTTAACAATACATTTTGCATTCTTTTCACATATACCACTGAATGTACACTACAGGCCATTAAAATAGCTACGCCAAGAAGAAATGCATATGATAAACGGGTACTCATTGGACAAATATATTATACTAGAACTGACGTGTGATTATATTTTCACGCAATTTGGGTGAATAGATCCTGAGAAATCAGTACCCAGAACCACCTCTTGCCGTAATAAAGGCCTTGATACGCCTGGGCATTGAGTCAAACAGAGTTTGGATGGCGTGTACAGGTACAGCTCCCCATACAGCTTCAACTCGATACCACAGTTCATCAAGAGTAGTGACTGGCGTATTGTGACGAGCCAGTTGCTCGGCCACAATTAACCACACGTTTTCAGTTGGTGAGAGATCTAGAGAATGTGCTGGCCAGGGCAGCCGTCGAACATTTTCTGTATCCAAAAAGGCCCGTACAGGACCTGAAACACGCGTTCGTGCATTATCCTGCTCAAAAGTAGGGTTGTGCAGGGATCGAATGAAGGGTAGAGCCACAGGTCGTAACACATCTGAAATGTAACGTCCACTGTGAAAAGTGCCGTCAATGTGAACAAGAGGTGACCGACACGTGTAACGAATGGCACTCCATACCATCACGCCGGGCGATACGCCAGTATGGCGATGACGAATACACGCTTCCAATGTGAGTTCCCTGCGATGTCGCCAAACACGGATGCGACCATCATGATGCTGTAAACAGAACCTGGATTCATTCGAAAACATGACGTTTTGGCATTCGTGCACCCAGATTGAGTACACCATCGCAGGCGCCCCTGTCTGTGATGCAGCGACAAGGGTAACCGCAGCCATGGTCTCCGGAGTAATAGTCCATGCTGCTGCAAACGTCGTCGAACTGTTCGTGCAGATGGTCGTTGTCTTGCAAACGTCCCCATCTGTTGACTTAGGAATCAAGACGTGGCTGCACGATCCGTTGCAGCCATGCGGATAAGATGCCTGTCATCTCGACTACTAGTGATACGAGGCCGTTGGGATCCAGCACGGCGTTGCGTATTATCCTCCTGAACACACCGATTCCATATTCTGCTAACAGTCATTGGATCTCGACCAACGAGAGCAGCAATGTCGCGATACGATAAACCGCAATCGCCATAGATTACAATCCGACCTTTATCAAAGTAGGTAAAACTTTGGGATTCAAAACACCTTCCGGTGGTCCCGGAATGCATAAATACAAGTCCTGTAAGGTTTCCAACGTATTTTTATTCCATTCTTCCTGCATACTAGTGGAACGTCCTGGTAACAACAATGGAGGTGGACAGCGATTATACTTCCATTTTCTCGTAGGTTGCCCACAGAGGCTCAATAAATTTGAGATCTGGTGGCTGGTGGCCAGGGAAGATGCAATAATTCTACTTCCTGTTCACGAAACCGTACTGGATGATGAGAGGTGTATGGACAGGGGGTCTGTCTTGTTGGAATAAAACGTCATCATTGTGTAACAAACATTGTACCACGAGAAGAAGTTGCTAGCCGAGCGGTCTAGGGTGCTGCAGTCATGGACTGTGCGGCTGGTCCCGGCGGAGGTTCGAGTCCTCCCTAGGGTATGGGTGTGTATGTTTGTCCTTAGGATAATTTAGGTTAAGTAGTGTGTAAGCTTAGGGACTGATGACCTTAGCAGTTAAGTCACATAAGATTTCACAGACATTTGAACATTTGAAGAAATTGCTCGGGTAAAATGGTCGTGCAATTCTTGGCGCGTAGTCCGACGTCGAAGAGTAACAATGGGGCCCATGGAATACCACAATATATGTGCCTAAATAATCACCGAACCCACTTGCGGACGTAAAATTCTCCAGAATTTGGAAACAGTGTATAATAAGACTCATTTCGTCGGAATTGCTGCGTTGTCCTGACATTCTGATGTTGCCGCCAAGCTTTCCTGCTACGGAGATTTTGACCACTGATGCACGATTCTGGAATCCCAGTTTGCCCGGTCCCTGCTTATGGTGCACCCGTTCTGTTGATTTAGTACTGACAGAGTGCGACATTTGTTTCTGGAGTTACTTTTTCAGCTTTCATCCTCACAATCATCGTCAATTAACGTCTGTGTACGATCACTCAATGCACACTTTCGTCTGTATTGTCAGTTAGTTTTGTTTTTCCGCCTTCCACGTATGCGATATATATCTTCTACATGATGCCTCTTGAAAGACGCAACACTTTGGCTCCCTTGTTACGGAAGCATCCACCACGCGAGTGCCAACAATTTTCCCACGCTGAAGAGGACTGAGCTCTGACGTAATGCACTCACAACTACCCAGAAGCTTCTTCTGAGCAGGGTTTGTACTAGCAACGTATCTAGTACATTGCAGAGGTGCCGTTCAAGTCCAAATACAACGGCAAAACTTGCAGCCTTGACAAGCTTGTGTTCAAACACGCATTTCTCGCGGTGTGTCTATATTTTTGTCCCACCACTGTCCCTCTGCAGCTTTAATATACTGGAATGCACAAATTTACATATTCTTTAACTAACGACTGTAAACGTAGAGCTTGAACTCAGTATTTCGTTTTCCAGAGAAAGGACCGTTACGTCGTCTTCAGCATACGTTAATGTAAACTTCCGTGGATTTCACCAGGGACTGCAAAACTCCTGGGATGATGTTACCTCTCGATACAGTAGATACCTGCGGCCAAAGTTGTAGCGAGGTTGGTGGTAATCTTTGTCACTGGAATAGCGTGCATGGTTTTATCCAGCTGTGAATGGGATCACCTACGCACAGTTGTCGAGAAAGAGGCGTAAACTCTTCCAGGGTGTGGGGCAAATACAGATGCACAGTGACTAGGCTCAGGCCACACAGGTGTAAACGAACCTATAACATAACATGATGATGAAAAATATTTTATGTTACCGTGTGATATTTAGCTGATCGAGGCTGGTAGTGAGCAGAAGTTTCTTTCAGCAGAAGCCAATGACTTTCTTTAAATATTGACGAGTTTTGTGGGCCACCACTTGCGCAAAATATATCTGTGAATGCTATAGGCTAGTGGTGTCCTTAAAGATTGAGACCGATGTGAAAGAACCTTACTGCTAAAACAGAGTTTGTCAGAGTAAGGTAGATTTAGAAGTCTTAACGATACAGTTACTTCAAAATTGTTAAAATGTCTGGGAGGTATCAGAAACAGAACAGTTATTTCATTAAACACCAATTTACTGTCTCGATGGAAATAATTTCATCTCTCGAAAACGAGAATATTGTTTGATCTGGTTTCAAAAACAATGTGGATTAAGATGCAAAATTATCACCATGTTGATTGTGGGGTATCCGTTGTTCTGTTTTGCGTACCGCTATGATGCTCAACTCTGATCTCTTTGACCTACAAAGAAGGGATATACCCCATATTCTCATACAAATGAAGTGAAGGAAATAATAAAGTCATGCAATGGAAACGTCTTACTCAAGGGGTGACCAAATCAACTGTGATAATATGGGCGTGACATGACACACATACACATATGACTGAGAGAAAGAATCGTCTAATCTGTAAACGAAACGTGTGGGTACTATAGCAGCCACATTTATTATCACTAAGTAAAATGCCTGAATTACCAACCGAGACATGGAATTGATCGTAAAATATCTGGGAAGGGGTTTCTAATGGTCAACTATAATTTGACACAGGTGAGTGGGCACGATAAATGCAGTGTTATGCCGATAACACACGAATACGACCAGTGACTGTAAGCAGGGGTAGTTATATACTATACTAACAGCGTGGAGAAACAGGATGGAACACCAGTGAGATCGCCAAAGCGCATGCTGCAGGCAGATTAGGTGGCTACGGAGTATAAAACAGAGTAACTGTCTACCTGAAGTGAATTGCAGTGAGTTTCACAAGAAACTGTACGACATAATTTTAAATGTAATGTCCGCAGCGACATCTCTTGTAGTGGTCTCGAATATGTAATCAATGTGCTTTTGCAGAGTTGTAGATAAAGTGTGAGAGTTGAATGTTTTGTCTATTTGCAATAATATACAGCCGATTTGAACACTGAAAAAATGCGCAATAAAAGTGGCATCTGAGATCCCTTAAGAAGCTATTTGTTTCGAACGAAGGAAACTGCGTGCTTCAAGAGGATAATGATCCGAAACATCGCAGCCGTCTCTGTGCAACGTGGATTGGCCTGCAATGTCTCCAGATGCAAATCCAATCTCAGTGTATGGCCGTATATTAAGGTGAAGCAGCTGTCATATAAAATTAGGACGATATGGAGACCGTTACAGAGAGAATATGAAGAAAATCTCGTTAAAAGTGTGGCAGAAAAGTGCCCAGCTATAATCGATTATGGCTGCGAGTGGATTAACTATTAGATAATTGTGCAATTAGTAGTAACATGTAGTTTTACGTAAGCATATATTTATAATAGTGTCTTTTATTTCATTCAGTTAATGGCCTACACTTTCTTGTGGAACTGACTGTAATATCGAGTCCCTACTGAATCAGTGATCGCAACGATGGCGCAGCTTACCATGTTCTTAGCTTAATGCGGAAGGCAGCGGCCATAGCGCCTGCCTCTCTGTCTGCCCTCACTACTAGAGCAGAAAGTCTTCCTCTGCGCCTGCAAGGTTCGTCTCGTCAGTCGTCCAGTAACAAGTTTTTACTCCATGATTAACGGAATGGTCAGTGTCTTGAAAGGAAGATATAAGATGAACATCAACAAAAGCAAAACGAGGATAATGGAATGTAGTCGAATTAAATCGGGTGATGCTGCGGGAATTAATTTAGGAAATAAGACGCTTAAAGCAGTAAATGAATTTTGCTATTTGGGGAGCAAAATAACTGATGATAGTCGAAGTAGAGAGGATATAAAATGTAGAATTCCAATGGAAAGGAAAACGTTTCTGAAGAAGAGAAATTTGTTAACATCGAGTTTAGGTTTAAGTGTCAGGAAGTTGTTTCTGAAAGTATTTGTATGGAGTGTAGCCATGTATGGAAGTGAATCGTGGTCGATAAATCGATAAATAGTTTAGACAAGTAGAGAATAGAAGCTTTCGAAATGTGGTGCTACGGAAGAATGCCCAAGATTAGATGGGTAGACCACATAGCTAATGAGGAGATATTGAATAGATTTGGAGTGAAGAGAAATTTGTGGCACAACTTGACTAGAAGAAGGGATCGGTTGGTAGGGCATATTCTGAGGCATCAAGGGATCACCAGTTTAGCATTGGAGGGCAGCGTGGAGAATAAATATTGTAGAGGGAGACCAAGAGGTGAATACACTAAACAGATTCAGAATGATGTAGGTTGCAGTAGGTACTGGGAGATGAAGAAGCTTGCACAGGATAGAGTAGCATGGAGATCTGCATCAAACCAGTCTCTGAACTGAAGACCACAACAACAACGACAACTCCATGATTGCCCAACGGCATGTGTACCCTTCCGTCACCTAACATGAAGTGATTACTCTCAAAGCTTCATATGAGGAGTGTTTAGTCCCTCTCCTAACATGAAGTGTTTTCATTCTGGGTGCTCTGTAACTTGGCTGCTTTTTGCTGGAGCAAGAACTAGCTTGCTAACCGTTAAGACATTGTAAGTAGATACATTAAACAGTTTCCTACTCTCGCGGACTTTTGCCGTTTCCAATCAATAGTGTTTTGGCGTGGGGAAGAAGATGCAAAATCTCTCACACTACATGACGCAATTTTGCTGCAGACCTATGAGATGCCTGACATGTAGACGCAAGCAAGAAACTGCGTGCTCTACACAAAATAACAGTAAGTACCGACCAGAAAGCTGGAAGCTGAAAATGTAAACTGAACATTATATCGTGGCATCGCTCCCTAGGTAACGAATATTTATAGCCAACCTCTGAAAAGCGACACCTGTCTAGAGATCTCGTTTCTTGCTAAAAGGACTCTACGAACGATGTTGTGATTTCTGACGGAAAATGACCTCCCGTGTTCTGCCGTGAGAGTGTGGGATGTGGAACTGACTGCCGTCCTGTCCACCGGAAACTGCGACTTCGCCTTGGACTCTGGACATTTTTATGGTAGCCGATTCCTCTCGAAGGGACACTTAGCTAGCCAGATTGTAGGCTGCCAGCTGTGAATTCACTTCATGGTAGTAAAATGGGAAGTGAATAGAAAGCAATAAAAGGGGCACTCACTGCAGACACTGAGTCCTGATTGCAGTTATTATGCAGCTTGAGTGATGGACCACTTGGTCAAAGGAAATAGCATGAAAATATTCTGAAATACGTTTGGTAACAGTTTCAAAGATAACTTGCCACCTTACATCATAAGCATTAAGTGGAATAAATGAAAACATATTCGATGAAAAGACTGCCGGCCTGTGTGGCCGAACGGTTCTAGGCGCCTCAGTCTGGAACCGCCCGACCGCTACGGTTGCAGGTTCGAATCCTGCCTCGGGCATGAATGTGTGTGAAGTCCTTAGGTTAGTTAGGTTTAAGTAGTTCTAAGTTCTAGGAGACTGATGACCTCTGATGTTAAGTCCCATAGTGCTCAGAGCCATTTGGATGAAAAGACTGACTACAAAAATAGAAAACAGAGAAGTAGGGAGCAAGATTTAAATGTTACTGTCTGAAAAGCCTTTTATATTTTACAGTCCAAAGGTATGATGTCGGCCTTTCATTTAATAATATATAAATTAATAAAGAGTAACTGGAACACATGCGTGACGTCTGTTGTGTTACATTAACTACGTTTCGTTGAACATTTGCATAAAGATAACAAGGTTAAGAGAGGACTCAAGCAACTTAAAACAATGAGTGTAGGAAATTAGGAAATTACGTCTATTGCATTAAAGCTAATATAACTGACAACAAGGAAACCTTTGAGGATTTGTTGAATCCAACCAGCAGGATTATTACTTAAATTGGTATTATGACTAACGAAAGGCGAAATGAATTAGATAAATTAATATAACCGCTGTTAATCTGTCATATTAAAGTATTCTTCTCGTTTGTAGAAGTGAACCTTTGGTTCTGACTGTTGGACGTCGAAAATTCGTGTTGAAATGCTTCTTGTAATGATAATTACAATATTTAACATCATTTAATGATAGCTCCATTTCCCACAACTTTACTACCGACCAACAGGAGGTCGATGGTGACCTCAGAATTAAAAAGAAGTTTTTTGTTTTTTTCAGATAAATAACCTGTTGATTTCATGTAACAAATGCTATGACCAGTGCTTCTGAGGATGCAAGCGCAGTTCTTTTTAATGATTAGCTAGCAAAAGACTAAACGATTAGTGGCGAAAAATATGCTTATATTTTGAGGAAATAAGTAAACAATTAGTAAGAAGAGACTTGCAAATGAAAATGTTTCCATTTTTCAATAGTGACATGTACCTGCCTTAACATATGCCTTCACAAAGAGAAAATACAAGCATTTTGCACGTCTGACAGCTGTAATTCGGTATATCCAGAACCTCACCAAAGATATTATTTTAAATCACTGGGTAAGGTTTGGGAATGGGTGCATATTTCGAAAGCTGCTAGCATGTGGAGGACTTTCGTCACTATTCTCGTCCCTGCAATGGACTGGAATGCATATTACGGGAGAATCTGGCAATTCCATTTCATTTCATGTCCGAAACAAAGCTGATTTTTCCTTAATTTAGATTACGTGAGTGTTGCTCCAAAGATTAAAAACAATTCATTTCAACTTCTGCTGTTCAGATTAAAAAACATACTGTTTTATATCTAACATACTGTTTTGTGTGTCAAAATCCACATGTGCAGAATCAAACGATTTCGGTTCGTGGGCGTTATCAAGTGCTTGCTGAAGTATCCAGTACAATGAGGGATCACGTACCCATACCATTCCTAATTGCGTCGCGTATTTCAGGAAGCAGTTGATAGTGCCGAATTTGACGATGCACAGGTAATTGTTGGAGTAACAAAATATTTTTACTGTAAATCTTAAACGACTGAAAGTGACAAAGTTACCTTAAAGTCACTTAAAAGCAACAGCTTTGCCTTTGCTCGTGCAAACTGGAGAGGTGAAACATCAAGAATAATTGAGATACGTACATTTTAGAAACACAGCTTTCACAGTAGTTTCTTCTTCATCATCTACGAAAACATGTCGCGGTTTATTTTAGAATCTAGAATGAAGTGAAGAGAATAACTGACATTGTGTATAGAATACACTAAATTTTTGGTAATATATGTAGCTTATATTCCAAAAATGTAATATAGTTTAGTTATAATGTTCATTGTGGGTAGGTCACTAATCACAAATATAGAGATTAAAACTTCAAAATTATACTAGGTAACAACAACCGATTTTCGACATGTTAGCTGAAAGTAATTTTTATTTTCATTTTTCATATTTAACGAAAAATTTGGACGGTACAGGAGTAAGCTCAGTATGCAGCCAGTTTCGTAGAAACGAATTCCGATACCCAAGAGCAACGAAACTTTCGGAGACGTTACGGAAGGGAATCAGAGTCCAAACAACTTTTCAAGATTTGAATACATCATGTATGGAAACAGGCAGTGTTCTCCATGAAGACAGGATGGATTGGCCATTTGTTTCAGACTCTGAATTTTTGCAAGGAGTCTGACAAATCAGTGGTACTAGCGGCCAGAGAGTTCTAAACGCCACACTCAACAGGGTACAAAATTTTACGTTAAAGGTTGTGTTTCTTTATGTCTGTAAGGTACAGCTGCTGCAGGTGGTAAAGCTGAAGGAACAAACCCGAGCACGAACAGTTTGAAGTGGATATGTTAGACAAGATGAACTTTTTGGAAACGATTTGTGTCGCTGATGAGTCAGCCTTTCTTGTCTCTGGGAAACAGAACTATCAGAACCTTCATATATGAGAATTACCATTTCTTCATGTTACATGCAAAACGGAGACAGTTTCATGAACAATTCCTTCCACAGTGTGTTCTACTTCAGACAGACTAAATCAAAGTGTTGTTTTCCTGGGCAAGTTACAAGAATTTGCTGTGTCACAGTTGGAACATCTACAACCTGACGCTATATTCCGACAGCACAGCACGTCGTCCTATTGGTCAAGTTCTGGACGATAAGTTTCCCATTAGGTGGGTTGGACGAGTTGGTTCGATTCTGTGGCCAGGATTGCCTGACCTCACACTACTACACTTCTTCCTGTAGGGTTTTGTAAAGAATCAGGCGTACCGATCCAAGATTATAGACAGAAGATGCATTTGAACATGTCGAGGTGTAGTTGCTGGAGCGTACATGGAGAGAAACGAACTGGACCTTGTCTGTCTTACTAGTTGTGCTCACATTGACGTGCATGAATGAGTAAACAAGTCTCGTGTTATCATGTCACATGTTGATAAACCTTGTATAGATTTGAAGTTTTTTAAGTCTAAAGTTGTAACGATAATTTATGGACAGCCTGTATAATACAGTCACTGCATCGTAGCAATGTTTGTGTCGCTGTAGCAATGGTGGCTGTAGGTTTCACCGGCAGTACGTTGTAGAAGTGGCAGGACCGCTCAGTCGTCCCGACAGAGACAAATGGAGAAGTGATTTCGTGTTAAGACGCCTCGCTAAGACGCAGTGAATAAACAGACGTCTCCGGCGGCGTGGAACTGCGGCAGCACAGCCGGAGCAAAGTGGTTCCTTCCTCCGGCAGCTAACACAATTACAGGGCAGAGGGGGTGGGAAGGCCACGGCGGATTGTGGCGGCTGCTGCGCACACTCAGCCCGGGAGGTCACCACAGGCGGTTAAGCAAACACTCTACAGGGCGCCCAGCAAGTCGTTCAAACTGCGTGACGAAGAAAGGAAGGGATTATGAGAGTGTGCCAAACAATTCGAGAACCTTAACCACAGGTGGTTAAGCAAACACTTGTACAGGTCTTCCAGGAATTTGTAATGGTGTGATGAACAAAGGAAGGTATTATAAATGAACAAGTGCTAAGGAACTTGAGTCACTTTAACCACAAGTGGTCAAGCAAACACTCTAGTACAGGGCCTCCAGCCAGTTGTGATGGCATGACAAAGGAAGAAAGGGATTAGGACCATGTGCTAAGGAAATTTTGTTACCTTAACGTCGGGCAGTGAAGGAAATACTCTTGTACAGGTTGTCCAGCAAGATGTTTCAATGGCATGGTGAAGAAAGAAAGGTATTAAAACTGTCAATTAATGAACTCGAGTAACCTTAACCATAGGCAGTTAAGTAAACATCTTTCACAGGGTATCCAATGAGTTGTACTGGTGTTATGAAGCAAGGAATGGATTATGAATGTGTGCTAAGGAACTCATGTCACCTTGATTACTGATGGTTGATTTGATTTTATCAGGGAAGCAGAAACAACATTGATGAAGCCCACTGCTGCCCGCAGTGAAACAGAGTTTATTGTGTGTTATCGTTCCCTATCTCTCTAGTAAAGCCAATAAATGCCCGTGAACAGTGCAAGGAGATGGTTTACCAGTGCTTTGCTAGACATTTTCTTCAGGTCTGGTTAATCCAAACTTTCTGTGTCTTTAATCTCCAATGCCTCACATTCGAAGATCAAATTTGTTGCAGTTTCCTCGCCCACAACACACATCCTACATTTGGGGTCTTCTTCAATTATCCTCATTGTATGTAGATTAGGTATTTTTTGAAAAAAAATAGTCCAACTATGAGTTTCATTTCTCTCCTGTTCAAGCCCAGGATTGAGAGACTTCTCTTAGAACATGGTTTTGGATTTGGCATCAAAATCTTGCAATGTTTTTGCTTTTGGGTCTCAGCCCAATATTCTACATGCTGTCTCCTTGTCCAGCCTTGTAGTTTTATTTTGATCCTCGCCTTGGTCATTGTCAGAACAGGTTCTGTTGCAATAAATGGTGTCATCGCCACTATCCTGGCCAACCTATTGGCTTGCTCATTACCGCTAATCCCAGAGTGACCTGCTACCCACCATAGGTTTACTATATTGCTTTCCCCTAGCTCCACAAGGATTTTGTGGCATTGTGGCACGATCTTTGATCTTGTTGCAGAGGCTGCCACTGCTTTCAGGGCTGTTTGGCTGTTTGAATACAAGAAAATGCTATGACCACTGTAGCACACCCTGATAGCAGACATTTCTGCTTGAAACACAGTGGCCATCTTCCCTAGAGAGCTTGCACTCTCTACCCTTGGCTGCACTCCGTATACCTCGGCCCCAAAACCTTGGTCTGTTTCCGAATTGTCAGTGAACCAGACTCTATCCCCAGTGCGGTTCTCCCAGAGTTCTCTACTTCTGAATTGTCAGTGAACCAGACTCTATCCCCAGTGCGGTTCTCCCAGAGTTCTCTACTTCCAAATACTACATTTAAAGGCTTGTTGAAGCAGCTGGAACTTATTATATAGTCGGCTGGCATTTCCCCAAGCATACCTATGTCGACGTCACTGATTATTTTAATATGTGATCCTGGATACCCCAGTGAGTTATAGTTTTTGCCAGTCTTTAACTCGTTTGCTCCAGCTGCTGCCTCCATATTTACCCACAGGTGTAATAGGGGCATGTCCAGCGTGGTTCCCATCCCAGCAGTGGGTTTGCTGCTAATTCTGCGTGTAATGGCTAAGGAGGCCAATCTCTGCACCTTAGCAAGCTCCTTAGCAGCTACCTGCTGTTCTACCTTTTTCGTCACACTGTAGCCCCATACGTGATCATAGGTCTTACTACACTTGGGGTTTGAACCCTTGTGGTAGTTAATTAAACAGTTTGGTACAGGGCATCCAACAAGTTCCTGTAGTGGCATGACAAAGAAAAGTAGGGATTACTGATGTGTGTTCTGGCAAGTTGCTGTAATGGCGTGATGTAGAAAGGAAGGGATTATGAACATGTGCTTAGGAACTGGACTCACGTGGAAACCTTGTTAGCTATTTTACTGTCCTCTATGGGGTCACAGAAGGACTTTTGTAAAATGGTCTGTGGCTGTGTGTATGGTTCTTTCACCATGGAAATAACAGTTTAAGATCCACGAAAACAAGCACATAACAGTAATTATGTGAATGACTTACCTGTACTTAAGTCACTTCTTTCGTGACATTCGAACAAATTCTCCATAAACTACATGGGCCACAGTAGAAATTTACCCAAGAGAGTAACAATGCAATAAAATTGCCATTTTTTCATAACTGAGCTCACATATTTTATACCAGAGAGCTGATGGCAAGCACTAAGGCACCAACTGCTCAAATCTGTTTTATGTGTGAGTCAGAAAACAAGTTGATTCTACAGAAGAATGCCATCTTCTCTGTCAATAAATAGCGAGGAAAAAAATGGCTCTGAGCACTATGGACTTAACAGCTGTGGTCATCAGTCCCCTAGAACTTAGAACTACTTAAACCTAAATAACCTAAGGACATCACACACATCCATGCCCGAGGCAGGGTTCGAACCTGCGACCGTAGCAGTCGCGCGGTTCCGGACTGCGCGCCTAGAACCATGAGACCACCGCGGCCGGCAATAGCGAGGAAATCCAGTACATGGTCCTCAGTTATGGAGCACAGATTTAATTCGTTTTTTGCTGTCATTCTTCTTCGTTCGTTCTTGAGCGAGCTGCCTTAACACTCAGCAATGCCTTTTTAGACAAACTGGTGTCAGTATCACTAACTGGCGTAGCACGACCGTTTAGCGAAATGTCTTATGTACTGTAAATCGTTAAATCACACTACGGATTACAGTGTAGACGAAAAGTTTTTCTAAATTACGACTTACTTCGTCTACTGCATTGGAAATAAACTTCGAATCCTCTGTGAATGAAAAGGCAGTTGTGTTTCAATGAACGGTATTTTGTGAATCCCCACTGATTGTGTGTTAATAGTTCTTTCTCTTTGATAAAGTTAGGATATAGCAATGTCAATGAATCCTATTGTAAATCGACGCTAATGATAAGGGCATCAGAAAAGCACCTATAACGCTATTAAATATTTATGAGAAACTCATGCCATGTGATGTAGAACTACGTTTATGTATTTCGATCATGTTTTGAAAACTGTAGCTACATATCAAATCCAGTAAAACGGCAAATTGTTGTAATCACTTACTTCATGGCATATGTATTTATTTGGTTTAATATGCTTGACCCACTACAGAATTCTTTTCAGATGAGTTGTGGAAGAGACTTATGGAACTTTCCATATACAATCGCAATGAGTACCCAGTCAATTTCACGTCTTCTCCCCCGTCCTGTCCATTCCCCATATCTCCAAGGGATTAGCGTCTTATTTCGGATGTATTACTGATTAGTGGGTGGCAGGATGCCACCACTTAACCTCAGGCAGGAATTGGTGCACACCATCTGTAAAGTGTTAACTCATGTTCAAGTGTCAGATGCTTTCTTTATACTCACGTATCCTGTATCTCAGATGGGACATTGGACCAGCCCAGTATTTACTTAGTCAGGGGTGGGAAGCCACCAAAAGCCAGCAGTCAAGCTCCCAAGCACATCAGCCTTCGTCATTAATCCGTGGGACGGATTCGATCCCGGCTGGCGTGTCAACCCGTGTCGCAGATGCAAGCGCTTTGACGCGTTGGGCTATGCGGGCGAGTAGCTCAGTCCCCTTGAAGTAAAAGGTAAGGAACGTTTTGAGATTGTAGCGCCTTGAGTGATACTGGACAAATTATGTAATTATGTATTTATTTATATACTGAGGTAGAATAGCTTGCCATATAAATAATATCCACTAGCAGAACTAAGTTGTACCTGTAGTTACATCTCAGCATGAATGATGCCATAACGTTGTGAATACTTTCAGCGTTCATAACTACCTCGAAAATAATGCGATTTTCACTGGGTTACTCCACTGCTTAGGTTTCATCCATGATGTGCTCGTCTGAAAGATGGACACAGCAGTCATCTTCTTCTGACATTTATTCAGCGCAAATCACAACTGTTAAAACCTCGGCATTGGTGGGATTGTTAGGTTACCAGATTCTTAAAAAGAGTTCATGTTTGGAGAATTCGTACTTGAATCCCACAGTTTCCAAGTTGTAGAAATGCTCCTCATTGTACCGAAGGGAGAAAATTTCTTCGCTTTCGCAATTCAACCTTCACTGACTTTTTCAGTCATGTCCGGAAGATTTGTGTAGCGACTGTTAGTTATTTTTCCCTCTTTGTAACTGAATCAAAAATGCACCAGTCGTACCAATGGACATAATTTCCTTCTTTTCCCAGGCGTTTATCCCAGCAAGTACAGAGTGCACTTTTGCAGGACTTGGCAAATTTTATTTCATAATCTAGTGGTTTTCTTTGCGTCATAGTCGTCAAGGTAGGTTAAGGGTGGGAAGTCATGTGCTCTTTTTGTCTGTGAAACATGTAAGCGTTTTTCTGTATGTGTGTGTGTGAATTTGAATTAGGGCCTATTTGTAAATTCTATTCGCTGAGACAGGATTTCGGTAGCAGCTCAGTATTAGCGTAAACGAGTTTGGGAAACTGCCTTAATGCCACTTCCTGGCAGGTCGATGTACCAACCCACGGTCGTTAACGCGCTGCACGAGTTCTATCCGAGCATGGCTGACCTTCCTCCGTCGAAACCTACCATTCAGCGCCTTACGCTATACGAGCAGGTCAGTGGACATAATTTTACCCGCAAATCAAAACGAAATTGCTTTTAGAGAGGCGCAGATACTGGTTTCCAAATATTGCTGACGTTTACATTTCGTTCCTCATGTAAGGTGATGGATCCACGCCCATTAATTCTTCAGGTACAATATATATATAATACTTTGAGTAAAATGCCCATGAAGTCAGCAATTCCTGCACACTTAGTCACCGATCGTCCAGTACCATAGTGTGCACCTTTTCAATATTTTCCGTTGTAGTAGCTGATTCTGAATATCCTCCTCATTGATCACTTGAAAGAGAAATATAACCAAGTTTGAATTATGACAAAGACACGCATTCTTCTGTTTGAATTTTGTGTTGGGTACCGAAGCGTTTTACTAGGAATGCTCTCACCTTCCTAAAGACTTCAAACTGACTAAGGCAGTCGTAGGGAGACAGTGGAATCAGAACTTCAGTAACACTTGGCATTTTTCTAACGAATAGATGCTATAGATGAAAGAAGTTACATAAAAAAATTATCGAACAGATTGATACTTGAACGACATGTCTTTGGTCTGGTAGTCTGGAACTTATGCACTTCACTTCAACATAGCTTTTTTTATTTATAAACTAACTAAATGGTAACTTTTCGTATATTTTTAGTTATCAGTCTTACGGCTGATTTTCTGTGGCCCACCACTAGGTCTTCACCTGTACTAAACTCTTCTTCTTTGTGTAGTCCTTGCAGAATATTTCCTCAAATATTTGTTGGATGTATTCCAATCTTTATCTTTCCCTACGGTAACCTGTAATTGTGACATAAAATCACGAAGAAGGATTGCGAAGATATAGCAAAGCTATAGGGGTACCGCACAACTGCTATCTTTCTTTGTCACATACTGACTATGTATCTGACAACCAAGATGTTCATGACAATCTTATGACAGGCTCTACTGACGACACGCCAAAAAAGTCATTTATTTATGAGCTGGAGGTTTCTTATTTACTAACCAATACAGCAATTGTGCAGTATCCTCGTTGATTTCTCTATAGTTTTCACTTTCTGCAGCTACCTCTAGTACCATGGAGTTTATTTAATGATGTAACACATGTCCTATCATCCTGTACCGTCTCACTGTCAGTGTTTTCCATATATTCCTTTCTTCACCGACTAAAGATAACCTCTTCATTCTGTAACTCATCCGCCCACCTTTTCAACATTTTTTGTAACACCACATCTTAAATCTTCGATTCTCTACTGCTCTGTTTTTCCTACAGTCGATGTTTTACTACCATACAATGCTGTGCTGCAAATTTCTTTGTCAAATTACGACCTTTGTTTAATACTAGTGGACTACTATTTGTCAGGAATGCCCTCTTTGACTGCGCTAGTCTGCTTTTTATGTCATTCTTGCTTCCAAGATAACAGAATAGCTTATGTTTCTTTACTATTCCGCTTTCTGTTTTGATTTCCCAATATTTTTGTTTGTTCTTATTTGTATTACTTTTTATTTCTCTGGTGTATTTTTAACCCATATTCCGTATTCATTCAACTGTTTACTTTATTCTCAAGATCTTGCAATAATTCTTCACCGTCACTGAGGATGTGGAATGCTACTGGGCCGTCCCTGACCGTCCTTTCATCTTTTATCAAGTTATTTGACATAATTCAGGGTGTTACGAAGTTTCTTGAGTAACGATTGTTACACCATGTCTTTAAATTTCTTTTACTATATATGGGAAAGATGTTTGCAACAGTACTAACATCTTGATTTCTTTATTTATTTAACCGGATCTGATTATGGCCATTAGGCAGCCTCTTACATTGAACCAGGTTTGTTCGAATACAGAACCTTTTTATGTTTTTATCTCAGATATAACAATTGTAATATGACATAAGTGTAAACCCTGTGGTGTTTGTTACATATTGTGTGTACATTTGGTTGCCTGGTCTTGTTTCCACTACTGAATTCTCTCGCCCACAAATGGTTAAATGACCCCTACATTGACAAACTGCTCATTGGGGGTTTCCATAAAAGAAAGTACTTTGTTGTGGTTTACTTGAGTTTACCACACCTAACCAATGGTCCCTGCAGGGGTCTTACTAGGAAGAATCACAACTTATTTTCCCTGTGTTTATCACAGCAAGCATGGGGTCCAATTTTTGTAGGACTTATTCTCAGAGAACAAGTATAGGGCAAAAACAAAATGCACTAAACATGAAATAAACAACATCGGATTCTGCCCTACATGCAATTTCGAGATTGACAGGAAATCAGTTTCACTTTCTATAGATCACCCTCGTTCCCGAATTATTAGACGGACACAGTGTTGGTTGATTAGCGGTGGGACAATGAAGTCCTGCATCCTGACTGGCACTTGTAGAAAAACTCAGTGGAGAAGCAATTGGGACTGAACACATTTAAAGTGACTTGTCGCCTATCAGCCAAACTGCTTATCACCTGTTGAAGTACGGACAGAAGTTGTACTGCACTGACGATCTACGCGGGGCATTGTGCAGATGATGTATGGATCGTACCTACAATCCTCTGCCTACGCAGTGGACGTAAGAGGCCGTTTGCAAACTCCTGAGGCAGAAATTACGAGGTTTGGAATTTTAATAATGGCAAGTATTTATTTACAGCTCATACAAAATACATATGTGTTTGAAAGGTTTACTGATCTTCAAAGTAGTCACCAGCATCATGTATTACACTTTGCCAGCGACGTGGAAGTCGTAGGGTGCCAGTTGTGTTGACAGTTCGAGCGGTGCGGTCTATTGCCCGACGAATTTGTAGCAGTTCTCAAGCGAAAGCCGTGAAGTGTTTCCTTCAGTTTAGAAATCGAATTGTACTCACGAGGGCTTAAGTCAGGGGAGTGGTATAGCACTTAGCAGCCCCATCAGTCAAACAAATCAGTAACAGCTTGCACTGTACGTGCTTGAGCACTGTCCTTCAAAATGATAGTCAGGTCCTGCAGCATGTGTCATCACTTCTGTCTCTAAGCTGGTCGTAGGTTGTGTTCCAAAACTGAGCAGCATAGAGTGAATTCCTGCCTCTCCCTGAACATTTTTGCACTTCTTTCTTTCGCTGACAAGTTGAATTATTTCCCTTCTTACGCAAGGTTCCTTCGCAGTTACCTTACTAGTAGCTATGTCCGTCCAACACGTCTGATTGCTCTTTTTCGAGATACCCACTGCTCTCCAACTAAACTGCCTTCTCTGGCATTATTTACCGCAGTATCCACATCCCTAGCGAACTTCAGTTGCATTTTATCATTCCTCATACTCTAATGATCCAATTCATTCAATGTTGTTCTCCCGAAAGATCCTCTTAAACATGTCTACTCCTCATTGTTGCTAAATTCTGATCTGAGTTTATACGTACCTACACCTGGGTACGCCTTACAATGCAGTATCTGCTGGTCTCTTCCCGGGTCTCCGCGTCTTTTCCTGATTTACCTATTGTTCTAGTGTTGCTTGAAAAGACCCTTCACTGTACCATCTTGAAATTTTTGCAGAACTCAGTTCGCCTTCCTCCGTTCCCATTCCTCTTAGGAAGCCCATTTCCTTTCGTAACTATTTCTTTCACTCTTTCCCCTACCATCTCATTCCAATCACCAACTGTTATTAGATTTTTATTTCCCATCATATGCTGAATTACCCATTCAAAATCTTCATATACTTTCTGTATCACTTCATCTTCTGATTGCAACGTTGCACGTACGAGACCTGAATTACCGTTATCGCCTCTGGATTGGCTCTGAGCACTATGCGACTTAACTTCTGAGGTCATCAGTCGCCTAGACTTAGAACTACTTAAACCTAACTAACCTAAGGACATCACACACATCCATGCACGAGGCAGGATTCGAACCTGCGGCCGTAGCGGTCGCCCAGCTCCAGACTGTAGCGCCTAGAACCGCACGGCCACTCCGGCCGGCTGCCTCTGGATTGCTGTCGAATCTGATGAGAACAGCCCTATCATGGGAGTGTTCAAAGTACTTCACTCTCTATCCTACTTTCCTGTTCATGACGGATTCTACTCCCATTAAGCAATTTTCTGCTGCTGTTGGTATCATCCTATACTAGTAATAACGGAAATCCTTAATTTTTTCTATTCTACTTCACTGACTTCTTGCAATAAGAGCCTAGTGGATTAAGAATTTTTGATACTCCTTGCTCCGACTCATTAAATTTTATCATGTCGCTGTTTATTCCTTCTTTTTCTCATTGCCACCTCCGCCTTTGCAATCCCCTCCAAGGCATCCGAATGGCAGAATAGTCCGGAATCTTTAGGCAACTGATAAACTAGACAACATTTTCTCAATTACAGCGCACATATTCTGTGGACACACATTAACTGCCTTCTGTATCCTTATGTAGTTATTAATCGTTGCTGATTCTTCCGCCTCCTTGGGCAGTTATCCCCCAGTCCGCTCCTCCGCCCTCTTTGATAAGGCCGTTAGCAGAACGAGAGCATCTTCTGACGCCGGAAGCCTTCGGGTGTCATTCCTGATGATGTTTGTTCAAAACTGTAATTATGGCTCGGTTCTAACTCGGGACCCAGAATGTTTTGATTACTAGCCAGAGACACCACCTGACCTCAGAGCTTTCATTTTCTACACAATAACATTTCATGACTGCCGGTCGGTGTGGCCGTGCGGTTCTAGGCACTACAGTCTGGAGGCGAGTGACCGCTACGGTCGCAGGTTCGAATCCTGCCTCGGGCATGGATGTCTGTGATGTCTTTAGGTTAGTTAGGTTTAATTAGTTCTAAGTTCTAGGCGATTGATGACCTCAGTAGTTAAGTCGCATAGTGCTCAGAGCCATTTCAACCATTTCATGACAAAATATTAAATTATGATTTATAAGGTAGTTCCTTACATATTACAGTAACAAAAAATGTGATTCTTAGCCTTAGTGGGAGAAGACTTACGTAAGAAGATTGTTAATTGTTGTTGTAAGTTGCAGCACTAGTTTGCAAAGAGAGAAAATTGAAATAACCGCCTTCTGACTTGAGACACCTTCACTGTCACTCTTATGCGATGGTATTCCGAGGTTATCTTCCGTGTGCTAGGAATTCTCTTTATGACTGTCAAGGCCCAAATTAATCTTCCTGCTGTTCTTCGTGAGTTCACCACCACTGTCTTCTGAGTATAAACTGACTGGAGAAAAAATGTTTCGAGCAGCTATATATAATGTTTATTTTGCTTTCCCAATAAATGTACTTTATTACATCCTCCTTTCAATGGATTTTTTCCCATTTTTGTTTATTTTTCCTTTTTTTAGTATTTCTTCCGCACATACGAAACTTCTGACACTGAAATATAAACAAGAAAAATTTAATTAAAAACAAATATAATCAGATCACTATCTTTCTCTGCCAATTTCGTCTTACGTCAATATCCTGTCTGGAATTCTGTCGTAGGCTTAATTTTAATTTGATTGTTTTGACTCACGTACGGTACCTTATTATAATGTACTTTTTCAGCCGTGAAAAACTAAGGCTCGAAACAAACACATGTAACATCACTGAATACGCAATTGTATCAGGAAAAAAAAATTTAAAAGGTCTACTTTACTGCATACAGTTAACTACAATAAGGCCGAGAGCAAAATAAGTAATTAAAGACTGACTGTGGTGAGATGGGATGAGGAATAGTTAGAGTGGTGGCCTGAACAATTAGTTTAGCATTTCAATTGGTGATTACTGGCTGTGGTCAGGTAGTGCAAATGAGGCTTTTTGTACAAGGAAAATGCCGAACAAATTCATTGGATGTACATGCCCAATTACACAGCGCAGCCTGTAGTAATACGTGAAACCGCAATAGACATGAAATACTGAAAAGTTTAGTTAAATAAATAGATTTTTTTAATTTCATAAATAATGATTGACAGTGTTGGTAGAGCGCTGCTACCACAATTGTCACAAAAATTGCAATGAATTTAAAAAAGCTGTGTGATCGACGAAAAACACGGACTTCATGTTTTTTTAGAGCCGTTTATTTTATTCTTCATTACGCGTTACGGACTCTTCCCCTTTTCAGAAGACCTGCTACGAATACAGTAACGAACAAAGTTATATCGTGTACATGAAACACACGTGTCTAATACAAGCTATGCAGCTGTTACACATCTGCACAGGAGTTATTTTTTGCAGAGGAATAATACCATTTTACATAAATGTTAAATATAACTTTGACAAATATGGCGAAAATCGTCGGGGAAACCAAGACGTTAATCAAAAAAGCAGTAGTGACTAAATACGATGACCTAACATGGACAAAACTTACAATGGAATGATAGGAACGGCCTCTTGAGCCTGCTATGCAAGCAGCCGATCAACGGATGGCGGGACTGTAACGGCGCTGCATTGCAACATTATTTCATCGTTACCATTAGTTAGATATTTGCCCATAGTAAAAGCTAGTGTTAAAAATGATACATCAAATAAAAAATTTACTCACAAATTTTTAATATCAACCTATATTTAATATAGAATAGAAACGGACGAAAACTGTACATAACGTGATTCATGCAAAGTAACATGACAAGCCCAGAACTATAATCTCTTACAGTCCTCTAAGAACAAAACAGAAGTGCAGGTAACAGGTTCAGGATATAAAAGGATTAAACAGAAACACGTGGAAGGGAACCCATCATATAATTTTCACCAAATTAACGTTTAAGAAAACCGAACTGATCAGTTAAATTCCAGATTAATAACAACATGGAGCCCATTAGAATTAGAGTGACATATAAGTGACAAACTACTGAAATTTACCAAAACAAACAAAAGGAAACAGGATTCAATAAACACAAAGCATCGGAGTTTACGAACAGTAAGAATGAAATTTAAATTGTTCAGTAAATGGAAACTACCTTTACCATATACAGAGCACATCCGATTTTATGAAGGTTAGTAGAGAATTAGAACACTCTTCTTTAATGAACAGTAGGAGGATCAACAGCTTGATTATAATTTACAAAAGTTCATGAATTAATCCAGCTAAACTCCACAGCCTACAACCTTGGCGGCAGTCGCTTAACCCAGGTATAGCTCCAAGTAACGAGACAAGTACTTAACTTTTGTTAGGTATGACAGACGACGCGGCAAAGTGCTCCTGCGGCAATAACTTGGACCTCGGGCATTGGGCAGGATGCCGCCAAGGTAGCGGTCCGTAAGTCACGGTTGCTGCAATCAGCAAGGTAGACTCCCGTGTTTCGCAATCGATTGAACATAAATGACACGCGAGGCAGTACCCTCAAACAATAATAGAATATACACTAAAAAATGATGCGACTCGCTTTAGCAACATAAATACAACTCGTAACCTCAGATAAAACAATTAACGGCAAACTTAAATAATCTAATACACACACACACACACACATATATATATATATATATATATATATATATATATATCAGATTAGGGGAAAATCGCTAAGATTGACAGAGATAATTAGAATGGAGTTTGTTGTACACGATAAATATATGCGCCTCTGTCTAGGTAAGGTGATAAGCGAGTACGTGTAACTGACAACATGTAGGTACAAACTGAGCAGTTGCAGTTAAACACCCTGAGGCATGAATAAGCATCGCTAAAACACCTTAAGGAACACTAGTTAAGGTGAGCTTAAGCAAAGCAGAAATTTTCACTCATTACTAGCCATACGTAATTCAATTATGACTAAAACACATCAATGTAGGTTACAATAAATATAATTTACTAAATCACAATTAGATTTCAGATTCATACCCAATACCTGATACAGTACCACGACATTGCCACCGGGTACAGAGCCTCTCACCGGTGTTACCATTTCATAACATCGCACCCCAAGTGGGTGTACACAAGTGGTTTACCAATTAACAGAATCACGTGGCTTCAAGGAAGACGCACTAGCTACTACTGGCCACTCTCAGGCCTAGGCACACTGCAGAATCAACAAATACACATCATTCACTGAACAAGACAATAATAGTACGCCGGGTTTCCTTTAAACAGTAAAACTACAGGATCAGAGTACCAATAGGCAGTATGTAACGGTGCACTCTCCCCACAGACAATTATTATCCTTTTAACTTCTCTTCAAATAACAGAAGGAGGCCCCCTTCACCAGAGCTCCAAAGCATGACCTACGTCACCTTCTTTTGCGGCTGCTGAACATTCGACAAGTGGCTCGGCGATCCAGATTGGTACGTGCGTTGTCAAACCCAAAACGGCCCAACCAAACACCGCCGCCAGGTACTGCTGCTCCAGCCCTCCTCCTTCTGTCACAGGCCCTTCATAACTCACTCCGCCGCGCCGAGCATCCAGACCTCCACCAGGGAAAACCAAAGATAAGTCAAAAGGGAGGTGACTATCCATACCTGTTCCAGAGGTAGTTAAGCCAGCAAACCGAGCCGCCACGGTTCAAAAACAATAAAACATGTAACTAAAGCAGGCAGTTTCTCGCCTTAGTTATGACAGAAGCAGCGTGCAGCAGTGAGCTATAGCAAACTTAGAGACAGGTGCAGTTCGCACCTGCGGACTGTTCCAGGATACACGTTGTTTAGCCGCGCGGGATTAGCAGAGCGGTCACAGGCGCTTCAGTCATGGACTGTGCGGCTGGTCCCGGCGGAGGTTCGAGTCCTCCCTCGGGCTTTGGTGTGTGTGTTTGCCCTTAGGATACTTTAGATTAAGTAGTGTCTAAGGTTATGGGCTGATGACCAAAGCAGTTAAGTCCCATAACATTTCACACACATTTGATTTTTGACATGTTGTTTAGAAGCGGGGTAGACCTTGATGGACGGTCACGCACTATCGCCATGGCGTCAGTGATGATTAGTGAATGTATAAGGAAACTTCTGAACATGGACACAAACAATAATTCTGAAGTATCTGATAACGATACAGGCGATAATTTGGCAGAGAGTATATTTCCAAGTAATGGTGTAAGTGATGAATTTTATTTTCATATGTCAGGATCAGGTAATATTCTTATCTAAAGTCACTGTCGTTTAATTTTGGATTGACAAGTGAACAAGATATGGTGGAAGCTGATGGTAAATTTTACACCAATTCTTGTTCGAAAAATACAATGAGATCTGACATGTAAAAGTTACTCCGTTTGCTGTGGAAGAAATAAAAAGAAAGCCACTATGAGAGACTCATGAACAAATCAATAGTACTGCAGTTACGTTACAAAGTATTATGCAGCAGATTGGGGACAATAAAAGCAGAATTGTGAAAATGAATAGGGGAAATAACAGTAGCGTTATGAATGGAATGGACTGTGGTGTAAATAGGTTGAGTTCTTATGTTAGCAGTTAAATGAATGTACTGAGATGAATGGTCTACGTTATGAAAAGAATGGCTTTGGTTTCTGGGATTAATGATGGTTTAGTAAACAGTCAGCGGAATTTCATACTAAGTTAAATGATTTTAAATACGAAATTAAGAGGGAAATGGAAAACAGAATTTCAATACTAAGAGAGTCAACGAAAAATGATATGGCACATCTCAGTGACAGTTCGAAATGAAAAAAGGTAGAGTAAAAAAGATTGTGATGGTACTATTGCAATAGTGGAATCTGAATTAACAAACTTTATAAAGCTAGTTGCCGAAGATGGCAAGCAGTTTCGGGTACAGTTACTTGCTAATCTAAAGAAAGTAAATAAAGCTGAAGAACAATGTAATAATGATATCAAATTTTGGAAACTAAAATTATGCAAGGAAAAGGTAAATGTGAACTGTATGATGTGCAAGTTAGAGCAAGAGTTACCAATTTGGAAACTAGCTTAACCCAGTTTTACAGCAGTATGTAACAACTTGGAAGAATATGATAGTAAACTAAAACGATTAGAAACGAGTGCAACTAATGCTAATGGTCAAGTTGTATATAGTGGTGTAGCTGAATCATCTGAAATGGCATATGTTCACCACAGGCAGTTTTTGGGATTTGACCCTAAGAAGTTCTGGAGTGATTTTGAGGATGTATTGCATTGGTCATGGAGCAATAAGCAGAAGGCAGGATTTTTAGTGTTACATCTTCTGGCAAGACGTAGCAGTGGATAAATACGACGGCACGTGAAGTTTTAAATTGTCTTTCTTTGTGGAATATTTGGACAAATGGAAACAAATGGAAGTGCTTAATAAGTTTTG
The DNA here is from genome assembly GCF_023898315.1 of Schistocerca nitens. Taxonomy (NCBI): domain Eukaryota; kingdom Metazoa; phylum Arthropoda; class Insecta; order Orthoptera; family Acrididae; genus Schistocerca; species Schistocerca nitens. The sequence continues at coordinate 547,973,649 of NC_064620.1, read as the reverse complement.
ACCAGGCGAAAAATACAGTTCTAAGGTAGTTTCCACAAAGAGGTTTGTGTAAAAGTGGAAACAACCTTGTACTACTTGGCTACTAAATTAGCAACAGAGCAAATTATTATGGGGATAGAAAACAGGTACCTTCATACCGCAGAAATAAAATAATATCTGCACCTACGGATGATATCAGAATCGAATGCCTCAGAAGAAATTACCAACATCGACAATCAGCCAGTGAACAGAGCAACTTTCTGGACAACTAACAGATCGTAATGCCAGGTTTAATGGCAGATTATATGAGGAAAACTGGTATCAGCCGATAAGGGATTGCTGAAACGTACTTTACATGAGCTAGCAAAACCCTTTGTAAGTCATCAGCAAGCTAAACATCATAGTAATGGCACAGCAAGAACAAGTACATAAAAAGAGCTGGAGGAAGTAAGGATTTAGCACTTTCCAGAGAATTGTGGTAAATTTATGTGGAACTAGGCTGACAAGGAACAGACATTGATAAATATATTTTAGAGCAGGATCATAATGTAAATGAGCAATGCCATGTTACTTAGGATGTTATAGAGAATTGTGGAGAAAAGACTCTAAACGAGGAGACTGTAACAGAAACGGAATCTTTATATACAAGACAAAAACTTTTTCTGGTGGTGTAGAAGTTGGGGCACATGTAGAATAAGCTGTTTGCAAAACGGAAGTAATTGGTCTGATAGTGATGAAGTAATAGAAGTAGACGAAGCTGGGGGTCTTTTGAAAATTCTGACAGCATAAAAGCAATGGCTGCAGAATATGATAGGTTTCGACAGGGAGTATTTTTGATCATGATGTGGGATTCAACAGAAGGGATGACAAGATTCGTTGGACTAATCTGGTCCTGAAACTTGTGAAGACATAGCAGGACAACCTAGAACTTTGGCTACATTTTTGATGAAAAGTTTCCTTTACTGGGAAGTGGTTCGGATTTACATACGGTATCGAAAGATTTTGTGGATGTCTGATAGGAAATAAGAGGTTATTATGCCAGTTTCTAGGAAAGACATCATGTTAGTTACAGGAAAAGTAAGCAAAACCGTAAACATGGAGTTATATTAACTGTAAAGATCCAAGATGTTTCCTAATAACTTCTGTAAAGATACAAGATGTTTCCTAATAACTTCTGTAAAGATCCAAGATGTTTCCTAATAACTTCTGGCTCAAATGTGCAGATGTGTTAAGAGCAGATTGTTTAAAAAATGCAAAGAACAAATGAATTTTGTATGTAATGAGGGTGTAAGTGCAGTGAGTGGGAAATATATAACTATTCCTATGTCAAAAAATATGTGTAATGAAGCAGAAGAAAAATGGGATACACATGTATGATACTGAAGGAAAGAAGAAGGTTAAGTAGTAATTAATTGGCCTCAGGGTACATGTGATGTTCAAAACGTAAGGTGTTTGACGAACACCAGCCAACCTGAGTTGTTGACAATAGTATTTCAATTTTCGTTTCATGTTGTCAGTATTCCTTTTCTTCATTCAGAAGTTTCGTTATCGTCTTTCATTTTTCCCTGGGTAAACTTTTTGTAATGAAAGATGAATCAGGAAAAAGATGTGCATGTACATATATAACTATTTGAAATTTCAGTACTTAAATACCTACTCACCTACTTACTAACGGATGAGTTTGGAGAAAGAGTGTATGAATATGTAAAAGTTATGCAGAATGAGATAATTACAATGGAAATGAAGTACAATGCGCTACAGTATATTTGTGTGTAAGTTCCAAAACAAAAGTAGTGATGTGTAATTGTTAGGTGTACAAATCCAAAAGAAATGTAGAGAAAAGGATAAAATAGGTTTTGTATTCTATGTTTAGTGCAAGCTAAAGAGGTGATTGCAAATGCTTTTAGCATTTTACAGTCATTGCGGATTGGTGTATGTTATGTAGTGTTTACGAAACAAGACTGCTTAGGTTTTTTTTATTGGTAACGCCACATAGCGCTCTATATGATAAATCACTGACTGTGCTATGTGCAGTCTGTGGCTGGTTTGCATTGTTGTAACATTGTTATTGTAGTGTTGGGCAGTTAGCTGTTAACAGCGCGTAGCGTTGCACAGTTGGAGGTGAACCGCCAGCAGTGGTGGACGTGGCGAGAGAGATGGCTGAGTTTTGAGAGCGGATGATCTGGACGTGTGTCCATCAGATACAGTAAATTTGTATTATTGAATATCATGAACTGATACATATATACATGATGTCCTTTGCACACTATTAAGGTAAATACATTGTTTGTTCTCTATCAAAATCTTTCATTTGCTACCTATGCCTATTAGTAGTTAGTCCCATCAGAAGTTAGAATCTTTTATTTAGCTGGCAGTGGCGGCGCTCGCTGTATTGCAGTAGTTCGAGTAACGAAGATTTTTGTGAGGTAAGTGATTCATGAAAAGTATAGGTTAGTGTTAGTCAGGGCCATTCTTTTGTAGAGATTTTTGAAAGTCAGATTGTGTTGCGCTAAAAATATTGTGTCAGTTTAGTGTTGATCAGAATAAGTAAAGAGCGAAATGTCTGAGTACGTTCAGTTCTGCTCAGCTGTTTGAAAATCAAATAACGTAAGGGGTTTATCAGCACAGTAATTCATTAGTTTTTCTAAGGGGAAGTTTCAGAATGTGTAATTTTATGATTTAAAGTTTCCGTGATGTTGAGAAAGAAAGCAGAAAGAGGAGATGACTAAAAAGTAAATGATTTGCAAATAAATAAGAAATTTGTTCCAGCAGTAATTTGCTAGAGGTAAAGGCTGAGCTTAAAGTGCAGACATATATATGAGTAATATGGGAATAGGGCTACTAAAGTAGTATTTTCCTTTTATTGGTGGCTATTATTCAATTTTTACTGAAAAACACCAATACTAATCAATGCTTCTGTGGAATAACATTAATACTGGCTGTATAATTCAAGTACATCTATCTGAATGTCTGTGAAAAACTACTGATTGTGACAGAAACGAAAATAACCACATGTAGGAAATGATATAAACTTCGTTCTTTGCAGTATACAAAGCTATGATTGATTGTCTAAGACCTATTGTGTTTTGCTGGTACACACCTTTTCGTAATCCTGGTAAGAGACTCACTGATACCTGATTGATCACAGAGGACTGGACACCGCAACCAATAAAATACTCCCATTGTAAGCGATGTTTAACTGTGAGAAGGAGAGACAATCCTAATTGGGCTTCACAATAAAATATGTGTGTAACGTAAGATTTTTCATAGGAAAAGCGAGTTTTTGAAATAGCTTCTTTGTTTAAATAGTGTGTTCATTTTAAAAGTGAGACTTCATCCATATTGCCTCTTCATATTGCAGATGACGTAATCTTCTAAACTTTGCTCATAAATGCTCACCACACCGATTGTTGTGAGTAGTTTATGTTGATATAGGAAATATTCGTTGTCATAAAAAGGATACCATCGATAGTGGCTTACGTAAAATAAGCGTTACAAGTATTTGTTATGTTCCAATATGATAGAATGTGTGTAATAGAAACAGATAAAAAAGGAATTTAAGGTGGAAGAAATGCAGAATTTCACATGTAATCTTTTGATAAGTGTATATCCCTTATCTGAAAAAATGTAGCACAACGTTCCAGACTACTGCAATTTTATCTCTGCCTCATTACACTGTGTGGAGCTGTCTACATCCAGCATGAACCATAGCGCCTTACGTAAATTAAAGGTTATGATAGAATGTGGCCCGCATCTCGTGGTCGTGCGGTAGCGTTCTTGCTTCCCACGCCCGGGTTCCCGGGTTCGATTCCCGGCGGGGTCAGGGATTTTCTCTGCCTCGTGATGGCTGGGTGTTGTGTGCTGTCCTTAGGTTAGTTAGGTTTAAGTAGTTCTAAGTTCTAGGGGACTGATGACCATAGATGTTAAGTCCCATAGTGCTCAGAGCCATTTTTGATAGAATGTGTATAATTGAAACAGATTAAAAGGGAATTTAACGTGGAAGAAATGTAAAATTTTAAAAGTAATTATTTTGTTAAGTGTGTACCGGTACTCTTCTTTAAAGGAAACGGCAGAAAGTGATCATTTTTTAGAAAAAAAAGGTTTTTTTAAATGATTTCGATGTATCGATATCAAGTCCAAGCTCTCAGAAATTTGATCTACTGTAAGTAAGTATAGTCTTTCGTTAATATTTCATCTTTCTACAAACCTTTTAGTAGCTAAATTTCGTTAAAGATCCACGATAAAGTGGTTTAGTTTCGTTTAGTTAAAAGAGGTATTTCCCCATAACCGTGTCATTTTATGTACCTCATGTCTATTTGAAAGTAATCTTCTGTTTAGGAAGGGTGTGTCAAGTAGCAGATTATCCCAAGTAGTTATACCTTGGACTGAAGTACGCTGTCTCATAGTGAGTCGTCTTTTGTAGCGAGGGGGGAGAGTAGTTTTTCTTGGCTTCGTATCTGCGAAGCTGACACTGTGCGAGCTAGGGCAGTCAGCCGCAACATGCTATTGCACTTAAAGAAACAGTATTTGATATCATTGTTTTTCGTCATACTCTGTATGCATTCTTGTACTTATATTACAACTGCTCTGTAAAAATTTTAGCCCATTATGCATATACTATATTTTACCTGAAACCCATAATATGGTCGGCGGGTGTGGCCGTGCGGTTTTAGGCGCTTCAGTCTGGAATCGCGTGACCGCTACGGTCGCAGGTTCGAATCCTGCATAGGGCATGGATGTGTGTGATGACCTTAGGTTAGTTATGTTTGAGTAGTTCTAAGTTCTAGGGGACTGATGACCACAGATGTTAAGTCCCATAGTGCTCAGAGCCACTTGAACCATTATGAAACCCATAATAAGTTTTCTGGTACTACAAAACTGAGCTAGTGGCCATAATTTATTCAATTATATACTTACCGGAAACTGTAACTAAAAATAGTTGGTTTATACAATTTGTTTTTCTAGAATTATGTTTGCTTTTATTACAAAAACATTAGGCTGTAAAAGTACGAGTTTCAAAATTATTATTTAATTATATTTTATTGTGCAAATGATGTAGAAAGAGTGAGAGATAGTATGGAGAACATATATGAATTGTGGACAGCTTGCTTTAATGAAAACTCTGTGGAAGTATTCGTGGGAAAATACTTGTGCAGTCATAAGTCGTATCTCCCCCCATGAACCATGGACCTTGCCGTTGGTGGGGAGGCTTGCGTGCCTCAGCGATACAGATGGCCGTACCGTAGGTGCAACCACAACGGAGGGGTATCTGTTGAGAGGCCAGACAAACATGTGGTTCCTGAAGAGGGGCAGCAGCCTTTTCAGTAGTTGCAGGGGCAACAGTGTGGTTGATTGACTGATCAGGCCTTGTAACATTAACCAAAACGGCCTTGCTGTGCTGGTACTGCGAACGGCTGAAAGCAAGGGGAAACTACAGCCATAATTTTTCCCGAGGACATGCAGCTCTACTGTAAGATTAAATGATGATGGCGTCCTCTTGGGTAAAATATTCCGGAGGTAAAATAGTCCCCCATTCGGATCTCCGGGCGGGGACTACTCAGGAGGACGTCGTTATCAGGAGAAAGAAAACTGGCGTTCTACGGATCGGAGCGTGGAATGTCAGATCCCTTAATCGGGCAGGTAGGTTAGAAAATTTAAAAAGGGAAATGGATAGGTTAAAGTTAGATATAGTGGGAATTAGTGAAGTTCGGTGGCAGGAGGAACAAGACTTTTGGTCTGGTGATTACAGGGTTATAAATACAAAATCAAATAGGGGTAATGCAGGAGTAGGTTTAATAATGAATAAAAAAATAGGAGTGCGGGTTAGCTACTACAAACAGCATAGTGAACGCATTATTGTGGCCAAGATAGACACAAAGCCCATGCCTACTACAGTAGTACAAGTTTATATGCCAACTAGCTCTGCAGATGATGAAGAAATAGATGACATGTATGACGAGATAAAAGAAATTATTCAGGTAGTGAAGGGAGACGAAAATTTAATAGTCATGGGTGACTGGAATTCGTCAGTAGGAAAAGGGAGAGAAGGAAACATAGTAGGTGAATATGGATTGGGGGGAAGGAATGAAAGAGGAAGCCGCCTTGTAGAATTTTGCACAGAGCATAACTTAATCATAGCTAACACTTGGTTCAAGAATCATGAAAGGAGGCTGTATACATGGAGATACTGACAGGTTTCAGATAGATTATATAATGGTAAGACAGAGATTTAGGAACCAGGTTTTTAAATTGTAAGACATTTCCTGGGGCAGATGTGGATTCTGACCACAATCTATTGGTTATGAACTGCAGATTGAAACTGAAGAAACTGCAAAAAGGTGGGAATTTAAGGAGATGGGACTTGGATAAGCTGAAAGAACCAGAGGTTGTAGAGAGTTTCAGGAAGAGCATAAGGGAACAATTGACAGGAATGGGGGAAAGAAATACAGTAGAAGAAGATTGGGTAGCTCTGAGGGATGAAGTGGTGAAGGCAGCAGACGATCAAGTAGGTAAAAAGACTAGGGCTAATAGAAATCCTTGGGTAACAGAAGAAATATTGAATTTAATTGATGAAAGGAGAAAATATAAAAATGCAGTAAATGAAGCAGGCAAAAAGGAATACAAACGTCTCAAAAATGAGATCGACAGGAAGTGCAAAATGGCTAAGCAGGGATGGCTAGAGGACAAATGTAAGGATGTAGAGGCTTATCTCACTAGGGGTAAGATAGATACTGCCTACAGGAAAATTAAAGAGACCTTTGGGGAGAAGAGAACCACTTGTATGAATATCAAGAGCTCAGATGGCAACCCAGTTCTAAGCAAAGAAGGGAAAGGAGAAAGGTGGAAGGAGTATATAGAGGGTTTATACAAGGGCGATGTACTTGAGGACAATATTATGGAAATGGAAGAGGATGTAGATGAAGACGAAATGGGAGATAAGATACTGCGTGAAGAGTTTGACAGAGCACTGAAAGACCTGAGTCAAAACAAGGCCCCGGGAGTAGACAACATTCCATTAGAACTACTGATGGCCTCGGGAGAGCCAGTCATGACAAAACTCTACCATCTGGTGAGCACGATGTATGAGACAGGCGAAATACCCTCAGACTTCAAGAAGAATATAATAATTCCAATCCCAAAGAAAGCAGGTGTTGACAGATGTGAAAATTACCGAACTATCAGTTTAATAAGTCACAGCTGCAAAATACTAACGCGAATTCTTTACAGACGAATGGAAAAACTGGTAGAAGCCGACCTCGGGGAAGATCAGTTTGGATTCCGTAGAAATGTTGGAACACGTGAGGCAATACTGACCTTACGACTTATCTTGGAAGAGAGATTAAGAAAAGGCAAACCTACGTTTCTAGCATTTGTAGACTTAGAGAAAGCTTTTGACAATGTTGACTGGAATACTCTCTTTCAAATTCTGAAGGTGGCAGGATAAAATACAGGGAGCGAAAGGCTATTTACAATTTGTACAGAAACCAGATGGCAGTTATAAGAGTCGAGGGGCATGAAAGGGAAGCAGTGGTTGGGAAAGGAGTAAGACAGGGCTGTAGCCTCTCCCCGATGTTATTCAATCTGTATATTGAGCAAGCAGTAAAGTAAACAAAAGAAAAATTCGGAGTAGGTATTAAAATTCATGGAGAAGAAGTAAAAACTTTGAGGTTCGCCGATGACATTGTAATTCTGTCAGAGACAGCAAAGGACTTGGAAGAGCAGTTGAACGGAATGGACAGTGTCTTGAAAGGAGGATATAAGATGAACATCAACAAAAGCAAAACGAGGATAATGGAATGTAGTCAAATTAAGTCGGGTGATGCTGAGGGAATTAGATTAGGAAATGAGACACTTAAAGTAGTAAAGGAGTTTTGCTATTTAGGGAGTAAAATAACCGATGATGGTCGAAGTAGAGAGGATGTAAAATGTAGACTGGCAATGGCAAGGAAAGCGTTTCTCAAGAAGAGAAATTTGTTAACATCGAATATAGATTTAGGTGTCAGGAAGTCGTTTCTGAAAGTATTTGTATGGAGTGTAGCCATGTATGGAAGTGAGACATGGACGATAACTAGTTTGGACAAGAAGAGAATAGAAGCTTTTGAAATGTGGTGCTACAGAAGAATGCTGAAGATAAGGTGGGTAGATCACGTAACTAATGAGGAGGTATTGAATAGGATTGGGGAGAAGAGAAGTTTGTGGCACAACTTGACTAGAAGAAGGGATCGGTTGGTAGGACATGTTTTGAGGCATCAAGGGATCACAAATTTAGCATTGGAGGGCAGCGTGGAGGGTAAAAATCGTAGAGGGAGACCAAGAGATGAATACACTAAGCAGATTCAGAAGGATGTAGGTTGCAGTAGGTACTGGGAGATGAAGAAGCTTGCACAGGATAGAGTAGCATGGAGAGCTGCATCAAACCAGTCTCAGGACTGAAGACCACAACAACAACAAGTCGTATCTTATGTCCAGTGTACATTCTTATAGTTCAAAAACAGTAAGAAGAAAATTTGGGTGTTAAATCAAATCATGATCATTTAAGACTGATTATGCCTTTCAGCGTTCAGTCTGGAGCATAGTACCCGTTATAAAATTCCTCCATGATCCCCTATTCAATGCTAACATTGGTGCCTCTTCTGATGTTAAGCCTATTGCTTCAAAATCATTCTTAGCCGAATCCAGGTACCTTCTCCTTAGTCTACCCCGACTCCTCCTACCCTCTACTGCTGAACCCATGAGTCTCTTGGATAACCTTGCTTCTCCCATGCGTGTAACATGACCCCACCATCTAAGCCTGTTCGTCCTGATTGCTACATCTATATTCCCAGTTTTTCTTTGATTTCCTCATTGTGGACACCCTCCTGCCATTGTTCCCATCTACTAGTACCTGCAGTAATCCTAGCTACTTTCATATCCGTAACCTCAACCTTATTGATAAGGTAGCCTGAATCCACCCAGCTTTCGCTCCCATACAACAAAGTTGGTCGAAAGATTGAACGGTGCACAGATAACTTAGTCTTGGTACTGACTTCCTTCTTGCAGAAGAGAGTAGATCGTAGCTGAGCGCCCACTGCATTAGCTTTGCTACACCTCGCTTCCAGTTCTTTCACTGTGTTGCCATCCTGTGAGAATATGCATCCTAAGTACTTGAAACGGTCCACCTGTTCTAACTTTGCTCCTCCTATTTGGCACTCAATCCGTTTATATCTCTTTCACACTAACATTACTTTCGTTTTGGAGATGCTAATCTTCATACCATAGTCCGTACATTTCTGATCTAGCTCTGAAATACTACTTTCAAACTTTCAATCGAATCTGCCATCACAACTAAGTCATCCGAATATGCGAGACTGCTTATTTTGTGTTCACATATCTTAATCTCACCCAGCCAGTCTATTGTTTTCAACATATGATCCATAAATAATGTGAACAACAGTGGAGACAGGCTGCAGCCTTGTCTTACCCCTGAAACTACTCTCAACCATGAACTCAATTTACCGTCAACTCTGCTCCCTGACTATCTATGTAAAGACCTTTAATTGCTTGCAAAAGTTTGCCTCCCATTTCATAATCTCGTAGAGCAGACAATAACTTCCTCCTAGGAACCCGGTCATATGCCTTTTCTAGATCTATAAAGCATAGATACAATTCCCTGTTCCACTCATAACACTTCTCCATTATTTGCCGTAAGCTAAAGATCTGGTCCTGACAACCTCTACGAGGCCTAAACCCACACTGATTTTCATCCAATTGGTCCTCAACTAATACTCGCACTTTCCTTTCATCAATACCTGAGAAGATTTTCCCCACAACGCTGATTAAAGAGATACCTCTGTAGTTGTTACAATCTTTTCTGTTTCCATGTTTAAAGACTGGTGTGATTACTGCTTTTGTCCAATCTGATGGAACCTGTCCCGACTCCCACGCCGTATCAATTATCGTGTGCAACCATTTAAGTCCTGACATTCCACTGTATTTGATGAGTTCCGACATAATTTCATCCACCCCAGCCGCTTTATTGCACTGCAATCTATTGACCATTTTCTCCACCTCCTCAAATGTGATCCTATTTCCATCATTATTCCTATCCCATTGTACATCGAAATCTGAAACATAACTAATCGTTTTCACCAACATTGAGCAACTCTTCAAAATATTCCCTCCATCTGCCCAAGGCATCAACAGGATTCACCAGCAGTTTTCCTGACCTGTCCAAATTACTTGTCGTTTCCTTTTTACCTCCCTTTCGAAGACTGCTAATTACACTCCAGAATGGTTCTCCAGCAGCTTGACCCAAAGTCTCCAACCTGTTTCCAAAGTCTTCCCAAGATTTCTTCTTGGATGCTGCAATTATCTGTTTGGCTTTGTTTCTTTCTTCAACATAACTTTCTTTGTCTACCTGAGTTCTAGTACGTAGCCATTTTTGATACGCCTTCTTTTTCCTTTTACAGGCTTCCTTGACTGTGTCATTCCACCAAGCTGTTTGTTTCATCCTACCTTTACACACTACTGTTCCAAGACATTCTTTAGCCACTTCTAGTACTGTGTCTCTGTACCTTGTCCATTCCTTTTCCAGTGACTGTAATTGACTACATTCAACTAACTGGTACCTTTCTGAGATCACTGTTATATACTTGTGCCTGATTTCCTTATCCTGAAGTTTCTCCACTCTAATCCTCCTCCATATGGACCTGACCTCCTGCACTTTCGGCCTCACAATAACAATTTCACTGCGGATTAAATAGTGATCAGTGTCATCAAAGAATCCCCTGAATACACGTGTGTCCCCCACAGCCTTCCTGAATTCCTAATCGGTTATTATACAGTCAATGACAAAAAAAGAAGCTTCAAATGGCTCTGAGCACTATGGGACTTAACATCTGTGGTCATTAGTCCCCTAGAACTTAGAACTACTTACACCTAACTAACCTAAGGGTATCACACACATCCATGCCCGAGGCAGGATTCGAACCTGCGACCGTAGCGGTCACGCGGTTCCAGACTGAAGCGCCCAGAACCGCACGGCCACACCGGCCGGCATAGTCAATGACAGATCTGGTTCCCCTGCCTTCCCGAGTATACCGGTGAATGTTCCTGTATTTAAAAAAGGAGTTTGTGATTACTAAGCCCATACTGGCACAGAAATCCAAGAGTTGTTTCCTGTTGGCCTCCATATCCTCTCCAAATCTACCCATAACCTTTTCATACCCTTCTGTTCGATTTCCAATCCTGGCATTAAAATCACCCATGAGCAGAACACTGTCCTTGTCCTTTACTCTAACAACTACATCACTGAGTGCGTCATAAAAACTATCCATCTTATCTAGATCTGTCCCTTCACAATGCGAATATACTGACACAATTCGAATTATCTTCCTAGACACTGTCAAATCTATCCACTTATTGCAACTACGCTGGGTTCCATTTCTTTCCTGATGTAAAGCCCTACACCCCATTGTGCTATTCCTGCTTTGACTCCTGACAGGTATACCTTGTATTCTCCCACTTCCTCTTCTTTCTCACCCCTTACCCGAATGTCACCAACGGCTAAAACGTCCAACCCCATCTTAAACCAAATAGAGTATTATTTTTGGGGATAATTCGTATTTGTTTTAATTTATTCAAATATTGTTTCGTAAATTCAGCAGTTTCAACAGACTTTGTTTTCTGTAACCCTAATTTATTAATTACCAAGAGCGCTGGAGGGATGGTGCTGTTCTGACTGTCTGTCCATATCATGAGCCAATAGGAATTAAGTAGGTTTTGCGATTACTGTATCAGTTTATGAGGCACTTCCGTGTGTGGAAGAATCACTTGTGAGCCGACTTACGATACAGAACATGTGGAATTAAGACTACGATTACGAAAATCTTCTTTTATTTAGGTTCTTTTGCCGTAAATACTACGCTACTATAGTTTTAAAACTCTCAGAGAAGATCTGAGAATTTTAAATGAGTGTATTGGAAAGTTATCTGCATGCAAACTCTTATCGTACAACAGTTCCATGTGACGTGTTTCGTGAACATTCTTGGAACATTATGGCGAGCACTACTTATTCAGAATACCAGTGAACGACCCTATGAAGTGACTCGCAAACAGCTGTGGGTCGATGGCTGTGTACGACGTAGAAATTATTCGGGCTGGCTTGTAAAATTTTGGCTGCTTTTGTGTGATGCCTTGCATTAAAAGGGTAATAAATTGAAATGATAATAGTTGTGGACAGTAAATGTGGGCTGATATTTACTTGAAACTTTTTCAGAGGCAACGAAACCTAATTAATTGAACTTTAAAGCTTTTAACGCGGGTTGTTACAATCCCGAGCGTTAGAAATTTGCGTACTAACATACAAATGCTGTTTGCAAGCTTCAGCTAGGCGGCCTTCGTTTGGTAGGCTTCAACAAGCCAGTCAAGCTAGGTGGGTTGAAGTTGCCGGATACAAAACACAAATGCAAACTTTTGGTTCGAACTATGATAAGAAGTAGGTGTAGAAGGCAAACGGAGGTAAGAATTCCCTTTCCCACACCGCATATTGTCCATGTATATGGCTACAAGCTGATATTTAGGAGATCACAACGTAAAACAATGGCTTAAATTTAATTATTCATTCTTTTGCGTAGCGTTACAGCAGTCATGAACAACTTTAAAAATGAAGAATTGCAAGTTATAGACCAACATACTGGACGCCAAATGGCATCATTGGTACAGAGAAAATATGTTGCGATGAAGCCAACTGTGAAGACGTCAGATACCACTTTGCCGCTCTCGGTAACACAGGAGTATATGAGCTGTCGTATATTGGAAAGTGGAAAGAAGGGAAATTGTCTTTCACGTCCGTCAAGAGGAACCTTACACATTTTTAAAAGACCGAGCAGAATTCAATGTAGTTTCGGTATTACCGATACCATCGAATGAAACAAGATACCGTGAAGCGTTGGATGCATTTGGTTTCCGTGTATTCTAGGGTTTTGTCCGCAGTTTTAACAGCTCGGCGCTATTTCTGGAAGTCAATCTAACCTCACAACTGAAAAATCTTCCTAGTGTTGTCTCTTATTTATGGGCAGTTATGTGCACCAGTATCTCGACCTATCTTCCTGCACACGCAGAATCGAAGCAGCGGCACCAGCGACTGGCTAGATAACTTTAAACTTGCCTTTGGCAAAGCTCTTTGTTCACTGCGGAAACGTGTGATATTTCTAAGCTGTTACTGGTGCCAGAGATCAATCTGAAAATCTCTTATGTAGTACCTCAGAAATGCACAGTAAAAGAATGAAATGACTGAGTGTGTCATTAAAGACATAGCGTAACGCTACTTAATTACTAACATCACTGTTATGCATTCTTTTCTTTGGACTGTGTAGCTGACACTGTTAATGTGAAACATGAAACTTACTAGCAGATTAAAACTGTGTGCCGGACCGAGACTCGAACTCGGGACCTTTACCTTTCGCGGGCAGGTGCTCTACGGACTGAGCTACCTAAGCACGACTCACGACCCGTCCTCACAGCTTTACTTCTGCCTGTACCTCGTCTCCTACCTTCCAAACTTAACAGAAGCTCTACTGTGAACCGCGCAGAACACCTTGCAGAACACTCCTGAAAGCCCCAGGCTCTGGCTAAGCCATGTCTCCGCAATATCCATTCTTTCAGGAGTGCTAGTTCTGCAAGGTTCGCAGGAGAGCTTCTGTTAAGTTTGGAAGGTAGGAGACGAGGTACTGGCAGAAGTACAGCTCTGAGGAAGAGGCATGAGTCGTGCTTGGGTAGCTCAGTCGGTAGTGCACTTGCCCGCGAAAGGCAAAGGTCCCGAGTTCGAGTCTCGGTCCGGCACACAGTTTTAATCTGCCAGGAAGTTTCATATCAGCGCACACTCCGCTGCAGAGTAAAAATCTCATTCAATGTGAACCATATTTGCAGGAACTGTGATATTCCTCAACGTTATTGGCCCGATTATGTACTGAAATACTGAACATTTACCGGGCGTCTCTCCTAAGTGGCGTCAGGTGAATTTCCTCAAGTGTTTCTGCATATATTTGTGTTGTGTAGCTCAATTCAGCCAAACAATTATTCCTCGTCACATTTTTCATGGGACGCCCATTTTCAGCAGAAAGTTACGGCTTGCTTACCATTACAAACAAATTGATTTTTAAAGAAGGAAATTTTCGTGCTCATTCGACAGAGCGGTACCATATTAGTTTCGTGAGATATTTCTTTTATCTGTATGTATTAACAGGGAGAGTAAATCACGAAGAATAAACAGCTACCTAGCAGCGACTCTGTAGCGCTTATGCTTGGCTGTAGTAGTCAGCGTGATCCAGCACAGTGCTGGTTATTCTTCGAGTTTTACTGTTCATGTTAATACGTATGACAGAACAGATATCGCACTAGACTGATGTGGGTCACGTGAAATCCCAGTTTAAAAATAATTTTGTTTGTAACTGGAAACAAACCGATGCTTTCCGTTGACGCTAGGCGTCGCACGAAAGACGTGATAAGCACTGTCTCTTTGGATTGAGTCCAGCTACACAATTCCAAAACTTTACTGCAAATCGCTGCTGTAACACCAGTGACAATGTGCCTGCCGAGTCTTAAGAGAAACAGCATGCACTTGCCTGAGGTTCATTCAGTACATTTTCATCTCACTTACCTCTTTTTTTCCGTAAAGTAACGCATGTTCTAGAACAAAATTTCGAAACACGTTCGGCAGACGTCATCCCCTTTTCCCGTCCTTTTCCCTCGCCATCGACATCCCGGGAATAGAAGGGCTCTGGTTGTCAGTCAGCTGTACTTCACACCCGGGCATTAGGCGGCTGCAGCGGGGCAGGACAGTCACGAAAAACCGGTGAGCTCGAAGTTTAAAAGCTGTACATTCAGGGGATCACAACTGCATACTATCAGAATTATGGCCCAAATTTTCGCACTACATCCACTGCTGGGGCTGATATCTTGCAAGTATTCTTGTTTTCAATAAATATGATATCAAGTTGGTGACTCCTTCAGGTATGTCTGCGTGCAGTCCTATGACGCAAGTAATTTTGGAAGACTGAAGTGCCCACAGCACACTCATCATGAGATGGTAAATGACCTAGAAAGTGAAAGTAAACGTTCTTAATCATTTTTCACGGTCAACTGAGTAAGAGGGCACAAGTCATCGTACGAAGAACACTAGGGAAACATCACAGAACCATCACCTACCTGAACTACTCAACCTACACACTACGAGATAGCCACGTCATTGGTATGTACTCGACGGCTTCCTTCATTTGAAGAGAGGCTGGATGCAAATCGTAGGACCACGCTTCGCAACTCCAGCCACCAACTGCCCAGTTTCTGTGTTCTTTGTCCCTGTGCAGACATGCAAGTTCATTGGCCGTTGCGAGCCTTGGACTGCTGAGTGGCACCCAACTATAAACATTCGTTTCATGTATTTTCCTTAACACTGTGCTCTCGGGAATTTTGTTGAAATGGACATTCATTCATCGACAGCAGCAGTTTTTGTCGTCTTTGAAAATTAAAGTCACTGAGAAGGCCCGATGCTAGTTTCTGGTCATTGTCACTTAGCATCATTTCACGACCACCATTCTTATTCCATGTTACGTAGTTGTGAATGGTAGACTATTCCATGTAGACATGATAAACATTCCATGTTGGTATACCAACAAATCGGGCAACTTTACTCACGCTGCTAGAAGTACTGTCACATGGCAAGAGGTGGGAACACGTAATACACTGAGGAACATTGTCAAACGTGATCGTTTCGGTGGTCCGGGTGTTATGGTGCGGGGCAGTATAACGTAGCTTGGGCGCTCTGACCTCTAAATCTCTGAATACGGCACACTCATCTGTTAACGTTATTCAGACACTCTACTCTTTTCCAATGTGTGTCTTTTGCGCGGTGCATTCCACCGTGACTTCACTGTTATGGTTGAATGTGTCCCACCGGATCGAACAGTGCAGGTGGATGAGCTTTCAGAACTAGAAGATACTCGAAAAACGAACTAGTCTGCCCATCCCCCCCCCCCCTCCTCCCAACACCACTACCCGACATAAATATTTAAATGCCCTCGAGTACATGTGGTATGCATTGGGGACGGTTACAGCAGGACCTCAGAGTGCACCAACGAACATACACGGGTTATCTTCGGCCAGCCGCTGTGGTCGAGCGGTTCTAGGCGCTTCAGTCCGGAACCGCGCTGCTGCTGCGGTCGCAGCTTCGCATCCTGCCTCGGGAATGGGTGTGTGTGATGTCCTTAGGGCAGTTACGTTTAAGTAGCTCTAAGTCTAGGGGACTGATGACCTCAGATGTTAAGTCCCATAGTGCTCAGAGCCATTTGAACCATTTGGTTGTCTTCACTGGTGGAGGAATGGAATGCCCTACCACAAGACCTCCTTACCAACAACGTGGCCAGCATGGGACGAGGCTACAGAGGATGCATTACTGTCCGTGATGATCACACTAAGTACTATGTCCCTCCCATGTCTCACCTTTTGTGGCGTCTGTGGGACTACAATAATAGCGATGACTTCAGTGTAATTACTGTCTTTGAATGAAATTTTCATTTCTGTTCGTCTTACTGCGTACTTCTTTCAGTTACCTTCTGTACTATGCTGCTGCAGTTCTTTCCCTGTATGGTCAAATTTTCATCGAGCTATGTTTTTTGGCAGTGACACAGCATGCCAAAGTTACTTTCGTGCTTATGTTTTTCCCACCAGCCTAGTTTCGTATTTCAGACCTGACGTTGTGTTTGGTAAGCGAATGAACACGTAAGAAAACTTATGTACGTTCATAGGGGTTGTCAATATAAAAAAGCTGTTGGACGGTGTAAAATGATGCAGAACTCACGAATAATGTGCAACATATACAAGAACTAACAGCAAACAATAAGAATGGAAGAAAGAAGTGCTCAGTTTAAGAATGAGGTAGGACAGGGATGCTATCTCTCGTTTCCGCTGGACTATACATAGAAGAAAGAATGACGAATATAAAGTTTCAACATTGGAATTAAAATTCAGGGTGAAGGATTCCGGTGACATTGCTGTTATCAGAGAAAGCAACGAAGAAATACAGGACTTGTTGAATAGAATGAACAGTTCAGCAGTTACAGATTATGGACTGACAGCAAAGAAAACAAAGATGAAAGTAACAAGTATCACAAACGAGATTAGAGCTAAACTGAACTTCAAAACTAGGAATTACGAAGTAGGCGCAGTGAAGATGTTTTGCTGCATTTGGACCAAAATAACACACTGGGACGTTTCCTGCCAAGACATTCACAAAATCGTTGTAATATATGAAAAAAAGAAACATTTATCTGTATTATTATTATTTCATTTCTGTATGAACGGTTGTCGATTATGTAGACTCTATAAAAAAAGAAATAATCTTTTTTTCATTTTGAAGTTTGTGCAATAATTATGTATCTATATTTTGCAAATAACATCTGTGGTCAACGAGCATAGAAATCGAAGCAGACAATGATTATTAAAACGATAACAGATGCATATTAAATTGACTTTAAATAGTGTAATTTAGTACGTAAGAGTAATTTTCAGTGCATTTCAGAGATCAAAGTAGCGATAATTAGTTACGGTACTGATACCGTGTAACGTTTCCAACAAGCCAGATCAGGGTCACATGAAAATAGTTTGCAAATTAAAGATCATACGTGCACAGCAGCAAATCCTTTAGTGTTGTGCGAATCCCCATGTAACAGATCAAGGTGCACAAAGTTAAAAATTTTCAACCGCATAAACTAATAGTGAGAAATTTATTTTATCTGTTGTGCTCGCAACAATAAGTAATATACAATTAATTAAAATATCATGCCATATAAACTGCATATAAAGTCGAAAGCGCGGTGGGGGATTACGCGACAACATGACGGTCGCAACAAGAGGAACACAAAAAGCAGAGTAGCACAAGAAAAGTCTACATTCCCGTCCTAATAAATCTGCTAGTATCAAACATCGGTCGTAATTTGAGGAAGAAATTTTTGGGAATGTACGCTTGTTGCATAACATTGTGTAGTAGTGAATCACGGATTGTGGCAATATTGGAAAATATATGAATCGAAGCGTTTGAAATATCGTGCCACAGAAGAAAGTTGAGATGCACTGATAATAAAAGGAATGATGATGTTCTCCGCAGAAATGATAAAGAAAAGTTCATAAGGACAACCCTTACGACGCAGTGGTGGAGGATGATGGGACACACGATAAGACATCAGAGAATAACGTATATGGTACTAGGTGGAGCGGTATACGGAAGACAGAGATAAAAAACATGCAAGAAGTAACTGAGGACGTAGGATGCAAATTTTGCTGATGAAGAGTTTGGCACAAAAACTCTCGGTCGGCCGCATCAAACTGGTCAGAAGACTGATGACCTTCCATCTTCACCCATTGCCAAAGAAACTTAACCTGCTATGAAAATGTTTTTCGGAGACTTCTGCCGGTTACAGAATTTGTTGATAAATTATTAAATGAATCAACATGTTATGATGTACAAACATGATATTCAGACAATAGCAATACTAAAGCATTTAACAAAAGTACTACACATATTAAAATAATTTTGCGGGAACATTGTAACCTGAAGATGAGGTTTATTCCTTGCAATATATCACTTCGTTATTATCTCAGCATTCAACAAGTTTTGTGACGGGTAGCGGTCTCTGAGACACAGTCACGGTCAATTAATAGTCAATATACCCTTGAACTGTTTTAACCAACTAGCCTTACCTGACCATAGAATCTACCCAGACATTTGTTTCCCTGCCTGCCTCAACGGAACACTCCTAATCCATGGTAAACGCAACCCCACTCCTCACATTCCTTTCTCTATTTCCAAAGGCTCGGCTCGAGTTCTCCTCTTCAAATTTTCTATACCATATTCTTTCCCCACCTACTAGTCATGTTCAATACTTTAATCAAAATGCTCCGTTTTATAAATAAAATATTCAGTTGGCTATATTTCCAAAAATTCTGTATAATTTACGATATCACCGATGTGCCAGCGATTGTGTTAATAATTTAGAAAACATACCACATACACATTATATATTTTTAATTTATATACAAAATGTTTGCATATTTGTGTATTCTGTTGGCTGAAAAGCGGCAATTAACAGTTCCCAGCTAAATATGCAAACAGCGGCGATGGAATGAAACAGCAATAAAAACAAATATTCTACCGTGGGGGCTTATTCAGCACTTTTGTGAAGCTCTCAAAATTTTGGAAGCCTTTCGCCACTTAGAAATGAAAAATTGTTTCCAAATAAAGATCACGAGGCCACATTATTTGTGAAATTTGAGCGCATATAAATCCTACATACAATCTGCCTACCTCCGTAGAAAGGCAGGAAAGTGATACATGTACAGCACTCAACAAACCGGTTTGTCATTTGATGAAAATTAAAAGTACACATTGAAAAATATTGCTTTTCAGACTCAATGAGCGAGAAACTTTTTATGAATGGTCTTATACCACGATAGTAAGGTGAGGATTGAATGGTACAAAAGGAATAAGCGTTGCAGGAGAAACTTGTTCTACCACTGCTAACCAGCAGTTTTTTCACGCAGACATGAAATGAAACAATCGCGTATGTAGGGGGCGCTTTTCACTCCCCTGAAATCATTTTATGCCCGCGTAGATTTTTACTGCTGTGGCGGTGCTGCGTGCTTTTATATCGCAGCGCAGGTGCTACCCCGCCCATTCTCTCCCATACCTGTATCGTCTGCCATCATTGCGTCATGCGCCGTTAAGCCGCGTGACCGCTGCCAGCGATAACTGAACGACGCACCAGGGAATTCTGGGATCCAGCGAGTCGTGTTGCATATCGTCGAATTTCGCACCGCCAGAATGAGCCGGCCACAATTGTGCAACAAATGTCGTTAAAAGTAATGCACGATAAAGCTTTCTCATTACTGCGAACAAAAAGCGATTAATTTATACTGGCGGGCGGATTTGGTATACGTCGAATGAAATGAAACAGTTATATGTGGTTCTATTTTATTTCAGCGCTGCGTTCAGAAAAAAGAAGAGAGGAACGAAAGAGGCTATCGATTGCTCGCTCGACGGTCCATAGAGTAAACGTAGGCCTACAGGAAAAGACATGTTGTTTGCGACTGTGGGAAACTCCAGGGCATTGTTGTGAAAGGGCTTCTGAAAGTCGCAAAATAATTTATTCAGGAAACAATTGTAAGAAACGATCTCTGACCTGGTAGGGAAACCATCATTTCCTTCATTTCTTTATTTGTCCTTCACCGGCTAACGGCCATTTAGCCAAGGAAATCCAACTCAATCGTTATCACTAAAATGTCATTGAAACAATCCCTAATATGACTCCCTCAAATTCCTGTGACCACTGTTATATGCAGTTTTGACATCTTTTTCTGACTGAGACTATAATTTGGTCCCCAATCACTATCGTTTATTCTTCGTGAGCCAGTCGGCAAATTATTTTCCTTGGATGTCTTCTGGTAGCTATGCTCCAATAATATACGATGTCACCAGACCTTTTTGATCCGTAAAAATTGGAATAGCTTCAAGCAAATCATGTTACCGGGAACTGGGAATTCTATTACCAGATCAAGACTGCATCCTCCAAGTATATCGCAGTGGCATTCCTCAACAGAATTTTCTGTTTTCCAGCCTCATCACTTTATTCGGAATTAAAAGGCTTGAAGCTCTAGAATTTTTCTTGAAATCAGTTCTACAGGATAAGCAGAGGAAACTCAAGAAATATTGTTGCAACCGACATGTGGAACGTTTAAATATAAGGGTGATACAATGGAACATTTTGACGATGAGGAACGCACTGCAGCATGCAGATCATACGTGAGATATTGTGAGCTTTGGAAGAGAATGGCTTAGTTCATGCCAGCCACATTGGATTCAGAAAACCTCAGTAGTACGAAGTCCAACTCTCACATTTCTCAATGAAGACTCTGAAAGCCATGGATGTATCAAGTCAATCAACTGTATGCAATATTTCATAACACCCGATAACGTTTTGAGACAGTATAACGTCCCTTATTGATGACGGTAGTATATACGATATCAAAGAAATGTTCGACTGGATTAAGGATTTCTTGGCACGGAGGAAAAACCGGATCCTCATGGACTGAGAGTCATTGAAAGATGTAAAAGTGAAATCAGGTATTCTGAAGGGAAGTGTATTGGGACCCTTTCAGTTCGTTTTGTATATCAGTCATCTGGCAGACAATGTCAACATTAATATCAGACTTTTTGAAATTGCTGAAGATTTGAATATTCAAGTACACCTGAAACAAGTTGCGCAAAGAGTCAAGTAAATCTTAATATGTGGTGCAAAGATGAGTAAATTACTTCAGATTTTCAGATATGTGAAACTGTGCGCGTAATGTATCCCTAAAACTTCCAAGGAGGCACGCTAGGTATGAATCAGTATATGCAAATACCTGAGTATCACACTGGACTCGCATTCGGGAGGACGACGGTTCAATCCCGCGTCCGGCCATCCTGATTTAGGTTTTCCGTGATTTCCCTAAATCATTCCAGGCAAATGCCGGGATGGTTCCTCTGAAAGGGCACGGCCGACTTCCTTCCCCATCCTTCCCTAATCCGATGAGACCGATGACCACGCTGTCTGGTCTCCTTCCCCAAAACCAACCAACCTGAGTATCAGTTTCTGGTGTACATACACCCGCCTACGTTGTAGGTTAAGATGGTGGCAGATATTGGCTCATAGTTAGGACACTGGGAATATGCAGTCAGTCTACAAATCAGATCGTCGTTGGCTCCTTTCTGCTACTCCCCATTTCTTTCATCTATTTTCGGTTCACCCTCAACTGATATTCTGTATTCACCGAACTGTTCGTTCAATTGAACAAGTCGTGTAATTTTTGTTTACTTTCACTGTGGATAACACTGTCATCGGAGAATCTCATCTTTGTCATCATTAATCCTGAATCTTTATTCCATTCCTGCAACATTTTTTTTTCATCATCGCTTCCTCCATATAAACATTGAACACTCGGGCCGAAAGACTGCAGCTCTGTTTTACTCCGTTTTTAATTCTATCAGTTCCATCCTGGTTTGTGAAAACATTTTGTACTAGCTAAAAAACACGGCGTCTCCCAGGTATTTATTTATAGCCATGCCAGAGAATTCGTACAAGTGAATTTGTCGTTGACTTGTAAAGCTTGCCGCGCTGGATTAGCTGAGCGGTTTGGGACGCTGCATGGACTGTGCGGCTGGTCCCGGCGGAGGTTCGAATCCTCCCTTGGGCATGGGTGTATGAATTTGTCCTTAGGAGAATTTAGGTTAAGTAAAGTTTAGGGACTGATGACCTTAGCAGCGACGAAGATTTGACGGTGCAAAAACCAAAACCAACTGACACTTAGGTGCACGTCTGTAACATGTAACGCCGGGCATTACATTTTGTTTATGGTGATGGCATAACATAAGCTCTTCGAGAGTACTACACTTCTAAAGCGAAATGGTAAATGTAAGAAATACACGGGATTCGGGTTATAAAACTTGATCGCCTGCCCCACTTTTTCAATAAAATCTCCACTTCTATGACGCTACATTGGAATGAAGTAACTTTAACCCTCTTTGAGCGTATCTGCGGAGCGAAATGTTGCGTGACGCTTTTAATCAGAGTTACATCGCTCCTCCCTTTCAGAAGGAGTTTCCAGAGAGCGAGTTATGGTTGGAGGTTGTACTGACACAGCAAGTCGTACGATTTTCACTGGATTCCAGAGACTGCAAGGTCCTCAGTTACATAGCCGTTCCTTCTGACACGAGCGTTATCAGGCATTTTTCTTTGTAAACAAATCGAAATAAAATTATCTTAATTTCAAGGAGAATGTTGAAGTGTGCTGTACACCAACCTCAGAAATATAATTTGTGTAGATACTCTAACGTGCTTCAAACTGTACTCCGGTAAAAGAGGTGTGCGACATAAAAATTGTTTCAAATTTATTAAGTGATTTGTATCGTGTTTTCAACGCTGATTTCGGGAAAAATAGTGAAAAAATTCCATCACGTACACTTATTTCACAAACGTCTTGTCTATTTTTAGCTATTTCGATATTTCAGCGCTCTAGTGAGGCTGAATTTTGGTTTTTAGGATCTACATAATCCGTTATTTTGCTGTTTTATGCTAGATATAAGTAAAATAAAGAGCAATTAGGAGAAAAAAAGCAGTATTTTCATGTCAGTGCTTGTCTGTCGCGCTGCCCCTTCCCCCACCATAACCAAGCACCGAGCTTCTGCTATTGTCCTTCAGTTCACAGTACCTCTTCACTCTGTGTTGTTCACGTATTGCTGTTACTAAAGCTTTAAAGTAGTCACTGTTTTCATGTGTTGTGAAGTTGTTTTATGGACAATGGACAATGGCTACCAGAGGATGTATAAACTAGCCAGACTGCTTCTGCTACATTTGTGGTAACTATACAGTTAAAAAGCAACAAAGAAACATTTCCGATTTTGTTGAGAAAATATATTTGCCTATTTTGGTATAAAGTTAGGCGATCAAGATAAGCCTTGGTCCCCACACAAAGTTTCTTCAGTGAGTGTTGAAAAACTGAGGCAATGGTTTCAACGTAAAAAGCAGTCCTTACGTTTTGAAATACCAATGGTTTGGAGGGAGCCCAAAAACCATAGTGATTACTTGCAACGTACGAGGTTTCAATTTGAAAAACAAAAAGGATATTTCTTACCCTAACACACAATCAGGCATTTGCCCTCTTCCTCATGGACCTGAAGTACCAATACACTCTCCTCCAGATTCTTTGGATGAGGCAGATGAAATGAAATGATCGTGTGGCATTGTTGGCCGGGAGGCCCCATGTGGGGAAGTTCGGCCGCCGTATTGCAAGTCCTTTTTTAGTTGACGCCACTTCGGCGACTTGCGAGTCAGTGATGGTGAAATGAGGATGAAGGACACACAACACCCAGTCATCACGATGCAGAGAAAATGCCTGACCCGCCGGGAATCGAACCCGGGACCCCATGCGCGGGAAGCGAGAACGCTACCGCAAGACCACGAGCTACGGATGGATTATGTAGATGATCAAGAGCCATTGGCTCAGCAAGGTGATAGTGAAGAAGACAGAGATTGCTACGATCCTGGCACAACCGATCCCATTCCATTCTCACAATATGAACGATTTAGTTAGAGACCTAGCCCTTACTAAAGAAGCGCAGAAGTTTTAGGATCCAAATTGAAACATAAACATATGTTCGCTCTGGGTACATCCTTTTCTTGGTATCGATCGAGGGAAAAGGAGTTTGTATCTTTCTTCTCTCAAGAAGGTAACCTGGTCTTTTGCAGTGATGTTCCTGGACTTATGGTACGTTTCAAAATAGAATATGTTCCTGATGAGTGGAAACTTTTTCTTGCGTCTTCAAAAAGAAGCCTTAAAGCAGTACTTCTACACAATGGCAATAGGTGTGCTTGTATCCCAGTTGAACACGCGTTTCACTTAAAAGGATGTTACGAAAACCTTGAACTGGTTTTAAGCAAAGTCTGCTATTCCGACCACAAATGGACACTTTCTGGTGATGGAAAACTGATTTCAATGCTGCTTGGTCAACAAAGTGGGTATACAAAGTTCCCTCGCTTTGTCTGTGAATGGGACAGTAGAGACAGAAAGCAGCACTACATAAAAAAAGCTTGGCCCTTGAGAACAACCCGACAGGTACGGGTTAAAAATGTTGAGAGGGAAAGCCTTGTGGATCCCAAAAAGGTGTTACTTCTACCACTTCACATTAATTTCGGGCTGATGAAACAATTTTTTAAGGCATTGCCAAAAAAAGGGGAGTGTTTCAGATATCTTTGTAGAAAGTTTCCTGGTTTATCCGAGGCAAAGCTTTGTCGGACCAGACATTAGGAAACTAATGACACAATCCAACTTTGTGGACAAAATGGGAACAAAAGAAAAGGCAGTATGGACATCTTTTAGATTAGTTGTTACCGGTTTCGTAGGAAACAAAAGAGATCCAAACTACAATAGTCGCAGACATGCGCGGCAACTTTAAGAAGCTGGGCTGTTAAATGAGCATTAAAATTCATTTTCTCCACTCATCACATCTTCACTACTTCCCTGCAAACCTTGGTGATGTAAGTGAAGAGCAGGGTGAAAGATTCCACCAAGACATCAAAGAAATGGAAAAAAGATACCAAGGAAGATGTAACGTCAACATGATAGCGGACTACTGCTGGATGATAAAAAGAGATTATCCTCAACGAGCCCACAGCCGGAAAAGCAATGAAAGAAGCTTCGACAGAAAGGGAAAGCGTTATTATAAGAACTTATGAGCTTAAAGAGAAATGCAAGCGTACTAGAAATGTAGTTTAGAACATGATTTATAAATACATTACAATTTTATAACGTTAGAAAAAATGTGATAAATTGCTTAAATTTTGTTATTATGCCCAAAAATACTCCCTTTTTTGTGAGAAAAGCCTGACGTGATAGAAAAAAGATTGATTGCATTTTTGAAATCAGTGCTGAAAAGTACATAAAAGTTAGTTATCAAATTTCAAACAACTTTCAAAAAATACTTTTTTGCAGACCTGAGTAATTAATGTGAAAAGCTTGGTAGGGTACAACGCACACTCAAAAAATACAAATACAACTTATCGACATATGTACAGCAGTGTATTAATACACAAAGAGTACATCCTAGCCAAGTAAATTCAATATTTGTTTGTGTTCGTAAAGATAAGATTGGAGCGCATAATTCTGTCATTGTTGCAAACTTTCGAAAATTCTTCTGTCATTCATCAGAAAAGAAAATCCTACCGAATAGATCAAATATGAATGAGAGCTATCAAAATAAACAAAGCAATGTCGCTAACCTTTCAGTAGACAAAGCAAAATCAGTAATTCCGTATATCATAGCCAAATAAATTTATTCTTGATTTGTATTCGTAAAGATAAAATTTTGGTCATTACTTCTTCCATTGACGTAAACTTCCGAAAGTACGTTTGTTACTTAATTTAATGAAGTTAACAGCGTTATCTATTGGCTCATTTGTGTACCAAGACAGTAACAGCACTGTCTATTTGATCTTTGGTGCACCAAGCCGTGATCATTAAATATCCAGACTAATGAGCTAAGCAGAAGATTTTATATCGAACTCCAATTTACAATATGTTTTTCATCCGTGTTCCGATTTTAATGAAATAAAGCCTATATATTGCCTCAAGCTACGCTCAAGTTACCTTTGAATACCCCCATGAAAATTAGTCTAGTAGTTATGGACAAAGGCGTATTCAAACAGATAATCAGGCAACAGTTTTAGGTAGATTTTAACCCATTACTGGCCATTGTCCCTTTTTTGGGACGCGTGTATTTTACTTATTTCTACGGAAGCAATGGAGCTTTTAGCATTCATTGTTGCACCTGTAGGTTCAACTAACTGCTATAATGCCTGTAAATGTAAAATAAATAACCTGTTTTCTAAGTACTTCAGGCAATGAAAATTATAAAGTTGCTGATTTTTTGTTCTCGCACTTGGCAGCACTGTATGTTGTCTGGTAGTTCCTGGACGACAATGAGCTGTGATTTAGTTGTGTGGGCGTGTTTGTTATGAACATATGGATGTCCGTGTAAGATCAAGTATACTTCAAATTTTTTCAAGTAAGTGCAATATCGATATATTTTATGCGTCCCAATAATGGGACAATGGCATGTAACACTACCATTTTTTGTTGATGTGCCCTATTCTTGTATACATGTATTATACTAAGAAGAATTGCATTTTACGTTCTTTATATCTGCTTTTTTCATATTCTATTCAAATTTTACGATTCCAGCAGGATAAAAACTTGCCGCGTGGACTTACACTTGAAGAAATTCTAGCAGAACTAGAGAACCATCAAGAGAGTGACGATGAAGATAATGACGTAGAATTGGCGATTATTCCACCCGATGCAGATGTAATAACAGATGAAGAAGACATTGACGAAAATGTACTGAACAATGAGTAGCCGGTACTTTAGAGCTCATAATCAGCCCAGATGAAGCTAATGCTACAGTTGTACCTCCAGAAGCCAAAAGAAGGAAAGCATTAGGAGATGGAGCAGAAAGTGGTACGTTAGCTACAAAAAAATATAACTGTAAGTGGTATAAATGTCAACCAACGTACACAAACACTAGTGAACCAGGGAAGAGCAACGAACATTGTGTTGCGGAATGTCTAGCAAATAAGACAGTGCCCCAGGTGTTTGAGGATTTTTTTTCTGAGAAAGTAATGGATACTATTATTGAACAAAGTGAAATCTATGCTCACCAACATAACACAATAAATTTTCTGCTAACCAAAGAAGAACTAAAATCATTTATTGGCATACTACTTCTGAGTGGTTATCATAAGCTTCCGCATGAGAATATGTACTGGGAACAGGCTCCTGATGTCGGTGTTCCTTTAGTCCTCAACTCCATGTCAAGAAATAGGTTTCGGGAAATAAAGAGATTCATTCATCTCAATGACAACTCCAGAATAGACAGAAACGACAAGATGTACAAACTGAGATTGTACTTTGAAATGCTGAAAAAGGAATTTGATAAATTTGGCGTATTTCATTCAGAACTCTCAATTGATGAAATGATGGTGCGTTATTATGGCAAACATTCAGCTAAAATGTTTCTGAGGGGAAAGACTATCAAATTTGGATATAAAATTTGGTGTCTTACAAGTTCCAATGGCTTTCTTTATAATTTTTCGCCATACTGTGGCAAGAGTGACAAACAGGAGCCTTTAGGTGCAAGGGTAATAAATAAACTAACCAGCATGATTCCGGAATCAGAGTATCCGAATTATAAGCTTTTCTTTGACAACTTTTTCACCAGTGTTGACACACTGATCACACTCGGAAAGAGTAAAATGAAAGCTACGGGAACAATAAGAGAGATCCGGACTAATGCATGTCCTTTGATTGACTCGAAAAGAATGGCAAAAGAAAAGGAACGAGGATTCTATGACTACATGTTTGACAAAGAGAACAAAGTTCTGGTTGTGAAATGGAGTGACAACAAACCAGTATGTGTAGCGACAAATTACAGTACTATTACTCCTCTGAGTTCTACTAAAAGATACTCACGGGCAAAGAAAAAGGAAATATCTGTTACAATGCCACATCTCATTGAAGAATACAATGCCCATATGGGTGGCGTAGATCTACTGGACAAGCAGATATCACTTTATAGGATGAGGATAAGGTGAAAGAAATGGTGGTGGCCATTATTCACACAGATGATAGATATCTGCGTAGTAAACACATGGCGTGCATACCAAATTGCTAACTCTAATGAGAAGCTCTCAGTTTTGGATCGACGGAGAATAGTGATGTTTTACCTATCGAAGAAAACAGGATCAGTACCAAAACGCAGAGGACCACAAGGAAGCAAATTTATGCGGGGATGGGTGAGCACAGATGTACGACTAGATCCAGGAAATCATTTCATTGTGCCAAGTAAAACACAGAAGAGATGTGCTTACTGCAACAAAAAAATAACAAAAATTTGTGGTAGGTGCAATGTTGGTATACACGACAAGTGTTTTGCTTCATTTCATACTGAATAGACATTCAGTAATATTGAAACATTCTTTATTTATTTTTTGTGTTGTTTCTTACAATATTATGCATGGAGAATAAGGTTGTGAATTTGGATAGCGCATTTGGCCAATGTCCCAAAAATGGGACGGTCTGTAGTTTTTGTTCTAATAAACTGAAATTTTTCAGAACAACATTTTATTCAATTAATGACTCAATGTAACGTATTTATGTATAAAAGTTTGCAAAAAAATGATCAGATAGTGTTTTGGCCAGTAATGGGTTAAGTCACGATATCTTTCTTGTGATGCGAGTTATATCAAATGAGGCCTATGTGTCGTCCCAAGCTACGCTCAAGTGACCAAAGAAAACCCCATGGAAATTCGTACAGTAGTTTTGACGAGTAGTGTGTTGAAACACGCAATGATTTCTGAAATTCTTTCACGTTATTTCATCGCAAGTTCTCCACACCTCCGTTAAACATTGACCACGTATTACACATTATTTAGCAGAGTGCAGTTTGAAGCATGTAAGAGTATCTACACAAATAATATTTCTGTGGCTTGTGTGCAACACACTTCAACATTCCCCTTAAAATTAAGAAAATAATGAGCATTCTCTTCTCAATAAAGTCAAATTTTCACGTGATAGCTGATCACACACACACACACACACACACACACACACACACACACCTTATCTGGTATCCCGACAGGACTGGAGTTATAATACACAATGCACCGTCTCCTGCAATACTTCTCATCACTTTGGGAGATGCGAGACTTTAGAATGATTTTCTTTCAAGCATTAATTTTTACCGCATGTTTCTGTACCAATGAGTGAGGCAACTTTTTAAATTCATTTGTCCATATGGTCATAAAAGTGTGGCGTTAATTGACCCAGCAGACAGTATCAATCTCTTCTTTGTCTGATGTGAGATGGGCCAATCTTATTCTTAAACAATCTTTAGTGTAGTAATTCACTATTTAGGGACCGATAAGAAACGAAGAAAGGAAGTGAGTATACTTTAAGGGGTACTGTTACCTGCTGTACACTACCTCTTTCCGACGTGTGATCGTCGTTCAACGGTGTGACGTCTTCCCAAGTACTTTTGGCACTGGTAAGGAGAAAAATGTTTCACTAAAATCAAAGCCGCTGCTGGTTCTACTGCTGAGAGATGTTTTGATGCTGATGAACGGTTACTGTCGTTCCGGGAGAAAATATCCTGATTACCATCTCGTTGTTATGGCGTTCAGTTCGAAAACTGATTTGCTGGAACCCTCCACGCTGATCCGTCCCGTGTTGAAAACAATATCTTCGTCTACAATTTGTAAAACCGTTCCATCAACGTACACTTTCATCTATTACCAAAATACTTCCCGATGGATCATAATAGGTCCTATCAACCAATTCCTTCTACTAGTGAATTTATCTCACGAATTTCTTACGCCACCGATTGCATTCAGAACCCTCTCATTAGTTATTCGACCTGCTCTTCTCATCTTCTGCATTTTTCTGTATAACCACATTTCAAAAGTTTGTATTCTCTTTCTGTCTGTATTGTTTCCGTATAGGGTTAAATTCCAGACAAATACTTTCCCACAGCAACTTTCTAACAAATAAATTAATATTAGATGTTAAACTGTTTTTCAGAAATTTTTTCCCGCTATTGTAAGTGTTCATGATTTATCTGTTTCTGCCCCCGTCAGTTACTTTGCTCCCTAAATAGGAAAATTTCTTTGCCACTGATTTTACTACTCTCACTTGATCACGATCAATTGATTTCTTACGCATATGTGTGAGCACAGCTGGTCTGGGGGAAGCGTCTGATAGTTAATCAAAACGTCGTCAGTCCCGCATTAGAACCCCGTCACTGTTTCAGTTTAGATTAATATTGATCAGCAATTGCGGACGAAGACCTCCGACGTACGAGGTTACCCTCATCCTGCCAACAGCCTTGTCAAAGCCGCAGTGAAGTGGACAGTCAGGGCACTCTTGCCACTGGGTTCGGAAACTGCCCCTAAAAGGAGGAAGAATCAGCAAAGATCAATGGCATGAGGATGACGAAGGCAATGGGAACCATCACGTTAAAGATACATAAGGTTTGTCCACAGGACATGTGGCCTGTAGTTGAAAAAGTGTCGTGGTGATCTCTCCACTGGCAAAAGATTCCAGATTAGTCCACCATTTCGATATCTTCTAAGGGGATGCCAAGTGGAAGGTAATCAACAGGAAAAGATAAACAACGAAAGGATGACGTTCTACGAGTCGGGGCGTGGAATGTCAGAGTTTTTAACATTTTAGGAAGCTAAAAAATTGAAACGGGAAATGATAAAGTTCAATCCAGATATAACGGGTGTAAGTGAAGGAAAATGGGAAGAAGACAAGCATTTCCGGCAACATGAATAAGGGGTAGCATAAACAGCAGCGGAAAATGATATAAATGGAGTGGGATTCATTAGAGAGAGTTACTGTGAACAGTCAAGTGATAGAATTGTTCCATCAGAACAGCGTACCAAAATGACACAGTAGTTCAGATATACATACCAACGTCGCAAACAGAAGATGAAGAGAGTGATAGAGAAAATACAATTCAGTACATAAAGAGTCATGAAAATCTAGTGGTTATGGGGGATTGGAGTCCGGTTGTAGGAGAAGGAGTAGGAAAGAGTTAGAGGAGGATATCGGCTTCGTAGCAGGAATGAGAGAGAAGAAGAAGTTCTGCAATGAATTTCAGTTAGTAATAGCGAATACTGTGTTCAAGACTCAGAAGGGGGAAGGTGTACTTGGAGAAGGCCAGGAGATATGGGAAGAGCCTAGTTAGATTACACCATGGTAAGGCAGAGATTAAGAAATCAAATGTTGGGCTGTAAGGAGTACCAGGAGCAGATACAGTCTCAGATGAGAATTGAGTAGTGATGAAGAGTAGTCCGACACTTAAGAGAGTCGTCCATAAAATTCCGAGGGAAAGAGGATGCAGAGAGATGATGAGACATGTTTGAATTACGGTGTGGATGTGAACTCTTAGATAAGGCATACTATAGCACGCAGTTCAGGTGAAGAAGAAGGGACGCCCCTAAGAACAACAGTCGAGGTAAAGCCTACTCCAACTAGCCTGTTACTGTAGGGAAAAAAGTGAGTAGCACAGAAGAGTATATCAGCGATTGTGAGAACTGCTGCTGTCCGCCACTAAATAGTTATCCTACACAAATGCTGGATTCTCTTCCTGTCTTTCATATTTTTTTAAGCGCAAATGCTGCACACACACCCACACACACATTACAAGTACATACACTCTTTTAATCGTACTGCACAGTAAAATACTCAAACAACACGTAACAGTTTAAAGTAACAGATATATAATGCTAGCTATTAAACAACTAAAATGTATGATATCTTCAAAATTTTGACAAAATTAGCTGCAAATTTTTAATTTCCTGTTGATATAAGTTAACGACTAAAACGCCTGTCACGGAATTAGACCCTTCCCCATTACTGCAACCTACAGACGCTAATCGCTGTGATTCGTTCACCTCACAGCTCTGTTGCTGCATATACACTATTAACAGTTGTGAGGTAACGGGCGAGTTGTGGTGCCCTGAAAATATTTTAAGTTCAGAGTTGGCGTGGCCGCACAGGCCGTTCGGTAAACCGGAGCTTGTCAGCAACTGTGTGGTGCTAAACATGAGCCATAGCAAGAGGGGTTGCCCCAGCACGCTGTCCAGGCCGACCGCGTGGCAGGGAATTCCATGGGAATGGCCTTTGTGTCGATGAAGGAGATTTTTATGCCGGGGGGTGCCAAAGATGGCGGACTTTGTGAAACCATAATGGGAGACATTTCACAGTTCATGCAAAAATTAATAATAGCCAGAGGAATCATGTTACCTTAAAAGCAAACACGTACACAACCATTATTTGCACGTCAATTCTGATGGTCTAATCAGATTTTCAATATCTTTATTAGTTTAAAGTTTAGTATCTGACTGTAAATTATGCAAATAACACCCAGCAACGAATTTACAAAATCTAAATGTTTGATCCGATTGTGTCGATCGACGTGTCTTTAGAAAGCTGTTAGTGTAAACCTAAATTGGCATGAATTACAGGAATGTAACGTGAATAGTACATGAGTTATTGGAGGTCGAAGTTGCCGATTACTATTGATCGCATCAGGCCATAAGTACTCCACAGTTACACGATAAAACGGCGGCAGCATGCTTAAAAATATATTTATTCGTCTATGTGTTTGTTTATATCCGATATACACTATTCACGAAGAAATTGGTCAAATATTTAGGAATATTTACTTAATATTTATTTAATATTTAAGAATATTTAGGAATATTTATTTAATTTCAAAAATGGTTCAAATGGCTCTGAGCACTATGGGACTTAACATCTATGGTCATCAGTCCCCTAGAACTTAGAACTACTTAAACTTAACTAACCTAAGGACATCACACAACACCCAGCCATCACGAGGCTGAGAAAATCCCTGACCCCGCCGGGAATCGAACCCGGGAACCCGGGCGTGGGAAGCGAGAACGCTACCGCACGACCACGAGATGCGGGCAATATTTATTTAATTTCAAGTTATTTAAATGTAAATCCAGTATTTCGTATGTGTTTCAATATTTTTGTGAGTGTGCGTTGGCTTGGAGACATGGCGGGAGCACTCTAGTCGGTCACAGCACCCGTTACTATGGTAGGCGACTACTGAAGTCAGTGGAGACACTATATGGAAGTGCGGGAGGAGCATCGGGTCGCGCAGGATACTGTTCTGTACGGGAAGGCGCGACAGATGGTCGCATGAAATACGTGGAGAGTGTTGAGCAGTTTTGGCGTGGTCGCGGTATATAGAAATATTTCGTAGTGCCGACTTGTGCACATGTGAGATTTCCGTGGCATCTGCAGTGAAGACGTAGTATGCGTTTAGAAGTGAATATCTTGCGCGCTGTGTTGTTGTTAATAACTAATTATGTCAAGTGTTTCCCTGTTATGCAAATTATATTTTATTTTGTTGCTGGACCATCGACACCAATAAACGTTTTGCAGTAATAATCGGCATTCTTAAAGGTACTTTTGCTATCGTACTCATAATTTAAAGTTGTTAAAAATAGTACCTGCATATTTTATTCAATTTCAAGCTTTCATTTATAAATTTCTATCTTACATTTTAGATTCGCAATGGCTCAGTGATAGGTACCTTCAAGCAATCAAGTCATGGGTATATTCATATTGTATAGTGTAGACTCAGCAGTATTTGGCTTGTAACATTGCAACTAAGTATCCCAGCCTATAGACAGTGAAACCAGCCACAACTTTTAATATTTCAACTATGAGTCTGAGGGTATGTGGTTGAGGGCCACATTTTTTTGAAAGCCCGCATTTGGAAGTTTCTCATCCAGGATTTGTGTCCTGCAATGTGGTAATTCCTTTGCTCTCTGTTATTCAGCGTACTATGCGAAGTGTAAAAAACCGTTGCAAAACCAGTAGAGATTTCTGTAGAGTGAACCTCTCACAAAACACAGTGTGAGATCAGTTTTTTTTCCGGAAGTAGGTTTCTGGAAATAGTTAAATTACACATTAATTTCCACAACTAACACATGCTATCGGTAGAGGTCCTAATCTATCACGTTAAAGGCAGTTTTCATGGATCCTCAGAGTTTAAATAACATGAGTGCAGGAAACAGTACTGGTTAGCGCATTTAACGAACAGCGTTATCGGATATGGTTGGAACATGCGGCAACCGGCAGCAGTACAACGGGAGCGTCTTCGGATACTCCAGGGCAGTCTTCAGTGTCGGCTTCCACTACAACCGACAGCGTCACTATGGCAGAGGGAACCATCTCAGATCAGATAAGTGTCTGCGCAAATAGTGAGATAGTGTTTAACTCTGAAGTTCAAGCTCCACTTATTGATCTCCCGAATATAAGACAGTCAACTAGTATGTATAATTGTGAAAACGGAAGCGAGCCAGTTAGTCTGAAATCAGAGCGCGAAAGTGTAACTAGTAGGAATTCAGGCAAGGGGGAGATATGACATCTCAGCTACTGCAAATGATCCAGAGATTGGGAAATAATATGAATACAATCGCAAATAATATCAGTATAATTCGAAGTGATATAGGTACATTGCGAACAGATATGGGTACATTGCAAACAGTTACGGATACAGTTCGGACTGATATGGGTACAATGTGAAATGAAATAGGTTCTGCTATGAAAGAGGAAGTTGAAAGAAATATGGGTAACCTTGAAAAAGAAATGGATGATAAATTAAAATGTGCCCAAGTTGATATGGGGAAAGTTAGAGACGAAGTTGTAATAGTAAAATCTAGAATCCAGTGGAAAAAGGTTTTGGGGAAAAATGGATAAGATACAAATGGAACTTGGGGACAAAATAAGTGACTGTATAAAAGCGCAAGATGCTCATAAAAGCAATATAAATT
Organism: Schistocerca nitens; assembly: GCF_023898315.1. NCBI lineage: Eukaryota > Metazoa > Arthropoda > Insecta > Orthoptera > Acrididae > Schistocerca > Schistocerca nitens. The sequence goes on along the minus strand of NC_064620.1, from coordinate 547,938,673 downwards.
TAGCAATTAGTGACATTGCCAATCGTGTAGGTGAGGTAGAGAAAGATGTGGGCAAAATTAAAGATAAAATAGAGTCCAGTATTACTAGTGAAAATGAACTTGAAAAACAAATGCAACAGATAAAATGTTAGTTAAATTAGTTAGCCGCCCAGCATGTCACACCGGTTGTAAATATCCCTTGGGCAAATACCGGATCTGTGGAATCCTACACAGATGACCGAAGATATCACCCAGTACATTTACTGGCTGTGTGTAGAGACGCTTTTGTTCACGGAATGTTGGACGAAGCGGTAATAAAATACGTTAAATGGTATTTGGAGGGAGACCCACAGTCTTGAGTAAATGTTAAATGTAGTTTGTGCGAATCCTATGAAGAGTTCGAAAAGTGTTTTTTGAATAAAGTTTGGGGTGAGGCAAAACAGATGCGGATCCAAAATGAATTTTTAAACGGGCCGAGTTACAGGTACGGTAATGGGACGCTGAGAGATTTTTGCAAGCGTGAAATTGGCACGCTTATGCACGTGAAACTTTCGTTGGGGGTTTTAACGGAAATCAACATATTAAAAAGGCGATTACCCGATAATTTGCTGTAGGATCTTGTCCATAGTCTATGTGACTCCGTGGACGAATTTCTAGAATTTGTAGAAAAATTAGAGAGGGCTTTGAAGTTCAAACCTCAGAGCAAAACAGGTGATTGGTACTTATCAAGATGGGAATCCAAATAATCATCACCAAAATAATAATCGTGAGTGAAATCAAAGGAATTATCAGGGAGATAGTAGCTGGAATGAGCAGAATGGTCGGAGAACGAACGGGAGTGTTAACTTCTGTGAACGGGACCCAAGTAAAGAACGCAGATTTGACGAGGAAATTCGCGCGAAGTTCAATCGCATAACAACCGGTCGGGAAACTCATGTTAGCCACATCTCAGTTTCGGGGATGGCGATCTGAACAGGCGATTAAAAGGGCTGGAGATAATATTAATGGCAGAAATGTTGATAGCTTTGGAGAAAGGCAACAAATATGTAATATCGAGTATGTTAAAGAGGAGGGCTCTTTTAATAAAAGCAGGCGCGAACGGCGGAAGCATAGATTTGTGAGAGATTTAAGTAAAAGTAATGGGAATAAATTTGCCGGGAATGATGTAAGTTATGGATGTGTAATGAATGAGTTTGCAAAGGATGATGAATGGAAAGATTCAGTGGTTCAAAAAGAAGTTAAAGAGGATACGAATTTTGTGAAAGCAAATTGTGTGGGGAATTCTGAAGAGGTATTAGCAATATTGGCAAATAGTAGCAACTGCAGTAAGGAAGGCGTTGTAGTAGCAAGTATTTGTGAGTCGACGAAAAGCGTTGATGTTAGTAAAGGCGGCGTAGCTTTGGTCTCTCCAGCTGCAAGACAGGGTGATTATGTTTCGGCAGAAAGCGTCAATGTTCCTAAGGGAGGCTTAGCATTGGTCTCGCCAGCAGTTGAAGTTAAAAATTTATCCGCAGAGGTAGATAATTTCTGTGTAAAGGATCAAAGTAATGGTAATTCATGTAAATATGTAAAAGCTACTGGTATTGATACTTCGGAGGAAGGAATTTACGCATTTCTTGTCACGAATGAAGGCGAAAAGGAACTTACTGATGAATAAGTGGATCTAATACGTTTGTCAGAGTGCGAATGTGAGAACGTATGTGAAGTAGGCTCGGGGGTTAATCTGTATGAAAAAAGTGTGTAGAAAAGGCAGTGTGTGCAGATTTTTGTCCCATCACAGAGGAATGTAGCAAGTCTGGAAGTCCCAAATTGTACAACAAGGTAGCAGCAATTTGTGTAATGTTGCAGCAGAGGATAAAGTTGTGTACAATTCATGTAAAGTTAGTTTGTCGACGAAAGAAAGTAAGGTTTCTGATGTGCATGTAGTGATTTAAATGGTGTATCAGCAGATAAGGTTGCTGAGATGAATATTTAAGGTGATGATGGTTTAGGTATAGATGTACTATTTCAGGAAGATAAAGTGTTTAACAGTGAATTGATGTGTAATTACGTTGAAGCTGCAAGTGTCGATAGTTTGGAGGGGAAAAACAGTAAAGTTGTGCATGCTGTGGGTAGTGAATTGGCGAAAGGTGTGGAAGAACTAACAGAAAATTTAGAGAGTGCTTAAGTATATAGGGTGGATGGGAGTAGTTTGTGGAATGAAGTTCGTACGAATTGGTATATGAAGGAGGAGTGTGATTTTAGTGTGACTGATTGGCGTTGTTACGGTAGAGCACTACGGTCGTTACTGCCACAGATGTGGAAATGAGAGAAGTTTAAAACTGCTAAAGCTTTAGAAACGGGAAGGAAAGAATTTGGGGCGAAGGGAACATTTAATGAATTATTTTGAGATGAACATGAGATTGAGGGATGGATAGAACAGAATGTGTGTATGCTAGAATTGGAAGAGAAGGGACAAGACGTAGAAAATGATTTATTAAGGGAGAAATATCTAGAACGAAAGGAAATGGTAAATTTGCAGCTGATTACTGAAATTAAAGTTGACAAAGAAATGGTAAATGCACTTCTAGATTCAGGTAGTAATGTGTTAGCGGTGTCGGAAAGTTTTATGCACGTGATCAAAAACAGGAAACCAGTAATCTTCCCAGTCACTAGCGTTCAGATTAAAACGCCAGTTGGTGGTATGAGTAAGCCAATAAGACAATAAATACTTTTAGAATTTATATATGGAGAAAATAAATTCGAGATAGGATGTTTTGTACTGAGTGGGCTAGTAAAGGAGATAATGTTAGGAACTGACTTCCTGTGCAAGTACAATACTTCGCTTAATTGTGTAGGGAATTACCTGGAATTTGAATTTCAGAATGAAAAAGGGCAAGTAGAATTTAAAAGACTTTTAACAGGTGAAAATCAGATTGTTCATGCCATAGTTACTGAGGGTTGGAGTGATGAAGTCGATATGCGTAACAAAATTAAGGAAATTATTGATGCGGTCAAGGTTATATCAGAAGGGGCAAAGAAAGAAATTCATGCGGTGTGCAAAGATATGCGGGGAGCACAAAACGACGATCCTGAGCTGAAACACTTTAAGGTGAATTTCGACAGCAAGGGATACAAGAAAGTACCGAAATATTTTAAGATACACAGGGGAGTGTTATTCCGGCATAAAGATGAAGAGACAGACAAATGGAGACTGTGTTTTCCCGATAGGTATGTGGAACAGTTAATAGACTACGTCCATCTAAGTCACGGACATTATGGGGCCGAAAAGTACACTGAACTCATCGAGGAATACGCCCAGGTAAATAACCTGGCCCAGACGAGTCCACGCTCAGCTGGCGGCATGTAACCATTGCCAACAGGTTAAATACTGCACGACCGCACAACAGAGGGAAATGCAAAGCATTATACCTTCTAAAGTGGGCGAGTTACTGGCTTTGGACACTTTTGCCCACTACCCACAGACCATGGTGTCATGAAGTACATCTTTGTTGAGGTGGACGTATTCTCTAAGTGTACTGAACTGTATCCGAAACGGAAAGTGATTACAAAAACTTTGATCACCAAACTGGAGAAGGATGTCTTCAAGGATATTGGAAAACCAGTAAGGTTGTTGTCTGATAATGGATCAGAGTTTACTTCGAACGACTGGAACACGTTCATGACCACCAGGGTGTGCTACATATCCGTATATCCATCTACCAACCAGCGAGCAACCCGTGTGAACGGTATATACAGGAAAGAGGACGTTTATGTAGAACATATGCCAGCAATCGTAATTCCAGGTAGGTTGAGTATGTGAGCGTGTTTGAGGATGTACTCAACAGCATAAAAAGTAAGGCTATAGGATACTCACCTTTTGAGGTCATGATCAGGATGAAACCAAAGTTCCTACTCACAAAAAGGTTAGAATTTTCGTCGCGAAAAGCTGAATCTGCTGCTGAAAGAGAGCAGGCAATATCGGCCCACATGAAAAAGTTAGCCACTGAAAGGAAAAGGCGACACGATGGACGATACCAACTTATGAAATACAAAGTGGGGGACAAAGTGCTTGTACGCACCAAAGAGCTTTCCAGCAAAGTGGACGGGGAGATTAAGAAATAATTCGAGTTATACTATGGACCATTTGTTGTGGCAGAGTGCCCTCACCCAAATGCATACCATTTAAAATACCCTGTCTAAGGGAAACCTTTGGGACTAAGAAACGTGAAGGAGTTGAGGCTGTACATAGAGAAAGGGGAGAAATGAAAAGCTATTTAATTTATAATTAGTGGTAGTAATTTTGGAGTGATAATTTAATATGTTTTACTTGGTGATTCATTAGTAATTTGTTAGTTTATTTGGCACTCTACGTGAGCAAGAGAGGAAAGTATAGGCACTGAGGGTACGTTGAGGTGAGAGAGCTCATGGATTTATGTAAAATATTTATTGATTTATGCTTTCATAAGAGTGTGGCAAGGAATTTAGTGGTCAATTTGAAGGGTATTAAAATTCTAATTGTATGTGAACTATTTTTTTGGTGCGTGGAGGTAGCAAGGAATTATTAAAGTCAATTAAATAGAACTTGTGAGAATCTGAGCTTACTGTGATTCAGTCGTTTGCCTTGTGACTTTGTTTCCTAAAGTATCGCTTTTCGCTGGAGGGAATCTTTAGCGAGGATCCTGGTTGGGTTTGGGAAATGGTTGGTTGACAGGTTTCTACTTTTGGCTTTCGTTGTAGACGGACTTGTCACGATAAACGGTGGAGCTCGGAACTAAGAGGCAGACACGATTTCTGCAAAGCACTTGGTCGAAAGACTGGTGTGAGTTGATCAATACTTTGTGCTAAGATCCGTGTTAGTGTTTGTAGTGCGACGGAAATCTGTGCAAGAAGCCTCCTTAGCGCTGAGTGAGTGGCACAAGAAGTGCTTACAAAATAGCACAAAAGTGAAAGTGCATTTAATAAATTTTATTTCTTGTCCAAAAAATTGTTATTCATAACTGAAATGTAGGCGTTTGTTTAATATGTCGGTTCGTTCATAATTTGTGTTAGTTTAAGTTTATTTCGAAATTCATGCTGCTCCCACACCACTACAAAAGTTTTCTAAACACTATTGGCCTGGTTCTTTAATCATTTAATTCTGTTCTTAGTAACTTGTTTAATATGTAATTCTATGAACTGAAGGGTGCTACTTCTGAACATTCTGGCAAGTCAGAATGTTAATAAGTGGAGGTGTGTAAGGTGACGGGCGAGCTGCGTCGCCCTGAAAATATTCTAAGTTCGGAATTGGCGTGGCCACACAGGCCACTCGACAAGCCAGGGATCCTCAGCAATCATGTGGTGCATAAAATTAGCCGAAGCTAGAGGGGTAGCCCCAGTGCATAGTCCAGGTCAACCGCTTGGCTGGAAATTCCATGTTGACGCTCTGTCAGGGAATGGGCTTTATGTCGATTAAGGAGAATTGTATGCAGGGAGTGCCAAAGATGGCGGACTTTGTGAAACCATAGTGGTAGACATTTCACAGTTCATGTTGAAATTAATAATACCCAGAAAAATCATGATACCTTAAAAAGAAACATGTACATTACCATTATTTGCACGACAATTCTGATGATCTAATCAGATTTTCAATGTCTTTATTAGTTTAAAGTTTAGTATCTGACTTTAAATTATAATAGTAACACCCAGCAACGAATTTGCAAAATCTAAAGGGTTCATCGATTTTGTCAATCGACGTGTCTTTACAAAGCTGTTAGTGTAAACCAAAATTGGCATGAATTAAAGGCGTGTAACTTCAATAGTACATGAGTTATAGGAGTTCAAAGTCGCTGATTGCTACTGATCGTGTCAGGCCATAAGTACTCCACAGTTACACGAAAAAATGGTAGCAGCATGCATATAAATATATTTACTCGTCTCTATCTTTGTTTATATCCGATATATACTATTCATGAAGAAATTAGTAAAATATCTACTGTGTTTTAGGAAGCACAGAGACATTAAGCTGCTGGCCTTCTTTGTTTCTATTCCTTTGATATATGTTTATTTGCTTTGTTTATGTATTTAATAATGTGTGTTAGAGCGTGTTTATGGCCAGCCATAGGCATATTTACTTAATTTCAAGTTATTTAAGCGTAAATCCAGTATTTTGAATGTGTTTCAATATGTTTGTGAGGGTGCGTTGGCTTGGTGACATGGCGGGAGTGCTCTAGCCAATCACAGCGCTTGTTACTACGGTAGGCGACTACCGAAGTCAACGGAGAGACTGGAAGTGGGTGAGGAACATCAGGTAACACAGGACACGGGGGTGTTCTGGACGGGTAGGTGCGATGGATGGTCGCGTGAAATACTTGGAGAGTGTTAAGCAGTTTGGGCGTAGTCACGGGAGATAGATATATTTCGTAGTGCTAACTTGTGCACTTGTGAAATTTCCGTGGCATCTGCAGTGAAGACGTAGTATGCGTTTAGAACTCAATATCTCCTGAGTTGTTGTTCGTAACTAATTACGTGAAGTAGGAATTTATTGTTTCCCTGTTATTCAACTTAATTGCTGGACCATCGACACCAATAAGTGTTTTACAGTAATAAACGACATTGTTAAAGGTACTTCTGCTGTCGTACTATTCATTTAAAGTTTTCAAAAATAGTACCTGCAGATTTTATTCAATTGTAATCTTTCATATATAAATTTCTATGTTACATTCTAAAGTCGCAATGGCTAGTGATAGGAAGGAGGACCCACATATTTGTCATTTGTTTCACATAATACACTTTTACCTTACCACAACATTAACATTACAATTTAAAACTCCTTAAAAGAATCAGAATTGTTACCAAAGCTAGAACAGGCTTAAATCTTGAAAAACAACCTTAACAATTGCACCATTATGAGCAGGGCATGAATATCGGAAGTACAGAGTTCTCGAAACAGGAAGTGTACACCAACTGGGCGTGGATGCAAGCAGGTTCAACAAACAATTTTATCAGCGAAATGAACTTTCAATAACAGCTGTTAAATATACCAACAATCTGGAAGCTTACGTAACCGTTACACAATCGGACAACATTCATCCAAATATGGGAACCATAGCAAGACACGCTACTGATTGTAGCTGTTGGAAATTCCCTTAGCGGTGCATAAGCCTCAATAAGAAAATCCCTTAAGGGGGGGGGGGGGGGGAAGGACGTCAAACGAGCCGACTTGGAGCAGGAGAGGCACCACAGGACATTTTATTTTCTACTGTCTATACTTTTACAAATAAATTCATAAAACTTTGTCAGCATGACCACGAAGGATTCACTATTCACACTCGACTCGTGGAGATAACATCTTGGACCTACTGATAACAAACAGACCCGAACTTTGCGACTCTGTAAGTGCAGAACAGGGAATCAGTGATCATAAGGCCGTTGTAGCATCCCTGAATATGGAAGTTAATAGGAATATGAAAAAAGGGAGGAAGGTTTATCTGTTTAGCAAGAGTAATAGAAGGCAGATTTCAGACTACCTAACAGATCAAAACGAAAATTTCTGTTCCGACACTGACAATGTTGAGTGTTTATGGAAAAAGTTCAAGGCAATAGTAAAATGCGTTTTAGACAGGTACGTGCCGAGTAAAACTGTGAGGGACGGGAAAAACCCACCGTGGTACAACACCAAAGTTAGGAAACAACTGCGAAAGCAAAGAGAGCTTCACTCCAAGTTTAAACGCAGCCAAAACCTCTCAGACAAACAGAAGCTAAGCGATGTCAAAGTTAGCGTAAGGAGGGCTATGCGAGAAGCGTTCAGTGAATTCGAAAGTAAAATTCTATGTACAGACTTGACAGAAAATCCTAGGAAGTTCTGGTCTTACGTTAAATCAGTAAGTGGCTCGAAACAGCATATCCAGACACTCCGGGATGATGATGGCATTGAAACAGAGGATGACACGCGTAAAGCTGAAATACTAAACACCTTTTTCCAAAGCTGTTTCACAGAGGAAGACCGCACTGCAGTTCCTTCTCTAAATCCTCGCACAAACGAAAAAATGGCTGACATCGAAATAAGTGTCCAAGGAATAGAAAAGCAACTGGAATCACTCAACAGAGGAAAGTCCACTGGACCAAACGGGATACCAATTCGATTCTACACAGAGTACGCGAAAGAACTTGCCCCCCTTCTAACAGCCGTGTACCGCAAGTCTCTAGAGGAACGGAGGGTTCCAAATGATTGGAAAAGAGCACAGGTAGTCCCAGTCTTCAAGAAGGGTCGTCGAGCAGATGCGCAAAACTATAGACCTATATCTCTGACGTCGATCTGTTGTAGAATTTTAGAACATGTGTTTTGCTCGAGTATCATGTCGTTTTTGGAAACCCAGAATCTACTATGTAGGAATCAACATGGATTCCGGAAACAGCGATCGTGTGAGATCCAACTCGCGTTATTTGTTCATGAGACCCAGAAAATATTAGATACAGGCTCCCAGGTAGATGCTATTTTTCTTGACTTCCGGAAGGCGTTCGATACAGTTCCGCACTGTCGCTTGATAAACAAAGTAAGAGCCTACGGAATATCAGACCAGCTGTGTGGCTGGATTGAAGACTTTTTAGCAAACAGAACACAGCATGTTGTTATCAATGGAGAGACGTCTATAGAAGTTAAGGTAACCTCTGGCGTGCCACAGGGGAGTGTTATGGGACCATTGCTTTTCACAATATATATAAATGACCTAGTAGATAGTGTCGGAAGTTCCATGCGGCTTTTCGCGGATGATGCTGTAGTATACAGAGAAGTTGCAGCATTAGAAAATTGTAGCGAAATGCAGGAAGATCTGCAGCGGATAGGCACTTGGTGCAGGGAGTGGCAACTGACCCTTAACATAGACAAATGTAATGTATTGCGAATACATAGAAAGAAGGATCCTTTATTGTATGATTATATGATAGCGGAACAAACACTGGTAGCAGTTACTTCTGTAAAATATCTGGGAGTAAGCGTGCGGAACGATTTGAAGTGGAATGATCATATAAAATTAATTGTTGGTAAGGCGGGTACCAGGTTGAGATTCATTGGGAGAGTGCTTAGAAAATGTAGTCCAGCAACAAAGGAGGTGGCTTACAAAACACTCCTTCGACCTATACTTGAGTATTGCTCATCAGTGTGGGATCCGTACCAGATCGGGTTGACGGAGGAGATAGAGAAGATCCAAAGAAGAGCGGCGCGTTTCGTCACAGGGTTATTTGGTAACCGTGATAGCGTTACGGAGATGTTTAATAAACTCGTGGCAGACTCTGCAAGAGAGGCGCTCTGCATCGCGGTGTAGCTTGCTCGCCAGGTTTCGAGAGGGCGCGTTTCTGGATGAGGTATCGAGTATATTGCTTCCCCCTACTTATACCTCCCGAGGAGATCACGAATGTAAAATTAGAGAGATTAGAGCACGCACGGTGGCTTTCAGACAGTCGTTCTTCCCGCGAACCATACGCGACTGGAACAGGAAAGGGAGGTAATGACAGTGGCACGTAAGGTGCCCTCCGCCACACACCGTTGGGTGGCTTGCGGAGTATGAATGTAGATGTAGATGTAGATGTAGATAGCATTGGAAGTGCAAAAACATATGAAATTTCACCATTTTTTCACTTACTGTTGGCTGCATTTGCCTCTATAGGTACATTTTTCTTCACAAGTAAGAGAGATTCTTTGATGAACATACCATACTTATAGGTGTATGAAACTCTAGAATTTTCCAAGTCTATTAAAAACTGTGGTAAAAATTGAGATAATTAACTACAAAATTTTATTTTTTTCTAAGCATATAGTTTAAAACATAAAAGATCATTCATTTTTACATAAATTAAATAGATTCTAGAATTTCAGACACCCTATGTATGGTTTGAATGCTGTGCAAAATCCATCGAACAGTCTCTCTACTTATGAAGGAAAGTGTACCTATAGCAACAAATGCAGCCAACAGTGAGTGAAAAAATGATGAAATTTAACACGTAAAACAATTATTTTGTTATGTTTTTTAACTTCCACTGCTACGAGTGTGAATCCTGAATCCCTCCTGGTCATGATGACAAAGTTGTATGAATTTACTTGTAAAAGTATAGACAGTGGAAATTAAAATGTCCTGTGGTGCCTCTCCCGCTCCAAGTCAGCCGGTTTGACGTCCTACCCCCCCCCCCCCTCCCCCCCCCCTAAACAGTAAAATATATAGTCCTTCAAACAGACCAACTGGGAAGGTATAAAATATAAATATAAATACCCACCCGTATATTGCAAACAAACATTCACAACAGGCCTTATAAATACGCAATTCAAGCGAATTAATGATGAGTTGAAGCACATTCAATTATAATTTACCTCAACTGGTACGCACCAGCAGCAACTTTGATACAACCTTTAATAATTACACAACTACCCAGAATTCAAAGTAGGCTGAGAGCTACGGCAAACGCATATCACAGCCAACAAGGAACGAGCAGCCAAATTGCACAGTAAGTTTAGTAATTGACGACTGTGGTTCAAAGTAAAGTTCGGTAGTTTATATTGGTAAGTAACAGGTCTTAAACCTAACGTGCCGGGAACTAGTACTAAGAATGCGAGCTTTAAAAGTAAAATTACAGAGATATAATGAGGTAGAACCCCAAGCTTGGAAAACACGCCTTCACCTCCTGAGCTCCTTAAATTCACCAAACAGATCCAACTACTGCTTGCCGCATAAACGGCGACACTTCACCGAGGCACGCATGAAACTACCAACTTTACTTAACTTGAACCTCCACGACGCAAGTGCCACAACACCAACAAACCACGCCTCTGCTCCGCCCCAGGGAACAACAACGCGTCGTTTTCCACCAAAGCTGTCCTGCCAACACACATGAAAAGGGAAAAGTAACCTGCGGAAATAAAGCATCACACGAACATGGCGGAAAAAGGTAAATGGCAAAGTGGGTTGGTTCAAATGGCTCTGAGCACTATGGGACTTAACATGTGTGGTCATCAGTCCCCTAAAACTTAGAACTACTTAAACCTAACTAACCTAAGGACATCACACACATCCATACCAGAGGCAGGATTCGAACCTGCGACCGTAGCGGTCTCGCGGTTCCAGACTGCAGCGCCTAGAACCGCACGGCCACCCGGCCGGCTGGGAAAGTGGGTAACAATATGGTTAAACTTAACACCCCTTGAGAATTACTAGGATTCACGAAAAAATTGGCTCTGAGCACTATGGGACTCAACTACTGTGGTCATCAGTCCCCTAGAACTTAGAAATACTTAAACCTAACTAACCTAAGGACAGCACACAACACCCAGCCATCACGAGGCAGAGAAAATCCCTGACCCCGCCGGGAAGCGAACCCGGGAACCCGGGCGTGGGAAGCGAGAACGCTACCTCACGACCACGAGATGCGTGCTAGGATTCATGAGTGATCATATCAGCGGTTGCTGGTACAGTAACACAAACATACGCCTGTACCATCTTGCCTCCGATGCAGAACCAGCCACAACTTATTCTCTTCACGAAACACATCACAGAGAATACTCTTGCACGACGTCCGCGCTCGGTAGCTGAGTGGTTAAAAAAAAAAAAAAAAAAAAAAAAGTGGTCAGCGTGACAGAGTGTCAATCCTCAGGGCCCCGGTTTGATTCCCGGCTGGATCGGAGATTTTCTCCGCTCAGGGACTGGGTGTTGTGCTGTCCTAATCATCATCATTTCATCCTCATCGACGCATAAGTCGCCTAAGTGGTGTCAAATCGAAAAACTTGCACCCGGCGAACGGTCTACCCGACGGGCCGCTCTAGTCACACGATATTTCTTTATTTACTTGCACGACATATGGCTTAGAACACAAATTGCAATTACTAAAACTGACTGATGGTCATGTGCGCAAACACTGGTAGGCGGTTTGAAATAACAGGCCCAATTCCATATAATACAGGCATGGCCTGGCAATATGAAGACTCAAAAAAAGAAAACATCACTTAACTCCACTCAGTTGTGAAGGAGCCGCGACTTGTAGGACTCCAGCCAGCGTCATTGCCTCCAACCCACACAGGCGATCGTCGAGGTGACGTGAACCTAAAGTTTGCAGAGTAAATCGGAAACTTGCCGACGAGCTTGCACACGACATCCGTCTGTGTTCGCGCCGCCCACCCCTACCAATTTTTCTCCAGACCTGCCGGACAGCCAGAGTCCTCCAAAAGCCACATGCCCCTCAGCCAACTGACCACTCTGCAAGCCTCGCCAACACACACACACACACACACACACACACACACACACACACGAACGCACGCACACACACGAACGCACACACACACACACATTTCGACCAAAGATTCGACCAAAGATCTAGCTCGCCACACACGATCGAATCGTTATCGACAACCTAAGTAGTTGGTAGCGCCAGTGGAATGCCTTACCGCCAAGATTATGTTTTTCGTACTTGTAACATGACAGAGTTCCAGTGAGGCTTTGTGTTTTCAAGTAAATTGTATCTTACGTACTCACATATATTCTGTTGTCTGAGATATTATGCGTGAAGGAATTGTCGTTCCGAGATGATGTATGGAATTCATTTAGATGTAAGTATAACAAAAGATAATACTTATAGTACTGTTATATGGACGTAGCAAAACATGATATACAGGCCGAATCACCTAAAACTAGCACCTCATTTATTGCGAAAATGTAAAGTGCTATTGATATGCAGTTTTCACAGTATGGATCGATAGTCAGGGGCTCGTATTGTTAACAAGTAAACAGATTGTAATAACACTTAGCAAGTGTTTTTTGTGCAAACATTCAGTTTTTTTAAGTGGAACACTGTCCATTAACATTATATACAAAGAGTAGGTTAAATTAGAAGATGTAGGAACGTTTTAAAACACGGTATCTCGTCAATGACTCGCACTGGAATCTTGTGACAAACACCACTGACATTATAATTTACCCTGCTTCTAGTCTGTCAATGACAATAGGCGTTATTCCAATTAAAAATATGTTTGCACACTTTCTCAGTGTTATTACAATATGTATATTGGCTAACAATACGAGCCCGTGACTACCAATCTATTCTTGAAAACAGCACATTAATAGCATTTTTCATGTATGCTATATTTGCGGTGCAGGTTTAAGGTGATTCGCCCTGTATAAATGTAACTTCAGCGGAACACTTGATAATGGCGCATACGCCGAAACAAGCTTGCCTTTAACACTTTTAACGAACAAGAAGTGAATAATTTGCAGCATAATTTGTGAAAAATTTGAAGAAGACGTTATATTTTGACTTCATGGAAGCCGTGTGCCCAGCAGAGAGGAAACTGAAATGTATTTGTGACCCCTGTATCTATTACTCACGATTGAAATTGTCTGTGGGAACTAATTTCGTATGACATCCAATTTGTGGCACTTCAAAACATTTACAGCTTTCTGTTACGTTTTAGCTATCTGAACAAAATAATAAATGATATTACAATGTTGTTCACTCTGAATGGCTTGTCGAATGCCATTGTCAAGCTGTCAGTCAAATAGTTCGCTCTTTAATATTGACGTTATGTAACCTTCTCCAATAGACGAATTAATTTCTTTTAGCTACAATTATAAATGAATTCTTTCTGTATAGTATTAACTTTTTAGCATTTTTAATTCTGAATATACGTTAGTATTCGTAAAGTCCATTCTCATAAATAGGCGTTCTCAATAGCTGCACTCTCTTTTCTTGTCACCAATGAGTTTCGTTTAAATCGAGACAAATGTCAGAGAAGACATTCCTTGGGATGACGTAGCCCGGCTGATATTGCAGTAAAATCTGTTACCGAAAGACATTTTTCCATCAAAACGGCCAATGGAAGTGACATTCACTTGCTGCAGCCCATTTAAAGTGATCTTTATAACAACTTTTTGGGTTATTTTCGAAAAGCACCTATATCCGAGGCTGTCGTTGAAAAGCAACCTACGCGTACAGCTCGAATGTTACCGAAAATTCAGTTTTGTATGACAGCCTTACGCACAACTATATTTTCACACGAGCATAAGACTATGTCATTTTTTTATCACTTTCTTTGGCTGTTCGGCTGGAAAAAAAATTTCCGTCCGCAAACGCTGGTAACCAACATAAAATGGACGATCTTGTCATTGGAATTTTTCCTATGTTTAATATCCTAAACAGGAGATTAAAATTCAGCGAGATATGGTTTTGCTCTGAGACCACTGTTCGACAGTTTGCTATGTGTTGAAATTCAGAACAATGACGTATGGACGCTACGAGGGAATTTTGTGAACTGTTAGTGCAAAACGCTGTTAATTGTCTTCAGTATACGTGTCCGTTCCAAGCCTATTTATCGCAGTGCGCTCTATTATTTTATTTCACGCACAAAATGCGGAAAATGTGCGAGTGGCCCACAAAATCGATCAGATTCTGCCTCATTAAACATCAGTCATTTGAGCATTTTACTGTGCCCTGAATACATCCCTGCCGAACAAATCACAGTTCCATACACATCGGTATTTAACTATCACAATTCGCAGTTCTCATGAGAAAGTTTCGCTTTAAACTCCCACCTCCCACACATTTCAGTTTTTTTTAATCTACAGGGTTAACACAGCACTAACATGCATTTGCATAATAATACGGTAGGCAAAATGACTATTCCACACAATCCACGTCGTCTTCACCTAGCCACGTACAACCAAAGCGGTCTCCATGAAACCACTTCCGAAACCAGGCACAGTCTAAGCTCATCTCCGCTACTAAAAATTCTCACGATCACATTAAATTACCTAATTATCGCATCCATCTCGCTCTTTTAACAAGAAAATATCAATTTTGATGACAATTTACACAGATAAAGAACATCCGTAACAGGGCCATTGCACTACCTCAAATGGTTCTTTTTGCAATGGCGATTTTCACTAAGTTTTAGGCATAAATGTGAAAGAAGTTGTGAATTTGATATCTGGATATGTCTGGATATGTACTCGGTTTGAAAAGGATGGAAGCTGGCCTGCCGTGCAGTGGAGGCAGCATTATTTAAGAAGGATTTTGTACTAATATGTTTTGAGCAAAAAATGAGTGAACCAGTAGTAGAATATACACAGTAAAATTATTAAGAAATACGTCGCTTTTCTATTTTTATGTATTTTATGAAAGGACTTATTGCCGTTATGGCTTAATGAAGTATAGTTGCACTTGGAGTTTTTGTTCTCATGTACGAGTCGTTATGTTTAGTTCCTCATTTGTCATTCTTTACCTTTATAAGGGTATACTCACATTGCACATCGTGAGTTGTGTGCTCCAGGTGCATTTTGTGAAATCTGGTAAGATACCGTCTTCCATCGTACATCGCAAGTACAGTAAATGAAATTTGATTTTTGTCAGTCATCATTATCTTAATAGTAAGACGCTGCAGAACAGACGAGCGTTTCCCGCGCACAGGTAGGCCAATAAATTTAATTACTTTCAAGCTTCTCATGTCCATCGTGAGACACGCTGACTGTGAAATAAACTTGTGAGAATAACGTCATATCATTTCAGAGCCTTAATACCACAAGAATATTTCGGTAAAATGTTACCTTGGGAATTTTAAAGATTTTTTTTTTTTCAGAACACCAGATGCGTTAAATTTTACGTTCATTTGTCGTGTAATTAGAATAGCAATTCTGATACAGTAATTGTTTGCGAGACTGAAGATTAACAATATTCAGGACCAACATTTCGGTCTGTATCATTTTGTTTTACAGTCAGATACCATATGTAAGTTTCACTGAAATCGGATTGCTTTCTCGCTGGCGATTGTTTAATGTACTGACGTCTGGATTTCGCATTGTGTATCGTGAGATTCATATATTTTTGTTCATAATTTAATTTTAACGGAGTAATTTGCCCTGCACTGAGGTCTTCGTATTTCGATGTCAAAATAAGTGTTATACATTTCTCAGATGCCAACCAGACAGTTATGAATACGAGTTTAAGTATTAACAAAAAACGTTTCATAGCCTATAAACAAAATAATATTTTCAGATCAAATTATAATTACAAGCTAGATAATACTTGCGCATTTGAAAAATAACCTACAGTTTGTCACAAAGTATACATTAACAGTTAGGCCCTGGAATCGTATTTCTGCTGTGGGACAGCTCGCATCAGTTTGGGAAGTCCCATTTATGTTCGGCTCACCTGGTACGTGCGTGGGCCAGATTTGCGATGTTTCAAACGACCTACGGCTAATAAACGTGTCATAAACTTCCTTCTTCATGCGGGGCATACCCCAGTGTCCCGAAGTATGAAGCACTACCACGATTACAGAATGATCATTCTATAGTCGTTGCGAACTGTGTCCAGAAGTATAACTCCGCCAACAACCGAAAGGCAATCATTCAACTATAGCATGATTTGCAATGATGATCTTGCGGAGCCACTATTGACGATAACACCACAGATTATGCGCGGGTTGTTTTGGAGGGAAAGTTTTTCATAGCATCCTTAACTGTTATGTCGATCTGGAAGCAGACCTCTGCTCTTGGTTGGGACACCTGAGCATGCGAAATAACACATCGACAGTAGCGTGTTTAGCTGTGATCTTGTAGACAATTTTGCAGTTTTAGCTATAATGTCCGATCTGGTCTTTTACTATGTGCGATCGGAATGCTGACAGTAGTGGCTAATGATAAGTGATTAGGTGGAACTATTCTCCATAGAGATACGTGCAGAATATCACGGTGTCGTACATGGTCGCTAACGCTTCCATTTCTGTCTAGGAGTAAACCCACCGGAACATGTCAGCCTTTTTGCAGCAGGTCTGATAGGCTGTTCTTTGGGTGATGCGTCAGCTGCAAGATGAATGCTCACGCGGGTTTAAATGACAACAGACTAGTTGAATCGGAGAATTTCTTAAATTTTATATTGTCCCTATGAATGGCTACTGACCGTCTGAACTGTGCACTTTCTTTAGTTGCTGGTTGAAGCAATGAGCATTGGTAGCAGCTAGTGGCATAAATTTCGCATTAATGTTTATTTTGTTCACCTTATATTAAAACTCTTTTACTTTGGTGCTGTTGGTGACTTCTTGATTGCTTTTAAATTATCCTTCGTTGCACGAATTCTGTATCTGTTTAGTGTCTCAAGGATTCCATTTCTGTCTGGACGAGCCAGGTCTTGCTCAACGTCGCGTAGTCCAGGTGCCTATAGTCTCTTGAACAGAATGTGTAGTTTGGATAGGTTTTCTTATTGATTTTCTGGTGACGAAGATATCGTCCAAGAGGTTTACATATGATGGTGTGTCGCTTGTCAGTTCTTCTACGTATCGTTGAAACTGGGCAGATGTTCTGGCGACGCTGAAATGCAGGTGCCGAAACTGGTAGAAAGGCATCCGTAGTTGTGTTTTTCAGAGGTCAAACTTTGAGGAGCACCGCCCCCCCAAATACGTGGGGAAAGAGGTCTTCCGTGGCTAGAACTGAGTAAATATTAATAACTGCTTGCAAACTGTTACTCCGAACTCGCGGTAAGGACATAATTTCCAACTGCTTTAAAATTACATGGGCGACAGTTCTATGCTCCAGTCCAGGTGAAAGTATGGCAAGAGATTCATTAAAAAGTACCTCCAGCAACTGAAATGGAATCGTAAACAACTCCAGGACTGCTGTGTGGCGACCGCTGTGGCTGAGCGGTTCTAGGCGCTTCAGTCTAGAACCGCGCTGCTGCTGCGGTTGCAGGTTTGAATCCTGCCGCGGGCATGGATGTGTGTGATGTTCTTAGTTTAGTTAGGTTTTAGTAGTTCTAGGTCCTAGGCAACTGATGACCTCAGCAGTTAAGTCCCATGGTGCTCAGAACCATTTGAACCATTTTTGAACCTACACGCTGGAAGGCTTTTCAACTGGCTAGTGCTAGATGCACCTATGTCAACCTAAAAACGTTTTCTTTGGCTGTCAGTTCTGACTATGTGGAAGTCTCAAAAGAAGAGCTGGAACGAGACAGGTGCGAAGTCATCACCTCGGACACTTCAGAGGGTGACAATAAGAGTTTACGAAACTCTGAATGATGCGTAGGACATCTTCCAATTTTGGATCCTGGAGTTCTCAGAGACTAAATAACAATTTCGCCTGATACCGAGAAGATCGGCTGCCGACGTTGTGTATGACTGGTGTCGCATTTGTTGGTGATCAATCAGCAAGGGAAGACAGTTCATGTCTTCGTTGACTCTAATAAGTAGCCAATAAGCTACACATAAGGCACGTAGGTCAGAGCTGTCACTGAGGATAACTTTTGTTGCAACTGGAACAACTCGGACTTATAACAGGTAGCCTTAAACATCGAAGATATGGGACTCAATCCTCTTTTGATTCCTCATTCGGTGGGAACGGTGAAAGTGTCGCTCACGGAGATGGGCTACGAGAAATTGTCTTCCAGTGAAAGCTGGCCGCCCGAAATGCTCACATAGTGGGTCCATCTGACAATTGGTGCGCTCCTTGAGCCAGTGTCATTCTTGCAGGGTCGGTTTGAGCCGTTGTTCCTGGCCGAAACCGGGTCCATTTGGGGGTCACTTTTTCCTCATCGCCGGTATTTATTGCAAGCTCATTACTCTACGCAGCAAAACAACATTTAGTTTCCGAAAGTGTTCAAATGTCTGTGAAATCTTATGTTACTTAACTGATAAGGTCATCAGTCCCTAAGCTTACACACTACTTAACCTAAATTATCCTAAGGACAAACACACACACCTATGCCCGAGGGAGGACTCGAACATCCGCCGGGACCAGCCGCACAGTCCATGACTCCATCGCCCTAGACCGCTCGGCTAATCCCACGCGGCCCTAAAGTGTATCGGAGCAGAGTACGTGCAAAACACTCACCGTTAGTTAGGGAGTTTGTACATAAGCAGACTCCGTAAAGCTCTCCGGGCTAGAGTTTGACTCACAGTAATCTCTACTTACCTTGGAGTTTAACTCGTAAGCAGAGTCTAGGTCACAGCAATGCCAAGAGTGGCGTGCGAAAGTTGAAGCGGATGGAGCACGGCGTGAAACAAACAGAAACTCACTCTTCTTAATGTGTGCAGGAAAAGTCGCTTGTTGCGCATGTGTGATATGCAAGACAAGCTCTCTAAAAAATGGTTCAAATGGCTCTGAGCACTATGCGACTTAACTTCTGAGGTCATCAGTCGCCTAGAATTTAGAACTAATTAAACCTAACTGACCTAATGACATCATACACATCCATGCCCGAAGCAGGATTCGAACCTGCGACCGGAGCGGTCGCTCGGCTCCAGACTGTACAAGCGCTCTGATAGAACTGTTTCAGAATAGGGATTTTTAAAATTCTCTCTACTTTATTCACTTTGTTGAGTTCCTGTTCGCCTTATTTCGTTGCGGTTCTTCACCAATCGGTTTTTTAAGGTGCCAAATAATAACAATAAAAGAGAAGCAATATAAAAATCTTGATAGGTGAGGAATAAAAGACTTCTTTTTTCATTTGATCTTGTACTGTCTGTTTCTTCCACTTTGTTAATCCTCTGTGGTAAGACACGAGTGACCCGTTGAAATGGCATTTGTTCGTTTAGTTCTTGCAGTAAGGTTACTATATCCTGTATGACGGTAATCGAATTGAATAATCTGCGGCTATATCCTGGGTGATTGTTTACTACACTCCCATTTGTGTAGTAACTTCATGGATGGCCGATGCGCGTTCCTGTGGAGGGGGTTGGACATCCACTTTAAAACTTAGGTTTGCACAACCTGTTGCGATTCCTAGGTGATTCCTCAGCCACACAACATAACTCACAGCACTATGGCTATATAATGTCAATATTTGCTTTCCATTTGTGGCTAGGATTTTAAGAAGGCGTTAAGCCATTTAAAATTTTTTGTCTCTTTTAAGTGATGTAACAGTTTAAAGACAGTTATCTATATAAGTCGTCGCTCCAAGGTATATAACTATCTGAGACTACTCTATATTTCCACTGAGAGAGCGAAGTTATTGCAGTAGATTTAAATTTTTGCTGGAGAAGCATAATGCGCAACAGAACTAAACAATCTTTCTTTCAAACCTGTATTTCGCACCCATTGCGACCCTTAAGGGGTATGTGTTACAGATATCAATTTCAAATTTGGTCAAAATGTTTATTGGTGTTTCCTCTAAAAACTGGAATTTTTTCGACCGGAAATGTCGAAGAGCAAAGGCGGAAGTGCCGTGGGAAAGAAACCATTAGTATGTTACAGGTCAGACGGCTCGTCCGAAATCAAAATTGGGTTGACGTTAGCGAAGTATATAATATTCTTTAGGAGTTGTACCTTGCTTAAGTTATTTGGACCATAGGAAACAAAATGGCGGCCATTAAAAGAAAACCAGGTTTTTTCATCGATTATTCGACTTCGTCAGCCAAGTAAAAATATTTATAGTTGATGGATCGGTAAAACTCCCAGACAATTAAATTAGCTTAGTCGGAAACAAAGAATCATTCCAATCGGTTCGGTAGATTTGAAGTTACCATACCACGCGATAAAGAAAACGTCATTTCGAGAAAAGCGCGTTTGAAGTTTTCACTACGTATAAATGCAATATTATGCAACGTACGTTCGATCTGCTATTCCAGGTCCATAAAATAGTCCTTTCTCTTCCTCATAGAGGGCATTCTGCTCGATCTGGGCCATCGTGCGCTGTTCCAGAGCCGCTCGTACGGCCGGTGGCAAGCTGTTTTCGCCCGCTTGAATCCGGTGCTCGTCCGAATGCTTGGCGAACTGCGTCGAATAGAGTCCCAGGGGTATGTCCATCTTTGTCATGGTCTTCAGAATTGCTGAATAGCCTTCGTTGAAGCTGCTCACTGCCAGGAATGTCACAATCTCCACAGTTTTCGCTTCAGAATGCAAATGCTTGGGTGCTAACTTCCAAACACACGCATTCAAACTTTCATTTGAATTTTGTGTGTTCCCTCCCAAGCACCGGTACAACAACTAGTCCTCCGAAAGAAAAGTGCGTGAAAGAGGCCGAATTCAGGAGGTGCATTTTATTGTTCAACCGCGAATAACAAACATTTCCGTTCCGTATTCGGAAAACCGTTTCAGGGTGAATTCTGAGCACTTTTATGGATCCAAAAATGCAAGTTAAAAAATCGATTTTTTAACCAAAAGATAGAAACCTCCCCTTGAGTTTCCTATTCGGCTCAAAGGTGCCTACAATCTATCTCTGTAATTGTTCGAAAGCGTGGCAACATGGTACGTCACACCATGGCACACGACGCTTCCAACAGCAATGCAGCGACACCTGCGAAAAACGGCCAGAGCTCAGAGGTTCATGTGACGTGTAAGGTGGGTTAGTGATGTCGCATTGACAACGTCACGCCCCTTTCTTACTTACTTTTCATCCCTTCTTTTGACACCTCTAGATGGAGGGAGAAGCGCCCCGCCCCATATCGAATTCACGTGGTCATGGAAAACATACCAGGCACGTCGTCGTTTAGGATCGGAACGGAAAGGTCGCAGGGTGGAGGCATAAAGGGCGTCAGAGATACCACCCATTCCTGTGGAGCGTTGATTCCCCCTCTGCAGTGAGCAACAGGAAGTAGTCGTTCACTACTTTTGACACTGCCGACACACTCGACCGCTTAAACCCTTCTGTAAGGACATTATGGGCCTACATCCACATGAAATGCAATCGTACCAACTTCGAGCGCAGCGCATCCACAGCTTTTGTTCTCGTGTACAGGTTGGAACCAATAGATAGCGTTAAAAACCATTCGACGAATCCGCAATGTGGTCCGAGGCAGCTAAGGGTACTTGGCTTCTTTAGCGCTCATATTTTACATCCTCCTGTGGTACGATCACGAGTGGATGTGATACTAACATCTCTGTGAATAAAATGGCAAAGAACTCCTCTGAGAACCCTCCACCCTCCAACACCGGGTTCAACAAAGCCTTCAGTGGCATCAGCCCGCCTCCAAGGAGAATTTTAAAAGTCCACATATACAGACAGAACCTGGGACAAGAGTACCAGGCACCTGCAGGAGTGCGGCGCAACTGTTCCTTCACTCCTACAATGTTTCTCTTGCGCCTGATAACAGGCAATTCGGAATCAGAGGGTCTCAAAGGCGTTACCGGTCAGCAAGTGCTTAGGACGTCGTCATGGGCTCTGTCTGTAACGGTATATTCTTCAAATTCTCAGTAAATGAGGATGGATGGCACCGAGGGTTTTGCCGATCAGCGGTTCTTAGAGGGACTGTTTGCCGTTACGTCCCAGGGCTCCATCCTTTTGTACCATTATTGAGAAAGGATGTACGCACTTTTGAGCCAAATTTCAAACTTAACTGCCACAAGGGGTTTCGAAAAAGTGCTCTTGTAGTTTTACTGTACAGTGCGTATTGCTCTAGTACTACACGGGTTTACTGTACCATTCTTTTTACATCGTCAATAGACTGTCAGATATAGTTGGCGTTTCCGTCTTGTGATTTTTAGTAAAAATTACTCTAAAACGGTCGTTGGTTGCTGAAAAAGTCTCGTAGCTGTCTTAGGAGATTTTTCCACATTCACAACATGTTTCGGGCCCAGCTCTACCAGGACTTAGTCTGAAATAAATTTTGTGATGTTTGTCGGAAATTCTCTGGAGCTGTTTCAGGACGTCGAATCATATGCAGCCTCTAGTCATCCAGAGATCGTTACTAGCTTACTTTTTCTCAAAATGTTGCGGAGTGTAAACCTCTCTGTTGTTTATCTCATTATTGCGTTGTTCAAAATGGCTCTGAGCACTATGGGACTTAACTTCTGAGATCATCAGTCCCCTAGAACTTAGAACTACTTAAACCTAACAAACCTAAGGACATCACAAACATCCATGCCCGAGGCAGGATTCGAACCTGTGACCGTAGCGGTCGCGCGGTTCCAGGCTGTATCGCCTAGCACCGCTCAGCCACTAGGGCCGGCCCATCATTGCGTGGTCCTTTCATCGCTTTACACATTGCTTTCATCTTGGTTTCCTTTCTTGCAGCCCGCACTGGTAATGGCTCGTCTTATATGCAGCCATGGACTGACGCAACCGCCTAGGTCACGTGATGCCGCCGTCGCGACCTGGGGTTCATATGAAGATCATCGGTCTCCTCTCGGTTGTCTACCGACAGGGCGACAACTAATCAAAATTTTGAGACTACCTCCATGATGTCACCGGAGACATCCGTAATAAGCTCCATGTTTACATCCATTGGCTGTACAACTGCCTCTGTAGGCCCTCTTTGTTGTTATGCCTGTCTCCATAACTGGCGCGCAGGGTAGCCGCGCGGTACAGGGCGTCCTGCACGGTTCGCGCGACTCCCCAAGTCGGAGGTTCGAGTCCCCCCTCTGGCATGGTGCGTGTGACTTCGTAATTGACCAAACTGCTGAAGTCATCAGGCATGGGTGTGTGTGTGTTGTCCTTAGCTTAAGTTAGGTTTTAATCTGCCAGAAGGTTTCATACCAGCGCACATTCCTCTGCATACTGAAAAATTCTGGAAACATCCCCCAGGCTGTGTCTAAGCCATGTCTCCGCAATATCCTTTCTTCCAGGAGTGCTAATTCTGCAAGGTCTGCAGGAGAGCTTCTGTGAAGTATGGAATGTAGGAGACGAGGTACTGGTGGAATGAAAGCTGAGTGGACGAGTCGTGAGTCGTGGTCGGGTAGCTCAGATGGTAGAGCACTTTCCCACGAAAGGTCACGAATTCGAGTCTCGGTCCGGCACACAGTTTTAATTTGCCAAGAAGTTCCATATCAGGGCACACTAGGCTGCAGAGTGAAAATCTCATTCTAGTTGAAGTAAGATTGTATAGTGTGGAAGATTAGGGACCGATGACCTCGGCAGGTTGGTCCCATAAGATCTTACCACAAATTTCCAAATTTTCTGCATAACTAGCGTCATATTTATGCCTCTGTTTGTAGCTGGAATGCAGATCTACTGTAACGCATTGACCATTCTGTTTACGCTAGGATACCAGCCTTTCTGTTCCCTTATTCACTATTAGACAAGGACTTGGATTACGCCTATATGTTTTGTTCCTTGTACTCACTTGACCAGGAGTCCTGTGATCCCTGCCACTGCGTGTCACTAATTCGCCCTAACCTAGCCCATTAACGGATCTAACAGTGGCACTCAAATCAGTCCAACAATCGTTTTTCTTCCTGATTACAACATCGTCCTGAGTAGTCTCTGTGGTATCACGTATCGATACCTTCCCAAGGGCATCAAAGTTTGCAAAGCAATTACAAGTTTCGGTCAGACGCCGACAGAGGTCATTCGGGATCCGGCGGACACAATGCTCCTGGCCCGATGAGCGACACCTCCCGCGACTCTGGAGTACGAGCTTCCTCTGCTAGCATATGAAAATCTGTCAGTTGCTGTCACGTTTTCGTATGAATCAGCTGTACAACGATTGGAATTAACGATATCCAGTTTGGCGGCGCTATACGAAAAGTTTGTCGATTTGAAAAAAGCGTATGGGGCCTAAAGATCGCAAAATGAATTACCGAAACTCGCTGCTTTAAAAATAAAATAAAATATCTAAAAGTGTACGGCTGTTGGTAAAGTTTATTGAACTGAGATGCAGCCATTTATATCCATTCTGGCGGACTTGGGCAATTCCATCAGGACAATGCGACACCCCGCGCGTCCAGAATTGCTACAGATTTGCTCCAGGAACACTCTTCCGAGTTTAAACACTTCCACTGGCCACCAAACTCCACAGACACCAACGTTATTGAGCATGTCTCAGATGCCTTGCTACGTGCTGTTCAGAAAAAAAATCTCCACCCCCTCTTATCTTACGGATTTATGGACAGCCCTGCAGGATTCATGCTGTCAATTCCCTCCAGCACTACTTCAGACATTAAACGAGTGCATGCCACGTCGTGTTGCAGCACTTCCGCGTGCATGCGGGGGTCCTACACGTTGTTAGGCGGGTGTATCAGTTTCTTTGGCTCTTCGGTGTAGGATGGCCGGCGGCAAACACTCACCAGCTTGACTTGGTGGTTCTTCGCTATGTGACACTACGCAGACGCCACCTAGTCGCAGCTCCGACACCAGTCTTCGGACATCCTCATCCTTGTTGACACCGTAATAGCTGGATTTATACATGCTGCTCATTTGTAATGAGTCTTGGTGCCTTCGGCAAACAAAAGTAAAATGAATCTTCTGTTTACTGAGTTAACTTGTTTGCTAATCATGTCTGCTCCTGACGACAGTTGCTGCTCCGCTCTGTAGCTCATCTCTCCTTACCATTCTTTTCACAACTGTCTCCACTTGGGCACCTAAATTGGGACTGTTTTATGTCTGAAATATTTTACGCAAGAGGACTCCATCATCGTCAGGCTATACAGTAGAGCTGCATGTCCTCGGGGAAAGTAACGGCTTTACTTTCAGCTGTTTGCATTACCAACTTTCACGCGGAATTTTATCCACATCGCAAGTTATGTTAGTATTCGATTTTTCTTGTGAGAACATTTTTTGAATCGCTTTTATCTACCATAACGCAGACGCACAAATATGTAGATAGAACATAGTATGTACTCAAAACTTATCATACTTCACCGTACCGTACACTGACACATGCCACTGTGTGTACTCTAGGGTACGTTTTCGCAAGATATGTTGAATCTACACTTTGATGTGTCTGTATTATGACGTGACGGTTTTGACTGTTGAACATACCAAAGGCAAAATTATGTTACGTCCACGACTTTGCTTAGAATGCTTTTTTTTCTCTGAGGTGGAGGCTGCGTAATGGAAAACTTACAACTGTGACGCAGGGTCGAGTCTTGTCATACTACAAAATCACCTTCTCAAGTCTGTTGCTGTACTGTGGTTGTTTATCTATCAATGCTTGTTTCAAACATATCAACTGCTTTCGATACCGATCTCCTGTGAGTGTTTCCTTCGTTTTCAGTAGCTTTGAAGGCGTCTCTCTTCCACCACCGTGCTGGTTTCGACGTCAAAATCACATTTGATGATACAATCACAAATCGATTAATATCTTGATGGCGTTATGTTTACAAGTTCACTAGCTTACTGTATGACAATTACAACCTACCACCAGCACCACCATTTGCCACTAATTTCATCTACTGCGAAACGGCGGGAGCAAAATTGTAGCTCTAGCATGATAAAATGATTTACGATATAGACAAAAGTTCGCTTAAGTGCTAAAAACCATACCCAAACTCAATACGAATTTCCGATCTCATATCGTTTGCAGACGGTGTTCCACTGCTGAAAATACTTTCGGTAGAGGACGGACGGGAAAGAAACTGCACTATATCTTTATTTGTCAGGAATAGTTTCGGTACCACTGTTGCCCTCTACTCTGCCCATTATTTCAGTAGATAGATCACAAAATGACAGTATTGTCGACATAAAGTTTCATTAGTCGAGCGTACTGGCTATAGTGAGACAGCAGCTCAATTTAGATTGTGAGGCAAAAATGACAACCAGGGTTGAAACTGAAATCCATGTTTATTTAGTTGGTAACCGATTGAAAGTGGGTACATAAGTGTACTTTATTTATTGCTGTTTTGGATGGTCATTTTACTTGTGAGACACTGGTTGGTTTGAGAATGGACATAGCCCGAAACCGGTCACCGACTCAATAAACACCCATTTTAGTTGCAACCATGGCTGTCTTTTTTGCATCACAATGAAATGAAATGATCGTATGGCATTGTTCGCCAGGAGGCCCCATTCGCGGGAGTTCGGCCGCCGTATTGCACGTCTTTAGTTGACGCCACTTTGGCGACTTGCGAGTCATCACAATAAATAAAGTGATATTGCATCCTCTTGACAGAGGTGTCTTCTGCTTTAATCCTATGTTGAGTTTATTTAAACCCTTTTTGCTATTTTATGCACCGTCTTTGATTAATACACTCCTGGAAATTGAAATAAGAACACCGTGAATTCATTGTCCCAGGAAGGGGAAACTTTATTGACACATTCCTGGGGTCAGATACATGATCACACTGACAGAACCACAGGCACATAGACACAGGCAACAGAGCATGCACAATGTCGGCACTAGTACAGTGTATATCCACCTTTCGCATCAATGCAGGCTGCTATTCTCCCATGGAGACGATCGTAGAGATGCTGGATGTAGTCCTGTGGAACGGCTTGCCATGCCATTTCCACCTGGTGCCTCAGTTGGACCAGCGTTCGTGCCGGACGTGCAGACCGCGTGAGACGACGCTTCATCCAGTCCCAAACATGCTCAATGGGGGACAGATCCGGAGATCTTGCTGGCCAGGGTAGTTGACTTACACCTTC
The DNA here is from genome assembly GCF_023898315.1 of Schistocerca nitens. Classification (NCBI taxonomy): domain Eukaryota; kingdom Metazoa; phylum Arthropoda; class Insecta; order Orthoptera; family Acrididae; genus Schistocerca; species Schistocerca nitens. Next base: position 547,911,469 of record NC_064620.1, on the reverse strand, counting down.
TAGAGCACGTTGGGTGGCACGGGATACATGCGGACGTGCATTGTCCTGTTGGAACAGCAAGTTCCCTTGCCGGTCTAGGAATGGTAGAACGATGGGTTCGATGACGGTTTGGATGTACCGTACACTATTCAGTGTCCCCTCGACGATCACCAGTGGTGTACGGCCAGTGTAGGAGATCGCTCCCCACACCATGATGCCGGGTGTTGGCCCTGTGTGCCTCGGTCGTATGCAGTCCTGATTGTGGCGCTCACCTGCACGGCGCCAAACACGCATACGACCATCATTGGCACCAAGGCAGAAGCGACTCTCATCGCTGAAGACGACACGTCTCCATTCGTCCCTCCATTCACGCCTGTCGCGACACCACTGGAGGCGGGCTGCACGATGTTGGGGCGTGAGCGGAAGACGGCCTAACGGTGTGCGGGACCGTAGCCCAGCTTCATGGAGACGGTTGCGAATGGTCCTCGCCGATACCCCAGGAGCAACAGTGTCCCTAATTTGCTGGGAAGTGGCGGTGCGGTCCCCTACGGCACTGCGTAGGATCCTACGGTCTTGGCGTGCATCCGTGCGTCGCTGCGGTCCGGTCCCAGGTCGACGGGCACGTGCACCTTCCGCCGACCACTGGCGACAACATCGATGTACTGTGGAGACCTCACGCCCCACGTGTTGAGCAATTCGGCGGTACGTCCACCCGGCCTCCCGCATGCCCACTATACGCCCTCGCTCAAAGTCCGTCAACTGCACATACGGTTCACGTCCACGCTGTCGCGGCATGCTACCAGTGTTAAAGACTGCGATGGAGCTCCGTATGCCACGGCAAACTGGCTGACACTGACGGCGGCGGTGCACAAATGCTGCGCAGTTAGCGCCATTCGACGGCCAACACCGCGGTTCCTGGTGTGTCCGCTGTGCCGTGCGTGTGATCATTGCTTGTACAGCCCTCTCGCAGTGTCCGGAGCAAGTATGGTGGGTCTGACACACCGGTGTCAATGTGTTCTTTTTTCCATTTCCAGGAGTGTAATTAACGCAGTACACACATGATACAGTTTTCAGTACCACTCTTAATGCTTTTCGTTGGGTGAAAGTAGTATGGCAGCACCGAGTTTCAGTGTCCCCCTTTTCTCCTCATCATCAGCACCAGCATGACACACCATTAAACACAGTCACCTACGCGAGAAAGTTAAGACACCTGACAAACAGGTCGAGTGAGCCAGAAACGCTTGTATCAAAGTTTTAACATTTCAGTGATATTCAAGGACATAATAAGCGATTAGACTCCGTCCGAACAGGTCTTGCAAAGCCCAACAGCACCTACTGACTGCCGTGTCATTCTCACCCGAATGGTGTCACTGGATGCGGATATGGAGGGGCATGTGGTCAACACACCGCTCTCCCGGCCATTTTCAGTTTTCGTGTCTAAATCTGCTACTTCTTAATCGAGTAGTTTGTAAGCTGGCCTCACAAGGGCTGAGTGTACCCTTCTGAATCCTGCCTCGGCCATGGATGTGTGTGATGTCCTCAGGTTAGTTAGGTTTAAGTAGTTCTAGGTACTAGGGGACTGATTACCTAAGATGTTTAGTCCCACAGTACTCAAAGCCATTTGAACCATTCTGCACCGTTCTTGGCAACAGCGCTCCTCTAACTTGGACGGTCACCCACCCCTTAACTTCAGTGATCTGACGGGAACTGGTGTTACCACTGTGGCAAAGCCGTTGGAGAGAATATACTAGGGGAGAAATAATTTATTGAGATTCTTAGAAATATAAAGGATTTTTATCTGATGTCAACAGTCTTTTAAATCGCAGGAGTATTATGAGACGTAATCCAAAGAGCATAGAAAAATATCGTGAGATATCGTGGGGCACACTTCAGTTCTGCCAAGGTGGACAAGCTAGAGAAGCAGTTTACAGCTTCCGGGAGTTAATCGAAAAAATAATTACAAAATCCTTGATGTTTAACGTAACATTTGAGTACGTGCAGAAAGCCTTGTACAATGCATGGAGGACTAAGATGTTCGAAGTTTTGTAGTTCGGGGAAAAATAAGCAAGCATTACTACAGTCTACAGGAAAGAAACGAAAAAAAAAATGGATTTACGTTTGTAACGTTCTTTATAAAAGTTATCATTTTTGTTTTCCAATAAATAGGCAATGCGTAATCCTTGTCTTATTCAAATTTACTGTGTGATGTGTTATTGAGCGAATATGCTTAATCAGTTTTCCTGTAATCCAAAAACAATCGAACAACTTAATCTCTAAAACCAGTACACGAAGTTCATAATTAAATCAATCTCTCTGAAATTTACCCGATCTGGTGAACACAGAGTTCTGTGGCCCTGTACAATAAACTGATAAAATCCCCTGTGTAAATAACAATTAAATCAATTTTCCTTAGCTCTAGAGTCGCAACGGATGTAATCTTGGTATTCTGTTCTCTCCACACTAGGCACAGAAAATATTCAGCCTTGGCACAGCGAGGTACAATTCCGGCCGTAAAATAGTTTCATACAAATAATATTAGGAGAATGGTTTATAAATGAATAATCTTGCAAATGTTCAGTGAAAATACTGGAAATTGTCTCAGAGCTGTGCAGTGCTGCCCGCACTGAAGCTGTTACAAGCATTACATTTCTGATTTTGGTACATTAATATTATTCTGACTGATTGAAAAATTATTTCTTTAGAAAAATATTCATTGGGTTCAAAGAAACACGACATAGAAGAGGATGAGGTACTGATAAGTGGATATTCTAAGACCAAATGCTTCAGTTTGGCAGTTGTATTGAAAATAAAGTTTCTTCTTCACAAAATCTAATATGAAAGATTTTACATTAATATCAAAATCAGTGAACTTCTCAACTGTTCTACAATTCTCACTTAACTGTGGTAACTAAAAACACTTGAGTTGATACATGTCAAAAAGTCTGACATCATTTGACAAAATAGATTCCAAAATTTAAATTTTCTGTAACAGAATTACAAAACACACGAAATATTACCAATCGGGTACACTTTATCAACCTATACATTAAATCTGATGGAAAATACTTGGTTCCTGCATTCAAGGGTCAGTACTTTAAAATTCAGAGAATTTCACAAATTGCATTGCTGCGTGCTTAAAACTGAATGTACAAAATTTCATTACCTTACAAATTTGTTCGAGTTGCTTTACCTTTTAGTTAAATTATCATTCATCAGTTCATTTTATAGAAACTGTATTATGCTGCGCCCATAGACCAAAAACTAAATTCTCACAGCTAGCCACTAGTTTTAAGCCTTATATCCTACCTAACACAGAGTGCAACGGTAACTGCTAGTGCACTCCGCACGCCCTTACGTACAATCGATTCTGCCACTCAGGCAACATCTTTGGTCCAGTGGTGTCAAAAACACAGTCTCTTTGTACATATGACAATCTTTTCAGGTCATTTTTCATGAATCACATTACAAAATCGGGCTCCACGTACAAGTGGACCCCTCACACCTTTTAAAAATTGTCGACTATATCGTACTTCCAACGGAAAATAGACGTTACTTGGAGCCAGTCAACGAAATAGACTACTTCATACAGATTATGGGTTCAAGGTACACAAAACTGAAAAGGAAGTGATGAAGAGAAATAGGAAGGTGATAGCGACTAGCTTAAAATTACAACTGAGGTGAAGACACAATAATAAAAAAGAAGGAAAAAATCTTTCATGTAGGCAACATTATTCCACATGATTGTGGACGCTGGAAAGATATCTGAAACAGATTCTCGCTATCGAACAGCTCAGATTTTCCGATCCATTACACATGAAATCGGGTATTGGTTCTTGAAAATTTACTTTCTAAGACGGCGGGAAGTCTCTGATCTATGGAGCTGTTGAGGGATACTCTACATCAAATGAACAGAAAATATCTAAATTGGATTATTAATGGAACAAATAGGCAGTGAAAGTGGCACATTAGCCGTATGCAGTTGCAGGTTAGCACAATAGCTCCCATGGTATACAGGAATATTTAGGTTCGTTCTGGAGGTATCGATAGAGAGTGAAACTGTAAAGGTAGTAACGGATTCATTCAAAAAAGATTGTCTGTCTGTGTGTGTTTGTGTGTTAAGGTAAAAAATACATTTAGAAAGAAGAGAGGAAGGTAGGCACGACTAGAGAAGGAATACAACAATGCAACAAAATTGATGCAAACTGTGTATATTTCCGTCCGTGTGAGAGGGCTGGGGTGAGGGGGGGGGGGGGGGGGTTATGCACCTGCAGATTTCGAAAATTACATCTAGCTGCATGAGGCTACGTTTTATTTGTTATCATCACACTGAGATTATCCTCATTCATCCATAACTACCAAGAGAGTAGTTGGAGGAGACAGCAACTGTATAACAATACATACAAAACAGTGTTTTTTCAGATAAAGCGCAAGAGTAACGATACGGGGAAGCAAAATTCAAACGGCATATTTTTACTGTGAGTCGCACGTATCGAGAAAACCTGTGATTTTTGCTACCACTGCAATCTCATTAGTTGTCAAGTCTGTTCTTTCTGACGTTCGGCGTGATAGTGACAAATAAAGGGAACGTCCGAGTATTTTTACTGCGACAGTCTGACACAAATTTCCGCGACAACAGCTGCGGTTGACGCATATGTCAGTCCGCTGCGTGCACGAGAAAAATCTAATTCTGCCGCTCCCACCCAAGTGTCTCTCGTAAACTGGCGCTCTCTCTGTGTTTCGTTATTTGCAACGGAATTGAAAACAACGTGAACTGCACGCTGAAGCATCCTCTGGTAAAGTGGTTATTGACTGAAAGTAAATGTTCGCGGGATACATCACTGCAGACTGACAGCACAATTTCCCTGTATTCGCGTCAACTTCGTGACTGGTGCGTGGTGGGAAATTCAGCAATATGTGGGGGACGGAACCCAGCTATGACGGAGATTAAGTATGCGTAAATTACTATGTGGCAAATGGAAATTTGACGACGCACGACTAGCAATGAACGCATGCTTTTGTTCTACGTGCAATGTTGTTAATAGAAGATTGATCTGTAGTCGCTACACTTCGACGATGTAAGGTATGAAACGCCAGTTACTGAGCGGGACTCGCAGAAAGAGGTTTCGAATAAGTGCGTCTGCTGTAGAGACCAGGAAGGGTATAAGATGTAGGGCTGGCTATATTTCATGTATTGCAGCGAGTATCGTTTTACTATTAAGTGTATAATTTCTCTATGGCTTGTCAATTAGAATATTTCAGAGGACCTGGTACCTAAAACAATACATAACCTACAATCATCCGGAAGTTAAACAGTTCATTTTTCATGTTGTGGAAGTCTAGAGCGGTTGTAATATGCATCAACTGAGAGACATGCAGATGATACTGCACTATACTGCTTGTTGATTTTCATGGAACGTGTAAAATACAGTTCCCACAAATAAGTTTCGTAAACGATGTCTGCGCCACTATTTTCTTGGATTGGAATTTATTACGTATGCAGTTTTCTGACAGTAACAAATCGTACCTATATGGGCTGTACATGGTCCTCGAAAGAGAGAAAAACCTGCGGACCGAAATCAAATAGTAAAGCAGGAAAATTCACATGCAAAATACAGGCTTAAGTTAGGAATAATGATATTTCTGGACTAAAAATTAAGAATTTAAATCTTAGATTATTGGACTGACTACTGAAGCTGTACTACGGCGAAAATTTTTTCAATATAAGTACTTAAATTGTGACTGTTGGAGACCAGTTGATTTATGAGAGGAATACCGAAGTGTTAAGAGAAATATAGCATTCTAAAGCAAAATATCGATCACTCAGTAAAATCGTAAGAAGGTTTTTCCTAGGTGCACACATTTAACAAAATTTGACGACGCTCTGAAAGGTATGTGGAATCGGTAAGACAAATGTGGAACCAGAGTAAACTAGAAAGTGATACAGTTGATGGTGAGTAGGAACTGTATGGAGTCTTAGAACGTACAACATTTCATTTTAGTACAGATGATGGTAACTGAAGTATGAAATTTAACTTACATATTAGAGGCTTCATAAAGACAACGACAGTGCTAAGTTCTAGAGGTGAAGGAATATAACAAAGGAGTACAGAATAGCAGATAGGTACGTCAAGGAGATCAGAACAGATGACAACCATAGCGGATTTTCACTTGCGCTGATAGTGCTTCAGAGCACATAGCTGCTAGCAGAGCGGTGAGCTGGTGTTTCCCATGAAGTATAACATTCAATGTGAAGAAAAAAATAACACCTGAGTTATCACGTACAGCCCTGGAAGAAGCTGTAGGAAAACCGAAGAGATTTTGGGGAATGCAATGACGAGTTAGAAGAAAGAGCGATAACGTTTTGAGCACCAGAAACGGAAATTGAGAGCGAATCTTATATAGGTGAAAGTAAGAAGGTACAGCATGGGGCCTGTGGATGTTTACTGGATCATGTACCCCATTCTGGTACTATCGAAAGTGACGACACTGTGTCCACTCCAGTACGACGTAACTACAGGGAAGTTCAGGCACTCGAAATTACTGGCAACAGTTTCAACTGTTCTTATAGTCGAGCCCATTGTCAACGTGATGCGCATCTGGCGGTCGTCTATGCCGAGTGACGGCATGCTCAGCAGCGAAGAGTCTCTGGCTCTGAGCGTGAGTCGCTGCGCGGGTGCGGCTTCCGTCGTGGTGGTGATTCTGGCGGGTGCGTCACCGCGTAGTGACCGTTTCTGCGATCTGCTGCAAGAGGTCTCTGACGTCGCAGCACTCGTCACGCTTCCAGTTCAGAGACGGAGGCAGATGCGTCGGGTCCTCATTCGTGCAACTATTCTCCTGCTGATCCTTCACGCTACCATTACTGCTTTCTGTTTCGAACCAGTAGGTGCCGAAGCTTGCCTACTCAGCGTTTGGAGCCACATAGTGATCGATACCATGGTGGTGAAATTCGATGCCACCATGTGGATTCTAACAAGTCTACACAGATGCTACAATGATACTCTCCGGTCGCTGGACTGGTCTCAGTACGAAAACTTGAAACTGTGCCACAATCCGGCACTTCGTCCGTATCCTCCTCGCAGCGCCTCAGAGCGAGTGTATGGTGAACTCTACTCTCGTAAAGTGCGACATCTGGGCGCCAACTATTGGCAATTTGTGAGAGCATATAATACTGCGAACAAATTTTTTGGATACCAGTTATTGTTTTACGTAGGGCAAACTTTTCTGTGGCTACTGATTCATCTCAAAACAGCTGTCACCCTATTGAAAACTGGCAACATTAATTTTGATTACTTTTCATACATCTCGTTGGAATTACTTCTGAAGGTAAGCTATGACGGTAATGCTCTATAGTCAGATTCACGAACGAAGCCATCAGTAGTAGCTGTAGAGTTGTCCGTTCCTGCATTCAACTCACTATCTTTCTGTGATAATTTTGTGCTGTTTTCGCTTTTGCACTTAAAAAAGTATACTCTTCGTATGGTATATTTTGCTTTTTACCTGTACACGTGTAAGCACCATTTATTACTGTCACATGCTATGACTACTTGCATCAAATTAACACAAAGTAACTCACTGATTAACCCGCTTAGTCACTTTAAATTTCTACTGAGGGCAATCTCCAAACCAATGTTTTCAGAAAGGCACATTGGTCTATCATCGTTTGTCGAAAATTTCGTCACATCATATACGCTTCTAAACACGTTTGCCTTGGTTCGTGAATATGACAGTAGCATGTAGCTAAAGTCTCTCAGTTCTTACTTCGATGTTATGTTACTAGCTTGCTGCAAGTTATCTATAAAAATTAATAGCTACGTCGAAAGTTAGCAGGTTCCATGTTCTAAGGCTGATGTCGGTGATACCTCCCCCACGATACAAAGTGTAACATTCTCTAAAGAAATGAAATAATAACCTCTACCCTCTACGATTACATTGAAAGTATGTCTGATCTGTGGAATGAGTGCTGAACTCGAATTGTTGTGTTGCGTGTCGTAAGTGTAAGTGCTGTGCTTACTCTGTGTTATTGTTAGAAAACTTCACACAAATTAATTGGGCAATGCAACTCCCAATACCAGTAAAGAGATACAGTCACTGCGAAATACATTGAGCCCCTTAAGCAATGAATCATAAGGCCCTGTTCAAAACTAGTAACTTTGGTCAATATGCGCATAACAAATAAATTAAATTGTCTTACCTATAAAGCAGCAACGGTGGAACCCGATGTATTCAGGTCTCTCATAAAAAAATATAGATATGCTGACTACAGGCTCAGTAGTGTGCAAAGCTGGCCATAATACACAAATCAAAAAAGTTTTGCATCACTTCGATTCCGAGAGTTCCGGACCCAGTACTGGAAATTGGAATAGAGGTCAACATAAACATCATTTCCGCCCTTTTTATTGCACATGAAAATCACACATTTCATGTCGTACCACCATACAGCGAGAACTTCAGTGATGGTGATCCAGATTGCTCTACACACCTGTACCCTTAATACACAGTAGCACGTCCTCTTGCACTGATTCATGCCTGTAGTCATGGTGGCATTCTATCAACAAGTTCATCAGGGATTTAGGATTCATTGGTTAAGGAGCTGAATTTATTTTGCAGTGACTGTATTTCTTTACTGGTATTGGGAGTTGCATTGCCCAATAAATTCGTGTAAAGGTCCAGGATGTCCCACTCGTCAATGGCGATTCGGAATGTTTCGTGGGTCACGTCGTCCATAAACAGCCCGTTTCAGTCTATCCCAGAAATGTTCGACAGATTTCATGTCTGGAGAGCATGCTGGCCACTCTAGTTGAGCGATGTCGTTATCCTGAAGGAACTGATTCACAACAAGTGTACGATGGGGGCGCGAATTGTCGTCCATGAAGACGAATTCCTCGCCAACATGCAGCCGATATGGTTGCTCACTCGGTCGGTGGATGGCATTCACGTGTCGTACAGCTATTACGGCGTCTTCCATGGCCAGCCAGCGGCGAACGTTGGCCGCACATAATGCCACCCCAAAACAGATGGGAACTTCCACTTTGCTGCACTCGCTGGACAGTGTGTCTAAGACTTCCAGCCTGACCGGGTTGCCTCCAAACACGTCTCCGACGATTGTTTGGTTGAAGCCATATGCGACACTCATCGCTGAAGAGAACGTGATGCCAGTCCTTAGTCGTCCATTCAGCATGTTGTTGGGCCCATCTGTACCGCGTTGCATGGTGTCGTGGTTGCAAAGGTGGACCTTGCCATGGACATCGGGAGGGAAGCTGTGCATCATGCAGCCTATTGCGCACAGTTTATGTCGTAACATGAGGTCCTTTGCCTGCACGAAAAGCATTATTGAACATGGTTGAGTTGCTTTCAGGATTCCTCCGAGCCGTAATCCGTAGGTATCGGTCACCCACTGCAGTAGAAGCTCGTGGGCGGCCTGAGCTAGGCATGTCTCTCTGTATCTCCTCCATATCCGAACAAGATCCCTTTGATTCACTCCGAAACGCCTAGACATTTCCCTTGTTGAGAGCACTTCTTGGCACACAATTACATCGCGGACGCGATCTAACCGCGGTATTGACCGTCTAGACATGGTTGAACTACAGCCAACACGAGCCGTTTACCTTGTGTATGGTGGAATGACTGAAACTGGTCGGCTGTCAGATCCCCTCCGTCTAATAAGCGTTGCATATGTAAGGTTGTTTACATCTTTGGGCTGGTTTAGTGTCACCTCTGAACAGTCGAAGGGACTCTATCTGTAATACGATATCCACAATCAACGTCTATCTTCAGGAGTTCTGGGAACCGGGGTCATGCAAAACTTTTCTTATGCGTGTACTTGAAAGGCACATGAAATTCATTTGGCTGTTAAATGAGGACATTTATGAACATCCAACGCCTTTGAAAAATATATGACCTGGACTGGGAGGTGCTACTGATTATGATGAATAACCAACATTCAGTTTTTTTTAGCAAAATTATATTGCAAGCAACATTTAACAACTGAAGTTACATTACTCACAGTTGATTCATAAACAATGAGATTTAAACAGCAAGTATTATCTAACATCATTAATCCACCATAAATGCCAATCATAAAATTACAAATAGCTCTGTTAACAAATCTTAAAATCATTACATAAATGAAAATCTAACCACCATTTTTTCAAAACCGTTTACGTACATTCGGGGGTTACTCAACAATTCCAAATTATCAGCCACCTCATCTATACTATCGCGCTGGCTCAAACAGAAATCATAATTGTTGAACATCTTTAACTTATTTGCCTGAAGATCTCTGCTTCCCTGTTAAACAATATTGGCATACCTACATTAATCTAACTGTTGATGGTTTCACACAGCACACCCCTAAAACTGCCTACACCACTGTCTTTCCCTCACAGACAACAAACTACGAATGTGCGTCCAGCGCTCTCTTACTCCAACATTGTAATAATTTCACACCAGAGATCTTTGGCTCTGTGGTCGCGCACAGTCAGCGATCCGCATTATCGAGCCTATCAGAGACTTTCATCGTTTCTAGTATACCAGTCTCATTTTAATTTATTAATATTTTTATCTTAATCTGGTCCCACAAACAAGTGCGCCCTGGTATACTCCTTTCACAACTCTCCCGCCGGGTTTAACAAATGTAACACATATTCGGAAGTACCTTGTACAACAAATGTGTGGTAAATTTATCTATATAACAGAATTAAGCTGGAAGGAATTAATAGCGTTCAGGTGCACTAGCATAAATCATAAGATGGTTATAATATGAGTGAATTGTCTCGTAAACAAAGTTGCTGACAAATAAATCACGCAAAGCAGTATCAGTACACAATCCTAATCGTCAAGATAATGGTATAGGATTGGGCTGGAGAAAGGAAGAGTCAAGGCTGAAAGCTATGAGCATGTTGAAGTGACTGCATCATAAAGTCAACTTATTTTTGTTTTTTGGAGGTTCAACAGCTTAGTAGTGGCCAATGTGTATTGCATCCAGTGTACCAATACATCTGAACGCATTATTTTCCTCACTCATACGCAGAGGTACAAGATGTGTAGAGATACACGAGGTATTCGGCAACAGATTGCCAACAACCGTACTCGGCGATTCCCGTAATATCAGTAACGCGATGATCATCATGATCACTGCTCCTGATAGTAGATTTTCTTCTGACATCCCGGCAACATATATCGCCACTTATCTTGAGGTATGAATACCAGTATTAAATTTCTCCTATAGGATGAACTGAGGTAGGAGACTGGATAATGGAAGGTACAAAAAAGTAGCAAAGGTCAGGTAGTGGAACATGACCATTTCTACCTATGTCAGCATCGAGTAATTTATCTGATCAGAAAAAGTTCAATATACTAATGAAATTACAGACTGGATGAAGTAACAGGGCATTATATCAGAGTGAATAATCAAAACTGAAAATGAACTCTAAATAAGATGACATCAATAAGTGTGGCATGAGGCTGCCAATTAGACATAGAATAGTCCAAGGATTACATAGAACATCACTGGTTTATAACATTATACTGTGGCTCTCAGTGGCCTTGTGTACGCAATATTAATAAAATGTAACAGTAAAATCAGGAATTGAAAGGCTCCTGGTGGCCTTGTGCTTGGAATAAATGCAAATCTCCATATTTAAATCAGTTCGATAGAAAATATCAATGAAAGGCTCCTAGCGGTCTTTCTAGATACATAAATCTTGATCTTAGTAGCTATAAAATGTTACAGACATCATATTTGTGGCTCAAAATGGCATTGTTTTACGTAGCATAAGAAAGCTGAGAAAGTATAAGTTATACGTTGTGTAGCACCCTCGTGGGTTCATAAAAGTATCTATTAAATGACTTATATCACAAACAATGTGCACATCTACAGCGAAGGCTATGGGAATGAATGGTAAGGGCAGTGCACTTTATTTGTTAAGAAAATGATTAACAGTCAATCGTCATTCAACTTGAGTCAAGAACTGCTATGGCCAAAGTAAAGAAAAAATGTGAGTTTAGAACACGCTAGCACAAAGACAGGAGTACTAAGTGCAATATAGTTTAGTAACAACGTAAATTTAACAAATCACAGGAATTCAAGAGATGAACATTCTAAGAAGAGGGTGAACTGCAGAAATAGTGGAACCTGTAAATGTGATTAGTAACCTGAAAGAAAAGACAGTCATACATGCTAACATAAGAAGGCAACATCATATGCGTCTCATGAGGAATGGTGAAAAAACATGTTTTTAGGTGTAATGCAACATTATAAAGTACGAAGAGTAGCTAACCTAACAAAAAATGTAATAATAATTTATCAGACAATAGCATAAATGTGTGTACAATGATGCCAAAGTGGAGTAGCATAGCATAAAAAAATGGTACATTTCATGGTACCAGTAAAGACAAAATAGCATCAGAAATAAATGAACATAAGCTAAAGAGGCTATATAACTAAGGGCACAAATTCTTATTATGAAAAACTGTTTGAGTTACTGTTTGCAGTGGTCAGACCACCCAAGGGATGTGATCCACTGGACACATGTCATAAAAAATGTTGTGTCTTTCAGCTGTTGTTTTCATGTACACCCGTATGAAAACCGATCTGCCAGATTCTCACTGTTGGGCAGTTCACCACTTAATAAAATGCTGAATAATCAATGGTACGTGAAAACCGGGTACCAACAGAATTTGTATAACCACGGGAAATACGTCAGGTACAAAAATCTGTATTGTGTCATATTATTATGATCACTCATATGTAAATCAGAATAAGCATATATGAAAGCCGGCAATAGTAATACGCACATCCGTAACAAGTTTGGCAATTAGCATAGTTCCTGAAAAATAGCAAAAATAATTTACACCAAGCTGAACGGCGAAAAAATAAATAGTTGTGATATGTGATCATCAAAAATTGTATCTAGCTACGTGAAATGGAGCATCGCAAAATTTATTATGTAAAGTGCTTGACGTTGCTGATGTGATGATGGCCTCGCGATTTTCTCGTTCGTCAAGTTTCAATGTGAACCACACTGGGATGTGGAATATTACGCATCCAAAAAGGTCCAGAAAATAAAACATCAAATTTACTGCGACGTTTTCCTCTGTTGGGTAGGTAGTAAGTGAGTACCAATACTTTCTGTCCCACGCGAAATTCGTGGAGCTTACTCACCTGTTTTTGTTGACGTTTGCAGCCCTGTGCTGCACGCTTTATATTGTTAAATGCGATGTCTGTAATTTCATGGTGGCGTAATCTTGTTGTTGTAGGAGGGGAAACAATTTCACGAATTTTGTTGGGTGGGTCTCTATTTTTCAACGCAAGATACGGCTAAAACATTGTAGATTCGTTTGTGTCGATTTCATGACGTACTGAAAATGTGAAAAGTGCATGTCCCAATCAATACGTTTTTTGTTAGAGTAGGTACGACAAAGTTTTCCAGTATCTTTCATGATGCGCCCTGATGGGTTGAAAGAAGAATGATATCTGGAGATAAAAATGGGTGTAATATTTCTAGCTTGAAATGTGCGTTTTTGTATTATTGATCGAAATTGCAGTCCACTGTCGGAGATTACCTTCTGAACATGTCCAAAATGAGGCAAAAAAGTTTCGTACAAGCATTGGAAACAGTTATAGCAGTGGTTTTTCGTAACGGAGTGAAAGATACAAATTTCGAAGTTAGTTCTACAGCAACGAAAATGTAACAGAAAACTTAATTAGTTCTTGGAATGGATCCACATATATCAACAGCTGGCATAGGTCTTAATTTCATGGGAACAGTGGGATACACAGGGGCAATGTGAGATACTGTAAAATATTTAGCTCTTTGACAAATTTTGTTAGTCATTAAGACTCGTAGAATACGCTTTTCCACATTTGTGAAATATCAGTTCAGTCGTAATATCAAAAAGCGTTTACGAGCACCATGATGGGCGTACTTCAAGTGTGAACATCAGATTAAATTACTGACAAGTTCTTCAGGTATGCAGAGAGTCGTATTATCGCTGTCAGGGGTAGCGCGGCGAAACAGAATGTTACTGTGCACCGTGCACTAAGTTCTGATTGTTATCTGGCTCATGTTACGCCACAGACGTTTGATCTCTTTCCAGACGTTGTCTTTGCTCTGCTCTCTGGCGATGTCATTTAATGATGCAGAAATAAAATTTTCAAAGGCTACCTGCTTAATGTAGAGAATGCTAAAATTAGTTCGACAAAAATTAGCAGCGATTTCTTGCTAGTACTGCACAGTGATCGAGAAGGCGGATCTGCTACAGTATTCTGGGTTCCTCGGACGTGGACAATCGTAAAATCAAATACGTGCAAGTAAAATTTCCAACGACTAAGTCTGTCATGTGTGCATTTAGCTGTTGTGTGTCTGCCGGATAGAAAGTGCAGAAATTTAGTAAAGCCCAAACAACACATAACACATCGAGTTCAGTGACAGAATAATGTCTTTCAGCCGATGTCAGGATGCGACTAGCAAACGCGATGTACTTCTTAACAATTGTGGAATTTTCCTCTATTTTCTGAAATACATGGGCACCAAGAGCAGTCTTGGAGCTGTCTGTAGCAATCGAAAAAGTGGAGCGTTAAGTAAAGCCTTTTTCAGATTGAGAATCTCGGACTGTTATTGGTCGTCCACGACCAGATAGCACAGTTACCAGTAAGATGGTACAATGTGGGGGTATCTAGTGCAGAGAGGGGTATTAAATGGTGAAAAAATTTATCAAACCGAGCAAGCTGCGAAGTTGTTTTTAGGCAGACAGAATTGTAATGTCTCGGATGGCTTGTAGTTTGTCTAGAGAGACTTCCTAGCACTCGCCCCAGTTGTACAACCGACTTTGCTAGCGATGGTTCACTGCCTACTTACGTTCTCATTTGCCGAGACGATAGTTTAGCATAGCGTTCAGCTACGTCATTTGCTACGACCTAGCAAGAAGCCATTATCAGTTACTATTGAAATTGTGAATCATGTTCCGTCAAAACCGACGTTCATCATTAATGGATTAAAGTTAAGTATTCCACCAGCCACGACCGTTTTTCTAAAGTCTAATTTCCTTGTCCTGTTCCAGACCTCACGCCAGCCTGCGTGAGCTAAAACGCGTGCCTTTCGGCCTCCTCTAGTAACACGGTGTTGGCTCTCCTGCCAATCACAACAAAAACCCTATTTTTTCAAATGGCCGCCAGTTTGTTTCCTACGTCCAAATAACGTAAGCGAGGTACCACTCCTAAATAATCATATATACTTCGCTAACGTCAACTCAGTTTTGATTTCAGACGAGCCGGCTGACCTGTGACACACCTCTCGTGTAGGTCTACATCGAAATTTTGTTTCGCTCCGACGGCACTTCCGCCTTTGCTCTTCGAAATTTCCGGTCGAAAAAAATCCAGTTTGTAGAGGAAATATCAATAAACATTTTGACCAAATTTGACGTTGATATCTATAACACATCCCTAGAAAAGAAATCTCGAAGAACATGCTTTTTTGGGGCCAAAGATAGTACACCTCCCCTTAGTGGAAGTCGTGCCAAAATGAGATTTACCAACGTTCACGGTAACACCTTCTGTAAGAAAAGTTTGCAAGCACGCAAGTTCTGCAAGTAGAATGTCGTCAATGTATGTGGTGATTCTGTCTTTTAATTAATTTGGAAGGATGGTATTCATCGCCCGGATGAAAGTGGCGGAGAGAACTGTTAAACCAAAAGGCTATTTACGAAATTGATAGCAGTAACCGAAACAAAGGAAAATAGATTATTTTCTGCAATTAGGATGCAGTTGGATTTGCCAGAATCCAGATTTTAGGTCAAGAGTAGAACAGATTGACGTTCAGTGAAATACTTACAAGAGCTCTTCCAGCGTTTGAGGACGATCGGTTTTGGTAATAATGATTTCTTTGATCTGGCGTGAATCCAACACTAGGCGGAAGGACCCCTCTTTCTGGTTAACAGCGTGAGAAGGTTAATATAATGGCTAACGGCTGGTTCAATGATACCTTGATCTAACATAGTCTGAAGTTCTAACTTGATCTCTATAGATGAACGGAGTGGAATAATGTTTTTCCTTAAAAGTATCATGTGTTTTTATTTTGAATTCGTAAACAAAACTGGCCATCGTTCCCGGCACATTCTTAAATCATTCAGAATCCTGTAAAAGAATATTCTGTTACTGTTCGTCGGTCGAAGCTTTACATTTATTTACCTTACTGTTGATCGTCTGCACAACGTCATAGTCAAATTGATCAGGGATAATGTTACTGCGGAAATACGTGTCTGTAAAGAATGTTGAATGTATTCTTAATGCTGAAATGACCTCCACTCTGTTAATGCCTTGCTCCTCAGCTGACAAAGAATTCAGTAAAGTGACAGATAGTTGCTGCGTATCGGATTTCAACATAAGCAATGACTTCTTAATGTTGAAAATAGCGTCATGCTCGACAAGGAAATCCATGCTAAGTAGGACGTCGGTTGTTAAGAGAGGAACGATCCATAAATTAGCATGAAATTTGTGATCAGCGAGTATAAAAGGTAGAGGGGTTTGCAGTTTCACATCTACTCCCTTGTTGGAGACTGCGCCTAGAACTTTCGCTTTACCAAGTGGAAAACTAGGACAGGTATTGTCGGCGTTAAGTTTTTGAAATGCTGTTTCATTTATCACCGTTACAGGGGATTCAGCATCAATTGCTGCAGAAAATAAATACAAGACAATTTCAATTTCAACTATGGGATGAGAAATATTCTTTTGAGTCTTGTGTTTCCCTTGTAGTAGTGTGTCCGTAATGTCGTCGAAAGTTATGACGTTTTACTGAACGGTATCATGAGTAACAGAATAACAAGATGCGTTTTCCCACTGAACAGCGTCGGTAGTTTCTAGTCATGCATTACTAGTGGGCTGATTAATGCCGGAAGACAGCTGTGATGGTTCAGTTATCTGTACTGTACGGTTGATTTGGTCTGCAGAAAGCCGCGGTGGATAGAAACGAACATTAGGTTTATTAAGAATCAACTGAGATTGCTGAGGCTAATTGTGATGAAAGATGCTGTTGCCAAAAATACGCTTACATTGTTGATTATTCCCTCCATGCTTGTGGTGAAAATTTCATTGCTGTTGATCGTTTCGATGCGACTGCGACCATTGGTTTTTGTGGAAGAAGTCATTCTCTTGCGCTTACTAGACTGGGCTGTACAGGCAAAGCTAGGCGGTGGCATATTGACCTTCGGTTGGGCTTGTAGACCATATTGTTGTTGAATATTTCCTGGCTGCTGCGGCCGCGGCAAGAATTGCGACTGGAAACTGTGATTGTTGGCGTCGCAATTCTGATTTTGTTGCTGCTGCTGAATGCACTGGTTATCAAAATGTTGCTCTTTTTAGGATGTCGATAAAAATCGTAATCGGAATCAAGTCTTTTACTTCTCTTGTTATGGAATGGACGGATTTGCTCGTTGTAAGCGAATGAGGGATTCCCTTGATTGCCGTTATTAAAATTTTTATTGACAAATGGGTAATCCGATTGCTGAATTTCTAATAATTGTAATAAGTTTCTGAATGATGAAACACTTTCCTTATGCTGTCCAATGAGAAGGGAAACTCGTAATGAACGTGGAAGTTTTGATATGTATAATTGTATGACAGCAGTTTGGCTATACGGTTCTGTCTGGTACTGGATTTGATGGACCATATGCTCAAAAAACTGAGTGATAGTTGCAAAACTGGAGTGTTCAAAGCTGGGTAAACTGATTAGTTGGTCTTTATTGCCTCGCTGAGTCGTTTCCGACCATTAAGCAGATATAAAGGTATTTTGAAACTCTTCGACGGAGTGACAATGCCTTGCTATGGGTCTCGTATGCATCATGGTTCTCCCTCTAAAAAGCCACTGATAAATTCGAGCCAGTTTGGTGGCAGAAAAAATAAAAATTGCAGCACCCAATCAAGGGGATGCAGTTCTGTGTGGTTATTTCTAGATACCTTGAATTTCTTTACAGGTAGGAAATGTTTATAGTCGAATCCTTCGTACTGTAGATTTTGAGAAGGTTCTGCGGCATGAAAAAAATAATTGTGTGACGACTGGTTTGCATTAATGTCACGAACTCTTCGTAGTCTGCTCATATTATTGAGGGGTTGAAAATTAGGTGACTGTTGCTGTTGCATGTTAGTTTGAAATTGATTGCAAGGTGAAAAATTTTGGGTATTTGTTACTTCATGGTGTAAACTATTAACATTCCTATGTAGCGAACTGTTATGTGCCTCAAGATGGTTTAATGTTTGCTGCATCGACTGATATTTCTGAGATTCAGTACACGGAGTGGGAGCTGTGTCGTCTGATTTACAGTTTGGTTTTCAAGTGTTTCTAATCGTGCTGATAGATCATCACATACTTCCGTGAGCGTAAAAATGTGTGCGGAATTGTTGAATCTAAAGCGTTGACTTGCTTCTGTAGTTTGCGTGTAGTTTTGTTCGTCTTTTTCAAGTCGGCTTTAATTGAGTCAGGATCCTGCACCAGCTCTATTTGTTCAGATTGGGTGTTTCACGACTCAATGTCAGCTGTACACTTTTCTTCAACTTTTTGGATTCGTTTTTGCTTTTCTGAGGTCTCTGTGTAAGCTTTAAGATGTGCATGTGATCGAGTGTCTTGTTGATCAATTGTTTCATTAACTGATTGTATTTCATCTGTAAGCTTTTTATATGTTTCACTACACTGATGTCTTAAAATCTTTAACGTCATCCCTCAAAGGTTCGATTCTGTCTGCGCATTGCCTGGCTACGTCTTCAGTTTCATCGCAAAGAAGTTTTTCACTGGTCTTAATGTTTGTATCTACCTGTCTGAAACGGTTATCAGTCGTTTTGTGTACGATTTAGGATCGTCACGTATTATGGAAAATTGCTCATTGAACTGAGTGGTGGTGTCAACTTGTATTTCTTGTATGATGGAAAATTGTTCATCATTTTTATTAAATCGTTCATTGAACTATGTGGTGGTGTCAGCTTGTATTTCTCGTATGATGGAAAATTGTTCATTGAACTTGTGCACGAGATTTTGAAACATCGCTTCCATATTGCTGTGAATTGATGAGACATGTGCCACCTGTGTTGCACTTTGTGATATGGAGACATCATCTACAACCATGGACGTCTCGTTTGTTGCACAATTACCGTTAATGAAATCTGACGGATTTTTAAGAACACACTCAGTGCTATGCACTAATCTCTTCTCTGACATACTATTGGCGATCAGTTTAATTAGGCGAAAAGTAGGTGGATCACTGACCTCATTCAGAAACAATAAAGTTTTGAATTGTGCACTTCAGCCATTTGCAGATCAGAGGCATCCGCAGAACCGGAATCAAACGTCTGCTTACTAGTTACGTTAGTGGGTGAGTAACCTCCAGAAGTTTCGCGTAGAACAAGAAGTATTGGTACGCACTCACTACCTATCCAACAGAGGCAAACGTCGTTGCAGTAAATTTGAACTATTATTGTGGACCTTTTAGGATAAGTAATATTACCCATCTCAATACAGTCCACATAGAAACTTTACGAACGAGAAAATCGCGAGGCAATCATCACATCAGCAACGTCAAGCACATTGTAGAATAAATTTTGCGTTGGTTCGTTTCACGTAGCTAGATACAATCTTCGATGATCACATACCACAACCACTTATTTATTCGCCGTTCATCTTCGTATAAATTATTTTTGCTAATTATCAGGAACTATGCTAATTGTAAAATGTAGACTGGCAATGCCAAAGAAAGCGTTTCTGAAGAAGAGATATTTGTTAACATCGAGTGTAGATTTAAGTGTCAGGAAGTCGTTTCTGAAAGTATTTGTATATGTAGCCATGTATGGAAGTGAAACATGGACGATAAATAGTTTGGACAAGAAGAGAATAGAAGCTTTTGAAATGTGGTGCTGCAGAAGAATGCTGAAGATTAGGTGGGTAGATCACATAACGAATGAGGAGGTACTGAATAGAATTGGGAAGAAGAGGAGTTTGTGACACAACTTGACAAGAAGAAGGGACCGGTTGGTAGGACATGTTCTGAGGCATCAGGGGATCACAAAATTAGCATTGGAGGGCAGCGTGGAGGGTAAAAATCGTAGAGGGAGACCAAGAGATGAATACACTGAGCAGATTCAGAATGATGTAGGTTGCAGTAAGTACTGGGAGATGAAGAAGCTTGCACAGGATAGAGTAGCATGGAGAGTTGCATCAAACCTGTCTCAGGACTGAAGACCACAACAACAACAACAACATGCTAATTGCCAAATTTTTTACAGATGTGCGTATTTATAATGCCAGCATTGATATATGTTTATTCTGATTTACATATCAGTGTACATAATAATATGACACAACACAGATTTTTTTTTACCTGATGCATTTCCCATGCTTCTACATATTCTATTGGTACCTTGTTTTCACGTTACCTTGGTTATTCAGCATTTTATAGGTGGTGACGTGCCCGGCAGTGAGAAACTGGCAGGTTTCTTTTCTTACCGTAAGCTTAGTCCTTGCACATTTTTGTGTTTTCATGAGCATCTGCATGAAAACAACTGAAAGAGACACCATTTATTTTGACATGTGTAGAGCGGAACACATCCCCTGGGTGGACTGGCCACTGCAAACAGTAACACAAACATTTTTTCGTAATAAGAATTTATGTCCTTTGGTATACAGCGTCTATAACTTACGTTTATTTATTTCTGATACTATTTTGTATTTACTGATACCATGAAATGCGCAATTTTTTGATGCCATGCTACTCCACTTTGCCATTATTGTACACCATAGGCAAGATAGTATTACTGCTAACTTTTATGCTATTGTCTGATAAATTATTATCACATTTTTTGTTAGGTTAGTCACTATTTGTACTTTATGATTCTACTTTACACCTAAAAACATTTGTTTTCACCATTCCTTATGAGACTGCATATGATGCTGCCTTCTTATGTTAGCATGTATGACTCTCTTTTTTTCAGGTTACTAATCAAATTTACAGGTTCCACTGTTTCTGCAGTTCACGCTCATCTATGCATGTTCATCTCTTGAATTCCTGTGATATGTTAAAGTTACCTAACCACTAAGCTATATTGCTCATAGTACTCCTGTCTTTATCCTTGTATATACCATAATCACATTTTTTTCTTTGTTTTGGCCATATCAGTTCTTGACTCAAGACGAATGACGATTGACACTTAATCATTTTCTTTACACATAAATTGCAGTGCCCTTATCAATCATTCCCATATCCTTCGCTGTAGATGTGCGCATTGTTTGAGATATTGGTTATTTAATAGATAGTTTTATGAACCCACTAGGTTTCTACACAACCTATAACTATTGTAACTTTATGAGACTATTTGTCTAATATGTACTGATACAGAATAGTGCTTTTATCTAATACTGCTATTTATGCAATTTGCCCTTGTAAAAGCCTACTTGACTCACACATTCTCATTATGAAATATGCATAGGCCTCTGAGTGCCATATAAAATTATTGATAACTGATACTTTATGATATTTTTTCGGCTTTGAAGTTTATGCTACGTAAAACAAGGCCATTTTGAGCCACAGATACGATCTCTGTAACATGTTATAGCTACTGAGAGCAGCAATTATGTATCTAGAAAGACCACTAGGATCCTCTGATTGATATTCTCTATACAATTGATTTAAATATTAAGATTTACATTTATTTCAAGCACAAGGCCGCCAGGAGCCATTCAAGTTTTGATTTTACTGTTACGTTTCCTAAATATTGGCTATACAAGGCCACTGAGAGACACTGTATAACGTTATAAATCAGTTATGTTCTGTGTAGTCTTTGGTTATTCTATCTCTCATTGGCAGCCTGATGCCACGGTTATTGATGTTCTCTTAACCAGAGTTCTCTTTCAATTTTGATTATTCACTCTAATGTAAAGCCTTGTTGCTTCATGCAGTCTGTAATTTCATTGGGATACTGAACTTTTTCTGATCAGATAAATTACTCGATGTTGACATAGGTAGAAATGGTCATGTTGCACTACCTTACCTTTGCTACTATTTTGTACAGTACATTATCCAGTCTCCTACCTCTGCTCATGCTATCGAAGCAATTTAATCCTGGTATTCATACTTCAACATAAGTGGCTATATAGGTTGCTTGGATCTCAGAACAATCTTTACTATGAAGAGCGGTGATTATGATGGTCACGGCGTTACTGATAATATGGGAATCGCCAATCACGGATGTTGGCAATCTGTTGCCGAATACCTCGTGTATCTCTACACATGACTGAGGAATATAGTATGGAGTTCAGATGTATTGGTACACTGGGTGCAGTACACATTGGTCACCGCTAATTTGTTGAACCTACACAAAACAAAAAGAAATGGACTTTATGAGCAGTCACTTCAACATTCTCATAGGCTTCAGCCATGACTCTTCCTTTCCCTTGCCCAATCCTATAACATCACCTTGACGATTAAGATTGTATACTGATTCTGTTTTACATGATTTATTTGTCAACAACCTTGTTTACGAGCCAGTTCAATCATATTATACCCGTATTATGATTTATACTAGTGCACCCAAACACTTTTCATTCTTTCGAGTTTTATGATGTTATAGAGTGTCAAATTTGTTAAATCCAGCTGGAGTGTTGTGAAAGGAGTATACTGGGGCGCACTTTTATGTGGAACTAGAAGAAGATAAGAATGTTAATAAATTAAAATGATACTGCTATACTATAAACGATGAAAGTCTCTGATAGGCTCGATAATGGGAATCACTCATTGTGCGAGACTGCAGAGCCAAAGATCTCTGGCCAGAAATCATTACAGGTATTGGAGTAAGAGAGAACTGGTCGCAGAGTTGTAGGTAGCTGTCTGTGAGGGAAAGACGACGTAGTAGGAAGTTTTTGGGGTGTGTTGTGTGAAGCCATCAAGTATTAGATTAATGCAGCAGATGTCTTCAGGTAAATAAGGTAAATATGTTCAATCATTATGATTTCTGTTTCTGCCAGCGCATTAGTATAGATGAGTTGGCTGATAATTTGTAATTGTTGAGTAACCCCTGAAGGCATGTAAATTGTTTTGATAAAAAGGCTAGTTAGACTTTCATTTATTTAATGATTTTAAGTTTTTGAACAGAGCTATTTGTAATTTGATGATGTGCATTTATGTTGGATTAATGAAGTTAGATTACACTTGCTGTTTAAATCGCAATTTTTGTGAGTCAGTTGTGATTAATTGAACTTCAGTTGTCAGATGTTTCTGAAAAGACAAACTTAACTCGCAATACAATTTTGCTAAAAAGACTCAGTGTGAGCAGTGAACCATAATCAGTACCGCCTCCCAGTCCAGATCATATAATTTTCAAAGACGTTGGGTTTTCTTAAATGTTCTCGTTTATCAGCTAAATGAATTTCATGTGCATTTCTAGTTTTGGACACCACTGCACACTGCTGAGCCTATGTTAACATATTTATATATACAGTGTGGTCCATCTGAAGTTTCGGATGAGACTATCTTGAAAACTATCCATCGGGTGAAAGTAGTGGATAAGACAAGTTCGTAAGCTCAAAGTGGACATCAAACGGTACTACACGTGACCCACAGCCCCTGCCGAATTGGTTGGGGCGGGGGGCAACTTTTAAATCTCAAACGGGAAAACCCATATTTTATTGCATATTCGGATTATCCATAAAAAATTAATCAAGTTTTGTCTGAAACATGTTTTTAAACCATTGACAGATGGCACTGAAATCGAGAAAAATTCAAATGGTGGAATAACTCTGATTTATTTAGAATTATCCAAGAAAGACGCACCAAATCGATAAAAATTGTGCATCAATTCTTTCGTTACGCCAAATTAAGCTATTTGGAACAACGACTTCGACGTAGTAGAATGATGTTCCTATGGGGTGCTCCATTATTACGAGTCCCCTTACCTGTCACATGTTGGGGTGCTTCATTAGTGTGAGTCCCCTTGCCTCTCTCAATTTCGGGTGCTTAATTAATGAAATTAGCCACGAAGAAATTATTAAAAATTATCTCCATTTGCTTCATACATAGGGTCAATCCGCTTTAGTCCGGAACCGCACGACTGCTACAGTGACAGGTTCGAATCCTGCCTCGGGCAGAGGAGAGAGCGTTCTGGTCGAATGAGTATATTGAAGGCCACTATGAGGGGAAGATTGTTCGATCTGATAGAAAAAGAAACAGGAGTCGAGTTAGAAGAGACAGGGGATCCAGTACTAGAACCAATAATTAATAGTGCTTTTGAAAACTTAAGATCAAATAAGGCAGAAGAGATAGGTTACATTGCATCAGAATTCCTAAAACAATTCGGAAAGTTGCAAACGACTATTCACATTGGTGTGTAGAATATGTGACTATGGCGAAATATTATTTGACTTTCGGAAACACATCGTTGATACAATTCCGAAGATTGACAAGAGCCGACAAGTGCGAGAATTATCGCACTATCAGCTTAGCAGGTGAATCATCCAAATTGCTGACAAGATTAATACACTCCTGGAAATGGAAAAAATAACACATTGACACCGGTGTGTCAGACCCACCATACTTGCTCCGGACACTGCGAGAGGGCTGTACAAGCAATGATCACACGCACGGCACAGCGGACACACCTGGAACCGCGGTGTTGGCCGTCGAATGGCGCTAGCTGCGCAGTATTTGAGCACCGCCGCCGTCAGTGTCAGCCAGTTTGCCGTGGCATACGGAGCTCCATCGCAGTCTTTAACACTGGTAGCATGCCGCGACAGCGTGGACGTGAACCGTATGTGCAGTTGACGGACTTTGTGCGAGGGCGTATAGTGGACACGCGGGAGGCCGGGTGGACGTACCGCCGAATTGCTCAACACGTGGGGCGTGTGGTCTCCACAGTACATCGATGTTGTCGCCAGTGGTCGGCGGAAGGTGCACGTGCCCGTCGACCTGGGACCGGACCGCAGCGACGCACGGATGCACGCCAAGACCGTAGGATCCTACGCAGTGCCGTAGGGGACCGCACCGCCACTTCCCAGCAAATTAGGGACACTGTTGCTCCTGGGGTATCGGCGAGGACCATTCGCAACCGTCTCCATGAAGCTGGGCTACGGTCCCGCACACCGTTAGGCCGTCTTCCGCTCACGCCCCAACATCGTGCAGCCCGCTATGAAACGTCCCCTTTAAACAATTTATACTCGACTGTGCTTAACCTGACACACAATATTTTGTTAGCGCAACGCAATCTGACTTTCAAAATTCCCTACAAAAGAATGGCCCTGACTAACATTAAACTATACCTTTCACAAATCACTTACCTCACAAAAATCTTCGCTGCTCAAGCTACTGCAATACAGCGAGCGCCACTACTGCCAGCTAAATAAAAGATTCAAACTATGGAAGGCACTAACTACTGATAGGGATAGTTAGCAAATGAAAGATATTAATAGAGAAGAAAGAATGTATTTACCTTGATATCATCATATACACTCCTGGAAATGGAAAAAAGAACACATTGACACCGGTGTGTCAGACCCACCATACTTGCTCCGGACACTGCGAGAGGGCTGTACAAGCAATGATCACACGCACGGCACAGCGGACACACCAGGAACCGCGGTGTTGGCCGTCGAATGGCGCTAGCTGCGCAGCATTTGTGCACCGCCGCCGTCAGTGTCAGCCAGTTTGCCGTGGCATACGGAGCTCCATCGCAGTCTTTAACACTGGTAGCATGCCGCGACAGCGTGGACGTGAACCGTATGTGCAGTTGACGGACTTTGAGCGAGGGCGTATAGTGGGCATGCGGGAGGCCGGGTGGACGTACCGCCGAATTGCTCAACACGTGGGGCGTGAGGTCTCCACAGTACATCGATGTTGTCGCCAGTGGTCGGCGGAAGGTGCACGTGCCCGTCGACCTGGGACCGGACCGCAGCGACGCACGGATGCACGCCAAGACCGTAGGATCCTACGCAGTGCCGTAGGGGACCGCACCGCCACTTCCCAGCAAATTAGGGACACTGTTACTCCTGGGGTATCGGCGAGGACCATTCGCAACCGTCTCCATGAAGCTGGGCTACGGTCCCGCACACCGTTAGGCCGTCTTCCGCTCACGCCCCAACATCGTGCAGCCCGCCTCCAGTGGTGTCGCGACAGGCGTGAATGGAGGGACGAATGGAGACGTGTCGTCTTCAGCGATGAGAGTCGCTTCTGCCTTGGTGCCAATGATGGTCGTATGCGTGTTTGGCGCCGTGCAGGTGAGCGCCACAATCAGGACTGCATACGACCGAGGCACACAGGGCCAACACCCGGCATCATGGTGTGGGGAGCGATCTCCTACACTGGACGTACACCACTGGTGATCGTCGAGGGGACACTGAATAGTGCACGGTACATCCAAACCGTCATCGAACCCATCGTTCTACCATTCCTAGACCGGAAAGGGAACTTGCTGTTCCAACAGGACAATGCACGTCCGCATGTATCCCGTGCCACCCAACGTGCTCTAGAAGGTGTAAGTCAACTACCCTGGCCAGTAAGATCTCCGGATCTGTCCCCCATTGAGCATGTTTGGGACTGGATGAAGCGTCGTCTCACGCGGTCTGCACGTCCAGCACGAACGCTGGTCCAACTGAGGCGCCAGGTGGAAATGGCATGGCAAGCCGTTCCACAGGACTACATCCAGCATCTCTACGATCGTCTCCATGGGAGAATAGCAGCGTGGATTGCTGCGAAAGGTGGATATACACTGTACTAGTGCCGACATTGTGCATCCTCTGTTGCCTGTGTCTATGTGCCTGTGGTTCTGTCAGTGTGATCATGTGATGTATCTGACCCCAGGAATGTGTCAATAAAGTTTCCCCTTCCCGGGACAATGAATTCACGGTGTTCTTATCTCAATTTCCAGGAGTGTATATAGAAGAATAAAAAAGGAAATTGATACCTGAAGATGTGTTAGATGATAATCTGTTTCGCTTTAGGAAATGTAAACACAACAGAGGGGCTTCTCTTACTTTGAGGTTGATAGTGGAAGTAAAAGTAAAGAAATACCAAGACCCATTCACAGGATTCGTCGACCTGGAAAAAACTTTCGACAGTGGCAAATGATGCAAGATGATCGAAATTCTATGGAAAATTGGGATAATCTACAGGGAGAGACGGGTAATATGCAACATGTACAACAGCCAAGAGGGAATAATACGAGTGGAACACCAAGAACGAAGTTCTCAGATTATAAGGAGCGTAAGACAGAAATGAAGTCTTTCGATTCTGCTGTTCAATCTATACATCGAAGAAGCAATGGCAGAGAAAAAGAAACGCTCAAGAGTGGGATTAAAATACAGGGTGAAAGGATATCAGTCATATGAGTCACTGATGAGATCGCTATCCTCAGTGACAGCGAAGTTGAATTACAGGATCTGCTGAATGGAATGAACAGTCTAATGAGCAGAGAATATTTATCGACAGTAAGTCGAAGAAAGATGAAAGTAATGAGAAGTAGCAGAAATGACAACCGCGAGAATCTTTAGATCAGGATTGATGGATCACGATTGATTGTCACGATCTATATGTGCTTAAAGAACTCTGGTACCTAGGCGATAACCAATGTTGGTCTGAGCAGAGGGGACATCAAAAGCATACTAGCACTGGTGAAAAGTGCATTCTCTGCCGACAGAAGTTTACTAGTATCAAACATAGCACTTAATTTCAGGAAGAAACTTCTGAGAATGTATGTCTGGAGCACAGCATTGTGTAATACTGAAACATGGACTGTGGGGGAACCAGAAGAAAAGAGAATTGATGCAGTTGAGAGGTGGTGCTAGAGACGAATGTTGAAAATTTGCTGTGCTGACAACATAAGGAATGGGAAGATTCTGCGTAGAATCTGAGAAGAGTGGAATATATGGAAAACACTGACAAGATGAAGGGACAGGATGATAGAGAATCTGTTTGACGTCAGGGAATAACTTCCATGGTCCTAGAGGGAACTATAGAGGGTGAGATCTATAGAGGAAATCAGAGGTTGGAATACATCTAGCATATAACTGTCATCACAGTATAAGGGGGTCGCGTGTGTTGGATAGCATTTGGCCTAGAGTATGTTCACCGGAAGATACAGGCATACTGCACAATATCATTAAATATACAGAAAAATCATCCCCGGCAACTTCTGCGGTTCTGCAAAACATCCTTCATCTTTATGCCATTACATAAAATCACTTATTATATACATACGAAAACACAACATTAAAAACATATTGAAAATTACTTCTGCCAGCTTCTGTAGTTCTGCTAAACACACCATTACATGGCTACGAAGTCTTTCGCGACGTATTTCTTGAATAAAAATCTCTCGGTGTACATGCCGCGTCAATTCAGGATAAAACTCCAAAGCTTTCGACCACTACCTCCATGGTCGTCGTCAGGGCTAAAACTGACTGTCGTGAACTAGCGATGTTCCCACTTTTATAAGCAAAGGACGGCTTCTGATTGGCTGGAATACGTCATAGCAACAGCGATATGGCGCGTAGTGAAGTGGTGCCCTCTACTTCCATAGATGTAGTTTCTATCCCGCGTTGCTTGCAGCGCCATCCCTTGAATCAGGAGGTAAAGTGCGGGAAGTTTTTCTCTGCGATTTTTCTTTATCCAGTGCACTCTTCCACGTGTTGCTAAGTGCATAGCCGTTGTCTCTGTTAAAGTTACCATCGCTAAGTCTAATTTCGACTGCTTCCCGGATCACAGAGTCCCAGTAATTCGATGCGTGGGCTATTACTCTGGTTTCTTCAAATAACATCTTATGCTTGTTAGGTAGGCTATGTTCAGCCACCGCTGATTTTTCCAAATACCTGTATTTCAGGTGGCGCTGGTGCTCGATGCAGCGGTCGGCAACGGTTCTTACAGACTGGCCCACGTAATTCTTGCCGCATTCCCAAGGAATAGTATAAATTCCCGAAACTCTTAAGCCGAGACTATCTTTGACTGGTCTCAACATTTCCTTAATTTTCCTAGGTGGTCGGAAAACTGGTTTTATTCCTTGCCTCTTGAGGACTCTGGCTATCTTGCTCGTTGTAGCACCGCAAAAAGGTAGCCGCGCTATGTGTTGGTCCTCTTCTTGTATGTGGCCGGCATCGTGTCTTACTTTCTTGGACAATACTGATTTAATTTCACCGGCAGAATAACCATTCCTCTTGAAAACAGTCGTCAAATGGTTAATCTCGGGACCGAGGTGGTCCTTGTCGGAAATAGTACTGGCCCTGTGTACTAAAGTATTCAACATAGCTCTCTTCTGAGATGGATGATGGAAGCTGTGGCTATGCAGATATAAGTCTGTATGGGTTGGCTTCCTGTACACAGAATCGCCCAGTCGTCCATTCGGCTTTCGCTCCACCAACACATCTAAAAAAGGTAACTTCCCTTCCTTCTCTACCTCCAATGTAAAATTTATATTTGGATGTATACCATTTAAATGTTCGACGAACTGCTGCAACGTGTCGCTGCCGTGTGGCCAGATTAAAAAAGAATCGTCGACGTATCTGTAGAAGCATGATGGGCGATGGTGAGCACTGCTCAACGCTCGTTCTTCAAAGTCCTCCATGAAAAAATTCGCTATTGCTGGTGACAGTGGCGAATTCGTCATTTCATAATAATTTCCACTGTATAAAAAGTAAGTGGTCGTCAAGGTATGTCGGAACAACTTCAAAATTTCTGAGGAAAAATGAGCAGCCAACAGTTGTAATGTGTCATCCACAGGTACTTTGGTGAACAGAGAAACATTACATGTTACATAAGAGAATAAAAAATATATTAAACGTCTTGAAAGTTCATTCAGGCCGCCCTCTGCAGCTCTGCAATACCTCATAGACATCTCACAAAAGAGAATACAATTATACAGAAGAATAAAATTTATTGAAATTACTTAATTCCACTAAAGTCCACCTCTGTGGTTTTCAAAACACATCAAATAGTAAACTTATTTTTACTCACTTTGCAGGCAATGTCCTCCTGCCTCTAATATTAACATTTTACAAAAGCATTTCTTCACACATTAAACTGGCAACTCAATTCTGCCTCTCACCAACATTTTACCACAATATCTCTAATTTTTCAAAAACTTCCGCAAACTACTCACATTATAGAATTGTTTTTCAGCTTACTTTCATCCTACACCTATTCTGGTTAGTATTTTAGTTCTCTACTTGAAACACTATCTTTCTTATGCCTTTACAACTCTATTATTTTATATCATTACACTTACAGTAGGGAAGAAGGAAAGACGATAGCAAAAGTTCTGAATGATGAAGAGGTAGGTTGACAACACGAAATGAAGGGGAAGTAGTATTGCCAACAACTCAGGATGCCTGGTGTTCGTCAAACACCTGATGACAGAAAGAATTCACGTCCCCTGAGGATACTTAGTTACTGCTGTTTAAATGTTGCTGTATTACATATCTTTTTAAGGCCACTAAGTTTCTTATTCCCAATCGCTTGTATGATTTTATCTCGACATAAAGCCTTTTTTCTTGTCGCAGAAGGACCTTCTTCTTTCCCTTCTACATTTTCATTAATATCATCAATGTTTTCTATGGTTCGGCAATAACGTATTGGCAGATATTGGACGATAGACCCTTGTCCTCCATCAAAAGGAATGGATATATTTTGCCCATGTACTATTACTACCACCTCAGTTTTTTTCAAAATCTAGCTTACACTAGGACCTTTAATAATCAGCAAGTTTCGTTCAATCTGAACACCTCCAATAGTGATAGGTATCATTAATTGCTGTTTTACTGCATTTTACTACTACCAGTAGCCACAATAATGTTCAACCCACTTACTGGCATCATAACTATTTGCTTACTTTCGGGTAAAGCATTTAAAAATTCCTGTCACACTGCACACACCTCGGCCCCACTGTCTATTAAACACCGAAATTTTTCATTGAAAACTGACACCTCTATTACGGGTTGTCTAGGATCTATTTTCATACACTTAGATTGAGGCTCGTCTAGTAAATCCTCCACCACTTCTCGTCTGTCAAAACCTACCCCTCCTGTGGAAACTAAATGTACCTTTACTGGATCCTTCTTCACGTTATTTCTACTACTGGCAGCTTTGGCTAAACTGCTCTGAATGGAAAAAGCGTCACCTTCTCCCTCATCATCATCATCATCTGAAATATCCTCTGATTCTGCAACCCTTCCCCCAGTGTTGTTAGAATTACCTACATTACCCCCTTCTTCCTCCTCTCCAAATTCTTCGTCTTCACTTTCCGAAATCACTCGAACTACTTTATTCAAAAATTCTTCGACACTTACATCCTTTTCCTCCGGTATTTCCATAGTACTAATTCTACAGTTTATAGGTAGCCTCTCGTCTGGCTCGCAGTGCTGATTCACCCCCACCTCCTGATCTAAGTCTTCACTTTCTGTACCTAGTTCTTCTTAAAATGGTTCCTGTGATCTTTATTTGAACTTTCCCTTTCACCAAATGCTGCTGAATTTCCTAGATCAAACTTAGTGTCAGTCTCCTCTGCCATACTGTTTTCGGTCAAGCCACACCCATGCTGTTTATTGGGTGCCGCTAGTGGGTTTAATTTGTACTGTTTCGGTCTGCAAATGCTAGCGCTATTACAGACTGCTACTGATTTCCCTCTTGTGCGCTGTCGTTGCATCTGATATTCCTGTCAGTGAGTGAGCTGCGCCTCTCCTTACGTCATCAGACTGCAGCTGACGGCAGTCAAAGTACCAAGCTCGATCGTTGAACCGGCTCACAACAGCACCTCCTCTACCTCTATAATCGTTCGCTCGCTGCACGCCGATCCTGTTTACATGAACTTCATCTCTGTTCTCATTGGATCTTGCGGGAGCCTATAATCTCTCCCAGCACCCTCTTCCTCTTTCAGAAGGTTCTCAACTCTTTCCAAATAGTGAACAAACCAGTCAGTGTCATCCCTAGGTGCAGAAATTATTTTGTTCCTCCATTACAGCAGCAACTTGTTTTCGATTCTCATAATTATTTGCTCCGTTTCCACTTTAGAATTCAAGTATGATAAAGTAGTAACCCATTTTTTTACAAATCTTTTAAAACTTTCCTTCTTAGAATCATACTTCTCCCCAGGCCAGAATTTATTCAAAACATCCATTTATTTTCTTTTTCCCCAATACTCATGGAAAAAAGTATGTCTGAACTCCACTAATCGGTCACACTTATCTGAGGCCAAGTTTCCCAATTTCTTGCCTCTCACATAAAATTTGAAATAATGGATCCTACCATTTGTTTATCATTCCAACATTTAGGAAAAGCAGCCTCAAAATCACTCCAAAATTCCGTTGGATGAACATTTTTACTAGGATCAAATCTCAAAATTGGTCATGTGTTACAAAAGCAATTTCATATGATTCTGTTACACCATTAGTTACTACACAGCCACTATGGTTGTTAACATTTTGCTCTACTCCGGTTAGTCTACCCTCATGCTCACACAATTTCTCATTCACATTGGTACTGAATTGCTGGACATTAGTTTCTATGTTATTTATTTTGCGAGCCACTTGCATACCAACCTTAGCACACACATATTTTCCATCTTTAACTTGACTTTGTAATGCAACATGGCTATCCTTACAGTGTTTTTCCATATTCTGAACCTGTGAAACCTTCCCGTCTCCTCAATACCTCTTTTGTTATTACGCAATATCCGTCTCCTCTATATCTCTTTTGTTAATGATAACCCTCCCTTTTACAATAAACTTTGTAACATTCCCTTAGGATTTCTATCTCTTGCTTAGTAATAACAAATGAAATCTTCCCTTTGAAATTAATTCTCTTTCTCAATCTTCGCATACAAATTTAAATGCTGCTTATTAAAAGTTATTTCTGATTTTTTCGACGAAACATAGAATGTGTCGTCGTTGTGGCCCTCAGTCGTTACTTGCAATATCCCAAAACTGTTCCTTACCTTTTTTACAGTTACTGGATCGCCATCTGGCTGCTACATCGAACTGCGACATTAAATGCTGGTGGGCTGTCATAATAAGTGGCTGTATTTATTACCAAAGCTGACGTTATTCTTTAATAGCAAAGCTGACGTTATTCTTTAATTAATTTGACTGAAGTTACGTAATTCATCGTTACTTCTTGACAACAATAAAATTTTTGCAAAGTTTTACATTGATGGTTTTTGGGATGGATTATAATCAGTAATGCAACATTGCTGGCAAAAATAAATTATATTCCGAAAACGCATCAAATATTTACTGTTGGTAATGAAATGCTTTACAAACGTTCTAATGGTACTTGCTTTTTACAATAATCTTACAACTAGCATTTCGCAAACATACCTTCAGTAGTCTTGGGTTTCGCAAAGAAAATAATTCAATAATATTAGTTCCTCTTATGATAATAGTTAGCTGATGTCTCTGTACATCCGTTTATAATCTCTTGTAAATCATAGCTGGTGGCTAGCAGGCACACTGCTCCTCTCAACCTCTCGTTTTAGACCTGCTACCAACTCGCTTCACATCTCGCTTACTACTGACTTCCTATGAACGCTAATGTGCGGTCTCTCCTGCCAATAATGCTTTCTGGTGCAGGCAATCCCTGCTACCATTACAAAATGTATCAATGCGCGGTCTTTCCCGCTCTTTTCTTAAAATGTATCCATACGCGGTCTCTCCCGCCCTTTTTAAAATTATATCAATTTGCGGTCTCTCTTGTCAACAATACTTTGGTGCAGACATTCCCTGCTACCACAATTATTTCCAACATGACAAATATTAATTATTCCTACTTAATCCTATTAATATAATATAAACATCTCTCATAAATTGTGGTTTGACAATAGACAATAGAAATATACACGTCTTACATAACTATCCACTGGGTTTCCTAAAAATTTACCTACGTCATTAAGTCATTTGGACTAGACGTAAGGAGAAAATTTGATTATAGAAATATGTGTAGTAATAAGTAAGATAATGATAGAATATTTCTTTCAACAAAATACATTCATATACTGTCATAAGAATTTATTTTTCTAAGTCTAACAACCCCCCCCCCCCCATGAACCTTGGACCTTGCCGTTGGTGGGGAGGCAACAGTCTGGATGATTGACTGATCTGGCCTTGTAACAATAACCAAAACGGCCTTGCTGTGCTGGTACTGCGAACGGCTGAAAGCAAGGGGAAACTACGGCCGTAATTTTTCCCGAGGGCATGCAGCTTTACTGTATGATTAAATGATGATGGCGTCCTCTTGGGTAAAATATTCCGGAGGTAAAATAGTCCCCCATTCGGATCTCCGGGCGGGGACTACTCAAGAGGATGTCGTTATCAGGAGAAAGAAAATTGGCGTTCTACGGATCGGAGCGTGGAATGTCAGATCCCTTAATCGGGCAGGTAGGTTAGAAAATTTGAAAAGGGAAATGGATAGGTTAAAGTTAGATATAGTGGGAATTAGTGAAGTTCGGTGGCAGGAGGAACAAGACTTCTGGTCAGGTGACTACAGGGTTATAAACACAAAGTCAAATAGCGGTAATGCAGGAGTAGGTCTAATAATGAATAGGAAAATAGGAACGCGGGTAAGCTACTACAAACAGCTTAGTGAACGCATTATTGTGGCCAAGATAGATACGAAGCCCACACCTACTACAGTAGTACAAGTTTATATGCCAACTAGCTCTGCAGATGACGAAGAAATTGAAGAAATGTACGATGAAATAAAAGAAATTATTCAGATAGTGAAGGGAGACGAAAATTTAATAGTCATGAGTGACTGGAATTCAAGTGTAGGAAAAGGGAGAGAAGGAAACGTAGTAGGTGAATATGGATTGGGGCTAAGAAATGAAAGAGGAAGCCGCCTGGTAGAATTTTGCACAGAGCACAACTTAATCATAGCTAACACTTGGTTTAAGAATCATGATAGAAGGTTGTATACATGGAAGAACCCTGGAGATACTAAAAGGTATCAGATAGAGTATATAATGGTAAGACAGAGATTTAGGAACCAGGTTTTAAATTGTAAGACATTTCCAGGGGCAGATGTGAACTCTGACCACAATCTATTGGTTATGACCTGTAGATTAAAACTGAAGAAACTGCGAAAAGGTGGGAATTTAAGGAGATGGGACCTGGATAAACTGAAAGAACCAGAGGTTGTACAGAGTTTCAGGGATAGTATAAGGGAACAATTGACAGGAATGGAGGAAAGAAATTCAGTAGAAGAAGAATGGGTAGCTGTGAGGGATGAAGTAGTGAAGGCAGCAGACGATCAAGTAGGTAAAAAGATGAGGGCTAGTAGAAATCCTTGGGTTATAGAAGAAATATTGAATTTAATTGATGAAAGGAGAAAATATAAAAATGCAGTAAATGAAGCAGGCAAAAAGAAATACAAACGTCTCAAAAATGAGATCGACAGGAAGTGCAAAATGGCTAAGCAGGGATGGCTAGAGGATAAATGTAAGGATGTAGAGGCTTATCTCACTAGGGGTAAGATAGATACTGCCTACAGGAAAATTAAAGAGACCTTTGGAAATAAAAGAACCACTTGTATGAACATCAAGAGCTCAGATGGAAACCTAGTTCTAAGCAAAGAAGGGAAAGCAGAAAGGTGGAAGCAGTATACAGAGGGTCTATACAAAGGCGATGTACTTGAGGACAAAATTATGGAAATGGAAGAGGATGTAGATCAAGATGAAATGGGAGATACGATACTGCGTGAAGAGTTTGAGAGAGCACTGAAAGACCTGAGTCGAAACAAGGCCCCCGGAGTAGACAACATTCCATTGGAACTACTGGCGGCCTTGGGAGAGCCAGTCCTGACAAAACTCTACCATCTGGTGAGCAAGATGTATGAAACAGGCGAAATACCCTCAGACTTCAAGAAGAATATAATAATTCCAATCTCAAAGAAAGCAGGTGTTGACAGATGTGAGAATCACCGAACAATCAGTGTAATAAGCCACAGCTGCAAAATACTAACACGAATTCTTTACAGACGAATGGAAAAACTAGTAGAAGCCGACGTCGGGGAAGATCAGTTTGGATTCTGTAGAAATACTGGAACACGTGAGGCAATACTGACCTTACGACTTATCTTAGAAGAAAGATTAAGGAAAGGCAAACTTACTTTTCTAGCATTTGTAGACTTAGAGAAAGCTTTTGACAATGTTGACTGGAATACTCTCTTTCAAATTCTAAAGGTGGCAGGGGTAAAATACAGGGAGCGAAAGGCTATTTACAGTTTGTACAGAAACCAGATGGCAGTTATAAGAGTCGAGGGACATGAAAGGGAAGCAGTGGTTGGGAGGGGAGTAAGACAGGGTTGTAGCCTCTCCCCGATATTATTCAATCTGTATATTGAGCAAGCAGTAAAGGAAACAAAAGAAAAATTCGGAATAGGTATTAAAATCCACGGAGAAGAAATAAAAACTTTGAGGTTCGCTGATGGCATTGTAATTCTGTCAGAGACAGCAAAGGACTTGGAAGAGCAGTTGAACGGAATGGATGGTGTCTTGAAGGGAGGATATAAGATGAACATCAACAAAAGCAAAACGAGGATGATGGGATGTAGTCGAATTAAGTCGGGTGATGTTGAGGGTATTAGATTAGGAAATGAGACACTTAAAGTAGTAAAGGAGTTTTGCTATTTGGGGAGCAAAGTAACTGATGATGGTCGAAGTAGAGAGGATATAAAATGTAGACTGGCAATGGCAAGGAAAGCGTTTCTGAAAAAGAGAAATTTGTTAACATCGAATATAGATTTATGTGTCAGGAAGTCATTTCTGAAAGTATTTGTATGGAGTGTAGCCATGTATGGAAGTGAAACATGGACGGTAAATAGTTTGGACGAGAAGAGAATAGAAGCTTTCGAAATGTGGTGCTACAGAAGAATGCTGAAGATTAGATGGGTAGATCTCATACCTAATGAGGAGGTACTGAATAGAAGTGGGGAGAAGAGGAGTTTGTGGCACAACTTGACCAGAATAAGGGATCGGTTGGTAGGACATGTTCTGAGGCATCAAGGGATCACCAATTTAGTACTGGAGGGCAGCGTGGAGGGTAAAAATCGTAGGGGGAGACCAAGAGGTGAATACACTAAGCAGATTCAGAAGGATATAGGTTGAAGTAGGTACTGGGAGATGAAGAAGCTTGCACAGGATAGAGTAGCATGGAGAGCTGCATCAAACCAGTCTCAGGACTGAAGACCACAACAACAAACAACAAGTCTAACAAAGAGAATATTCAAAAGAATATACATCAAGATATACAAATAATATGAGTCAGAAAGTTGGAAGTGTATATCAGGTAGTAAAAGTTATATATATATATTTATAATAGTAATGGATGGCAAAAATTAGAACATAGTTTATGTTTCATTATAAATTGTCATCTATTGGTACCATATTTAAGGAAGGGAAAAAAAAGGAATTGGATGGCATTGTCAAAGCATTGGCAACTGTCTGTGAACTCACTCAAAAGTCCGTTTCTTTCCCTCACATAACACAACACCAGGTTTCGCCATGTGATTCCGTCGTCTCTTTGATCCATAGTTTTAGTGTAACCAAACACTAAGTTAACCATCGAATTACCTGAGTTTCCGCAGCTACATCAGGTACAAGTTTGAACTCCAATTGTCCATTAGTAGTGATGGTGTGCATCTTGGTATGCAAGCACCTGTTGACGTACATCATGACTGTGGTGTGCATCTTGGTATGTCGACACCTCATAGAAAACATCGTAGATTGAAGTAACGTGGTTAACTATTCACTTTGTTTGTGCTCCATAACCATGGGGATGCACAGGAATTAAGGTACAGGTATAATCATTTTGTCGAAAGGTTCACGGATATGGTTGATACCTCTATTACCAAATTTTACATCATCTCTTTCCTCTGTGCTCATAAAATTATTTATTTTACGTTTAAAAGGACAAAATATGTCACCTTGTGTGACTGTAGAAAGTTTTCATAGTGTTAAACAATTGCATAAAAAACACATTTTCCATCTGTAGTGAATTCAGAATACAATACATATTACATTACGTGACAGTCAATAACATAAACAAATATTTCTGTAAGTGGAATTTAGTAGTACATTTAGGCATCAACATTTAAAATAAAATAGACAAGTACCTTAATACAAACTATGTCACTTCCTGTGACTCTAAGTAAATCGTAATCTGGTGCTTATATAAATAATTACATAAACACACTGTTATATTACTTCACAGGTTGTGAATTCAAAGTTTTTGAAATATGAAAGTACATTTTGACAAAATATGTCACTTTCTGTGACTTCAGTATGTTCGGTAATGTGTTCGTCAGTTATGAGTCATATTGTCAGTCGACTATGTATTATGTTTGAGTTGTGTAGCACACATTGTCATTCTTATTTAAGAGAAAACATTTGTATTTTACGCAGAGTGCGCATCGGTATGCTGACATTTGGTGTGATCTGTTTTTTCTATGTATGTATCTGATGTAAAAGATATCATGTTCAATGCAGAAAAAAATTTTTCGAATAGCAAAGTATATATAGTAAGCAATTTAATGTGGTTTCTCCATCCGTAGTGCTTGCGCTGTGTCACCTGTTATCAAAATAAACCATTACTAAATTATATTCCTTACATACTAACATCTTCATTCTCCTCTCTCCTTTGTACCTCGTGTCATCTCTCTGCTTAGCCTATAAGAAAATATTCATTGTTAATAATCATCAGCGCATGGCATGACTTCAATATCTCTCTGTATTACCTATAACAAAATATTCATGGTTAATAGTCGTCAGCGCATGGCATGACTTCAACATCTCTCTGCATCTGGGAAATCGCGTCAGCTCTCGGCATGACCTGTAAAGCATTTATCCACATTTCTCCATATTCCATACTTATATTATAATCAAAACTACGTTTATTTTGGTGAACTATGACAACAATTCTGCATGCACGGGTTAAAGAATACATCTAATTGCTACTACTGTATGAAAATTATTTGTACGTGTTATACATTTATATTTAAAGCAGTCATGTTAATTGCTTCACTTACCTTACATAATGTGAAATAAATGTCCTGCGAGAACGCTTCTAAGACTGCTACTAATGTTCAGTGTATTCATTTGCGGTCGAATCGAGGTGACCTGTTGTGAACGTAAATAACCCATTAGTAGCTCACTGTATTCGGGCTTTCTGGAATGTGTCAAAAAGCTCATTGTTATACTCTGTCAATATGTATCCCTGTAAGAAGGTTTTTCTGTTTTAAGAATTTCTTTATGTTTGACATATGATGGTTTCCTCTCGATTTTTTTGTTCTGAGTTTCTCAATGTGTACTACATTAACGTGCGGAATATTTCGAATTCTGTACGGTCCTGCGTATAGAAGTTAAAATTTTTTGCATCGTTTCTTCCCTTTATGTGCCAGATAATGGGTACGAACTAGTACCTTATCGCCAATCTCGTACTTGCGTAATCTACTTACCTGCTTCTGCTGTCTCTTCCGACGATCTGCAGCTCGTTTAATGTTCGCTAGTGCCATGTCTACTACCTCACAATGACGAAGTCTACGCTTTCTTTGGAAAAGTAATCATTTCAGTAAGTTTATTCGGTGGGTCTTTATTCGTCGGTATTACAGTTGGTGAGAGCATCGTTGACTCATTAGGTATTGCATTTATTACTTTCTGAAACTGTGAAATGTATTCGTCCCATGTTGTATGCTTTCTGTGGAAATAAATTCTACAAAGTTTCCCGATCTCTTTCATTATTCTTTCTGACGGGTTAGAAGAACTGTGATATCTTGATGTGTAAATTGGTGTTGTGTTCTTACTCTCTAACATTTGTTTCCATATGTCTGACCTAAACTGCGGTCCGTTATCTGAAATAACCATCTGTACATGTCCTGCTATTGATAGAAAATCTCTTAAAAATGCTCTTGATACTGATCTAGCTGTTGCTTTCCTTAGTGGAGAAAATTTTGCAAATTGGGATGTCAGTTCTACGGCTACTAGAATATAACTATAACCTTTACTTGTTCTGGGGGATTTGACCGAAAAGATCTACTGCTGCCATGTGTCTTAACTTAACCGGTATGATGGGATACAGTGGTGGAATATGTGATACTGTAGATAATTTAGCTTTATAACACGTCTTGCAGGATGCTATAACTTTGCGAATGTGTTTTTCCATAATGTTGAAGTGACAATTTTGTAGAAGAATTAGAAAGCATTTCCTAGCCCCGTAAAGTGCATAGCTTAGGTGCGTATACCATATCAATTTCTTTCTGATCCCTTCTGGAATGCATAAAAGCAAATTGTTGCCGACTGGGTACGAGCGAATAAACAGAATATTTTGATGTATTGTGTAATTATGTCTGATTTTTGCGTTGCTCTTGTCTCGCCAAAGAGTTACAATCTCTTTTAGTGTTTCATCTTTCTGCTATTCTCTCTCTATGCCCTGTAATGCTGATGATATAAAGTTTTAGAAAGCTACTTGTTTGATTTACATAATACTATGGTTGTTGTTGCAGAAGGTTTTCTTTCTCTAGTCGTTTATGCTGAATAGATCTCGATAGTGCGTCGGCAACAATATTCTGCGTGCCTGGAAAGTGTACAATAATAAAGTCGAACTCTTGTAGATATAATTTCCAACGGCTTAATCTATCATGCGCAAGTTCTGCTGGTAATAAAAACTGGATTGCTCGGTGATCGGTATATACTGTGGTGTGTCTTCCATATAGATAATGACGGAATCTCTTAAATGCCCATACTACGCATAGCGTCTCTAATTCTGTTACAGAGTAATTGCTGGAGAAAGTATCCTGCTTGCAAATGCAATATGTTTAACGATTGTCTTACCGTCCTCCTCTACTTCCTGGAAAATATGTACTCCTAGTGCTGTAGTTGAACTATCTGTTGCAATGGAAAAGTTTTGTGTTGGGACAGGATGCGATAAAAAAGGTGCCCTTAGTATCGCTTCTTTCAAATTCTCGAATTCAGCTTCAGCATCTTCATTCCATGACCAAATTGTGTTTTTACTTGTGAGCTGGTATAGCAAGGGTGTGTCTAATGCTTTATAATGAATGAATTTTCTAAAATAATTAATAAGGCCTAAAAAGCTCAGAAGTTCCTTCTTATTTGTTGGCACATTGATATCTTTCAATGCTTGCAATTTGTCGGAGTCTGGTGCAATACCTGTTTGTGAAATGATATGACCTACAAATTTTATTGCGGGTTTTTCAAATTCAGATTTACGGAGGTTTATAGTTACACCATTCTGCTCGAATGTATTCAGTAATTGTTGAAGGGT
Organism: Schistocerca nitens; assembly: GCF_023898315.1. Classification (NCBI taxonomy): domain Eukaryota; kingdom Metazoa; phylum Arthropoda; class Insecta; order Orthoptera; family Acrididae; genus Schistocerca; species Schistocerca nitens. The sequence goes on along the minus strand of NC_064620.1, from coordinate 547,870,217 downwards.
GTGGTTGTGCTGTTCCCAATTTTCTGCTGCGATTATAATGTCATCTACATATGTAGTAATTTTGTTTTTAAGATCCTGTGGGAGAATTGTATTCATGCCTCGTGTAAAGGCTGCAGACGAAATCGTTAGTCCAAACAGAAGTTTACAAAATTGGTAACATTCACCAAAGCAAAGTAATGCCGTATACTTTCAGCAATTTGGATGCAACTGGATTTGCCAAAATCCTGATTTGAGACCGAGGGTGGTATATATAGTGCTGCCATGAAACTTTTGCAGTAACTCTTCTAACGCCTGTGGTCGGTCAGTTTCTGTAATGATTATTTTATTAACCTCACGTGAATCTAAAACTAAACGGAGTGATCCATCCTTCTTTTCAAGGATGTGTAATGGATTTATATATTGGCTTGCTGCTGGTTTAATTATACCCTGATCAGTCATTGCTCGCAATTCTTTCTTAACTGCTTCTGTGTATATATGCGGGATTGGGTAGTGTTTTGCTTTGAAAGTCTCGTGCGGTTTCACCTGAAATTCATACATAAATCCTGTCATCGTTCCTGGAACATTGTTAAGAAGTGTTTTATGTTGCACAAGAATATTTTCTAATTCTGTGCGCTCTGTGTCGTCTTTTGCTATACTGTCTCCAATCTTTCGTGTAATTGTCTCTAATAAATTATACTCCTATTCTTCTGCCATGTCGTTATTATGTTTATTCGTGTACAGTGTGAGATAACAATCGTTATCTTTAGAATCTGCAATAATCTCGATCCTGTACATCTTTTGTTCTTCTGAGGATACTGTGTTTTGAAATCTCACTACCACTTCACTGTCTTCCTTCTGTAATGTTAGGTGTGACGATTTAAAGTCAATCTTTGCGTCGTACTGTACGAGAAAATTCATTTCTAATATTATATCAGTCGTTAAACGTGGAACTATCCAACAATTACTGTGGAAAGTTTGCCCTGCAAAAACAAACGTTAATTTTGTCTGTCTTTTGACTTCAATGATTTTTCCAGGAATGCTCCCTTAACTTTAGTTTTGTGTAATGAGAATACTGGGTAATCATTATTGCTGTTGCATCTGTTAAATGAGTCTTCGTTGATTACGTACATTGGTGAGCCTGAATCAATTATTGCCAAAATATTTTGTGACTTTAAATTTATCTGGATTATTGGGTGGCATACAGTTTTCTGCATGAACGGTTTTTCGTGTAACAGTGTGTCTCGCACGTCGTCGAATGTAATGGCATTCTCTATCGTTATCTTTTCTCTGTCCTTATCCATAGTGTCGTCATTTAGAGATTCATAGCAGGCTATCTCTAGTCATAAATGTTCTGACATTTCATTTTCTGTTGGGGAGTGTTACGTGTTTTCTATGAGCTGTACTGTTCTACCGTTTAGATTATTAGCGGTAGGTGGCGGACGAAATCTTGTGTGCACTGTTTGAATTTCTATGAAAATTATCATTGTAGAATGTCGTTTGCGGTCGGTGTTCGTTTTCTCTCCTTCTGTCGTCATAACTGTGGTTATACGGCAAGGCACGCGTGTTTCTCTGAAAAGGCTGTCTTTGTTCATTTTGTGTATTTTGCGGCTGACCCATGTAATTGTTTGCCCCTGTCGCATTTTCTTGGAGGTGAGTCATGTGCAAGTTTGACCGGTTCGGCATTTCCTGTCGTATATGTGTCGTGTTATTTGGATGGCTTTGTTGTTGTCTTGAATTGTAATGTACATTGTTATTATACTACTGTTCATTGAATCCCTGTGTGTATTCCCGATTAAAGTTTTCAATTTGGCTGCGAAAGCATTTATTATGTTTGTTATTGCCAAAACGTGTTTGCTCAAAATTAGTATTGTTTGTCTGGTTTGCGTTATGTCGTGAAAAGTTCTTATTAACAAACGCATAATCTGCCTGGTGTACCTCTAGCAATTGCAGGATGTCTCTAAATGCGTACACGCTGTCCTTTTCTGGCCTGTTAATAATGACACTTTTAATGCTCTGAGGAGTTTTGAAATGCACAGTTGTATTAATGCAGATTGAATGTGTGGCTCATTGAGGTATTGGTTTTGTTCCACCATATACTCGAAAAATTGTGTGATTGTTGGGAAAGTAGAATTCTCGAAATTTGGCAGACTAATTAGCAGATCTTTAATGCTACTCTGTGTGGTATCTGACCAATATGCTGCTAGAAATGCTTCCTGGAATGCTTCTACTGAAAAATATTGTCTAGCAATTGGTCGAATTCTTCTCGCTGGTTCCCCTTCAAGAAAACTAATAATAATTTCTAGATTATGTTAAACTGGCCATGATGGTGGAAGAGCCGCATTGAATTGTTGGGTCCGATCCAGTCGTTTTTAAATGTTTCAAACTTTCTCACTGAAAGGAAATGCTTGTGGTCGAAATCGTCATATCTTTGTGTGTAACTATTTTCGTAATGTTGTGAATATGAATTTGTGTGTCTTTCTGCCTGGTTAAGATCTCTTACTCTCCGAAGTATACCAACATTATATGTATTGTGCATCTGAGGCATGTCGTAATGGTGTGTGTTCTGTTGGAATTGATTGTTTGCAGTTGTTTCTTGTGTGTCAGCTATTCTTTTGCCGTAAAGAATTGATTTACGGATGTAACAAATTATTACGTGATTCTAGGTCTGCGATTGTTTGTTGCACATTTGTAATTTGCGTATCTTTACTATTAGAAATCTGTTCAACTGAGACTGGTGTAGTGTCATCTGATTTACTGTCATTGTTAGTATCTAACAGGTCTATTCTTGTAGTGAGTTCGTTGATCTTTTTTGTCAATTCGTTTCGTAATTTACGATTACTTTTGGTTACGTTCTTAAAATCTGCTTTGAAATTTTTTGTCAGTTAGTGTCATCACTTCTTCTGTTAATTTATCCATAATATTCTGGATTTCAGTGTCTGTAGAAATTTTCGCCTCAATTGTGTGTAATTGGATTACCGTGAGCCTTTCTTGTATTTGAATATTTGTCTCATTAACCGTTTCGATTTCTTACGAAATCGAGTGTATGTGATTGTCCACGTAAGTTTTTCCCTGAGCAAACAGTTTCTTTTCGTCGTCCTGTTGCTGTTTATTGATTGTTTGTGATAGTTCTTTTCGTCCTTTATTCTGCGATCGCACCAGTTTGCGGTGACGTATCAAACATTTTCTGTGTGATTGTTAAAACGTTCATCAATGTGAGCGTTTTGTTTAGAAAAGTTCTCTGTCATTGTTTCTCGTATGCTTACCGCGAATGCTTCTTGTTATCTGTTATTTCTTGAATCTTGGCGTGTAGTTCTTGGTTTGATATTTCAGCGACTGCTTGAATTTGTACTTGGATTTCGTGTTTTAGATTTTGGTACACTTTGTCTAATTTCTGATCTGTGTGTGTGCGTTCTGCCTTGATTTCGTTTTTTAAGTCTGCTGATTCTTGTGCCCTTCTGCTAAAGTTTTGATTCATGTCTTGTCTCATTTGTAGCAAAAATGCCATTGTTGGATCCGTTTCTGATTGACTTCTGTGTCTATTTGTATTCGTTGTATATCTGTGTTCATTTGAACATCCTCAGACGGTTGTAATCGTGTCACCTCTTCCGTGGTTTCGAAATTTTTGCCAATAAAACTGTGGTATCTGTTACGCAGATTGTGTAGCTGTGTACCGTTTGAATCTGTTTCGGCACGTAATGGAGTCACACTGTTTGACTGCATTATAGTGGTTTCGTTACTGAAACTATTATGTCTGCTACGCGTAATTTGTGGCTGTGTAGCGTCTGTTGTATTTAAAAACAAATTATTTTGCACTAATGACTCATTTTCAGTTGGCATATCTGAACTTGATTGTTCGTCAAAAGATTCCATATTATTACTATTCTCAATTGTCTGTTCACCTAAAGTTTCACTATCGGGTTTAAACCATGTATTATTTCTGTCTATTCCTGAAAAGCATTTCTCGTCAGTATTTTCTACACTTTTATCACTTTGAGAACGAGTAATTATTCTGCGGGACATTGTCTATAATTAGCACACGCTACAAAATATAGCACTGTTTACAGCGGATGCAACACTTAAGAAACACATTTCAACGCAGAATCAATAGAGCAAACTGAATTGCCGATGGGCTGTGAATTAAAGATATACAGTTTAGTATAAGCGTTGCGCCACTTAACACTATCTTATTCATACAATTGTCAGTATATTCATTTCCACAGTAGATTCACTAAAGAGTCTTACCGATTGGATGTCGCCAAGTGAAACCTTCCCATCTCTTCTATATCTCTTTTGTTAATGATAACCTTCCCTTTTACAATAACCTATGTAGCCTTCCCTTAGGATTTCTATTTCTCGCTTAGTAATAACAAATGAAATCTTCCCTTTGAAATTATCTCTCTTTCTCAATCTTCGCATACAAATTTAAATGCTGCTTATTAAAAGTTATTTTTTGATTTTTTCGACGAAACATAGAATGTGTCGTCGTCGTGGCCCTCAGTCGTTACTTGCAATATCCCAAAACTGTTCCTTACCTTTTTTACAGTTACTGGATTGCCATCTGACTGCTACATCGAACTGCGACATGAATACGCTTACTCTGGTTAACTATACCCTATTAACTGCTGGGGGGCTGTCATAATCAGTGGCTGTATTTATTACCAAAGCTGACGTTATTCTTTAATAGCAAAGCTGACGTTATTCTTTAATTAATTTGACTGAAGTTACGTAATTCATAGTTACTTCCTGACAACAATAAAATTTTTGCAAAGTTTTACGTTGATGGTTTTTGGGATGGATTATAACCAGTAATGCAACATTGCTGGCAAAAATTAATTATATTCTGAAAACGCTTCAAATATTTACTGTTGGTAATGAAATGATTTTACAAACGTTCTAATGGGACTTGCTTTTTACATTAATCTTACAACTAGCATTTCGCAAACATAACTTCTGTAGTCTTGAGTTTCGCAAAGAAAATAATTCAATAATATTAGTTCCTCTTATGATAATAGTTAGCTGATGTCTCTGTACATCCGTTTATAATCTCTTGTAAATCATAGTTGGTGGCTGGCAGGCACACTGCTCCTCTCAACCTCTCGTTTTAGACCTGCTACCAACTCGCTTCACATCTCGCTTACTACTGACTTGCTACGAACGCTAATGTGCGGTCTCTCCTGCCAACAATGCTTTCTGGTGCAGACAATCCCTGCTACCATTACAAAATGTATCAATGCGCGGTCTTTCCCGCTCTTTTCTTAAAATGTATCCATACGCGGTCTCTCCCGCCCTTTTTAAAATTATATCAATTTACGGTCTCTCTTGTCAACAATACTTTGGTGCAGACATTCCCTGCTACCACAATTATTTCCAACATGACAAATATTAATTATTCCTACTTTATCCTATTAATAAAATATAAACATCTTTCATAAATTGTGATTTGTCAATGGACAGTAGAAATATACACGTCTTACACGTGTACATGAACTTTATTTGGTTCAGAACCTACTTGCTCTTCCAGTTGTTTGCTATCCTCAGCAACTTGCTTAAATTGAACAGTCAATTCATCTTTTACTGTTTCAACAACCTGGTTGCATTCTTGTTTTATCTGATTAATTTCACATTATTACTGAACAAAATTATATCATTTTTCCAAGTATCCCCCAGATTCGAAATTTTATCTTCCATCCTAGCTTCCATTTCTATTGACAAGTTAGTGAACCCCTGATCAATTTCAGCATGTAGCTCATTTATTTCAGAACTTAAGGAATTCTTTATATTAGTAACTAATTTACTCATTTTAGTTTCAATATCAGAACTTAATGAAGATTTTATTTCGCCACCTATTTCCTTCATATTAACATTCATCTGATTCATATTTTTAGAATATTTACTAACATATCTGAAACACTATGTCTTGGTTTACAAGCCACTGATACTGGCTCCTGCTTCGTTTCTTTTATAGTTACAGGTATGTATTTAGCATCGACTTCTACGATGCCCAGTTCATTATCTACACCATAGTTAGACGACCTTGACTGAGGTAAACCACTGTCCTCTGTTTGTGATACATCAAAACTGACATTACCGATCATGGAATGATTTTCGTAATTTACATTACCTAAATCTACCTTCAGTTTCTAATCTACTGTCTCTGAATCAGTTTCAGCAATTTTGCAAAGTTTCTTGGCACACACACACAAAACTCTAAGTAGAACACCACTTATCTTTTGCCTCTTCCAGCTGACTGTATGGCGAGACGAAACAGCGGGTCCATATACCAGGCGCTGCTTCTACCAATCCAGTTTACGGACCAGCACTCCATACACGGCTGGCAGCTGCTCCGTCCACCTGGCTGCTACTGTAGAAAGCCGCCTCTCGAAGTTCAGCAGTTGCCAACATAGCCAGCCACCTCGTTCTCCTTATTGCCGTCTCCCGACGAAAGTTCATTTAACTCGCGCCTATTGTCCTACTATAGTTCCTTTAGTCACATGTGTGAATACTTCACGATCTCACTTGACACTGCTGCGTTTATAAACTTCCTACGCATCCGGACTATACCATTGTTTATCCCGGGCGATAAAGACTGAAACTGCAGCGGGCTGGGGTGTGAATTTGTTGTTCATAGTACTGCTCACTTGCAATAGTTCCACCTACCTCACTACGGCGTCAGTTCACCATACCATTTCTCTGTAAACGTAGGTAATATTAGTACATCGAAAAAGCAGCGTTGGTAAAACGTTTTTTAACAGAAACTGCTCGCCAAATATTCCATATATGAATAAGAAACATGCCATGCGGAATTTGCACACAGGCCAACAGTTCACACGGCTAACTTTCCAATAAAACAATTACAAAACTTCCAACATTCAACAAAATTGTTCGAAAATGCAACTCCTTTCATGGCAACACAATCTAGACGCAAGAAACCAATTACTTCTTCATTTTACGCATAATGAAGACTGAAACGTTCAACATGACCTGAACTTCCAATAGCTGACTAGCGACTCCCCAGATGGTGCTTCTACCACAGCATATCTATCTAGCAGTCCTCGGGAACTGCTTAATTCTGATGGCCCATCATTTTGGCTGCCCAATCAGAACAATTATTCGAGATCATACTCGCGCCAAAACTGGCCTGCGCCAGTGATCATTCACGTGTGCAATTACGTCTTTGCAACATGCAAATACTAATAAAAGATGCGATGAAACCAAATTAAAAGAGAATGATTCTTGGAAAAAATTTAAAATATGATTTTACTTTCAACTGTTATTCTGGCTGCCTCCTTACAAAACCAAGTACACTTAGACGTACATCATCAGCAAAGTGGGCACAAACATCTTTCCCAAGCTATGATTACGTAATGTATTACATAAATTTTATCTTGAAATATAATTTATGTGCCACATACATACTCTCACTCACTCTCATTTACTCCCACAACAATATTAGATACGAATAATAATTTTGTCTGATTTCTAAATTACGAATATGTAAAGTAGTTAAAGATTTTTAATCTTAATTAAATAATAATAAATTTTTAATCTTAATTAAATAATTGTCAATTGAGAGTTCTGGTTATGTTTTCATATGATAATAAAAGGTAAAGTATTATACGAGGGCTATCCACAAAGTACATTAGGTTTTGGAATTAAAAATAAATAAAGTATTGGAAATTTTTTTTATTATATACAGATCAAAGCCACATTTAAATACTACTTTTCTACATAGTTGCCATTTAAATTAAGGCACTTATCGTAGCGATGGACCAGCTTGGAAATTCCTTCATTGTAAAATTCGGCCGACTGCGCCTTCAACCACGTGGTTACCTCTTTTGGGACAGAAAAGGTGTAATTTTTGTGCATTTCCAGGAAAGATGCACTACAATAAAGGTATTGCCAAACTCTGCACAACCTCAGAAGAGCAATAGAAAACAAGCGCAGGGGAAAGTTGAGCTCAAAGATCTTGCTGATTCACGACAACGCCCGTGTCCACACGGCAAATGCCACTTGTGAAGTTCCCGAATCTTTTAAGTAGGAGTTGTTTCCTCATCCGCCGTAAACTCCCGACCTGCCACCGAGCGACTTTCACTTATTCCCAGCAATGAAGAAGTGGTTGGCTATGCAGCGTTTTGATGACGACGCACAGCTTCAAGAAGAGGTAACCACGTGGTTGAAGGCGCAGGCGGCCGAATTTTACGACGAAGGAATTTCCAAGCTCGCCCATCGCTACGATAAGTGCCTTAATTCAAATGGCAACTACGAGTATGTAGAAAAGTAGTATTTAAGTGTGGCTTTCATCTGTACATAATAAAAAAAATTACAATACTTTATTTATTTTTAATTCCAAAACGTAATGTACTTTGTGGATAGCCATCGTAGTTCCTAACTGAATTTCTTTTAGTCTAAGTGTCGGTTTGGGGTGTTTCAGGTAATTTCCTCTAACTTCGAAACTATGGCAGATAGAAGGTTGAAATTTTTATACCATATTCTCTTGAATAACAAAAACTAGTGTTACTAAAATGTAGGCTTTCACGGCCGGAAATGTCATCTCCATTATAATTATCCGGGCTGTTATGCCGTCGTCGATTGATGAATTCTATGTCAATTCGCAACGTTTCGTCCCCGTCTGCGGGGGACATCTTCAAGGGGGTCTGTAGCTCTACATTTTAGTATCAGATACCTCTACGGGGAGGAGAAGTCAAGAGAAGTGCGACGCCTGAAAGGAATCCAGAAGAAGAGAGTGCAGCTTTTTTGTGTTCCTTCACATTCCTGTCTCGTTCCAGAGCCGTCGGCGTTAAACTGAAATTTCTGAAGATAAAGTGACTTTTCTATTCGGGAAAGGCACAACGCATTTTCAGACGCACTGAGGAGACCTTACTACGAGAGCGCATTCAGCAGACCCGACGGGACTTGGCAAGCACAAACTGTAAGTTAATGTCTCTGCATATTACTATCAGTAATAAACTGTGCACCGGTGACTGGGATAAAATTGATAGACTACTGCATGATACCATGGGGAAGCGTATGTTGACAACGTCTGGTAGACAGAAGAAGAAGTTGATAATTTGCTACCTAATCAGATTGTTCGGCATTTAGACGTTTCCCGGACCGTTATCAATTTATCCAAACGTTCGTTATCTGACGATGAGACGTCTGTCCTTGCCAAGGGAGGAAATTTTGCTGTTAGTCCGCGTTTTGTGGCCATGGAAGAAATTATAGTCAGTTTAGAAGCAATAATTCGCAGTGTGGATTCTGTAACAGTTGAAGAAATCCGTATAGAAACAGTGAGAATATTAGCCAATGCAAAACCGCGGAAGAGTAATATAACTGTGGGTGAGAGAAGAGCTTTAAAACTCCTGAATGACGACGATAGTATTTTGATTCTCCCAGCTGACAAAGGAAGCGCAACTGTGGTTTTGGATGTGGTCGGCTATCAGAGTAAAATTACTGATATACTGGACCCACAAGCATATAGGAAGCTGAATAAGGACCCTACTAACAATGTTCTTAGAACTGTGTCGCGGTTAATAAAAATGTTCTCCATTGAAGAGAGTGTATATAAAGGTCTCTGAAATTCGGTTGCGCTACCACCGAGGCTTTATGGATTGCCAAAAGTTCATAAAGAAAATGTCCCGTTAAGACCGATACTATGTGCCATAGATTCGCCCACCTACTTGTTAGCCATTTCATGAGTGTACGGTGAATATGAAGAATCCGGTAAACCATCAAATCTCCCACGTCGCTGGGGCCAGAAAAAGAACCTGCAAGATCGAGACCAACGACGACTGAAGAGTATCATTAAACTTGACAGAAGTGCAACCCTTCCGCAAATTGCTGCAGATTTCAATGCTGGGCCATCAGCAAGTGTCAGCATACGAACCATTCAACGAAACATCATCGATATAAGATTTCTAAGGCCCACTATTGTACCCTTGATGACTGCACGACACACAACTTTACGCCTCGCCTGGGCCCGTCAACACTGACATTGGACTGTTGATGACTGGAAACACATGTTGCCTGGTCAGACGACTTTCTTTCGAAATTGTATCGAGCGGATGGACATGAACAGGTATGGAGGCAACCTCATGAATCCATGGACACTGCATATCAGTAGGGGACTGTTCAAGCTGCTGGAGGCTCTGTAATGGTGTGGGGCGTGACAGTTGGACTGATATGGGACACCTGATACGTCTAGATACAACTCTGACAGATGACACGTACTTAAGCATTCTGTCTGATCACCTGCATCCATTAATGACCACTGTGCATGGCGACGGTTTTGGGAAATTGCAGCAGGACAATGTGACTCCCCACACATCAAGAATTGCTACAGAATGGCTCCAAGAACGCTGACCACCAAACTTTACAGGCATGAACATTATTGAGCATATCTGGAATTTCCTGCAATGTTCTGTTCAGAAGAGATCTCTACCACCCACGTACTCTTATGGATTTATTGACAGCCCTGCAGGATTCATGGTGTCCGTTCCTTCCAGCACTACTTCAGAAATTAGTCGGAGTCCGTGCCACGTCGTGTTGCGGCACTTATGCGTGCTCACGGGGCCCCAGAACGATGTTAGGCAGGTGTACCAGTTTCTTCGGCTATTCAGTGTATAGCTAACCTGGGCATCGTTAACAGACTGAAGAACATAAAACTTCTGACCAGAACACAAAGTGTGATTGTCACTAAAGTTACAGAATAGAGAAGATGAAGAATTAAAAAAGATTGCACAAGAATCCTTTATTCTTAGTCGTTTCAGTATTTCATCAAATTGCATCACTGGTAATTAAAAGAGACTCTTTATCGGCCCACAAGCAATTCATTCAGATAGTTTGCCACTAACATTTGCTTCCTACTATCTTCATGAGTTACTGCTGGTCACATCTCCACCTGATGTACCGGACCATGTGGATCCCCATCCATCATGTCTGGTTGACGGACTGACCGTACTGTGGCTGATACCTTTCTCAGCTTCCCAACAAAAAATTAGTATGGTCCCTCATGGTGACTCAAATACACTCGCTGTTTTGGGTGATACACAGAGTGCAGTTGCTCGATTTTATTGTTTAACTAAACATACAAATTTATGACAGCAGGTTTGCTTCAGTGTATGCAGTTTCCTGAAAATCACTTTTTGTTGATGATGTTTGATCCGAATTCCTTTACTCTGATTATTTTTGGTTTACCTTCGAAGTGCAGGATGACATGAGAACGATTTGCAGCAAAGGAGAGTCACATTTTAAACTATCATACAACGGCTGGTCCTCTATAGTTACCACTAAATTATATAAACTTTATTTTCAAGATATATCCATTTATCAACATATTGCATTTATAACGGAACTGAATTCACTGGGACTGAGTGAATGTAAGCCGTGGGAATAGCAACAATGAAATTTTAGTAACGTGACGTAGAGTAGTAATTCTTTCAGAAAATCAGGGCTTCCAGTGTAACAAGTATCCCGAGCTGAATATGGATCAGTATACCACTACCCACTATGGCAAGTCGTGTCTCTTCCTTGGAGCCACCAGCACGCCACCAGGACTGATGCAAACACCGATGTTTACTACCCACTTCGTAGCACTTACTTTATGACAGGGTACGGTACAGTCTTCCGCGAAATTAGTTGCTGCCGAAGAAACCCTGACACTAGTGTTTCGATATAACAACAGTTAAACAGTGTCAAATGTTACAAGATGTTCGAAATTCCGAGGAAAATAAGGGTAGGCTATGTGGAGAGACGGATAGTATATAACACGTACGAGAGCCGAGGGGGAATAGTGGAAGTGGAAGACCAAATACGAAGTGCTCGGAATAAAAAGGATATAAGACAAAGATGTAGTAGGTGGAATTAACAGTATAATGAGTACAGAATTTGAACTGCGAGTAAATAGAAAAAGAAATGGTTGAAATGGCTCTGAGCACTATGGGACTTAACATCTGAGGTCACCAGGCTCCCTAGAACTTAGAACTACTTAAACCTAACTAACCTACGGACATCACATACATCCATGCCCGAGGCAGGATTCGAACCTTGACCGAAGCAGTCGCGCGGTTCCGGACTGAAGCACCTACAACCGCTTGGCCACCGCGTCCGGCTAAATAGGAAACTACCAGAGTAATGTGAAGTAGCAGAAATGATAACAGCGAGAAACATCAGGGTTGATGGTCACGAAGCAGATGAAGTAAATGAGCTCTACTACGTAGACAACAAATTAACTAATGAATGACGCAGAAAGAGCATCCAAAACAGACTAGCATTGGCGAAAAGTGCATTCCTGACCAAGATAGGTCTACTAGTTTCAAACATAGGCCTAATTTGAGGAAGAAATTCCTGAGAATCTATGTTTGGAGCATGGCATAGTGTGTTAGTGAAACATGGACTACGGGAAAAACGAAACAGAAGAGACTCGAAACATTGAAGTTGTTATAGACGAATAAGTTGATAAAATCAACCAACCAGTTGCAAAACAAAGATTTGTTAGCCCTTCACCTGAGTTGGGTTATTTCTAAAAATATCTTCTTCAGAAGGGGTAGGCCTTGTTACGTCACATGGTGGTAAATTACATCAGCTAAAGGCGAGCTGCTCTTGTCATATAAAATTAATACAAAATCCAGAAACACCGCATGCCATGGCTTAGGACAGCAGACATATTACATGTAGCGTATGTTAGAATTAATGCATACATGTATTCGCTCACTGATAAAGGCTCTTGTCAACATAAAATTATAACAGGAGTCGAAGAATAAAATATTTACATAACTTAAGCATGTACCAAGCCAGAGACTAAGGCCAACTGTTCTACTCTTCGCCTTCAAGCTTTTATTCAGTACTGCTCTGTTGTGTCTATTGTTTGTTTTCCGTACAGTATTGGATGTACGTTAAAGATGTATGCATTCTCTGGGAGATACCCAGTTTGATAACAGGTACGCCTTTCTACATATAATCTATATACAAACTTTGTAAAATACTGGGATGTCGATGGCATAGTGTGCTTGGAAAGGTACGATACGTCCAGGTTTGATCCGTTTGAGTCGTGTCTGGAGACTGGGAAAAATGACAGCTTAAATGTCTCTGTAAGAGCTGTAATTAGTCTGGTATCATGTGCCTGGTCTCTACTAGTGTGATACGTAGAAGTTGAGCCTAATGCGTGTTTGATTAGCACAGGGAGACGTGCAATAGTTTACATTCCAGTTGGAGTCCAGGAAGCGTGTTTATTTAGAAGCTAGAGTGACAGATGGGCCGATCGTCAAAATACTCGTAGTGTCTATTAAAGGGAAACAAAAATCCGGTTGAATGCCTCAGTCAAAACGCTGTATAAACTTGAATGATAAACTTAGTATTATGTTTCCAACACTCTCTCAAAACATTCTGGGGAGGAGAAGATTAAGGAAAAAATATGCGTCGCTTAATTTGTTGGCTGAATTTCACACGGCCTAGACGATTTGCATACTTGAGATTTGTGGAAAACTGAATGGATACTCTTTCCAAGAAAGTGTAGGTCCTCTCTCTCTCTCTCTCTCTCTCTCTCTCTCTCTCTCTCGCCCATGCACGCGCGCACCCCACCACAAATTCCGCTCCTGTGCCAACCTCTTCATCTCAGCGTAGCACCTCCAAACGGCGTCCGCAATTATTTGCTTTCTCTATAGTTTTCACACTCCACAGCTCCCTCTATCGCATCTACATCTACATCTACATCGATACTGCGCAAGCCACCGTACGGTGCGTTGCGGAGGGTACCCTGTGTCAGTACTGTTCATTTCCTTTCCCGTTCCACTCGCAGACAGAGTGGGGGAAAAACGACTACCTATATGCCTCCATACGAGCCCTAATTTCTCTTCCCTTTTCTTCGTGGTCCTTACGCGCACTATATGTTGGCAGCAGTAGAATCGTTCCGCAGTCAACTTCAAATACAGGTTCTCTAAATTTTATCGATAGAGTTTCTCGAAAAGAACGTAGCCTTTTCTCCATGCATTCCCATTTTTGTGACTGAAGCATCTCTGTAACACTTACGTATAGTTGGAATCTAATGGAAACAAATCTAGCAGCCCACCTCTGAATTTAATCGATGTCTTCCTCCAATCCGACAAGGTATGGATTCATAACACTCGAATAGTATTCAAGAATAGGTTGCACCAGCGTTCTGTATGTGATTCCGTTTACAGGTGAACCACTCTTCCCTAAAATTCTCCCAATAAATCTAAATCCGCCACAGTTCTCACATGCTCGTTCCGTTTCATATCGCTTTGCAACATTACGCACATATACACTCCTGGAAATGGAAAAAAGAACACATTGACACCGGTGTGTCAGACCCACCATACTTGCTCCGGACACTGCGAGAGGGCTGTACAAGCAATGATCACACGCACGGCACAGCGGACACACCAGGAACCGCGGTGTTGGCCGTCGAATGGCGCTAGCTGCGCAGCATTTGTGCACCGCCGCCGTCAGTGTCAGCCAGTTTGCCGTGGCATACGGAGCTCCATCGCAGTCTTTAACACTGGTAGCATGCCGCGACAGCGTGGACGTGAACCGTATGTGCAGTTGACGGACTTTGAGCGAGGGCGTATAGTGGGCATGCGGGAGGCCGGGTGGACGTACCACCGAATTGCTCTAACACGTGGGGCGTGAGGTCTCCACAGTACATCGATTTTGTCGCCAGTGGTCGGCGGAAGGTGCACGTGCCCGTCGACCTGGGACCGGACCGCAGCGACGCACGGATGCACGCCAAGACCGTAGGATCCTACGCAGTGCCGTAGGGGACCGCACCGCCACTTCACAGCAAATTAGGGACACTGTTGCTCCTGGGGTATCGGCGAGGACCATTCGCAACCGTCTCCATGAAGCTGGGCTACGGTCCCGCACACCGTTAGGCCGTCTTCCGCTCACGCCCCAACATCGTGCAGCCCGCCTCCAGTGGTGTCGCGACAGGCGTGAATGGAGGGACGAATGGAGACGTGTCGTCTTCAGCGATGAGAGTCGCTTCTGCCTTGGTGCCAATGATGGTCGTATGCGTGTTTGGCGCCGTGCAGGTGAGTGCCACAATCAGGACTGCATACGACCGAGGCACACAGGGCCAACACCCGGCATCATGGTGTGGGGAGCGATCTCCTGCACTGGCCATACACCACTGGTGATCGTCGAGGGGACACTGAATAGTGCACGGTACATCCAAACCGTCATCGAACCCATCGTTCTACCATTCCTAGACCGGCAAGGGAACTTGCTGTTCCAACAGGACAATGCACGTCCGCATGTATCCCGTGCCACCCAACGTGCTCTAGAAGGTGTAAGTCAACTACCCTGACCAGCAAGATCTTCGGATCTGTCCCCCATTGAGCATGTTTGGGACTGGATGAAGCGTCGTCTCACGCGGTCTGCACGTCCAGCACGAACGCTGGTCCAACTGAGGCGCCAGGTGGAAATGGCATGGCAAGCCGTTCCACAGGACTACATCCAGCATCTCTACGATCGTCTCCATGGGAGAATAGCAACCTGCATTGCTGCGAAAGGTGGATATACACTGTACTAGTGCCGACATTGTGCATGCTCTGTTGCCTGTGTCTATGTGCCTGTGGTTCTGTCAGTGTGATCATGTGATGTATCTGACCCCAGGAATGTGTCAATAAAGTTTCCTCTTCCTGGGACAATGAATTCACGGTGTTCTTATTTCAATTTCCATGAGTGTATTTAAACGACTTGGCTGTGTCAGGTAGAACACTAGTAATACTGTATCCGAAAATTACACACATAATCTTCCTACTCATCCGCATTAACTTGTTTTCTTCCTCATTTAGAACTAGCTGCCATTCATCAAACAAACAGGATATTTTGGTTAAGTCGTTTTTTACCTTCGTCCACTCACTCAATTTCGACACATTACCTTACATCACTGCATCATCAATAAACTACCGCGTATTGCTGCCAACCCTGTCCGTCAAATCATGTGTGCATACAGAGAACAACAGCGGACCTCTCACACTTCAGTGGGGCACTCCTTACGATAGTCTTGTCTCTGATGAACACTCGCCGTCGAGGACAACATACTGGGTTATGTTATTTATGAAGTCTTCGAGCCACTCACATATCTGTGAACTTATTCAATACCCACGTACCTTCGTTAACAGCCTGATACGGGGTACCGTGTAAAATGCTTTATGGAAATCTAGAAATATGGAATAATCATCTTGGGATTGAAGCTCTTTTTTTCTGTGTTTGCTTTAACAATATGAATGTTTTTGGATAGGGTCTGCCTTTAGCAAAACACAATTTTGTATTTAACCCAAACATGTTTCACTGCAGCTGCAGCATCTTCAGTGGGCTTTTATTTTTCATCTGTTAAAGATAAAGAATATTCTTTACTGTTTGTATGCATGTAACTATTATTTTTTAAATCGTAATTACAGATGTAAGGAAAAACACATAAATTATGAATTCATACCTTTTTACCACATGGTGTGTTTTTTCTGATGTTGTGTTTCTACAGTGATTGTTAAAGGAAATAAATTGATTTGAAAACTGTTATTTCTATACCTGAAATTAATTAATTCAATGTGTGTGTGTGTGTGTGTGTGTTTGTGTGTATGGAATTTGCCTGTTGTTCTTCATCCAAAGTTCTCAGTATATACGTGAGAGAATGCCAAGCTGAGTTTCACACGAGCTGTACTTTCTAAAACAATTTAGATTCGTGGACATAAGCTTCCCAGTCTTAAGAAAATTGGTTGTAATCGACATGAGAATATGTTCAAGGATTCTGCAGCAAGCAGAATTCAGAGATGTTGCTCTTTAATTTTTCGAGTCCGTTCTTTTACCCTTGTTATAAACTGGAGTGAAATTTAAAACTTCGGCTTTTTTCTAAGGTGTCACGGTGGTAATTGTTGTATACTTCGCGCATAGATCTTTTCACTGACGCCCAAACCTCGCTTGTCGTCATTTGCGCGTTCCCTCTTGAACTGAGAGTGCAGCAGCCTCTGCTTCCTCAGCATACTCGGATTTTTTTTATTAAACCATGGTGCATCTTTTCCATCCTTCATTCACTTACTAGCCACATGACTCTCCAGACCACCATTTACAATCTGCTCATACTTTGCCCATAATTCCTCTACATCCATCTTACCGGAACTAAGTGACGCCAATTCACTGTCTATGTGAGATACTAATACTGCTTGCCTGCTGTATTTAGCAGAAACACTCTCCCAACCTTCTTGTCTGATTTATTAACTTTCGTTATCATAGTTGCTATAATGACATCATAATCGCAAATCCCCGTTTCTACACTGACATTGTCGATAAGGTCCAACCCATTTGTAGCTACATGGGCTAAGATATTTCCATTGCTTGAGGGCTGCCGAGCTAGGTGTTGAAGACAGTTCACAAGAAACGCGTTCAACAGTATTTCGCATTACTCTCTGTAACCTCCCCCCTGCAGTGAATCCATAGACATCCCAGTCTACATTCGATAGGTTGAAATCTCCTCCAACTGGTATTGCATGGTCTGCGTATTTACGCGCTATTGACCCTAAAAATCGGGTGGCCGGTGAAAACATCCAACAATTAACTTGGTTTCACCTACACCTGTTATTTGTTCGGGTTTCAGCCAGCCCTCGGTCCAAAGAACAATTTGAGCGCGAGAATTGTCCTGGAGGACAGTATATTTGGGAACTTTATTACGAATACTTCGACAGTTTACTGATAAAATTATGAGTCGAAGTGTCTTTATTCTGAATTCCATTCGGCTTCCCTTGCTACATAACGACTAGCAAATGTTCATCAGAGTATCTAAAAAAAAAAAAAAAATCTGGGCAGAACATCCTCATTCCTTAATTCCTTACCTTATCAGTCCATCTAATTTTCAGTATTCGTCTGTAGCATCACATCTCCAGTACTTCGATTTTCTTCTTCTCCCGTTTCCCCACAGTCCATATTTCACTACTGTAGAATCATATGCTTCAAACGTACATTCCCAGAAATTTCTTCCTCAAATTTAGTTTCCATACCAGTAGGCTTCTCTTGGCCAGGAATGCCCTTTTTGCCAGCGCTAGTCTGCTTTTTATGTCCTCCTTCCATAATGGGTTATTTTGCTGCCTAGGTAACAGAATTCCTTAACTTCTGATGATTCCTGCCAGTATGTTTGCTCTCCATGCGTTTTGGTGGCGTTAAGATTTAGGAGTAAACGTATATTTGTGCTGTTCGCATTCGTTCTCATTACTCATTTTGTGAAATCTCTATTTAAAAGTAGTGGCCGAATTACTGATTATAATGAGGTCAATTTAAAGTCGTTGATGTTGGCTACATTACTTTTCCTTGAAAGTACCTTTTATGAGTCAGTAAAAAAATCTATCTATTTTGAAACATAATTACCGATGTAAGAAACTGATTTAGTTTCGTGACACTGCCACGTTTTACTGGAGAAGAGAACTAAAGTGCTCAGTGCATGCCCCAGAGCACACACACACATGCACACTGCTACTCCTTATTGCATTTGGCAATCGCTGGTACATCAGTTGCAGTTGCAACGACTATAAAAGAGTTGATTAGTGCGAGGAGATTAAAATAGTCATGGAAAGCGCTTATGTAGTCAGGTTTCGTTTCCACAGCACGCAACGTTCTGGAAAAGATGCAATAACTTTTGTGGGACCCAGTAATTTGTTAATAATCGCGTGATGAATGGTATTTTCTTCTACATAGGGTTGAATGTTGTCAGACACGTTCTGTTTCATTCCTTTGCATTAGTCAGGGCACCGGCAACCATGCCTCCGTTCAACCAAAACACTCAAAAGCTATTCCGAACAACCTCTGGAATTTGTTTATACTAACTAACTCTTCATAAAATATTCTTGTCCAAACTCTTGAATTTTATTGAGGTAGTTCAGATTTACCATGCAAACTACCAAGGACAGTCCGCTTTTTTCATGCATATTGGCGTTTTTCTACAGATCAGTTCCTTATACAATTAAACAAATATTCATGGTCTTTCTACTAATGTTCTGAAGTGCTAATAATACACTACTGGCCATTAAAATTTCTAAACCACGAAGGTGACTTGCTACAGACGCGAAATTTGACCGACAGGAGGAAGATGCCTTGATATGCAAATGATTAGCTTTTCAGAGCATTCACACAAGCTTGGCGCCGGTGGCAACACCTACAACTTGCTGACATGAGGAACGTTTCCAGCCGATTTCTCTTAAGAAAAAGCAGTTGACCGGCGTTTCCTGGTGAAACGTTGTTGTGATGCCTCGTGTAAGGAGAAGAAATGCGTACCATCACGTTTCCGACTTTGATAAAGGTGCGATTGTAGCCTAATGCGATTGCGGTTTATCGTATCGCAACATTGCTCCTCGCAATGGTCGAGATAAAATGACTGTTAGCAGAATATGGAATCGGTGGGTTCAGGATGGTAATACGAAACGCCGTGCTGGATCCCAACGGCCTCGTATCACTAGCAGTCGAGATAACAGGCATCATATCCGCATGGCTGTAACGGATCGTGCAGCCACGTCTCGATCGCTGAGTCAACAGATGGGGACGTTAGCAAGACAACAACCATCTGCACGAACAGTTCGACGACGTTTGAAGCAGCATGGACTATCAGCTCGGAGACCATGGCTGCGGTTACCCTTGACGCTGCATCACAGACAATAGCGCCTGCGATGGCGTACTCAACGACGAACCTGGGTGCACGAATGGCACAACGTCATTTTTTCGGATGAATCCAGGTTCTGTTTACAGCATCATGATGGTCGCATCCGTGTTTGGCGATATCGCGGTGAACGCACATTGGAAGCGTGTATTCGTCATCGTCATACTGGCGTATCACACGGCGTGATGGTATGGGGTGCCATTGCTTAGACGTCTCGGTCACCTCTTGTTCGCATTGAAGGTACTTTGAACAGTGTACGTTACATTTCAGATGTGTTACGACCCTTGGCTCTACCCTTCATTCGATCCCTGCGAAACCCTACATTTCAGCAGGATATTGCACGACCGCATGTTGCAGGTTCTGTACGGGCCTTTCTGGATACAGTAAATGTTCGACTGCTGCCCTGGCCAACACATTCTCCAGATCTCTCACCAACTGAAAACGTCTGGGCAATGGTGGCCCAGCAGCTGGCTCGTCACAATACGCCAGTCACTACTCTCGATGAACCGTGGTATCGTGTTGAAGCTGCATGGGCAGCTGTACCTGTACACGCCTTCCAAGCTCTGTTTGACACAATGCCCAGGCGTATCAAGACCGTTATTACTGCCAGAGGTGGCTATTCTGGGTACTGATGTCTCAGGATCTATGCACCAAAACTGCGTGAAAATTTAATCACATGTCAGTTCTAGTATGATATATTTGTCCGATGAATACCCGTTTATCATCTGCATTTCTTCTTGGTGTAGCAATTTTAATGGCCAGTAGTGTAGTAAAACAGCACACTTTCATGCTCAAATACTCGTACATGCTGGCGAAGCAGAGTTGAAATAGAGACTATGGACACACCGAATATACAACGTAGTGGTGGAGGTGTGAGGGCTGCTGTGGTTTCCGACAGGTGTTGCTGATCTGGACGATGGCGGAGCAAGGCAAGCGCGCGTGCAGCCTGGCCTGTGGCTCTCGATCGGCAGTCTGCGGACACCTGCGGCCACGCACGCCGGGTCGCCTACCCGCCGAGGCGCAGCGCGAGCTCTCGCTGCTAGCCGACTGCCTGGCACCGCCGCAAGGAATCGACTGCTGCATCTCCGCCGCTGGCTTCTTCGGCGTGCGCCTGCAACTGCTGGGAGACATGGTCGCTGGACTCACCATGCTGCTTGTCATACTGCTCCAGACACACGTCTGGTGATCAGGCACCAAAATTTCTTGTGCTCTGACGATTTAATACTGGGTGCACTGCATTTTCCGCTAATTATCAATGACATTTCACCTGCGCTTCTAAAATATTGATGGCAGTGCGAAGAATGTTTCTGCGGCATATGAACTACGTCTTTCATTCATCCTCCGATCACATCAAAAGTTGGTTAGCAATCATTTCCAAGGAACTGATCCTAGTAATATCCCAGATGGAATCAAATTTTCCCCAAGGAAAAAAGAAATAGCGAAAGATCTCTGCAGAATTTTGGAAGAGCAATGAATCTGGGAACGACAGCTACAAAATTTAAAATGTCACGACTGCGAATTTTACACAATAAAATAAGCCGTAGTGCCCTCGTCAAAAGTGATTCTTTGTTAAACCCAATGTTTCGTCCATATCTGCAGAGAGAACGTGTAGAAAAGTGATTGTAGTTTCTATGAAGGTCTGATGGACGGAGCGATTCGAACTTTGGACGAGTTTACAGACCTCCTCCCCCACTCCCGCCCCCTTCCCCCCATGAAAGTATCCTTCACAGATGGGGATGAAACGCTGGATTTCTGTAAGAAATTCATGCTATAACGGCACAATAACCGGATTACTTTAATAAATGGAAACAACAGACAATCGCAGCATGCACGAATTCTCTTGCCTTCACGGAATTCAAAATTTGGAAAAATATTACAACGTTAAAAAAAACCGAAGCTAGTAGTTTCTTTCGATATTTCGAATCCTTAAACGTGGTGACGTGGTTCAAAATGACACATAAAGTAATGACTAGAGATGTATCAAGCTAGCCACGAAAGATTGCGAAAGACATGTTTTTAGTGTTCGCCTATTTGGTCCTGGCAGTCCTTCCAGTGCTTAATTACGATGAAAACCACTGGATAGATAAGATGGTCAAAACTGCTACATTAATTGATTTCTTAGTGCCTAATCTCGCATGTCAAAGATTACTCATCTTCCACAATTGTAATACAAGGTCTCATACTTCCGGCAACTTGCCTAAGAATGACATTAAATATTTCTCCACCTTCTTCCACGTTTTCACAGTTCTACTTTTGAGAAGACTAGCAAACAATCAATTCGCATATCAAGAGAATGATTATCTATTATCTCACTCTTGGCACATTTCAACTCTCCTCCTTCTGCTCTGCAGTGAACCGTTACTTCTGTTGATGCTTTCTACATTCCTATGTATTTTTTGCTCCTCACCCCCATCTAATCTGTTAATGTAACCCTACTATTTCGTGTTGTTCTACAAGCTAATCAACGTCTGCCCCAAATCTGATTCTTCTACTGACACCATAACATTCAGTTGTCTGTCGTTATTCTCATTGCTCAGAAACATTTAGATGAAATCAGATAGCGCAGTGTTAACTACAGCGTTTGAAAATATCACACAATCATTATTACACCTATTATTATTAATATAGTTATGATTAATAAATACTAATATATTAAATTATTATATACTACATCATGTACCATGTATACTTAGTTAAATTACATCTAGTACTATCGTTATTAATTCTTCTTCTTATACTGCACATACTGAAATTAAAATTTACGAAGGACATCCAGGCGTTAGTTTTTTATCATAATCATCACTAGAAATGTTCGGTTTTGTCAGGATTATTGAAAGCTCTGTACATGTTACTACAGTGATCTAAGAAAAGTGATATTTCTTGGAATGTTGCACAGGAAATAGTTTGTTTG
Source organism: Schistocerca nitens (assembly GCF_023898315.1). Lineage (NCBI taxonomy): Eukaryota > Metazoa > Arthropoda > Insecta > Orthoptera > Acrididae > Schistocerca > Schistocerca nitens. The sequence continues at coordinate 547,847,673 of NC_064620.1, read as the reverse complement.
CAGATCATTGACAACAGGGAATCCGGCATTCTTCAAAATCTGAAAGCAAAGGGTTTATCCTATTTATGAATACCTACTAACATAAGTTCAAATGTGATAATTTGAGAAAGCAGTCTGACATAACGCACTCCTTTTCCTGTGGGGAGCTCTTTAGAGTTAATGCAAAAGTATACGTAATTAGTGAGTGAACTTTAGCTTCAGGTATTACCTACCAAGCAAACCACCAAGCGAGATGTAATAATAAGGAGTAGGATTCACTGGCGTATGTACGTTGGTTCACATCTCCGCCCAGTCATCCACATTTAAGTTTTCCATAATTTCCCTAAATAGCTTTAGACGAATGTTGAGATGGCTCAGTTCAAATACCGTGACCACTTTCCTTTTTTTTAACAATCCTAATTCACAGCTTGTAGTCCATCTATAATGACCTAATTGTCATTTACCTTCCTTTTCTTTTATTTATTTGCTCGCTTAGCACTCGCTGCTTCACTCGTGTAGACTGTATGGTCTGCGTAGTTTTCTTTTCGTTTCTTTTATCGAGTTTTTCTGTTCTTACAAACTTCAATATCTAAGCTTTTCACGCTAATTAAGGCCATAGAAGCAACGTCCTTCCCGAATGTTCTTCTGACTTAAAAGCGATTCTAGTAGATGCAGTCCATGATGTTTCTTAATCATGGCTTTTGTTGCTCAGATGGTTCAAATGGCTCTAAGCACTATGGGACTTAACATCTGAGGTCATCAGTCCCCTGGACTTAGAAATACTTAACCTAACTAACCTAAGGACATCACACACATCCATGCCCGAGGCAGGATTCCAACCTGTGACCTTAGGAGTAGCGTGGTTCCGGAGTGAAGCGCCTAGAACCGCTCGGCCATACCTTTTGTGTTCTTGCGATATTTCCATAGTACGTTTTATCCTCCGTCACATTCCTTACATCGAACCAATAAGCGAAATAACAGTTTTCATTAATTAGCTCCAAACTTTTTTTTAATAAAACGAAATCTTTTCCTAAAAAATGTCATCCCCTATTTCACCCCCTTAGGTGTTCACTTTCAACAAATGCTGAAACACATAGTTTTTTTATTTATGACTGAGAAACAAAATACTAATCTTTATAGTTGTATCTTCAAGTCTGCCTTAACAGCTATATATTTTCAAAAGCTCTTTAATCCTTTACGTCACTCACTAGGGAGAGGAATTTCGACAACCATTCCTAAACTATGCGTACATTATAAGATCCACATCCTAAGAACTTATCCTTAGCGGTTTGGGCTAGGGGATGATGAGTCATTTAATCAGTTTGGCCTTACTTCAGCTCCTTCTGGCCTGAATTTCCGAAAGCCGTAAAACATGTATTTTTTTATTTGTAACCGAGAAGTCAAATTCAATTTTTCATAGATTTAGCTTTAAAATGCTTACATAATAAAATATTTCATAAAATATTTCAGTCTTTATTTCACCACCTTAGGGGCTGAATTTCTGAAAACACTGAGACACGTATGATTTTGGTTGAAACCGAGAAGTCAATTGCCAATTTTTGTAGATGTAGCTTTAAAAATAGTTTAGTAATTCTTTAATAATGGTTTATTTTCAAAAAAGTGTCACCCACTATTTCATCCCTACAGGGGTTACATTTCCAAAAATGCTGAAACCTGTGGTTATTTATGACCGATAACCAAAATTTTTAGTAGGCCTAGTTTCAAAATCGATTTAGAAGCGAAATATTGTCACAAAGTTTTCCATCCCCTAATTCGAAAAATGTCTTACTAAACGACGCCTGCAGTATAAGTTTCCATCCTTAGTGGTTGGGACTGGGAGATAATGATGAGTGAATGAGTTGGTCAGTCAATCCGGACATTGCCTTTTGCATATAGAGATTTTTCCAGAGAACGGATATACCGAATACAATACTGAGACTTGGACCTGTTAGGACCGTTTAGAGAATTTCTCTTTTGCTTTGAGCATAGAGTACCTCACGACCCATAGCACACAGATACAAGGGACGATCAAAAAGTTTCTGTTTGAGGGCGTTGCTGCAACGTATATGCAACATAGCACCGACACTTAGTCAAGGGATTAAAGTCTTTCCGACGTGGGTGTGGTAAACGCTGAAACGTGAACTATGTGGACGTTTTAACCAAACGAGCGAGAAAAGGACCAGCGTGCTGTTATTCTTTTCTTGGCTGTCGAGGACAAACAGCGGTAAATGAAGAATATTTAGGCCAGCACGTATGTCGAAAACCACCGTTATGGACCAGTGCGATAAAGCGTGCTGTTGCTTCCTTATAACGCACCACCTTATATCATAAATATCGTGGAGTAGAAGTTGTGCCAAATGAAGTGGCAGACATTCGCGCTCCAGTGCTATAGTCTTGATTTCACCCCATAACATTATCACGCCTTCGATCCCCTAAACAAGGCCTTGAATGGTTGACGATTCCTGTCGGACGTTGATGTGCACCAGACAGTCAAGGACTTCTTCACGCAGAAGGACACAGTGTGCTACCAAATGGCTACCGTCAAATTCGTGCCCTCCTGCTCAGGGTGATTTTGCTTGATTGACATACCGATTCTTGACTGTACGTTCTTCGAACGGACACTTTTTGATCTACCATTACGTTAGGCCCTTGTCTATACCCAGCCCTAGCATACAGTTGTCTAACATGATTTATCTGCAATTATCGCGTAACCTAAAAATTTAAAAACAATGTCACACATTTTTACTGCAATCCCAATCGGCTCAAAAGCGTTAATCAGTCTTACAAATCGCTCCCACCGGGCAGAAAGGCAGTATAAATATACTCCTAAAACACGAAGGCAAGCACCATTCCGCAAAACCAGAAACGGCTGACCTCAATGGTACACTTACTCCCTACGACCGACTTCCACCTTTACAACATGACTGTGAAATATCTAATGCTTTGAGTTACTCTCTATAATGCATCTAAATGTCAAAAATAACCCCTCTCTCTCCAACCCATTACGTTGTTGCATTAAGTTCTTAGAGGTTTGGTTTCTCACGTTGTTATTCCGATTGCTACGGGCTTATTTACCGATTTTCATTTATTATTTGTGGTTCACTGTTGCTCTTTGAGTTCATATGTTGATATTTTGTCATGTTGAGGTAGTGAGGTGAGCCGTGGTCGGTAGTAAATGAAATACCAACTGGAGACCTCTGGGCATTTCCGATTTATTCTTCTGATTTAGTTAAGTAGAGGGGTGACAGCAGCAGGGGCAGAAAGAAACATTTATGCCCTGTGTGGGGGTAACACCACTGGATAGAACACAAGGAGAAAATTGTTTTCTCATTTTGAGGTGGATCGTTTTGAGATTAGTGACTCCCCATGTACAAGGAAGACTTTCGCGGTTTGATGGGGAGCATTTACACGCACTAATACACAATGACCCACGTCTATGTACTCGAGAATTGGCACATGTGATGAACTGTCATCATTCCACCCTCGTGCGATATTTTCATGCACTGAGGAGGGTTGAAAAATAGGTTGTGTGGATACCGCATGATCCAAGCCAAAATCACAAAAATCTGCATCTCTGCTTGTTCGCCGTCAACTGGCTCGTGAACGACAATGTCCATTTCTATTCTGTATTGTTAGTAGTAAATAGAAACAGTGTCTTTATGCTAAAAGAAGGAAAAAAGGAACGGTTGAGCCCAAAGAAAACAGCAGCTCCCCGACAGAAACCTGCGCTCATTCACAAAGGATGATGTAATGCATCTGGTGGAAAGGCGACGATGTGACGTACTTCGAATTACTTCCCCGAGTCATAACAATTACTTCTGACATTTATTGTCAACTACTGGGTCATCTTGCAGACGCATTTCAAGACCAACGACCAGAACGACTGCCTGAAGTGACGCTACTCAACGAAAACGCCCTCCCGCAGTCCGCTAGATTGAGCAAAAGCATTATATAGGCGTTGGGTAGGGGTCATTGAGCGTCAGCCTTATTTATCTGGTACTATGCCCTCAGATTTTCATCCTATCCGACACCTATCGAAAAACCTCCAAGGACCTTCTTTTTTATGAAAATATGCTCCGCACATGATTAGACAAGTTTTTCACTTGAGAAACTCGTGATTTCTATACTCGCAGAATCTAAAATGTACCCGAGCGTTGCAGACTGTTGTAAATAGTGTATTTTTTGGTTTGTTTTTTGTTTTATTAAATCTTATGGGACTTAATTGCTAAGGTCATCAGTCCCTAAGCTTACACAATACTTAACCCAAATTATCCTAAGGACGAACACTCACACACCCATGCCCCAGGGAGGACTCGAACCTCCGCCGAGATCAGCCGCACAGTCCATGACTGCAGCCCCTTAGACCGCTCGTCTAATTCCTGCAAATAGCGAAAGAGAATGTATTATTGATGACTTAAGTTTGTTTGAATGGTGAAAGAGATAATACATTGAAGCGCTAAAGACAGTGGTATGGGCAAGCGTTCTATGTAAACAGGCAGAATGGGGCGCTGCGGTCGGCAACGCCTGTATAAGACAAGAAGTTTCTTGTGCAGTTGTAAGATCTGTTACTGCAGCTACAATGGCAGGTTATCAACATTGAAATGAGCTTGAACGTGGTGTTATACTCGGCGTACGAGCGATGGGACACAGCATATGTTCAAATGTGTGTGAAATCTTACGGGACTTAACTGCTAAGGTCATCAGTCCCTAAGCTTACACACAACCTAACTTATCCTAAGGACAAACACACACACACATACCCATTCCAGAGGGAGGACTCGAACCTCCGCCGGGCCAGCCGCACAGTCCATGACTGCGGCGCCTTAGACCGCTCCGCTAATCCCACGCGGCGGACACAGCATCTCCAAGGCAGCGATGAAGTGGGGATTTTCCCGTAAGACCATTTCACCAGTGTACCGTGAATGTCACGAGTCCATCAAAATATCAAAAACCCGACGTTCCTGCGGCCGAAGAAAGGTCCTGCATGAACAGGACCAAGAGAAGAGGAAGAGATGAGGAAGAGAATCGTTCAACGTGACAGAAGTGTAACGCTTCCGCAGATTGCTGCAGATTTCAATGCTGGGCCATCAAAAGTGTCAGCGTGCGAAACATTCAACGAAACATCATCGATATAGGCTTTCGGAGCCGAAGACCAACTCGTGTACGCCTCGCCTGGACCCCGTCAACACCGACATTGCACTGTTGCTGACTGGAAACATGTTGTTGGTCGGACTAGTATGGTTTTAAATTTTATCAAGCGGATGGGCGTGTACGGATATGGAAGCAACCTCATGAATCCATGGACCCTGCATATGAGCAGGGGACAGTTCAAGGCGATGGAGACTTGTAATTGTGTGGGGCGTGTTCAGTTGGAGTGATATGAGGCCCCTGATAAGTCTAGATACGTCTCAGACAGGTGAAAAGTACGTAAGCATTTTCTCTGATCACTTTCTCCGATTCATATCCATTGTGTATTCCGACGGGCATGTCCGAAAGAACAGACATGCTCTTCATATAGAGGGTGATCAAAAAGTCAGTATAAATTTGAAAATTTAATAAACCACGGAATAATGTAAATAGAGAGGTAAAAATTGACACACATGCTTGGAATGACATGGGGGTTTATCAGAACATAAAAAAACACCCCGTATTTGCTAGACACGTGAAATATCTCTTGTGCGCGTCGTTTGGTGATGATCGTGTGCTCAGCCGCCACTTTCGTCATGCTTGGCCACCCAGGTCCCCAGGCCTCAGTCCGTGCGACTATTGGCTTTGGGGTTACCTGAAGTCGGTGTATCGTGATCGACCGACCACTCTATGGAAGCTGAAAGACAACATCCGACGCCAATGCCTCACCATAACTCCGGGCATGCTTTACAGTGCTGTTCACAACATTATTCCTCGACTACAGCTGTTGTTGAGGAATGATGGTGGACATATTGAGCATTTCCTGCAAAGAACATCATCTTTGCTTTGTCTTACTTTGTTCTGCTAATTATTGTTATTCTGATCAGATGAAGCGCCATCTGTTGGACATTTTTTGAACTTTTGTATTTTCTTGGTTCTAATAAAACCTCAAGTCATTCCAAGCATGTGTGTCAATTTGTACCTCTCTATATACATTATTCCGTGATTTATTCAGTTTTCTAATTTATACTGACTTTTTGATCACCCGGTATATATATATATAGTTAAGGCTCACCGGCCATTTGACGATTTTCTTCTGTGCGAATACACAAACAATGCTCGAACTCTTACGGGAGTCGGCGGTAAAGCCGCGAGTAATGAGTACAATGGGCAGGGGCACCATGAATATAGTGCGGGACAATAAGTTGCAAAAGTGGGTCTCACTGGAGATGTGACAGAGATAAGTCCCTGCAGTCGCACTCACCTCTGTGTCCTGGGTGGCTCAGAAGGATAGAGCGTCTGCCATGTAAGCAGGAGATCCCGGCGGGGGCACACATTTTCAACTGTCCCCGTTGATTTATATCAACACCTGTATGCAGCTAGGGGTATTCATTTCATTGTAATTTCCTTACAAAGAGCTGCATGGTCACCGATGGCATGGCCGAAAGAACAGATACCATCTTCATACATGAATCTTTTTTGATGTGTTTATATTCACCCTCGAGAAATGAACGACATGCGACGCGCGACGACGCTCAATTATCGACGCCTTTTTAACCAAATTAGGGCCGGAATTGCAAATCAGCGCTTGCGATCCCTCAACATCGTTCAGCGGGCGTATTATGCCAATGTATACCTTGCGTCCCGCATACCGCATGTCGCCCAACGCTACCCCTTCCGAAACCCTTGGCTCGTAGCATTATGGCAGCGCTGGGATACTTCGTCACCGCTGGTGTGTTACTGAAGATCAGATACGTATCTCTTACCCTCCCCAAGGAAAAAGGTGGTCTCGGTGTAGTTAACGTCCATGATAGGGCAATTGCCCTCTACGTTAGCTCACATTTATGTCTGCTGCGCCGTCGTCCTACGAGCCTCACGAGTGTGCTTCTGACGGCGCTACGACCTGCTTCACTAAGAGCGCCCGTGTCACTACAGGACACCCCTCTTTTATGTAGGACGTTTCTATTTAGAACAAAGTTACTGTAGTGTAGTGCTCACGACACCACGATTGGCCACAACTCGACGCCTATACCACGACATGCTGCAACGCCGCCCCCTAAATATGGTCGAACTAAAATATCCTGTACACGACGCCATGCTTGATTCCCATGTTGTTTCCCAATGGTACGTAGTCGTTCATGGGAAGCGGGTGACGCAAGAACGTCTCTACAATATCCACATGGCAGAATCTCTCAATTGTGTGGGTTGTAATACAGTAGATTCTGACGAGCACCGTCTCAGCTGTGGAGAGGCGGAACCGGTTTGGCACCTTGTGCGGCAGATGCTGGCTTATCTCTTGCGAGTTAGACCGGAGCATATATCTGCACGCACGTTATTGTTTCCGGATGAGACATTTTACCCCAAGACTCGAACCAACTCCGTCACCTGGATACGTGGACATGGGGTCCATTACCTCTGTCGTGACGGACACAAGAATTTTGTTGTCTTCTGGCTCTATTTGCAAGAAAGACATCATGTTATTTCCGGACACACCAGATATCGACAGTGCTTCCCAAACTACCTACGGAGTGCCTTTCACAGCCCGCCGTGTAACTGGAATGTTCCAGGCAGTGGTAGATGACGACAGAACGAACTGCAAACGATCATATATTGAACAATCTTTACCAGTGGGCGCAGTCGCTGGGAAGCCTAACTACGAAGTAATGGCTTTATTTTTATGTTTACAATCTTCGATGGTGTCTTGAAAGGTATGTGCTGAGATTCGATCAGGATAGAGCCGGTGAAAAATGTCGATAGTTCCCGACCGCAAGGTTGGACGAGTAGTACATCTTCGAGTAGTAAGATCTTTGACAGCTAACAGAGCTATGTGCACGCGGTAAAAAGTTTGAGTAGTGGTGAGGAGATGCGCACAGACAGCAGACATGTTTCGAGTCGGAGCTAGATGCCTGCAGGAGGCAGCCGGGTCGTGACAGCATCAAAGTAAGGATTGGCGCTACGCACATAATAAGCTATATGTTGAGAGAAACTCGGCACATACCTGGGGAAACTAGAAAGAATAATTAATAAAATAGGTTTTCTTTGGTTAAATAATGTCTAAAAGCTAGATAGAAATCGCATTGTTGATGCAATAAGCGTTTTGTGAAACTTTCTCGTAAATCCATGGTATAGAAGTTTTTTTTTAGTTTTTCACATGTGCCTTAAAAGTTTGAACAATAAATATTTTTTAGATAAAATTAGAGTTTCATCTCACACGTTATGTCGTTCTTCGCATCCTGTGCTTGCATTGAACCAAAAGGTACATCAAAGTAAAGTTCCCATGAGTAAAGCTAATAATTTCATTTATCAGAGTAAAATAATCTATATGCCATTGCACAGTTGGCAAATTATTCAGATCACGACAGAATTTTTATTAAGTAACAAACAGGACCAAGATGAGTAAATTTATCTAGAATGACAATTTTATGCCATTGCACTACGGCTGAGTTGAATATATGTTTTATTATCGGCTAAACGGGAAGGAGTGCACGAGCTAAGTCCACAGACGCAGTCAGATGCAGGTTGCTGGCCTTCATTTATTTTTACCAGTAAACTTTCATGCAGTCAGATGTGTATTTTGAGTATTAATTTTCCAAAAATATTTTCATGCAGTCAGATAAAGTTCAGTTCAGTTAAATACGCAGTCAGATGCAAGTTTTATTAACGACTAAAGCAGTCACATGCAGTTCAGTCTAGTTTAAATAGAGAATTTTTATTAACAACACTTTCAGTCTTCATTCTGTTTTAGTTTTCCAGGCTTGATTAACTATGACTGTTCGCACATTGATATCTATATAAACCAAGGAAAAAAAAAGGATACCATCTTCATACAAAAATCTTTTTGTTTGTGTGTATATTCACCCTAGAGAATACAGACAGGCATTCATACAGACACGTGAGTGTACTTGACTTCGCTACTGGACGTAGGCACTCGGGCATTTTAATTATCCGCTGACGGTATCGCTACGATATTATCGCAGTGTTTGCCGCGCGCGCAAAGAGCTGGCGACCCGGCGGAATGCCGGCGGCGGAGTTGCGACGCGCTGACCGGAATCCATGATACCCTGTTTGCCGGGTAACAAGCTCTGCTATTGAATTTTCGGATAATCAAGCAATTCCCGAGCGCGTTTAATAAAGCACGAGAGGATCGTTAATACTTCATAACCGATCGCGATGACGGTGGGCGTGGCGCGTTGTAGCTCGGACGGCAAGCGGTCAACCCTGCGTCCGCGCGGTATCTTTTTTTTATCCACCTAACTCGTGCATTACTCCGGCTCGAATACATTAATTCGGTCAACAGTGCGGACACGCAGCCTGCACATCGGAAAGCTGTCAAAACGTCAAAAGGTGCAAGCGCAATCCATCAGATATTCAACGAGTCCGGCCGCCTGGGCGATGATGGACAATACCAGTAACATTCATTCAAGCTAACGGTGACTGTACAGGTCATATCGTTTTCGAAGATAAACATTGAGTAAATGAAGTAATTACTCGAAGTGAAGTTTTGTAATAAATTCTGTACCAAACCCAACCACAGCAACGTTTAAACCCAATAAATGTCCTGCGAGATAGTACCATGCGGAGTATCTTCGTAAATATGCAATTTTATCAAGAATTATTTAAACGCGAACATTTTTTAGGTTAGGCTTTGCCGTGAGTGTTACTGACATTAAATCAAACAAGTTCACTGTTACCAGTAACCGTTTTATTTATTTCCACGACGCGTTTCGAAGGTTTAAACCTCCATCATCGGGTGGATTTACATTAGTTAGTATTACATTTGTGTGTGTGTTGTGTTACGATTTTTTTTTTGGAGGAACATGTGGCACTGCCTAGTGGAGAAACAAGACACGGTTTCAGAATATGGTTTAGGATTATTTTTGACAAAAATTAAACTGATATCTAATGGTAAACATTAAATAGGTAAACTAGAGTACCTCCAGTGGTCACAGGACCCTTTTGCTGTCGTAACACATCACATGTATACTGCCACATTTGTAAACAAGTATGGCGACTGAAATGAGCTGGGTGAAAGGTACGTATAGCAGAAACGAACCTCCTCCTAAGTAGCTATCAGTCGTACTCATGGCATTACTGTATTTATGTATTCTTCTACTATGCCCGATGGCATACAAACGTTGTTGCTTAAAAATTTCTTATTAACAGAACTGCGTATTTCAATAATAAATGTTTATCGTTCTGCACATTAATAGCGCAGACCTAACTCCACTACAACTTGTCGTAACCCTGTTGACTAAATTAGAGAACGAGTATTCGAAGAAACCTGCGTGACTACTATGACGTTATAAATGCGTACCTGATATAGGGATTATGAGAAAAGATAACGGAGGTTAGCCGGCCGAAGTGGCCGTGCGGTTAAAGGCGCTGCAGTCTGGAACCGCATGACCGCTAAGGTCGCAGGTTCGAATCCTGCCTCGGGCATGGCTGTTTGTGATGTCCTTAGGTTAGTTAGGTTTTTACTAGTTCTAAGTTCTAGGGGACTAATGACCTCAGCAGTTGAGTCCCATAGTGCTCGGAGCCATTTGAACCATAACGGAGGTTAGGGAGCGCACTAAAGCAAAATAGCAGTCATTACACCTCTCTCAGTACGCAACTGGAAAAAAATTATAATATCGACATAAATGTACACTCCACCACCTGATGTATAGTGGCATGTGGAGCGTTAATGTAGATACGCTTGCAATAAAATACTTGTCAGAATGTAACAGCCCGTGAGGTCTCAGTACTACTAGACGCTGCATTAACAAATTGAATAAGAATTGCCCGAAATAGATGTTATGGCCTGATTAAATGAGGCTACCTGACATCCAAACATCTGATTTAGAGAAAGCATGTAAAATACAAATCAACATAATAGCATAGGGATGTGGACTCAGGTCTTAGCGGAGTGTAGTGGATCAACCACTTTATCACTTCCTAGCAGGTGCACAAGTTTACGCCGAACGATTACTGCAGTACATTCAGATTTATCTGCGATGCAAAGGACTTTAACTGGGTCCACTCTGCTAATGAGACGGCCGCGGTGGTCTAGCGGTTCTAGGCGCGCAGTCCGGAACCGCGCGTCTGCTACGGTCGCAGGTTCGAATCCTGCCTCGGGCATGGGTGTGTGTGATGTCCGTAGGTTAGTTAGGTTTAAGTAGTTCTAAGTTCTAGGGGACTGATGACCACAGTAGTTAAGTCCCATAGTGCTCAGAGCCATTTGAACCATTTTGAACTCTGCTAATGAGGCCAAATGAGAACTGCCTGAAATAAATAAGTAGCGGGGATGACACGGAATCCTCCGAAACGGTGACGAATTAATATGCTTGCGTCTAAATACAAGCCACACAACATTGTTCTTTTTTTATTAATTTATTTTCATGAATCATTAAACACAGTGAAGTTACAATCGTAACGCTACTTAGTTAAAATATTAATTGACGAATATTAATTCGAGATAGGCTACAGTTGTCGTTTTTGTAAGTAACTTTATGAATGTACATGTTTCAAATACGGCACTGGTAAACACGTTGCTAGTACGAGGTTTGTGATTTAACATCCTCTCACACATCTTCTTCTGGTTGGTTTGCAGCAGAGCACCATTCCTCTCTTCTTTCTGCCTTCCTCTTAATTTCCACGTGTGTGTTACATCCAACGTCGTTCATAATGTGTTGCATGTAGGATATCCTTTGTCGCTCCCGCCGATTCCTTCCCTCAATAGCTCCCTCTGCTATTGTTCCAGTGATGTTGTTGCGTCGTAGGATGTGCCCGACACGTTTGTCTCTTCTTGTTTGGATGTGCCTCCACAGAGATCTGGTTTCCTGTACTCATCTAAGCACCTCTTCATTTGTTACTTTGTCTCTCCATCTTATCTTCATCATCCTTCTATAGCACCACATCTCCAGGGCCTCTAGCCGTCATATCTCCTGTCTTCCCATTGTCCAAGTTACACATCCGTATAGGACCACACTCCAAACTAAAGCTTTCATGATACGTTTCCTTATTTTCAGACATATTTTTGCTGGCGAGTAAGTTCCTCCTCAGATTAAATGCAACTTGTGCCTGTTGTATCCTGCTCGCAATTTCTTGCAACTTCTTCTGTCCCTTGTGATTTTGCTTCCAAGGTAGGTAAATTCCTCTGTCACTTCCAGCTACTCTCTTCCAATTATTCTCAGTGGTTCATATTCTGCTTCTGTACTGCATACCATCACTTCATCATTTTACGAGGTGTGGCTAGAAAAAAACCGGACTAGTACTGGTGAAACAATAAAACGAATGCAATAAGGCTGAAAGTCGCGTGGCCTGTCACGTGACTCTCGCTCCGCCTACTGCTCGAGTTTCATCTGCCTCCTGCACTCAGTCTGCCCGTGGCGTCTGTTTTAAGTAGTTGACGTTTTGTCTGTGCGTCGGAAAATGTTGAGTGTACAGAAAGAACAGCGTGTTAACATCAAATTTTGTTTCAAACTAGGAAAATCTGCAAGTGAAACGTTTGTAATGTTACAACAAGTGTACGGCGATGATTGTTTATCGCGAACACAAGTGTTTGAGTGGTTTAAACGATTTAAAGATGGCCGCGAAGACACCAGTGATGACACTCGCACTGGCAGACCATTGTCAGCAAAAACTGATGCAAACATTGAAAAAATCGGTAAACTTGTTCGACAAGATCGCCGTTTAACAATCAGAGCAGTGTCTGAGTTAACAGGAGTTGACAAGGAAAGTGTCGAACAAGTTTACCGATTTTTTCAATGTTTGCATCAGTTTTTGCTGACAATGGTCTGCCAGTGCGAGTGTCATCACTGGTGTCTTCGCGGCCATCTTTAAATCGTTTAAACCACTCAAACACTTGTGTTCGCGATAAACAATCATCGCCGTACACTTGTTGTAACATTACAAACGTATCACTTGCAGATTTTCCTAGTTTGAAACAAAATTTTATGTTAACACGCTGTTCTTTCTGTACACTCAACATTTTCCGACGCACAGACAAAACGTCAACTACTTATAACAGACGCCACGGGCAGACTGAGTGCAGGAGGCAGATGAAACTCGAGCAGTAGGCGGAGCGAGAGTCACGTGACAGGCCACGCGACTTTCAGCCTTATTGCATTCGTTTTATTGTTTCACCAGTACTAGTCCGGTTTTTTTCTAGCCACACCTCATAGTCTTTTTTCTTATTTATTATCATTCCAAACTGACTGTATAGAACCCTTTCCATTGTTCTGAGGACGCCCTCTAGATATTCTTTTGTGACTATAGCAATCTCATTTGTATAACGTCGCATGTCTATCTTCTGCCCATTAATTTTGCTCCTCACCTCAGTAGTTCCTAGAACTTGATCTATAGCTTCCTGGATGTAAGCTTTCAGTATGAGAGGAGAGAGAGCACATCCTTGTTTTACCCCTTTTCTGATATTTGCGTGTTGTTCCTGGTGACAGTTCCTAATCACTGCCACCTCATTCTCATACAAACTGGGTATCATACGGATGTCTTTGTACTTCATTCCACTTTCCCTCAGCACAACATCTCCTGGCAGATAACGTTATTAAATGCTTTTTCCAGGTCTACAAAGGCAATATAAGTTGGTTTATTTTTCTGTAATTGCTTTTCGATAAGGAGTGTCAGTGTCAGAATCGCTTCTCTTGTTCCCAATCCCCTTCTGAAACCAAACTGATCTTCGCTGAGCATATCCTCCACTTTCTCTTCAATTCTCCTCAGAATTATTTTTATGAGAATTTTTGATGTTTTTGATATTAGGCTTAAAGTTCTTTACTGTTCACATTTTGTAGCTGCTGTCATCTTTGGTAGTACATAAGGTCCTCCTAACGAAATGGACCTTCTTTACGTCATAGGCTCCGAAACAAAAAGTCCGCGGTATATTTTCCCACATGAAGCCATCACGATCTGTTCTGCATTCCTGAAATAATTACAGCATACAGTAGAGGTAATGCATATTGATCTCTGTATATCATGGCAATAATGGTTTTCCTTCAATTTAAACATCATTGATCATTATTCAATTCTGAACTTTAACAATCGCTAGGAAACCGCTGTAGTCCTCTCACAGCTATTTACTAAACAACTTGTACCTTTCTGCTACACGTCATAGAAACTCATAGGACAAAATATTAGTAGTCCCCAGAAAAAGAACATTGGTTTGAGGGCAGTAGATTGCTTAGAACAAAGAAGGCAGTCATATGACCCTCCAACGCTGACATAAGTCATTACAGTGAAGTGGTATGTTTGTACCAGTTGGTTGTATGCTATCAGTGCAATAAGAGTGGAAGAATGTGGTGGCGTGACAGGATAACAGAAAGGAGCTATTGTTTTTGAATGTTCTCGAGACTACACAGTGGATGAGGTCATCCAGTCTGTTGGTGTACCAGTGTGAACAGTTCAGCCACGGACAAGTCTCATTTCCTGTCGATGAGAATAGGTTTCAAACCACGTTCCGGGCGAACGTTGAGAAGAGAGCTGTATGCAGTGGATCATAGGAGTCGAGTACCAGCAAAAATCGATTTCTCACAGCAACATATAGAATGGCACGTTAAGCTTCAATGGACAAACAACGCACGAAATGGACAGTAGACGACAAGGCCTACAATGACATCCATCGAGTCGTGACTTTGCGAGGGAGTGCTGATATGTCCTTGGCTTTTCCTAGTTGATTGTGATGTACATTAATTCTCATGTTTTGGAACGAAACCTCGTTAGTTACATTATTTGTGATACCGTAGTAATTGCGCAGCAGTAACATTGGTTTTTATTTTTCCGTGTATGATTTAAGCGAAAATGGTGCAAGAAAATAGAGAAAATACGGTGAAAAAGACAAGTGATAGGATGAAGCCTCTTTTTAGGGTTCCGTACCTTTACAGGATTACTTTGTTGTCTGTCTGTCTGTCTGTCCGACTATTAAAAACTCTTTTTCTCAGTAATGAATGTATCACACTGAAATATATGTCGCGTAATAAGAACTAAGATCCCTTGGTGAAGTAAAAAATTGTAGTTTCTGAGTCAATGCAGTCAAAGGACACGGCCATTTATGTGACATGTTTTGATACCCACAAGCTCACTCATCAAAACCTATAGACTTCCCTTTGACCTAGAATCATGGAATTTGGCAAGAAGCTAGGTTTCACAGTACAACAATACGAACAAATCCTAAAACTGTAGATTTTTAATTATATCACGCGAAGAAGAATATTTGTCATTTTTCCAAAAATGGTTCAAATGGCTCTGAGCGCTACGGGACTTAACATCTGAGATCATCAGTCTCCTAGAACTTAGAACTACTTAAACCTAACTAACATAAGGACATCACGCACATCCATGCCCGAGGCAGGTTTCGAACCTGCGGCCGTAGCAGTCGTGCGGTTACGGACTGAAGCGCCTAGAACTGCTCTGCTACCGCGGCTGTCATTTTTAATTTGACTGTCAGCCCGTCCATCTGGTAAGACCTTTTCCTCTCAGGATAGGATAGACGCATCAAGCTGATGTCACACAGTACGGTCTACGGTCCTTGACGATGTGAAGCACTAAAGCTTCTAAGGAAAAGCAATCAAAAGGTATAACCATTTGCAGGGGCACAATTATTGATATATATGAAAAAATAAACGTAAATTACTTACAGACGATGGAATGCACACACTTTATTCAACATGTAACGTGACTACATGTATTCGGATTTACTTTAAGACATGTTCGATACGCATGCCATCATTGGCGATGGTATGGCGCAGACGAATTACGAAATTCTGCATGACCCGCTGCAGTACCGGAACATCGATGCTGTCGATGGCTTCCTGAATGGCTGTTTTAGCTGGTAAATAGTGTTTGGGTTACTTCTGTACACCTTGTCTTTACTGTAGCCCCACAAAAATGAGTCGCAAGTGTTGATATCCGGAGAATGTGGCGACCCCCGCCAGTGGCCTCTGGGTTCCCGAAAGGCAGAATGCGGTCCCGGTCCCCAAAGGGGTTATTTGTCTTGCTTCGGTGGGATCGAGCTCCGTCTTGCATAAACCACATCTTGTCGAAATCAGGGTCACTTTTGATAATGGGGATGAAATCATCTTCCAAAACTTACAAGTACCGTGCGGTATTCACCTTGCCATCAAGGAATATCACACCGATTATTCCATGACTGGACACTGCACACCACACAGTCACCCGCTGAGGGCGGGGAGAGCTCTCGATCGCGAAATGCGGATTCTCAGTTCCCCAAATGCACCAATTCTGCTTATTGATGAACCTACCCAAATGGAAGTGGACTTCGTTGCTAAACCAGATCATACACGTGCATACTAATTACCACCATACATCGCGGCCAGCCGTGCTGTTTTAACGCTGACACAGGCCGTTCAGAAGTTATGTCAGTTTTATTTCATATAGTTCAATTATTGTCACCCTATATGTCACACACTTTGCTACTCACAAACTCGCTCATCAAAACCAGTAGGATATTTCCCATTGGCCTACAATGACGAAATTTCGCAAGAAGCAAGATATCAGAGTAAAACCTCAGGAAAAAAATCCGAAAACTGTAGTTTTGTAAAAATGTCACATTAAAAATTGTCGTTCCTTATCTGACTGTCAGTCCGTCCGCCTGTTAAGTTCCATTTCTTTCAGGAACGGACAGACATATCAAGTTCATAACATATAATAGGATCATTCCATGTTTCTGGATGACCGGAAGGTAACTGATAAGATGATAGCAGAGATTATGGACGTATTCAGACAACGTGTGGATGAACTATATTATTCATGAGATTCTGGATACGAGAACGGTCACGCAAACGAATCCCCAAATGTCCCGATGCATACCAAAAGCGTCAGCTAGTGGTTGCTTCACAGTCAACTTTGGTCCAGTTTCGCCGGGATTATACGGGCCTTTTGGATCGTTTCGTCCAGATTGATGAAACATGGATTCACACTTATGCCCCAGAAACCAAATAACAGTCGAAAGGATGAAGACACAATGGTTCTCCACGTCCAAAGACTTTCAGAAGATCAGCAGACAAGTTGGTCACATTCATCTTTTGGGATGATGGTGGAATCCGACTTAATGGCTAATTATAGCATTGCTGAACTTTTCGACAAAATGAAGCAATAATTGGTGCCCAAACGTCTAGGAAACCTGTGAAAAGGAACCTCGTTTCTACATGACAATACTCTCCGCACAAGGGGTCTATTACGCAGTAAAACTTGTCAGATTTCACTTTGATATTATAAAATACACACCCTTTTCTCCTGACGTGGTCCCCTTAGATTATTATCTGTTGCAAAACCTCCACGGAAATCTCAAGTGAAGACGATTTTTCAGTGCTGAGGAAGCCGTCTGTGAATGAGTGATTAGCAGCACAATTGCCTTTGAGATGAGTCAAAGAAGCTGGAACGAAGACGCCGCAAATGCGTTGAGCTCAGCGGAGAGTGTGTAGAACAAATAAATTTTTCAAGTCCTGTCATCATTTTCCCTTATTAAAGCTAAATATTTATCACACCCCATTCACACCTCTCTTCGCCGGCCGCGGTGGTCTCGCGGTCCTAGGCGCGCAGTCCGGAACCGTGCGACTGCTACGGTCGCAGGTTCGAATCCTGCCTCGGGCATGGATGTGTGTGATGTCCTTAGGTTAGTTAGGTTTAAGTAGTTCTAAGTTCTAGGGGACTAATGACCACAGTAGTTGAGTCCCATAGTGCTCAGAGCCATTTGAACCATTTGAACACCTCTCTTCAACTGATGCAAAGTTTCAGGTGCTTCGAAGACACGATTAAGCACTATCCCGCAGTGTGCTTGAAGTTTCTAATTTAAGCCGAGCGGGAAGTTGTGATTGTCTGTGCAGTCTCGTTCTGCCTTACCACCGCCCCCCCCCCCTCCATCCACTTCCCAATCCAAAATACCCTTTAAGGAGCCTACTGCAGTAAGAATAAAATGTGTATTCTGTTTCAGTACAATAGCAAAAATTTGTTGACGTCTATGCTTAGTACAGCCTTCCCTATAAATTGCAAGAAATTGCTACGAGTGAACTACAGTATTTGAAAAGCATTCGTCAGAAAATTTCAGAATTAAATGTGACATGCATATGATTTAAGATATTTAATAGCAACAGACTGTAAAAACTTTGTCCACGTCTAATTTTAAGCAATATGAAATCGAAGTGTTGATCCACCATTATCAGTATTTCACTTAGCAATACGTTTATTTACATTTCTGCAGGCTATGGCTGTGCTAGTGTGTAACTGAGATAAATGTTACTTTCAGTCATTTCCGCATACGTTATGGAAGTTAATCTGTCTGCTATTTGTAGTCAGCGAAACGCGCTAATTCGCAGTCTTACCGTATGGTGGAACTCAAGTCCATCCACATGTTCTTGAATCTTGAGTTTTCTAGAATTCTTGCGATTTTCGTTACTCTTTATGAAACTTTGTTCTCCGAAAGTTGCCCCAGATATTTGGTAACTTATTCATGTAAACAGATAAACAGTTTAAGGGGAATGACATACATCATGCACGAGAGAGACTGGGCGGAGCGAAAAGTGAAAACATGGTTTCCATTGTAAACGTTTAAACTCCCCTTTCCACAGATTCGTGAGATTTGCAGTTAACAGTGATATAGAAAGAATTGTATTTGACAGTTATTTCGCTAATTCCATTACCCGACAACACTACAGTTCAAATGTTCATATATGTGTGAAATCTTATGGGAATTAACTGCTAAGGTCATCAGTCCCTAAGCCCACACACTACTTAACCTAAATTATCCTAAGGACAAAGACACACACCCATGCCCGAGGGAGGACTCGAACCTCCGCCGGGACCAGCCGCACAGTTCATGACAGCAGCGCCTTAACACTACAGTACGATGATCCGTAGTCGACGTTTGCTAAGAGAAATATTTCGGGTGGTTCCTAAGATCTGCACGAAATAATGACAGCTTTCTTGTTTTTGATGGTATTCTGACAGTCTCCAGTAGTTTAGAGTCACGATCAACTTGTAACGACCCTTACCTTAATATTTCCTCGATGTTGAGTTCCACCATACGGTTAGACTGCGAATTAGCGCGTGCCTTCAGTTTTCATCCTAAGGGAAACTATGAGTAGGAACGAGAAACAGTTATACTTACTTCTGCAACCGAATTACCACAGATACTTTCCAAAATGTAATATGAGTCTGACTTTACAGGCATCACTTTCAACACTTTAATTTACGTGATACTCTATTTCAAGTGTAAAAAGCTTATAAAACTCACTTCAGCAGATTTCAATAAACGGATCTGCACTATCATAGAAACACTTACACATGAAATGTAATGCCATTTTCCCCGACAAAACGCTGAGTACAGCCATAAGCGCAACACGAAACAACCATGTTTTGCCAAAATTCACGTGACTTCAGCCCAGAGATGTTGGAGCCAAGAAAATGACGTCAGGGCCAGTCTATTATATTTATGATCGAAGTTCGTGATACGTTACCCGTGTTAAAATGGACCGTTTACCAATTGCGAAAAAGGTCGATATCGACTTGATGTATGGCTATTGTGACCAAAATGCCCAACGGGCGTGTGCTATGTATGCTGATCGGTATCCTGGACGACATCATCCAAGTGTCCGGACCGTTAGCCGGATAGTTACGTTATTTAAGGAAACAGGATGTGTTCAGCCACATGTGAAACGTCAACCACGACCTGCAAAAAATGGTGATGCTCAAGTAGGTGTTTTAGCTGCTGTCGCGGCTAATCTGCACTTCAGTAGCAGACAAATTGCGCGAGAATCGGGAATCTCAAAAACGTCTGTCTTGAGAATTCTACATCAACATCCATTGCACCCGTACCATGCTTCTATGCACCAGGAATTGCATGGGTACGACTTTGACCGTCGTGTACAGTTCTGCCACTGGGCACAAGAGAAATTACGGGACGATGACAGATTTTTTGCACGCGTTCTATTTAGCGACGAAGTGTCATTCACCAACAACAGTAACGTAAACCGGCATAATATGCACTATTGGGCAACGGAAAATCCACGATGGCTGCGACAAGTGGAACATCAGCGACCTTGGCGGGTTAATGTATGGTGCAGAATTATGGGGGGAAGGCTAACTGGCCACCATTTTATTGATGGCAATATAAATGGTGCAAAGTATGCTGATTTCCTACATAATTTTCCACCGACGTTACTACAAGAAGTTTCACTGCATGGCAGAAAGGCGATGTACTTCCAACATGCTGGATGTGCGGCACATATCTCTCGTGCGATTGAAGCGGTGTTGAATAGCATTTTTCATGACAGGTGGATTGGTCGTCGAAGCACCATACCATGGCCCGCACGTTCACCGGATCTGACGTCCCTAGATCTATTTCTGTGGGGGAAAGTTGAAGGATATTTGCTATCGTTATTCACCGACATCGCCAGACACCATGCGTCAGCGCATTTTCAATGCATGTGCGAACATTACGGAAGGCGAACTACTCGCTGTTGAGAGGATTGTCGTTACACGTATTGCCAAATGCATTGAGGTTGATGGAAATCATTTTGAGCATTTATTGCATTAGTGTAGTATTTAAAAGGTAATCACGCTGTAACTGCATGCGTTCTCAGAAATGATAACTTCACAAAGGTACATGTATCACATTGGAACAACCGAAATAAAATATTCAAACGTACCTACGTTCTGTATTTTAATTTAAAAAAACCTGCCTGTTACCAACCGTTCGTCTAAAATTGTGAGCCATATGTTTGTAACTATTACAGCGCCATCTATCGTAAAGCGAAAAAAGTGGTCCAACTAAAACATTTATATTTCTTTACGTACTACACGAATATGTAATAAATTAATGGGGGTTCCTGTTTAAATAAACGCAGTTGATATCCGTTTGACCTATGGCAGCGCCATCAATGGGCCAACCATCGCGCCATCTGGTTTCCCCCTTCAGGCTAGACGAGTCTCGTTCTTTGTAGTTTTTTCACTTGACGCTTATTTCGTGAGATGTCTGGCCCTGTTACGATCAATGGACCACCCTGTATATGCAGACTGAAACGACGAATGAGAATTTATAAAAAGACCTAGATCTAAACCGCGTCTCCTGCTCACTACGAAGCACTTTTTATAGTACAGGTGTTCATTTCACAGACATTCTACAAATTATGATGAAAATATAATGAAACATAAATTAATGGACTCAAACGGTTTCGAAACGATCATAGTTTTGGAATTTTCTATTTAACGAAAACGGTTAGTACAAGTAAAAGTACTAATTACCTACATCTACATGACTACTCTGCAATTCACATTTAAGTGCTTGGCAGAGGATTCGTCGAACTACAATCGTACTATCTCTCTACCATTCCACTCCCGAACAGCGCGCGGGAAAAACGAACACCTAAACCTTTCTATTCGAGCTCTGATTTATCTTATTTTATTTTGATGATCATTCTCCTACCTATGTAGGTTGGGCTCAACAAAATATTTTCGCATTCGGAAGAGAAAGTTGGTGACTGAAATTTCGTAAGTAGATCTCGCCGCGACGAAAAACGTCTTTGCTTTAATGACTTCCATCCCAATTCGCGTATCATATCTGCCACACTCTCTCCCCTACTACGTGATAATACAAAACGAGCTGCCCTTTTTTGCACCCTTTCGATGTCCTCCGTCAATCCCACCTGGTAAGGATCCCACACCGCGCAGCAATATTCAAACACAGGACGAACGAGTGTAGTGTAAGCTGTCTCTTTAGTGGACTTGCATCTTCTACGTGTCCTGCCAATGAAACGCAACCTTAGGCTCGCCTTCCCCACAATATTATCTATGTGGTCTTTCCAACTGAAGTTGTTCGTAATTTTAACACCCAGGTACTTAGTTGAATTGACAGCCTTGAGAATTGTACTATTTATCGAGTAATCGAATTCCAACGGATTTCTTTGGAACTCATGTGGATCACCTCACATTCTTCGTTATTTAGCGTTAACTGCCACCTGCCACACCATACAGCAATCTTTTCTAAATCGCTTTGCAACTGATACTGGTCTTCGGATGACCTTACTAGACGATAAATTACAGCATCATCTGCGAACAACCTAAGAGAACTGCTCAGATTGTCACCCAGGTCATTTACATAGATCAGGAACAGCAGAGGTCCCAGGACGCTTCCCTGGGGAACACCTGATATCACTTCAGTTTTACTCGATGATTTGCCGTCTATTACTACGAACTGCGACCTTCCTGACAGGAAATCACGAATCCAGTCGCACAACTGAGACGATACCCCACAGGCCCGCAGCTTGATTAGAACTCGCTTGTGAGGAACGGTGTCAAAAGCTTTCCGGAAATCTAGAAATATGGAATCAACTTGAGATCCCCTGTCGATAACGGCCATTATTTCGTGCGAATAAAGAGCTAGCTGCGTTGCACAAGAACGATGTTTTCTGAAATCATGCTGATTACGGTGATTCATAATGTTTGAATACAGTATATGCTCCAAAACCCTACTGGAAACCGACGTCAATGATATAGGTCTGTAGTTAGATGGATTACTCCTACTACCCTTCTTAAACACTGGTGCGACCTGCGCAATTTTCCAATCTGTAGGTACAGATCTATCGGTGAGCGAGCGGTTGTATATGAGTGCTAAGTAGGGAGCTATTGTATCAGCGTAATCTGAAAGGAACCTAATCGGTGTACAATCTGGACCTGAAGACTTGCCCGTATCAAGCGATTTGAGTTGCTTCGCAACCCCTAAGGTATCTACTTCTAAGAAACTCATGCTAGCAGCTGTTCGTGTTTAAAATTCTGGAATATTCCATTCATCTTCCCTCGTGAAGGAATTTCGGAAAACTGCGTTCAATAACTCCGCTTTAGCGGCACAGTCGTCGGTAACAGTACCATCGGCACTGCGCAGCGAAGGTATTGACTGCGGCTTGCCGCTTGTGTACTTTACATACGACCAGAATTTCTTCGGATTTTCTACCAAATTTCGAGACAATGTTTCGTAGTGGAACCTATTAAAGGCATCTCGCATTGAAGTCCGTGCCAAATTTCGCGCGTCTATAAATTTTAGCCAATCTTCGGGATTTTGCGTTCTTCTGAACTTCGCATGCTTTTTCCGTTGCCTCTGCAACAGAGTGCGGACCTGTTTTGTGTACCACGGGGGATCAATTCCATCTCTTACCAATTTATGAGGTATGAATCTCTCAATTGCTGTTGCTACTATATCTTTGAATTTGCGCCACATCTCGTCTACATTTGCATAGTCAGTTCGGAAGGAATGGAGATTGTCTCTTAGGAAGGCTTCTAGTGACACTTTATCCGCTTTTTTTAAATAAAATTATTTTGCGTTTGTTTCTGGTGGATTTGGAAGAAACGGTATTGAGCCTAGCTACAACGACCTTGTGATCACTAATCCCTGTATCATTCATGATGCTCTCTATTAGCTCTGGATTGTTTGTGGCTAGGAGGTCAAGTGTGTTTTCGCAACCATTTAGAATTCGCGTGGGTTCGTGGACTAACTGCTCGAAATAATTTTCGGAGAAAGCATTTAGGACAATCTCGGAAGATGTTTTCTGCCTACCACCGGTTTTGAACAAGTATTTTTGCCAACATATCGAGGGAAGGTTGAAGTCCCCACCAACTATAACCGGATGAGTGGGGTATTTATTTGTTACGAGACTCAAATTTTCTCTGAACTGTTCCGCAACTATATCATCGGAGTCTGGGGGTCGGTAGAAGGAGCCAATTATTAACTTAGTTCGACTGTTAAGTATAACCTCCACCCATACCGATTCGCACGGAGTATCTACTTCGACTTCACTACAAGATAAACCACTACTGACAGACACAAACACTCCACCACCAATTCTGCCTAATCTATCTTTCCTGAACACCGTCTGAGACTTCGTAAAAATTTCTGCAGAACTTATTTCAGGCTTTAGCCAGCTTTCTGTACCTATAGCGATTTCAGCTTCTGTGCTTTCTACTAGCGCTTGAAGCTCAGGGACTTTCCCAGCGCAACTACAACAATTTACAACTACATTTCCGACTGTTCCTTGATTCAAGCACGTCCTGTATTTGCCATGCACCCTTTGAGATTGCAGCCCACCCCGTACTTTCCCGAGGCCTTCTAACCTAAAAAACCGCCCAGTCCACGCCACACAGCCTCCGCTACCCGTGTAGCCGCCAGCTGAGTGTAGTGAACTCTTGACCTATTCAGCGGAACCCGAAACCCCACCACCCTATGGCGAAAGTCAAGGAATCTGCAGCCAACACGGTCGCAAAACCGTCTGAGCCTCTGATTCATACCCTCCACCCGGCTCTGCACCAAAGGTCCGCAGTCGGTTCTGTCAACGATGCTGCAGATGGTGAGCTCTGCCTTCATCTCGTAAGCAAGACCGACAGCCTTCACCGAATCATATAGCCGCTGGAATCCAGAGAGAATTTCCTTAGATCCAAAGCGACACACGTCATTAGTGCCGACATGTGCCACCACCTGCAGCTGGCTGCACCCTGTGCTCTTCATGGCATCCGGAAGGATCCTTTCCACATCAGGAGACTCCACCCGGAATGCACACGGAGTGCACACTGGATTTCTTCCCCTCCTTAGCCGCCATATCCCTAAGGGGCCCCATTACGCGCCTAACATTGGAGCTCCCAACTACCAATAAGCCCACCCTCTGTGATTGCCCGGACCTTGAAGACTGAGAATCATCCTCTGAATTATGATACATACTCACTTTTAAACTGCCAATCTGAATGTAACTAAGAGTAAAAATCCTAGAAAGGATTGGCAATTGGTGAGATAATTAATTGCCTTCAGGGCATGCGCACGGGCGCTACTACCCGCATATGGGGGATTTTAAACAAGATCCTGTACACTACAATATGCTAAAAAAGCAGTAAAGGAAATAAGAAACTGATGTGGCTGGAAATGTCCTAACGGTTGTGACAGGAAGTAGGTCGGAGTTAAGAATTTTCAGTACAAGAAGTAAATTTGTTTGCTGTCACAAAATGTAGCTACAGTAAGAGTGGCTGGCTGAATACAAGCTGCTTTTTCCTGCCCGTAATGAGTATGTTTTCCAGTGGAGTGCGAGGCGTTCGGAATGTGTGTGTGTGTGTGTGTGTGTGTGTGTGTGTGTGTGGGCACTGCTGGGCCTACCGCCTTCCCTATTTCAGTCGACCGAATACAAGTACCACAGTGCTGCTTCGCAGCGGCGTAGTGTTCTCAGAAGGTTATTGCCGAGGACAAATAAAGCGCGTGCGAAGTGAGCATGTGGTGCCAGATGAAATTCCCCTGACTCCGTTTTCATTTGCATGCTTTTCGGGAAATGCAACTCGTAAATGAAGTAGTTGTTTTTCGCTTTACTCTTCCATGAACTCGCTGGGAAGTAATGTAGGTGAAATAAGGACAGCGAGAATATGTCTAGACTATACAACTTTTACGCAAGCAGTACATATCCAGTTTTCGCTGTAATGCCGGATGATGGAGAGTAAAACAATGCAAGTGCTGTTTCCGATCACGTACTCTACGAGGTTCTTGTAAGGGCACAGTAGTACGGACTGGTGCCAAAACGATAGGTAAATTAATGTCAACAGTAACGGTCGCAACCCTCGGTGAATAGCAATTATTCCCCTGAATAAAATTCACTGAATTCAAACGAGAATTACTGAAGATTAAGCCTTTAAATCGAAGGGATTCTGAATAAGTGAATTCTGTCTAGATATGGTGGAGAAGATACTGTTTCTTCTACATTGCTCTCATTTCACTTCAGTGGAGCCTTGGTTCTCCGTCGTGACCGTTCTCATAGTAGTATTTATGGAAGGGGAACATCCGAATATTTGTCTCAAAAGATGAGAAAGAAACATAACGGCACATCGAAAGATATATCCCACATTGGGGGAGAAAGTTGTTGATTGAAATCTCACGTGAAGATCCTGACGCAAAGATATATAGCCTTTGTTTCAGTGATTTCCACTGGAATTCGTGTGTAAGATCCATGTCACTCTCTCCCCTATTTCGCGATAGTTCAAATCGAGCTCTTCTTCTTTGAACTTCTTCGATGTCCTCCATCAATCCCATTTCATGCCTACCCTACACAGCGCAGCAATACTCCAGAAGAGACAAACACGAACAGTGCAGAGAGTGTCTTCAGTACACCTCTTGCGTTCTGCCAATACATTGTAGTGTTGGTTCCATTTCCCCACAACAGTATTAATGTGATCATTCCAAATTAAGTTTTTCTTAACTATAATTCCTAAGTATTTAACTGAAATAACTGTTCTTAGATTGTGCGATTTATCTTGTAACCGACATTTAGTTGATTCCTTTCACACATTCCATTATTTAGTATAAATTGCCATTTTCAGCACCATGCATGTATCTTGTACAAATTATTTTATACTTAGTTTCAATCTTACGATGACTTTGCGGAATGGTAAATCGCAGCATCATCTGCAAACAATCTAAGAGGGCTGCTCAGATTATCTCCTAAATCGTTCGTATAGATCAGGAGCAGCAGAGGGCATACGATACGTCCTTTATGGAACGTCAGATATTACTTACGTTTCACACGATGTGCTTCCGTCAATTACTGCGAACTGTGATCTTTCTGACAGGAAATCATGAATGAAGTAGCACAACTGAGATGATATTTCACAAGCACGCACTCTGATCAGAGGCCGCTTGTTAGGAACGGTGTCAAAAGTGTTCTGTATATCTGAAAATATGTAATCACTTTCACACCCCTGTCGATAGCAGTCATTATTTCGTAAGAATAAAGAACTAATTGTGTCTCACAAGAACCATGTCTTCTGAACCCGTATTGAATATTTGTCAATCGTTTTATTTGAGGTAATTCATAATGTTGCAACACGGTATACGTTCCAAAATACTACTAAAAATCGACGTTAGTGCTATAGGCCTGTAATTCAGCCTATTTCCCATCTTGAGTGTAGGTGTAACCTGTGCAGCTTTCCACTATTTAGGTATGGACCTTTCAATGAGCGAATGATTGTATATAGTTGTTAAATATCGAGCTATTGTATCAATATACTCTGAAAGGAACCTACCTTGAATACAATCTAGTCTTTGAGGTCTTGCTTTTATTAAGTAATTTACCGAGGATATCTGTAGCTAAGTCCCTCGTGTTGGCAGGCGTTCTTGAATATAATTCTGGAATATTTATTGCCTCTTCTTTGATGAAGAGATTTCGGAAAGTCGTGTTTAGCAACTCTTCTTAAGTGCCGCTGGACCACACCACTGCTATCGCTCAGGAAGGTACTGGTTGCGACTTAGTGCTGGTGTACATCATATATGGCGAGCTATGTTTGCATTTTCTGCCGTATATCGGGTCAAAGTTTCCTTGTTGAAACTATTAAAAGCATCTACCGTTTATGTGTGCGCTAAATTTTGAACTTTTGTAAGACTTCAACAACATTTGGGGTTTTTCGTTATTTCAGTGTGGGTCGTTAAGTCAGTTTCTTCTTCTTTCGTATGTGGTGGCACATTCCCTTCCCCTATTACGTCATTTTTAATTTTGAGTACAAAACCTCTAGTTCTATGCTGGTTTTTGTGTTAAATTCCCTTGGTATTCCGTCTGATACAAGTGAGTTGAGGTCGAGACCATTTCTAACTTCAAGCTATAAGAATGGAGATATGACGTGAAAATATGATCTTAGCTACGCGACCCATCCAGAAATTAAGTTTCCAGATGTTTTTTCCTTTAAAGAAGGCGCATTTAGAGGGGAAAATTGCGCTTACGCAACAGATCCAGGACGTGAGAATCAAATGACGGTTGGACAGGTCGCGCCTGGTCACAGTGCCGCGGCAGCAGCGCCCAGAAACTGCGTCTCTTATTCGTTCTCCTTCCGCCTGCGTGGTTCGGACAGTGATAAGGTTCCTTGATGCACTGAACGTAGCACCCATCGAAATTCATCATCCGCTCAGCAAGGTCTACACGCAGAGCATCATGAGCAAACAGATACTGCGTTGCTGGTGTGGGCTTTTCTTCCGAAGCTCGTCAAAGTGTCCACGATGAGGAGCGCAGTCGGCGACCGTTCCTCATCAAAGACGAGTTGGTTGATCCGGTGCGGCATCATATAATGGAGAACCGTCGCTTCACGACGGTTCAATCCCGCGTCCGGCCATCCTGATTTAGGTTTTCCGTGATTTCCCTAAATCGCTCCAGGCAAATGCCGGGATGGTTCCTTTGAAAGGGCACGGCCGACTTCCTTCCATAATCCGATGAGACCGATGACCTCGCTGTCTGGTCTCCTTCCCCAAAACAACCCAACCCGTCGCTTCACGATTACGGAGTTCAGAAACAATTTACTGCAGATATCGCGATTCTTGTTGCATGAAACTGTCACTAAGCATCTGCTGTTCAAGAAATTGTGTGCCGGATGGGTTGACAGGCTGCAGACTTCTATGACACAGAAGTACAAACGTTGATCCCACGGTATGACAAGTGTCTCAATTCTTTTGGCGACTATGTCGAAAAATAATCCCAATATTGGAGTACCTTCTGCCAAAGTTGTTTCATGTGACTATGTGGTCTTTGTTTCTAAAAATAGGGAACCTTTCTTTCTGGATACGCCTCACAATATCGTCAAAACAACCACAAACGAATTACTTAGAAAGATTATATATATTTCTGGAATTCCAACATTGTGTTGAAAGAAGGACCAGCAACTTCATTAACTATTTCCTTACTTTTATAGACCTTACTTGAAATCTGAGTTAATAGTGACTCTATTCGATCATGTTTTTTCATCTACGCTTGGGACTAGCCCCATGAACTGAAATATGAACGCAACTATAAAAATTGAAGAAATAGTTGTTAGATAAAGATATTCACGTTGGAGGCCCCATTGAGAGTGAAGGCATTAATCAACTGATTGTGTAAGTGGCCACATTGAACAAACAAAAAATTTATGTAACACTATCAACAGATCACCTTAATTAATAGCCAAAAATTTTCGGAATATTATTCAATATTAAGCAGGTTGTTTATATGGAAAATTCATTATAGCAGTAACGAATGAACTAGTTTAGGACATTACTTTAAAAATTAAGAAGAAGAAATCATCGTGAACAGTTATCAAACGATATAATTAAATCAAAAAAAATATCGGAGAAAGATCAAAGGAAAACAGCATTTATTCTAAGGACGCCTCTCGTGTCTAGCGAGCTATCGATTCAGTTCAAAAGTCTGCTATTTCCAGTAAGATGGGCATTTAGTATCACAATAAATAAGGCACAAAGATAATCTTGAAGATGTTGTATTAATTTGAAAGAATCATGCTTTTCTCAAAGTCATTTATATATAGCTTGCTCTAGGGATAGGGAACCTGAAGTGTTGGAAGAAGAGCCAACACCGTGTTGCTAGAGGAGGCCGAAATGCACGCTTTTAAGCTCACGCAGATTGGCGTGAGGTCGGGAACAAGGTAAAGTAATTATCCTATAAAGAAAAGAACGTAGTTCTTGGAATACTTAACTTTAATCCATAATTGGAGAACATCGTTCTTGCTGATACATAATTATGATCTCAATATAAACTGGTAATGGCGCCTTGCTAGGTCGTAGCAAATGACGTAGCTGAAGGCTAAGCTAACTGTCGTCTCGGCAAATGAGAACGTATGTGTCAGTGTAGCATCGCTAGCAAAGTGTGCTGTACAACTGGGGCGAGTG
Organism: Schistocerca nitens; assembly: GCF_023898315.1. NCBI lineage: Eukaryota > Metazoa > Arthropoda > Insecta > Orthoptera > Acrididae > Schistocerca > Schistocerca nitens. The sequence goes on along the minus strand of NC_064620.1, from coordinate 547,817,903 downwards.
CTAGGAAGTCTCTCTAGACCTGCCGTGTGGCGGCGCTCGGTCTGCAATCACTGATAGTGGCGACACACGGGTCCGACGTATACTACCGGACCGCGGCCGATTTAAAGGCTACCACCTAACAAGTGTGGTGTCTGGCGGTGACACCACAGAACCCAAAAGAATTTATGTGTCTACTCACCAAAGAACAAGATGACAAATGTAGTTCGTAAGCGAGTATTATGATAGAATAATCTGATTAAGTACGAATTTGGGAATCTGATTAAATACGAGTTTGTGAATCTGCCACTAAATTAAATACAACTGTATTGAGAATATGATGATTTACGAGTGGTATTGCCTTGCAATTTTTGTATTTAAACGTTGATTCTTTTGGTATACGTGCGTGCATGTGTGTGTGTGTGGTTTTTTGTGTGTGTATGTGTGCGTGTGTGTGTGTTTGTGTGTGTGTACAACGTACAATGTACCGCCAGCCACAGGTTATTGAGCCAGCGATATCCTCGATTCCCCTGTTGCTCACTGCTTGCCCTGAGCGCTGTTGAATGTAATTGCAATTACAACCTGTTTGACGTGGGAATCCATCTTACCTGTTGAACGATGTATTGGCACCTCCTCTCCTTCGTCAGTAGAGCCTGTGATTCCGAACGCTCCCCACTCACTTGAAACAACGCTGTGAGCAGTAGCAAATCCCTGGCCTTCACTCGTCACAATTCGTCCTAAGATTGTTCCTATGATGAAGTCATCCATATCGTCTCTGGGTACATGTTGTAAGAAAGAATTAACACACTACCGTACCTGCTCGGTGATGGACACGAACTCGTGAATTTTCGCGTTCCACCGAGTGCTTCGTGTTGCGGGGTCAGTCTCGTATGGCGCTGTAGTCACACTGACCTCGCGTCATGTGACGTCCAGAATTTTGTGCACAACTTGGAGAGCTCTGGCAGCATGGTTCCACCCCGTCATCCATTTCCACCGAGTAGATGCTTTGGTACTTTACCTACCTCATGGCTACGCTTTGCAGAGCACTGTCTCTTAGTGTGCAATGCAGTCAATCAATGTACCTTACGATACCAACATGATCTGTGTCCGATCCCTGCCATGATGATTAGGTCATAAGTCTGAGAACCTTCCATATCTGTTTCTGATTGGAGCTGCAATTCTGTCGTCTCCTAAACTGTTTTCTCTTACTGACCTTGAAGTTTGCCTAAGTTGGAATGTTTTCAGGGTTGAAGAACCACGATGTTCAAATGTACGGTTGCTCACGTTGAAAATTTACATGAGCTTTTGCAGTGTGGTGCATACTGTGGCGGAAAAGAAGGAGTTGTGTGACGTAAACGGAAGTTGGTAGACGTGTTTCTTCCTATAAAAGACAATATCTCTCCAAATTGATCTCAAGGCGCATAAGCGTAGCTGACTAGCGTCACTATGGGAATGCAACCCAGGTTTGCTTTAAATACACACTGTAACGACCGTGAGAGCTAGTTACCTTTGAGATTTGAGGTGGAGAGCTAATATCAGTCAAGAATGTCTTTAATGCGACAAACACACCACTATCAGCACCTCACTGAGTTTGAACGAGGTCGTGTAATAGAGCATCGTTTTGCAATATGCCCATTGATGAAAGAATTGGTAGGAATGTAGCCATTGTACGTTACTGCTACCAGCAGTTGTCACGAGAATGTTGTTTGTTGTTGTAGTCTACAGTACTGAGACTGGTTTGATGCAGCTCTCCATGCTACTCTATCCTGCGCAAGCTTCTTAATCTCCCAGTACCTACTGCAACCTACATCCTTCTGAATCTTCTTAGTGTATACATCTCTTGGTCTCCCTCTACGATTTTTACCCTCCACGCGGCCCTCCATTACTAAATTGGTGATCCCTTAATGCATCAAAACATATCCTACCAACCGATCCCTTCTTCTAGTCAAATTGTGCGACAAACTCCTCTTCTCCCCAATTCTATTCAGTACCTCCTCATTAGTTATGTGATCTACCCATCTAATCTTCAGCATTCTTCTATAGCACCACATTTAGAAACCTTCTATTCTCTGCTTGTCCCAACTATTTATCATCCATGTTTCACTTCCATACATGGCTACACTCCATACAAATACTTTCAGAAGCGACTTCCTGACCCTTAAATATATACTCGATGTTAACAAATTTCTCTTCTTCAGAAACGCTTTACTTGCCATTGCCAGTCTACATTTTATATCCTCTCTACTTCGACCACCATCAGTTATTTTGCTCCCCAAATAACAAAACTCCTTTACTACTTTTAGTGTCTCATTTCTTAATCTAATTTCCTCAGCATCGCCCGACTTAATTCGACTACATTCCATCATCCTCGTTTTGCTTTTGTTAACGTTCATCTTATATCCTCGTCCCAAGACACTGTCCATTCTGTTCAACTGCTCTTCCAAGTCCTTTGCTGTCTCTGACAGAATTACAATGTCATCGGCCAACCTCAAAGTTTTTATTTCTTCTCCATGGATTTTAATGCCTAATCAGAATTTGTCTTTTGTTCCCTTTACTGCTTACTCAATATACAGATTCAATAACATCGGGGATAGGCTACAACGCTGTCTCACTCCCTTCCCAACCACTGCTTCCCTTTCATGCTTTCATGCCCATGCCTGTCATCTGGATTCTGTACAAATTGTAAACAGCCTTTCACTCCTTGCATTTTACCCCTGCCACCTTCAGAGTTTGAAAGAGAGTATTCCAGTCAAGTCACGAGAATATGCGGTCGCAAGAAGAGTGGGCTCCAGGCGGCTAATTGGCACTACCGAGAGAGAAGATCATCGTGTTCGGTGTATGCTGTGACGCATTGTACTGCATCTGCAGTAGCATTTTGAGCAGCAGTTGGCGCCGCAACGGCACAACGAACTGCTACAAATCGGTTATTCCTAGGTCAGCTCGGAACTATACACCCTGTAGGTTGCATTCTACTGACCCCAAACCAGCACCATTTGCGACTTCTGTGGTGTCAAGCGACGGCTAATTGGAGAGCATGGTGGAGCTCTGTGGAGTTTTCTGATGAGAGCTCTTTCTGCTTCGAGGACAGAGATGGCCATCAGTTAGTTAGAAGGAGGTCAGATGCTGTCCTGCAACCACCCTGTTTGCGTGCTAGACACACTTGACCTACACCTGGTCTTATGGTCTGGAGTGCGATTTCACACATCAAGGTTACACTCGTGGTTATTCCGAGCACCCTGAGTGCAGATTTGTCCCCTCACGAACAGCATTCCATTAAATGTTTTTCAACAGGATAGCGCTCACCCTCATACCGCTCTTGTAACCCAACATGCTCTACATGGTGTCGACATGTTATCTTCGCCTGCTCGATCACCAGATGTGTCACAACCCAGCACATATGGGCCATCAAAGGACTACAACTGCAACGTCATGCTGGCCGAAGTGGCCGTGCGGTTCTAGGAGCTGCAGTCTGGAACCGCGAGACCGCTCCGGTCGCAGGTTCGAATCCTGCCTCGGGCATGGATGTGTGTGATGTCCTTAGGTTAGTTAGGTTTAACTAGTTCTAAGTTCTAGGGGACTAAAGACCTCAGAAGTTGAGTCCCATAGTGCTCAGAGCCATTTTGCAACGTCATTCGCAAACGACATTAACCGTATATACATTGACCGACCAGGCGCAATAGGCATGAAAAATCGTCCCATAGTTTGTCGGTTACACCTGTAATTAATATATATACAGGTCATTAAAATTGCTACACCAATGCAGATGATAAACCGGTATTAATTGGACAAATATATTATACTAGAACTGATGTGTGATTACATTTTCACGCAATTTTGGTGCATAGATCCTGAGAAATCAGTACCCAGAACAACCACCCTTGGCCGTAATAACGGCCTTGATACGCCTGGGCATAGAGCCAAAAAGAGCTTGGATGGCGTGTACACGTACAGCTGCCCATGCAGCTTCAACACGATACCACCGATCATCAAGAGTAGTGACTGGCGTATTGTGACGAGCCAGTTGATCGGCCACCATTGACCAGTCGTTTTCAATTGGTAACAGATCAGGAGAATGTGCTGGTCAGGGCAGCAGTCGAACACTTTCTGTATGTAGAAAGGCCCGTACAGGACCTGCAACATGCGGTCGTGCATTTTCCTACTGAAATGTAGGGTTTCACAGGGATCGAATGAACGGTAGAGTCACGGGTCGTAACACATCTGAAGTGTAACGTCCACTGTTCAAAGTGCCGTCAATGCGAACAAGAGGTGACCGAGACGTGTAACCAATGGAACCCCATACCATCACGCAGGGTGATACGCTAGTATGGCGATGACGATTACACGCTTCCAACGTGCGTTCAACGCGATGTCGCCAAACACAGATGCGACCATCATGATGCTGTAAACAAAACCTGGATTCATCCAAAAAAATGACGTTTTGCAAATCGTGCACCTACGTTCGTCGTTGAGTACACCATCGCAGGCGCTCCTGCCTGTGATGCAGCGTCAAGGGTAACCGCAGCCATGGTCTCCGAGATGATAGTCCATGCTCCTGCAGACGTCGTCGAAAAGTTCGTGCAGATGGTTGTTGTCTTGTAAACGTCCCCATCTGTTGACTCAGGGATCAAGACATGGCTGCACGATTGGTTACAGCCATGCGGATAAGATGCCTGTCATCTCGACTGCTAGTGATACGCGGCCGTTGGGATCCAAAGCGGCGTTCTACACTCCTGGAAATTGAAATAAGAACACCGTGAATTCATTGTCCCAGGAAGGGGAAACTTTATTGACACATTCCTGGGGTCAGATACATCACATGATCACACTGACAGAACCACAGGCACATAGACACAGGCAACAGAGCATGCACAATGTCGGCACTAGTACAGTGTATATCCACCTTTCGCAGCAATGCAGGCTGCTATTCTCCCATGGAGACGATCGTAGAGATGCTGGATGTAGTCCTGTGGAACGGCTTGCCATGCCATTTCCACCTGGCGCCTCAGTTGGACCAGCGTTCGTGCTGGACGTGCAGATCGCGTGAGACGACGCTTCATCCAGTCCCAAACATGCTCAATGGGGGACAGATCCGGAGATCTTGCTGGCCAGGGTAGTTAACTTACACCTTCTAGAGCACGTTGGGTGGCACGGGATACATGCGGACGTGCATTGTTCTGTTGGAACAGCAAGTTCCCTTGCCAGTCTAGGAATGGTAGAACGATGGGTTCGATGACGGTTTGGATGTACCGTGCACTATTCAGTGTCCCCTCGACGATCACCAGTGGTGTATGGCCAGTGTAGGAGATCGCTCCCCACACCATGATGCCGGGTGTTGGCCCTGTGTGCCTCGGTCGTATGCAGTCCTGATTGTGGCGCTCACCTGCACGGCGCCAAACACGCATACGACCATCATTGGCACCAAGGCAGAAGCGACTCTCATCGCTGAAGACGACACGTCTCCATTCGTCCCTCCATTCACGCCTGTCGCGACACCATTGGAGGCGGGCTGCACGATGTTGGGGCGTGAGCGGAAGACGGCCTAACGGTGTGCGGGACCGTAGCCCAGCTTCATGGAGACGGTTGCGAATGGTCCTCGCCGATACCCCAGGAGCAACAGTGTCCCTAATTTGCTGGGAAGGGGCGGTGCGGTCCCCTACGGCACTGCGTAGGATCCTACGGTCTTGGCGTGCATCCGTGCGTCGCTGCGGTCCGGTCCCAGGTCGACGGGCACGTGCACCTTCCGCCGACCACTGGCGACAACATCGATGTACTGTGGAGACCTCTCGCCCCACGTGTTGAGCAATTCGGCGGTACGTCCACCCGGCCTCCCGCATGCCCACTATACGCCCTCGCTCTAAGTCCGTCAACTGCACATACGGTTCACGTCCACGCTGTCGCGGCATGCTACCAGTGTTAAAGACTGCGATGGAGCTCCGTATGCCACTGCAAACTGGCTGACACTGACGGCGGCGGTGCACAAATGCTGCGCAGCTAGCGCCATTCGACGGCCAACACCGCGGTTCCTGGTGTGTCCGCTGTGCCGTGCGTGTGATCATTGCTTGTACAGCCCTCTCGCAGTGTCCGGAGCAAGTATGGTGGGTCTGACACACCGGTGTCAATGTGTTCTTTTTTTCCATTTCCAGGAGTGTATATTACCCTCCTGAACCCACCGATTCCATATTCTGCTAACAGTCATTGGATCTCGACCAACGTGAGCAGCAATGTCGCGATACGATAAACCGCAATCGCGATAGGCTACAATCCGACCTTTATCAAAGTCGCAAACGTGATGGTACGCATTTCTCCTCCTTACACGAGGCATCACAACAACGTTTCACCAGCCAACGCCGGTTAACTGCTGTTTGTGTATGAGAAATCGGTTGGAAACTTTCCTCGTGTCAGCACGTTGTTGGTGTCGCCTCCGGCGCCAACGTTGTGTGAATGCTCTAAAAAGCTCATCATTTGCATATGACAGCATCTTGTTACTGTCGGTTAAATTTCGCGTCTGTAGCACGTCATCTTCGTGACGTAGCAATTTTAATGGCCAGTAGTGTATCTTAATTTCACATTCAATGGCTTACCTCGCGCTTACATTAACCTGTGATCTTGCAATGTTAATCACTTAAATGTATCACCTACATAAATATATTTCTGAAATTTCATTCCTCCACGTTAATTATTCTTGGTGTCACAATTTTTTCCGTCAGTGTATTAATATGTCGCTGTGAGTAATGACCAGCACGGCGTTCCGCGTTGACAGTTACGCCGTAGTTGCAAATATTGTCTCTCCCTACAATCCGTGATAAATATTGCATCGCTCGACTCGCTGGTAATCTCTCTGCGCGCCTGTGTTAGAGAGCAGCCAGACCGTTCCAGCGGCTAATTAAAGCAGTAGCATTCACCCTCTGCTGTGTCCCGGGCTTTTGACTATTCATGACGCAACGTGTGTCCGCCAAGGGGATAAATGTTATACCAGAGCAACGGCGGTACCCCTACGCAGCGCATCCGTATTGTTGCAGCCGTCGCAGAGATTCCACTGATTAATGAGAACAATAGAAGTGTCTCGAACTACCCTGAACAGTAGGAAAATACCTAACAATACAGCTATGCTGTTTCAGTTAAAATATGCAGATATGTTGATTTGTTTTGTTCAATAAAATTTAATTCTGAAATCTGTGCCAGTAGTGGTAGGATGCTAATATTCGCTCTGATGTGTTTGACGTTTTAAAGCCATCACGTTAGTCGACATGGCTCGCGGAGTGTAATTAGATTGTTGCAATACCGTGTGAGGTAGAGCACCTCTAGCGTACAAAATGTTGTCGGGCAGAGAATCATTAATTGTGGTACCAATAAGAATATTGATGCATGTCTTGAACATTCATTATTTTGTTGATACTAAATACATGAAAAATCTACATTATTTCATATGAGTACAAAGAAACTGCGATTACCCACATACAAACAAAAAATACATCCCTACATGAAAACGATTTTTTGTGTAAAAGGTGAAGGGCAGTCCTATGTAAGAGGAAAAGAATGACGAAAGATATCTACGAAGACTGGTTTCACACATAAGGCTTCTGATTCTACAACTGCCAAATCTGCTGAAGTTTAGATCGTAAAACGCAGCTGCGACAGGAACCGTCAATGAATTGTCGTAAATTTATGTTCAGAGTGGGGGAGTATTTCACAGCCTCATAGAGATCGTCCATAATTAACCGGTTTTTCTCTATCTGACTAACAATATGCATCGCTTTGAGAATTTCAATGATTTAAGTGGTTATTCTCGCGGCTGACGTTAAAAAGCGCATGGGATACATAAACAGTATTGTTAAGATACGCATCGTGCTAAAGGAGATGTCTCTATAACTTGATACGAACGCAACTTTTACCGCGAGCTGCAGAAATAACTTCCTTGGCTGTGATAATAATTCATTACTCTGTCATAGAACGTAATACCTTTTGAGAATCCCTGTATAGCCATTACATCGTCATTCAATGTTTCTAACGTCTTGTAATGATTTTCAATTACATTACCGTATGTATCAACGTACTATGGCTTCCTGTAAGTTCCTCAGTAATTTCCAGGTTCCTGTCACAATATCCTTCTGCTCTGAACCAATCGTCTATATAGAATCTGATTCTTAAGTTGCTAAGAGTGATAGTAAAATCTTAGTGTCTTCAGTATCGTTTTTAATGTACAGTGCGCAACACAATTTAAAAAAAATCACTTTTTTTGAGACTCGGTAACTGTCTCCCATTGAAAATTGGCTCAAACGTGCCTACAACATTCCTCTGTAATGGTGCTAAAGCGTGGCGCGCTGCGACATCACCATCGCGTTTGGCGACGCTTCCAACAGCAAGGTAGCGACTTAGTGCCGAAAAATGGCCAGAGCTCACACGTTCACTTGAAGTGTGAGGTGGATTACTGATGTCACATTGGCACCAAATTTCACAATAGTTCTGCCAACGCCATCGGGCACACATCAAGTGATGAGGAGGTCATCACATTCCCTCTCCCCCACATTTCACCCATTATTTTGACACCTCCGAGAAGAAGGTCAGAATTGCAACACTCAGGAATGAATTCACTCTGTTTTCTTATGGGTGGCCGAGGAAAATATAGCAGACACAGCTCTGTTGAGAATCGACATGTGAAGGTAGGAATAGGCCGTCAGTGTAAGAACCCTTCCAATGAGGCGTCGATTCCCATACCTACGCGATCGAAAACGACAGTCTGCAGTGCGATCAGCAACAGGATGGCGTTGTTGTGAACGTTACACACTGCTGACACCCTCTCTACGAATCAACCCTTCTGTAACGACATAGTGGGGCTGCAATCCCACTGAAGATGCTACGGTAAACAGTGTGGAACCAGTACGAACCATTCGGAATAATTCGTCTAAATCTGAACGTGATCAGAAGCAGCAAAGAGCGTTCATGCTGTCTCAGCCCCCTGTCTTCTGACTCTCTCTTGGTTTCATCACGATAGAGTGAAACATTGACACACGCGTAAATAAAACATCCGAGGGTCTCTCTATGACCCTCCATTCTGCAACACTCTCAGCTGAACCGAAACTTCGACGCCCTTTCACTCGACAGACGCTCCACTGCTGCTGTAACGCCTGAGAGCAGGCAACCCCTTCGTCACGCCTTAGATTCGGAAAGGCTGCTCTCACGCGCCAGAACACTAGCGGAGTTCAAATCAGGTTAAGTATCTTTACAGGAACATTTTTAAAGTGTGCAACAAAGGTGCAGAGGTGGCACTAAGAGTGCTCCCAATCTGGGGGTCTTAGAGCCATCCTTTGTCGTTTTATTCACAGATGCGTCAATGTTTCAACCCACGGCTGCCGTCACCTGTCATTACGCCACAGCAGGGCTCGAAAAAGGAGGGCTGCAAATGTATAGACACACTTTGCTGCTTCGGATCACGTTCAGTAATCTTCGAATGGTTTTGAACGTTCCCTATTGGTTCCAACCTGTATACCAGAGCTAAAACTGTGCTCGTTCTACACATCAAAATGGGCAATGGCCTTGCCACAGTGGATATACTGGTTCCCGTCAGATCACCAATGTTAAGCGCTGTCTGGCGTGGCCGGCCATTTTTCGGGGTACACTCAGCTTCGCGATGCCAATTGAGGAGCTCCTCGAAAGAATAGTAGTGGCGCCGCTCAACCAAAACCATCATAACGACCAGGAGAGTAGTATGCCGACCACACGCCCGTCCTATTCTGACACGGCGGTCGGAGGGTCCCGATGGGCCACTTGTGGCCTGAAGGCAGGGTGCTACACACCAAAATGATCAGATAAAGTTCAATATGATTGCAGCTCCACTACAGAAGGAATGAATTATCTGATGAGTGTCAGCAGTGTAGAAAGCTGTTAAGGCGTCTTTCTGTTGCTCATGAGACTGCGAACTGTAGTTCCTGTCGGCGAAATATGAGGTACTCAAGACTCCAAGGGCAGGGTTGGTCTCATTTACTCTAGGCCCTTTACACCGCACGCTGAATCCATTTAGTGTCCGTTCTGAGCGGCTGAGTCTCTGAAATGTTTTCCCTGCCCACCCATAAGAAACCACATGACGTCCTGGGCGTCGCCGTTCTGACCTCCTCCACGGAGGCGTCAAATGATGGGGTGAAATGTGGGGGAGACGGGGTGCGACGAACTTCCAATAGTGTGACACATCTACAATGGCGTTGCGCACATTGGTGAAATTTGGTGTCAATGCGATATCATTAATTCATCTTACACCTGATATGAAACTTCTGAACTCTGACCTTCTTTCTCGCATGTGCCGAGATATTGCTAGCGGAAGCGTCGTCAAGCCCGAGAATGCCGCTTTAGGGCGCGACGGTTTTGCAGCATTTGAGAGTAATGTTCCAGGCACCTCTGAGACAAATTTCAAATTTATGCGTCGCAATGGGAGACAGTTACGGAATTTCGAAACAGTGATCCTTTAATGGCGTTGTGCAGTGTAGTTTTCAGAAATGAAACGATCACAAATATTAAGAAATCTTTGGCAATGTTCGTGATGTGATACTGATCCAGTGAGAGAAAATTTGTACGCTTCGAGTAATTTAGGGAAATTGCAAAAAGCAAGTCACTCAATAGGTAGAGTGCGAATTTCAACACTATAACTTTAGTGTGTTTTTAACTGTCACAGTATCACAATAAAAGTGGCTTAGCGTATTGTTGGCAAAAGTGCTACAACAAATGTCTTAAAATAGGATTTTTCGCTACCTTCTGTACATACACTAGCTGTCTAAATGAAACTTCGGGAAATAATAACAGCAATGAGACAAGCTCCGCCCAGTTTGAGACTTTCGTATTAAAATGAATGTAATTTATAACATCCATATTTTGGCATCTACTGTTCCTGCAAAGCAGTCTGAAAGACGCTGAACTATAGTTTTCTTAGTTTTGCCTTGTCATCTTTTCTGGTTTTTAGCAATTCTCGAATTTTGGAAACAGCAGGAAATAATTAACATATTTTGTAAAAAATCTGGAATATTATGGGTATGGGTGCTTTTTTCAAACTTTAAATTTACCTTTGAGCACGAACATTGTATATCGCAAATAAGTAATGAGGTATTGTTTTAATTCTACTTAAATAATGTATATATTAACAAAAATGCAGATGCATTGTCGATAAAGAAAAGAAGTCTGACCTACTTGCATTAGAGAAAACGTAAAGTAGTGCATTACACGTATAATATTTAAATCGTGTACATTTGGTTATAAACTTCGAAAACTTTTAAAACGTGAATCTCGATGGACCAATGCAGTTGGTTTGAACGCTAGATGTTTCACAATGACCGTACCACTCTGGTTCGTGCAAAGGTGTTTCATTTTGTAATAGGAGTCGGTGACAGACAATGACATTACGAGCAGGAACGATAAAATTGAAGATTCCTTCGACAATGAGATCATCACAAAGGAGGACAAACTCTGAAAAGGGAAGGTTGGGAACGAAATCGTTCGTATTCATTTCATATGGACCAGAAAGGCATTACCCTTATCCGAGCTTAAGAAACCATTAGACAACCTAAATCAGGGTGACCGCACAGAGATCTGAACTTGTATACTTCAGAATAAGATCTGCGTTATCTTATTATTGATCGGAGGTATCCACAGCGGGTAAGGTGCTTGTGGTTGTTGTTAGTGTTGTTGTAAGGGTTAAGGGAGCTCAAAGTTAACAGAGGCCAATTGAATGTGCTCTTCACACATTATTCCAACTTGAATTTGTAGAATGAGTAGTTTCTCATTTGTATGCAAGGATATCCTTGATAGAGACATTGCTTAGTAGCGGTGGGTAAGGGAGTTCGGTCTTTAACAGCCTTCCCAGTGCCTACCTTGCTCGGCCGATGTGGTTTGGTCCTGGTGTGAAGAGTTACTAACTTTGTAAAGTATAACGAATTTTTCATCGTCGTCGAACGTCGTAAGTGTTTAGTCGAATTTGAGAGACACGTAGTTGAGGTATCGCAATGCGGAGTGGATATAAAAAAAATCTTTTAAAAGACATAAGCTTTTCTGAAAAAGAGTAATGTGACACCAGCAAATATAAATGTCACTGTTAGGAAACCACTTATGATTTTTTTCGAGTTACATCCATCTCACAGTCTTTCTGTCCTTAGTTGCATTAAAATTTCATTTTATTCGATATTCTTCACTACTGCACATTTCAGTTTCTTTAGCCTTTATGAAGTCAGGCATTTAGGAAGGCGTTATGGTGACACTTGTATACGTAGGTCAAGTACAGCAGCTTTCGAAATGTCACATTACAGAATAATGCTGAACATTAGAAGAGTATATTGATTAACTGGTGGATGGAATCGGATAGAAAAGATGGTTATGGCATAATCTGACGAAAAGGATGGATAGGTTGATAACATCCTGAGGAATGAATAGTTAATTTAGTAATGCAAGGGAAGTATGTGGATTAAAACTTATAAAAGACTACCAAAGCTTGACTACAGTATGTAGTAGTTCCTGTAGTAATGCAGAGAGAAAAAAATGCTGCACAGGACAGACTATCGCGTAGAGGCACACGCAGGCAATACTTGGAGTGAAGGCAACAACAATAAAATGTTGGCGGTATCATTTTCTGTGAGTGTAAGTTTCGTCAGCATCGAACAGATCAGCGATATCTGGGAACCTCAGTTCTACAGTGCATGTGTGGGAGGAACTAAGGTGGTGAACTGCATTCCGTTGTCTGATATCGTAACACATCTCCGCTCGGTTGCACCACCACGACAGATACTGTACCTTGTCAGTGAATGACTGAGAGATCGTTCAGAAGGTATGCAAAGCGTAGGATAAATCACGTAAGTCTTGTATTCGTTACAAAGGAGATTTCCGGTATTTTTTAAAATGTTTCTATTCGGCCTCGAAACTACTGAATATTCGACATGCGTCTTTTGGACACTGTCTAGTGTCACAATTTATTCCCAAAGCCTTAACTACCTGTTTAAGCAATTCTGCTGGATGTACAGCTAATAAGTACTTACCAATTCATTTTGCTTTAAATTCAATGATAATGTATAATTTAATCTTTAAAAAGGAGTTTAAAATCTGTTTTGAAGTGTCCTGTTTATTATAAATGAAGAGACTGATAAAAATGTTACTGATGGTCACATATGCACATCTTTCATCGGAGAACTTAACGTTGATTTAATGTAATTTGTTCCTCAGTGACTTTTTTAGAGATGTCTTCACGAATTATAAATTACAGCATGAATAAGAACTAATCCAAAGTAATTTATAAATATGTCTTTCATTATTTTGCATGATAATGCAAATACAAATTCTAGCAGTAAATTCTAAGTATTACGGATCAAATTTATCTCTGGAATTTTATACAGAAAAAATGGTTCAAATGGCTCTGAGCACTATGGTACTTAACATCGGAGGTCATCAGTCCCCTAGAACTTAGAACTACTTAAAACTAACTAACTTAAGGACATCACACACATCCATAGCCGGGGCAGGATTCGAACCTGAGACCATAGCTGTCGCGCGGTTCCAGACTGAAACGCCTAGAACCACTCGCCTACAGCGGCCGGCTTTATACAGGAGGAAGAGATAGATTACACTGGAGAATGAAGTGGAATGATCAGCATAAGGGACATGTCAGTTTTGTTAATGCAGAAATAAGTTGTATCTTTTGGAAGGATAGCTATTTTTTGTGTGGAATGATCCGATAAAAGAGAGTCGAAGTACTGAGAGAAAGAGAGAGAGAGAGAGAGAGAGAGAGAGAGACAGAATCAGTTTTGTAAGTTCAGCTACGAGAAGAGTGAAGATGGTGCCGCATATGAGTAATAGTGTAATTGTTATGATGAGTTACCGAATTTTTCGAAGAAACATCGAGGTTTGTAACTTTTCAATGGAGAAGAGAGTTTGAGGAGAGAAAAGAGGAGAACATGTATTAACTGACACAAAAGATTTTTCAAGATAATCGACATAGAAGATCATCACGGACGACGTAATGAAGTCAACGGAAGAAGAGAACTGTCCGCAGTTTCGTCGATGAGTGTCGCTGTGTATCTGGAGGGTAACAGCTGTGTTTTTTGATCGAAAGGAGGAAAGACTTAATTAACTACACTGAAGTGATAAAAGTCATGGGGTAGGGATGTACATACATACAGAGAGCGGTAATATCGCGTACAGAATATATAAAATAGCAGGGCATTGACGGAGCTGCCATTTCTTCTCGGGTGATTCGTGTGAAAATGTGTCCGACGTGATTATGGCCGCACCACGACAATCAACAGACTTTGAACGCGGAACGGTACTTGAAGCTAGACGCATGGGACATGCTGCTCCAGAAATCGTTAGGGAGTTCAGTATTCCGAGATCCACAGTGTCAAGAGTGTGCCCAGAATTCCAACCTTCTGGGATTGGCGAGAAGCATTGCCTCTCGCCACGCACAACGCAGTGGCCGACGTCCTTCACGTAACGACCGAGAGCAGTAGCGTCTGCGTAGAGTTGTCAGTGCTAACAGACAAGCAGCACTGTGCCAAGTAGCCGCAAAAATTAATTTGGGACGTACGACGAACATATCCTTTAGGACAATGCAGCGAAATTTAGCGTTAATGAGCCATGGCAGCAGATTACCGACGCGAATACCTTCGCTAACGGCGCGACATAGTTTTCAACGTCTCTTCGGAGCGTTCACCATATCGGTGGGACAGTAGACGACTGGAAAATCGTGGTCTGGACAAATCAGCCCCAATTTCAGTTGGTAAGAGCCGACTGGAGGGCTCGAGTTTGGCGCAGACCCCGCCCACTCCACCCTTCCTCCCTTCCCTCTCCCCTCATCTTCGAAACAATGTACCCAAGTGGTCACCAAGCACTGTGCAAGTTGGTGGTGGCTCCATAATGGTATGGGCTGTGTTTACATGGAATGGGCTAGGTCCTCTGATCCAACTGAACGGTTTGTTGACTGGAAATGGTTGTGCTCAGCCCCTTGTGAACATCTGCAGCCACTCGTTGTTCGCAAACAACGATGGAATTTTTTGCATGAAAATGCACCATGTCACCAATCCACAATTGATCGCGACTGGTTTGAAGAACATTGTGAAAAATTCGAGCGAATGATTAGACCACCCAGGTATTCGACATCGGACATAAAATCTTGCAACGGATGTACTTTCGCAATTATAGGCGGTTACAGAGACAACACGGCTCAGTATTTCTGCAAGGGGCTTCCAACGACTTGTGGAGTCCGAGCCGCGTGTAGTTGCGTCACTACGACGTGTAAAAGAGGTCAGACATGATATTAGGAGGTATGTGACCACTTTCTTCAACTCGGTGTACAGCGGACAGTGGATACAAAATGAAGCTGTCTGGCGACTTCTGTGCTACGGAAGACTAACTTGGAAGGTTGCTGGGATTATGAGAGCTATTTAATGTGAGACACAGGCACTAATAGACAGAAAGCAATTTTTGCTAAGGTGTCCATTATTCTAATATAAACAAAGTGTATATGTATTTGTGTATCCAATGGGCACTACCTAAACATACCATCCAAACAGGAGACGAAGAGAAAGGAAATTTTATTCGAAGACTATAGTTAAACTGAAGCCGCTGCAATTTTTCATGTTCACCTGGACTTTACAAATGTTGGAATATTGTTCTTAATAGGACATGTAATCACCATGGACGGCAGTGCTTGCTCTGCAACGTGCTCCACTGGTTGCCTCAAGGTTTTCGGAGAGTTCTTCTGATAGGGAGTTCCATTTCTCCTCCAGCTCTGTTGAAAACTGGGGATGCTCGTTGGTGCATGTAGATGTTCTACAATAGGCCTCCCCAACGCATCCCGCACTTGCGAAGATGGAATTTAAGTCGGGGAAATATTCAGTACAGTCCATTCGCGACTTGTTTCACTGCAAGATCCCACGTACTGGGGGTCCAAAGTTAATTATGGTGAAGAGCCTGTGGCTGTACATTGCTCACGGTATAATGGACGTCGCCGCATCGCTATGAAAAAATAAGATCCAACCAGTTTATCGTTGAAAGTTCTCTAAACACATAAGGGGAATACTGCAGTGCTGCTTCTGATTGTAAGATCTGAGCTGAAATAATAAATGAACTATCGCAATGAAACTTGTGCTGTCGCAATGAGAAGGCAAAGCTGCAATGTAATAATGATTAACTGTCGTAACGTAAAATAATGTTCAAACGTGTGTGAAATCTTATGGGACTTAACTGCTAACATCATCAGTCCTTAAGCTTACACACTACTTAACCTAAATTATCCTAAGGGCAAGCGCAGACTCACACATGCCTGAAAGAGGACTCGAACCTCCTTAAGCTTACACACTACTTAACCTAAATTAGCCCAAGGGCAAGCGCAGACACACTCATGCCTGAAAGAGGACTCGAACCTCAGCCGGGACGAGCCGCACAGTCCATAATGTAAAGGGAGGACTTTCATACTGTAAAAGTCACCTATTGGACTGCAAGAATTTTGAACAGTATAAGCCGCCTGAATAATGAACTTTGACATAAAACCTACGATAATTAGTTTTGCAGAACTGATCCCAGAACTAAAACACATAAAATATGTCTCTGAATGACATTAGTTGGCCAAGATTGAATAAAAAAAAACACATGAAAATATTTAGTAGTTACCTCTATTCTGCGTAAATCTGGATAACGCGTTGCAGTACTGCTCTCTCGTCCTCGCCGCTGTGCTAAATATGCAAATTGATATATCTACAGAGAGACGCTCGTGAGGTGCAATGAGTTCTCTGTTAGTTGCAAAACGAAGTATAATTCTGGTGAAACAATGACCAATTAAAAAACTGTAAGAGAAAGGTAAGTGAAAAATGAAATATGGGCATAAATGACAACACTAAGTTTTGTTGGCATACTGTGAAAAACTGCTCAAGACTGATTTTAAATTTAATAAACGTCTTTAACAACCATACAATATACTTTCCTATCCTTCAAATCTAGGAACTCTCAGAACAATAACCAAGTTACTCCGCCGACGCAGAAATAATAATAATAAAGGAACATCAATATAATATTCAGTCTGGTAAAGGTTGGTTCATTACCGCAATCGAGGTTATATATTAGATTATCACGATTGCTGGCTTTGCTGCAATGTTTGAAGTACATCACTATAATATTTTCCTCTGACATTCCATTTCTGGTATACACTTAGTTCCATTAAACGTCCTCCTTCAGAAATCAGTTTTCGTTACTTTCTTGATATAATAATGTTCATTAAACACATTGATAAACTGAGACTTTACATTTGAAACATAACAATACCATTGCTTCCTCACTCTAACACAGCTTGACATTATATGCTCACTGCGCCCTCACGCACGTCAAAGATTGTAACTAACTTCTGTGATACAGCTAGACAACATTGTTGCTTGCTCACAATCGATTCAGATACCAAAATTATACATGACATCTATCATCATTTAGAATTGTGAAAGACTTGCCAGTGTTAGTTGTGAATCGTCCAATACCAGGTACTTTCTCAACTTATATACATTAAGGGGTGCAATCCTCACTAACAACTACCTGACAGGATGCTCTCCGTATCTATAACTAACCGAGTGTGGCATTAATGAACTGAAAGTAAATGATTAGAAGAGTGAAGTTATCGAATTGATTAATAGTTTAAATGAAAGAGAACAAGAAATTAGTTTTTCTGGACCTGATAATTAAGTGCTGATTATTGAAAAATAATTTGACAAAGCAGTATAGTTAACAAAACTCCGTGTTTCATTTGTATGAGAAGCAATTTACGTAATTATACATCAAATTAGCGGACTCCGTAATCATTTTAAAAACCAATTATTATCGTAGGACAGTCAGTTCAAATCGTAAAATCATTCTTTTCGAAATCTTTACCTTTGCGAAAAAGTTTAATAGCAGTTAGCACTAGTGTGAGAAACGCAGTTCAGTTGTCAGGTAGGTGGTAGTGTAAAGAACTAGTAATTAATTTCATGAAGTATCTACAAGTTTGTTTTGGTTCATTGCTGAAATTTTTCTGGATGAACATTGTATTTTGATAATGAGTGCGAGTGCCATTGCGACTGTCCTCGCCTCCCAGCATCGTACAATAGTAACCTAATTTAATTTCAAAGTCAAGAGATTTAATTGATTTCGCTCACACTAAGTGAGCTGGCGACCGTTCGTTTACAGTAATTTCCAAACAGAGTCAAAATTAATTCATCATTTCGGATCAACAATTCACTAACTAGTTTCCGTATTATTTTGTACATTTTTATTTCTGTCGATTGTTATTAAGCGAAGTAAATCGCACAGTAATTATCAAGTTATGACAACACCTGACTTCTTCCGGGTAATAATTTCCCTTCGAATTCGATGCCTTATTGGTTCAAATGGTTCAAATGGCTCTGAGCACTATGGGACTTAACATCTGTGGTCATCAGTCACCTAGAACTTAGAACTACTTAAACCTAACTAACCTAAGGACATCACACACATCCATTCCCGAGGCAGGATTCGAACCTGCGACCGTAGCGGTCACGCGGTTCCAGACTAAAGTGACTAGAACCGATGCCTTATTGAAATTAATACCAAATCATTAGCGAGACGGTTATTCTTTAATTAGCCTACCACCCGGAGAGAAAGTTCTTTCTACTCTGGTCCAAGTTTCATAGAGCTATGGTACTTTGCATTAGCACATCATGCGAAAGTTACTGTCCTCTTTATGTTTTGCACACCAATGTGTTATTCTATAAGACTCAAGTAGTATAACCTCATTTCGCTGGAGTAGGAATGTCATGTCGTTTATTACTGAACTGTGAAATCACTTTGCTATGTGATTGGAAAGACAACTTATCGTATCTGACTACTGCACAACTAAGGGAACCGTGTTAGAACTGTTTCATATTACACTTTGGGTGAGTTTAGTTACAATTAATTAAGCACGCGTTGTTTAATAGAATGTCAGTAGATTTGTAAATGGTCAGACATTTATAAGTTTACGTAGCAGAAATTTGCACTATCGACATCAATAGGCCTACTCAGTAACCTCGCATGAATCGAGACGTAACCACTTTTAGCTACTTCAATACGTAGTAATCTTGTGTTTGTATCTTTTTAAGTACGAATGTGTACTTGAGAATTTAGGCTTACCTATTGTTAAGAAGTGAAGAATTAAACTTGACCACGTACTTGTCCATAGTAGACATCTGTTTAGTTTTTACTTATTCTGATAAGAACAGCAGTCAGTGAAGGGATAGACCTTCCAGTGATGGCTAAGAACAGTGACAGTGTTAAAGACCGGTAATAGTCAAGCAGTCAGATAATAACAGCCGTTTGGGGCTACTAAATAAAACAATCTCTTGTTTAAAATGTCTGTGCCACATCTTTATTTCCGCGATACGCATGTTTCTACCAAACCTTGCCAAACTCAGTTTTTGACGTAGGAACATACACTTGCTCACAGTTTTAGCTGTTACGTTCAGTCATATAGCACATTCTATCACTACTAGGCAGCATAAGACCACAATTGGCGACTACTGTTCCATTAACTGCAAACTTAACAAGTCAATAAACAGTTGGATGGTTCACATGATATTTGTTACTACACAATACGGCAATATTCAGTAATCAGAAGTTTCGGAACCACGATAGCGTGGCGTGCCGTTAGTAATTTTTCAGCCCATTGGAAGAAAGTCACAAAATTCCATAAAAATCTTAAAATATCCGGAAACTTTGTTTACACCTTTAAGCGAGGTACATTTTTACGAGATTGAATATACAATGTAATTTCTGTAGACTATGACTGAGTGGAGCTGTACCTTGATCTAAACCAATTAGTGACTCAGTAAAAAATTTCGTAACGTAATCTGACACTGGAAAAGAATGAGATATAAATACAGTAGCTCACTGTAGTCGTGCAACTTGTAAAGGTAGGCATGGCTTGAAGAACTGAACATTAACAAGTGTGAAAATTGTTCGCAAGATCATATGAAAATTAAAAGGGTGCAATAGTGACCAACTTGTACTTGAAACACTGTGCAAAGATTATTTCGGCGCTGTCTGGTACTCACTGTACTTACAGTTACATAAGGGTATAATTACTCTCATGTTCAGAAAAAAACTGAACACCTTGATCGACTAGAGACAGACCATATTCACAGGAGATGTACGTTAGTACATTCTGCACAAATGATTGTCATTTGAACCATATTGGCGCGAGAATTCAAGGTCAGAATATTCAAGTCAACGTCGATATCACAGCACAACACCACCAACAGGTAAAATGTGCCTGCGGTTCTCGTTGGCGCTATGAACGGAAGGTAATCGATCAGTGTGACTTGAGCAGAAGTGCAGGATGGCTCGCAGACGAATACGCGAACCGTGCCGTCAAATCAGTGAGTTTGAAAGAGGCCGCAGTATTGGCATGAGAAAATGTGATGCATCCATCTAGGAAATTTCTCAGCGTGTAGGACAAAGTGTTTCGGGTGTGTGCAGAATGGTTCAAGGACGACCGTAAAACACAACGAGATGGGTCACGTCGCATCACGCAGACCACCCCCAGGAAGATCGACACCTCATTCTAATAGTATTGTAGGACACATATGCGCCCCGTTCGGCTCTGGCGCAGCAGCGGAACAGTGGATCACGTCGTACAGTATCAGGGGTGACAATCTGTCAGCGTTTATTACGGCACGGGTTACGCACGCGTCGTCCACTTCTCCGCCTACTTTGACGAACATGCAAAAACATGCTAGTCGGTAATGGTGTACGGAACGACCTCACTGTGGACAGGAATGGCCTCAAATAGCGTTTTCGTACGAATCCTGGCTCCGTTTGTTTGAAAATGATGGCTGCATTTTGGTTCGCCGCAGACAGGGGGACCGGCATCACAGTGACTGCATTAGCTCAAGACATACGCCACTAACTCGACGCCTTATGGTGTGGGATGCTACTGGGGGCAGCCACAATCACAGTTGGTGATTGTCCAAGGAACTGTGGCGAGTGTGACCTACGTGAATGATATTCAGCGATCCGTAGTTACACTCTTCCTGCACAACATTCCAGACACCATTTTTCAGCAAGACAATACACAGCCACATGTTGCTCACGAACACGTGCGTTCCTGGTGTCACAGGACGACAGTATTTTTCCCTGGCCCACCAGACTACCAGGCTTGCCCCCAATCTTAAATGTGTGGGATATGATGAAACGACGGATGCAGGGCTGTGACCCCGTGCCAAACACCGTAGTGGATCCATGTGAATATAGCGTGGACGGCTAAAGGACAGGACACCATTCGCGACTTATATAGGTCGATGATATCGCGCATGGAACAAGTCGTCAGGGTCAATAGCCGACCCTGCCCCTACTGGGCTGTAGAACATACTGCCGTACATGTTCTGTGAATATCAATGTCCTATCTCTAGTCATTCAGGGTGTTCTGTTTTTTTCTGAACATGAGTGCAACACTTAAACGAGATATTTAAATAATGACTTAATTCGAAATAACTGAAACTAAAAGTAGAATTTTGGAATACTGAACACAGAAATGCAATGCACTGTGCAAGTTATTTTGTGAAACATGGCTGCAAACCGTAGAATTATGGCACAGCATTATCGCAGCCAGCAACCAACAACAAAACTCACCTTCACAACTGAAAATGTGCAAAGAAAGGGATAGTAATTACTAATAATGCGGAAGTGATACGTGGAACTTCGAATATTCAGTAGGGCCCAAATGACTTAAGAAATAAGAAATTAATTAAATGATTTGTAGTGACTTCAAGTCAAGTAAGTAAGCAACATGAGCTACTTTGATTTCAGGAAGCACGTGGAACATAATTGCAGTAATCATACATATTTAAACATATGTGCACGCCAACCAGCAAAATATAGATGATCTAAATTCTAGGAAAGAATGGCGTAACTGAATGCATAATGCACCGAACGTGACGACCAATACACGATCCAGCGTGCCGCGGTGGCCGTGCGGTTCTAGGCGCTGCAGTCCGGAACCGCGGCACTGCTACGGTCGCAGGTTCGAATCCTGCCTCGGGCTTGGATGTGTGTGATGTCCTTAGGTTAGTTAGGTTTAATTAGTTATAAGTTCCAGGGGACTAATGACCACAGCAGTTGAGTCCCATAGTGCTCAGAGCCATTTGAACCATTTGAACACCTCTCTTCAACTGATGACCTAAGATGTTAAGTCCCATAGTGCTCAGAGCCATTTGAACCAATACACGATACCTTAACCAGTTTACAGACCACGAAAAGCGCAAAAACTCAGACCTTTTATGACATATGAGCCTAATGAACTGTTCGCCTTTGCAAATCATCACAATTCTGCCATAGGGAGTTAAAGAAAAATAACCGTGGGTCTGGAGTGCCAGATGAGTAAAATGACCGCCAAATCTTGTCTATTAACAACCATTTTGAATAAACTGAACAGTCTCGTCAAAATTGCCGACCGCTGCGGCTGCCGTAGACCCACGTCCACTTCACACGCGACTCTAGGCACCAAGTGCATTTCGAACTATACGAGAGTGTCTCCATGAGACACAAATCAAATAACCTACGCAGCATGTCTATCATAATTACTCTACGTCTTTGCGAACTATTAGCAAAGACCAGTTCGCAAGTTGCTGAGGGCGAAACTATTAAAAAACCTGATCTCATCTTCTCCGTAAAGGAAATCATATTTTTACGAAACCACTGCCACACCGAAACATGTTACTAAACTTGAATAACGACTCCTCGAGATGAGCATGTGCCAGTCTCTCTCTATTCCCCTCTTCTGATTCGCTAGAACGAAATGTAGCCCATCAGCATCTCAGCTTTTCGCACGTAGTAGAGTAGTTTTCCTCCTTCACCGATCCCCAGCGACTGCATACATAGCTGAATAGCTAACGTCACTGCCTTCGATTCCTTTTTCCAGGTAAATTGTTACGTTTCAGCAGACAAGATAAAAGGAACAGAAGCCTGGCAGCGAACGAAACTAAAGGTGAACGAATCGAAGGGCAATAATGGGAGGGAAGAAGGCCCAAAGAAAAGTGCGGTGATGAGGTTTCGATTCCTGGAACATGAAGTTTTTCGGAGGTGTGCAGGTCCACTCACCCTTGTAAGGCCTAATGAGGAGTTTCTTGGATAAAGAAGTAGTGCCGTCATCAGGATTATTCCACTGGCTGTATGGCAGGAGGGCGTAGCGACGTACTGATCACATGACTCACGATCATAGATCTCTCCTCGTATCTCCTCGTAGGCAGGAGTCTGAACAGGCCTAAGTCCTAATCCAAGACTGGTGTTTATTTTACCAGACCACAACTAAGAATTTATTTGAATCATTTTCCTAACTTTGTATTTTCCAAACAGTGAATAAAATCAAAATAATTAGATTTCACCTGTCTCAAGGACACTAGGAAAGACGTTGTTATTGGAATACCTAATTTAATTATTTTAGAGCATATCACTGTGTGTAGGTGACTCACTGCTTGATTACACAATATGATTTACAAGCTCATTCATATTTAATGATGTTAACAAATTACAAGATATATGTCAAATGCAAGCTGCCTTCAGGCCTTTAACCACTCAGAGAGAATTATAAAAGAAAATAACACTGTCAAACTACTGAAAATAATAAGTACCGTTTGAAAACTGAGAACATGAAGTAGCTCTTAATGTTCTGTAAAAAACATTATTTAACTTACTGTTTAGTGACATCTGTTTCAAGCCATCTTCTGATACATTTACAAGAATATATTAATTAATCACGATGGTGTTTCTAGTGGAAACTTATAAAATTTAGATTTTAAGGGATCTTCAATATCACTTGATGTATTTCAAGCACAGAATTGAAATTAGACATGACTCAGTTGTTGATATTCTGAAAGCTTCTATAAAATTCCATGGAGGCATATACTTTGTAAAGGACTTCCATTAATTCACTAGCTAGAGTGTGACCTGAACGATGTGCAAAGCGTAACTGCAATTGAGTGAGCCTGCAACGGGCAGCCACTGAGACAAGTAAGAATGTGTCATCTCGGGTGCCGAGCCACTAAGACGAATCCTAATTGTCAGTGCATATTGCTGTTCCACAATGTGTTTGGAAATGGACGAAAATTCTCCTATAAAGCAATTTATGTTGCATGTTGACTGGTGTTAATTTCTACCACGTTACAAAAAATGTTTGAAGTGGTCACTACTGGATGCAATCCAAGTAAGTGTAAATGCGTCACTCTTTCGAATGTTAAAGTCAGTGGCCGAATAACGTCACGAACGAGGTAGACACGGTGTTCAATGGTCTCTGCATCAGTAACCGGTTCAGCACACTCAACACTTTTCAGATTCCACCACTTACATAACCCAAATCGGGAAACAGAATTGGCTGACACATGAGTTTTCTTCGCCAGTCCATCTCCAGGGTAACATATTGGTGATGTGTGGAATAACAATGTTACCGAAGAAAAGTCGTACTCAATCATCCTTTTGCCAATTACCTGCCTTATGGGTAAAGGGACATTCTTCAGGAAAATAGGCACGATGTTCAGCAGGAATTTTGACATTCGTGTGTCTATTGAGATGCAGCTAAACAGTTGGTTCAAGTAGGTGGTCACCAGCAATCACTGTCATTAACATCGTTAGTAATAATGCAAAGAACTTTGTTTATCAGTATCATCTGCGCTAGGCAACATGGACTACATAAACAATGAATTAATAAAACGTACTTCCTTTGCTCATGCATTTTTCCGGCATCAGACTAGTGTCCGCATGATTATGAACGGATTTTACAAGGTTAATTCAAGGGATCGACGGATGGCTTTCCTGTCGCCAACCCGCTAACCCGCGAGACACAATACATGTACCCTAAATGTCTGCGTGTAGTGTTATTCAGGTGAGGGTGGAATAAAATTTTCTAAATGTTTGTGAATTGTTTAACTAAGGTGAAACTTGGGTAGCAGGGTGGCATTCACGTAGTGGGATGGGGGAAACCGCCTAAAAACCACATCCAAGCTGGCCCATATACCGGGCCCCATCGATAATAAAAAAATGGTTCAAATGGCTCTGAGCGCTATGGGACTTAACATCTGAGGTCATCAGTCCCCTAGAACGTAGAACTACTTAAACCTAACTAACCTAAGAACATCTCACACATCCATGCCCGAGGCAGGATTCAAACCTGCGACCATAGCGGTCGCGCGGTTCCAGACTGAAGCGCCTAGAACCGCTCAGCCACACCGGCCGCCCATCGTTAATCCGGCTAGAGGATTCGATCCGGGTAGGACACGTCCCGAAAGAGGCACTTCAAGAGTCACGACTTTCCGGGCGTGTAATTAGCAAATCGATACCATGAAATGTGTAATGTAACATAGCTTTACTGCAGATTCACCATCTGTTTCCGGATATCCTGGCATTTGTTCCCTTACCTAAAATTTAACTTGCGAAGACTGATAGTTTAAAATGCTGCACGTCACAACTTATGTTGTTTCCCCACATTCACAACTCGTATGAGAAGCAGTACTATAAAAACTAAGGAAGTATTCTTATTATGGGATGTCACTCCTCAATCATGAATAATAATCATACGGTTGTCACGTTGGAATACCTAAATGATAGCTGAATACACACAGAGTTAATGCATCGTTCAGAGATTACTATGGATGTTTCTTCAGTCGACGATGTTACATTATAAACGTCACTGAGGTCTCTCCCACAAAACTGGTATTTTCGCATCGTCGCTCACTGAAAGTGATGGATGCGCGGCACGTGACCTCATGCACTCCTCCGAGGTCAGTCGGAGGTTTTCCTACAGTGGCGAGAGACTGGAGGATGGGGTGGCTCATCGCGTCGATATCCGGCGGACAAGTACCGCCGTCGAGCTGCCAAAGTTGAACGAGAGCGGTGGCTGGGGGCGGAGAGCGGGTGCCTCGCCAGACGCTGCGGGGGCGAGATGAGCTGCCGCAGCCGCGGGGGAGGTAGGGGGCGCCTCCGCCTCCACGCGTGACGCGAATCCAGCACCGTCGCGTTTCCTGCAGCGGTCGCCATCTCCTCCAGACGACCGGGTCCCCATTGTCGGGGCGGAAGAGTACCCACCAGCCCGAACGGAAATTCAATCCTCCGGCACCACATTACTGTACATGAAAACATTATAGTCCAGGGACCTTCTACAGACGAATGAAGTGTTCCCCAGATAACTGAAGATACAGGTAAGTACTCCTCAAAGGAACTGCAGAGTGTTAATCGGTGCTGCGTATTTCCTCACTAAGAGATGTTTCACAGAAAGGACAGAGAGCAAAGAGCTTATACTTACAGCAAGTTCCATAATTACTCATACGTTGTAATGCATTTAGGAGTTTCGCTCTATCAGAACTACAGTTCTATAGATTCGATACGCTACATAAGTGACGTAGTAAGTGATAGTGTTAACGACAGTGTTGGATGCACTAGTAAGGAAAGAAACACAAATAAATGTGTAAGAGATACAATAGGAGCCGACGACTTCTCTTTCTATTTTTTTGTTGTTTGTTTTGCACATAATTAGAAGCGCACATCATTCAGTGTCAATCAGTTGTATATTTTATATATTTACTGAAAATAAAATGCATTTAATAAGTATTAAGACATAGTTGATCACGTAACTTCTATGCTTTTATATAACCTAAGCAGTTACCTTTAATGAAAGTACAGTTTACATGCATAAACACGTACATAATTGTAGTTGTTATTTTGTACTCAATAGAACGTTCTTAATGATAGGTTTCCTGCTGTTACGGAAATATATGAGAAAGTTGTTTATGAGTAACAGATGTTTGAGGAAATTGCATTTTCTGGCACAATATCATAAAACTGTATTATTTTCTTTGTTTTTACTACATCACTCTGTTTCACATTTCAGATAAACTATTTTCGAATGAAACCTTAATTTAACATTGACAGTCTCAAATTTGTTTTAAATGCAGTTTACTCTTAAGTAACAGACATGAGGATAACTATGTAGAACAAAAATGTTCCTTAAGTTACCTCACCCTTTGTGTGTCCTGACTCACTTTCTAGACAGTTCGTCACCTTTGGCTTTTAGGGGAATCTGGTAAGGCATTGATGGAATATATAAAGAAAGCGATCATTATAAGGTAACGCCCAATAGGTAGGTAACACAGCCATCGTAGAGGTAATGTTGTAACTTTAACTGACCAAAGCTACTAGGGAAATACCGCAGTCTGCACTTACTTATGACAGTCTACAGTAGCCTACAGTAGTTTTATTTCCCTAAACGTGTGTGTGTGTGTGTGTGTGTGTGTGTGTGTGTGTGTGTGTGTGTGTGTGTGTGTGTGTGTGTGTGTGTGTGTGTGTGTGTGTGCGTGTGTGTGTGAGGGAGGGAGGGAGAGAGAGAGAGAGGGGGAGGGCAGAGGGTGGGAAGTAGAAACGTTTTGGAAAAAAACGTGATGTTAATATTGTCGCAGAAGACTCTGAGTAGCACAGTAGTGTAATGGTTATGATACTACACTGTTGCCTGGAGGGTCTTGAGTTCAAAACGCATGTGGATTGTATAATTTTAACTTCTATATTCAGTTCGCGTACATTCTAGAATTATCCACAAACGTCAAGAATCATTATACTGGAATGTTCTGTAACTGTATGTATACAGTATGTGTTCAGGCCGGAGGCAGTTCGCTCCACGCTCTTGTATGTGCAAGTGCTGAATAAACCTTCGTTAAGTGAAGTTAGTGTTCGTCATTCATCTAATTACACCTTCTTCTACGTGGCAATATCCTGGTGGAGGCGCCGGGTATTGGAACTTTTGGTAGCGCACGTTATGGACGACACAGTGGCTCCCATCAGGCCACGACAGAGCCGACGTTTACGTGGCGAGAAACCCGAATTCGAGCCATGTTCAACAGATCGCAATCTATCGGATACAGAAGAAGAAGAGGACGTTACGATGACAGAAACTGTGTGCCACCATATGAGACATCCTTCCGGGTTCTCTGGTGACGATGGCCAAGATCCAAACAAGTGGCTGAACGTATATGAGCGTATAGCCAAATTTGATGGGATGACACCGTGTGTTTGGCTAAGGTACTTTTTTACTTGAATGGCACTGCCAAGCAATGGTATGAGAACAACGAGGAGAAATTCACAAACTGGCAAGTATTCCACTCGGAATTGCGCAAGTATTTCGGTGACACACAATGACAGGAGTACAAGGCTGAAGATAAATTGAAGTACAGGGCACAGCGTCCAGGAGAAACTACGGTATCCTACATTCAAGACGTCTTGAAGCTGTGTAAAATAGTGGATCCTAGAACGATGGAGGAAGATAAGGTTACAAATCTCATGTAGGGTGTTGCTGAGGGCATGTATCAAGCCCTACTCCTGGAGGAGGTTTCGACAGCAAACGACTTCATCAAATGGCGCCAGTATATTGAGACACTGCATCAAAAAAGAATTACACTCAAGAAGTTTGAACGGCTTCTAAACGTCGTATCGCTGTCAGTGTTGGAGGAAGAAATTGATTTCACAATTGTTCTTCGTCAGATAGTGAGAGAGGAAGTTCAGAAGGCACTTGGATTGTACGGCTAGCAAAAAACCGAGACGCTTCAACAGGTTATAAGGGAGAAAGTGGAACAGACATCGAACGCAATCTCTCGTCCTTCATTTCCCTTTAAAACGGTGAAACAGTCGAGACCCAGGCGGAGTTACGTTCCTACAATGCAGCATGAGGAACCTGTTTGGGCACCAAGGAAGACTGACGTCTGGAGTATCCAGGATAACCAACCAGTATGTTCCCAGTGTGGACGACCGGGACATGCGGTGCGGTATTGTCGAGACAGGCGGCGGACGCCCGCGACAGAAGACTTCAGACCGGTCTTAGCCGACGCCAACTCCGGGACGACGAGGATGAGCAAGATGATGTGGGTACAGGACGACGTAGGTCACCATCGTTGCAAGCTAGCCGCTGGAGAAGACGCTCCCCAACATGCCGACCAAGGTCTCCATCGCCGTTTAGAAGCTCCGGCCGATCGCCTAGCCGCCACAACCTGGAAGACTAAAGGCTCCGATCTCCCTTGGAGGTGAGGCCGCCGAAGAGAAAAATCCTATTCCGTCGATCACTACAAAAATGATAGGAAACTACGTCGATATCCTCATGGATGGCCAAACAGTCCAAGCTCTTGTGGACTCTGGAGCTTCATATTCAGTCATTTCGGAGAAGTACCGTCGCCAGTTGCAGAAAACTGTATTCGTCGACAGCAAAACATCTCACCCGAACCTGGTTGATGGGAAATACATAAAACCTACAGGGAGATGTATCATTAGTGTTGCTATAAGTGGCCATACAATTCCCTTAGAATTCATCGTCTTACAAGAGCGTAGTCATGACGTCGTTCTCGGATGGGACTTTTTGAAAGCTTCTCAGGCAATTATATTTTGTGGTCGCTCGAATATTATGCTGGACGAGATGATATACTGTGGACAGGGATATGCGCATCCTAGTGTGTGGAGACTATGTCTGCTGGATGAAGTTATCATCCCTGCAGTCAGCTCTAGAAAGGTAACTGTCACGTGTCATGCCATGCATCACCTCATTAATCTTGTAGTGGAATGTAAGAGAAGCATACCACTGACGAATAACTTGATCATTCCAGCCACTGTCGCCTCTTTTAAGAACGGATTTGGTGAATTGTGGATAGTTACCTGTCGTCGAGAACCGCAGATCGTTCCTAGACGCATGTGCGTAGCAAACTCTGGGCCGTTAATTGAAAAACAGCTGAACGTCACAGAAACCGCACATGCCGAGTCTGTGGGCGAAACTAGCGCTAACACTACGAGACAAGATCTTTCTAGCTCGACTATCACCAGATCTCACTAAGGAACAACAGAAGACGCTACTTGTCATTCTTCAAGAGTTCTCTGAATGCTTCAGTCCACAGGTGAAGAGCAAATTAGGCAAATCGACGGTGAAGCACCGGATTAGCACTGGAGACCACCAACCAATAAGCCAGAGAGTATACCGTGTGTCATCAACGGAACGTCCGATAATTCGTGACGAGGTAGAGAAAACGATGAAGAATGACATCATTCAGTCTTCGCAGAGCCCATGGTCGTCACCAGTGGTTCTCGTCAGGAAGAAGGACTGCAGTTACGCTTTTGTGTTGTTTACAGGAAGCTTACTCTCTTCCAGGAATTGACGATACCTAGATTGTCCGAAGGGGACTAAGTTTTTCACAATCATGCAGATGTACTCAGGATACTGGCAAATCGAAGTAGAAGAGGCTGATAGTGAGAAAATTGCATTTATCACCCCTGAGGGCCTGTATGAGCCTACGGTAATGCCGTTTGGCTTGTGTATTGCACCAGCAACGGTTTCAACGGATGATGGGTAATCTTCTAAGTCACCTGAAATGGACGATGTGTGTTTATATGACATTGTAGTGTTCTCAGAGACATTTGATGAACATATAAAAAGACTGATGGCCATTCTTATGCGTCTCCAACAAGGCGGACTGAAACTTAATCCAAGAAAGTGTCTCTCTGGAGCAAAAGAAATCAAATACTTGGACACCTTGTGTCAAACAAAGGTGTGCCGCCAGACCTAGAAAAGGTGAATTCCATATCGGAATGTCTTATTCCTAAAATTATTGGAGATGTGAGAAGCTTCCTTGGATTATGTTCTTATTACCGTCGTTTTATCAAAGACTTTAGTATCAAAGCCAGGTCACTTTAAGAGTTGTCAAAACCTGATGCTACAATTATCTGCGGTGGTGATCAACAAGATTCTTTCGATTTGCTGCGAAAAGCTGTGATGGCTGACACTGTAATGGTCTGTATGGTGATAGAACACCGACTGAACTACACACAGATGCCAGTGCAATGGGATTGGTGCTGTTCTGGTGCAAATTTCGGATGGAAAAGAGAAGGTTATAGCCTATGCATCTAGAACACTTACAAAAGCCGAGAGAAACTACTCAACTGCCGGCCGCGGTGGTCTAGCGGTTCTAGGCGCTCAGTCCGGAACCGCGCGACTGCTACGGTCGCAGGTCCGAATCCTGCCTCGGGCGTGGATGTGTGTGATGTCCTTAGGTTAGTTAGGTTTAACTAGTTCTAAGTTCTAGGGGACTAATGACCTCAGAAGTTGAGTTCCATAGTGCTCAGAGCCATTTGAACCATTTGAAACTACTCAACTACAGAAAGAGAGTGTCTTGCTGTGATCTGGGCCAAATCAAATTTCGACAGTACCTCTATGGAACACCATTCACAGTTGTTACAGACCATCATTCACCCTGTTGGTTGACAGGTCTTAAGGATCAAACAGAACGACTGGCCAGGTGGGCACTACGTCTTCAAGAGTATGACGTTACCACAGTGTACAAAAGTGGAAGAAAGCACCAAGATGCCGACTGTCTCTCAAGAAACCCTGACTAAGACCATCAAGACTTTGATGAAAATCGGGACTGCCTTTCTGCACTCCAGCTTCCCTTTGCTGAGCAGAACAAGGACGCCAAGATATCTCAAATTATGGTTACCTTAAATCGGTCACAAGTTGTGAAAGGACAGTTTAAGGTAGTTAATGGATTACGTTCCAAGAAGAACTTTCATCCGTTTGGAAGTAGGTGGCTACCAGTGATTCCTAAACACATGCCCTTAGATGTTCTACAGAAATTCCATGACACACATGAGGCCGGACATTTAGGATCTATTACGACGTACGATAGGATCCGCAAGAGATTATTCCGGCCAAGTTTATTTACGAATGTCCGTCACTATGTGTCGCACTGTCGAGAGTGCCAGAGAAGAAAGGCAGTTCCTCAGAAACCACCTGGCGCACTCATCCACAAGCCGAAACGCCTTTCCAGCGAGTTGGGATTGATCTCGGACGATATCCAACGTCTGCTAGTGGCAATACATGGATTATTTAATATAAAACAATGGCATTTCAGACTTTGATCGCTATTTTTTATTTTCAATGACCGGTTTCAAGCTAGCTTCCCATCTTCAGATCATATATTGCAGTTACAGAGTATCTTGTCAGTACAGAACTATCGGTTCACTGTCATAACTGAGTTATGACAGACGTTTTCAGTTGGTGAGAGATGTGGAGAATGTGCTGGCCAGTCGAACATTTCTGTATCCAGAAAGTCCCGTACAGGACCTGCAACATACGGTCGTGCATTATCCTGCTGACATGTAGGGTTTCGCAGGGATCGAATGAAGGGTAGAGCCATGGGTCGTCACACATGTGAAATGTAACGTCCTCTGTTCAAAGTGCGAACAAAAGGTGACCAAGACATGTAACCAATGGCACCCCAAACCATCACACTCGGTGATACGCCAGCATGGCGATGACAAATACACGCTACCAATGTGCGTTCACCGCGATGTCGCCAAACACGGATGCGACCATCATGATGCTGTAAACAGAACGTTGATTCATCCGAAAAAATGACGTTTTGCCATTCGTGCACCCAGGTTCGTCGTTGAGTACACCATCGACCATCGCAGGCGCTCCTGTCTGTGATGAAACGTCAAGGGTAACCGCAGCCATAGTCTCCGAGCTGATAGTCCATGCTGCTGCAAACGTCGTCGAACTGTTCGTGCAGATAGTTGTTGTCTTGCACACGTCCCCATCTGTTGACTCAGGGATCGAGACGTGACTGCACGATCCGTTACATCCATGCGGATAAGATGCCTGTCAGCTCGACTGCTAGTCATACGAGGCCGTTGGGATCCACCACGGCGTTCTCTATTACCGTCCTGAACCCACCGATTCCATATTTTGGTAACAGTCACTGGATCTCGACCAACGCGAGCAGCAATGTCGCGATACGATAAACCGCACTCGCGATAGGCTACAATCCGACCTTTATCAAAGTCGGAAACGTGATGGTACTCATTTCTCCTCCTTACACGAGTAATCACAACAACGTTACACCAGGCAACGCCGGTCAACTGCTGTTTGTGTATGAGAAATCGGTTGGAAATTTTCCTCATGTCAGCACGTTGTAGGTGTCACCACCGACGCCAACCTTGTGTGAATGCTCTGAAAAGCTTATCATTTGCATATGACAGCATCTTCTTCCTGTCGGTTAAATTTCGGTCTGTAGCACGTCATCTTCATGGTGTAGCAGTTTTAATGGCCAGTAGTGTACTTAGTTCAGTTCAACAGTTTATCTTTTCTGAATGATGTAATTCTGCTTCACATGCCCAACGAACAGACAAGAGTGTTAAGCCCTCCTTCTTGCACAGCAGGTATTACGCCCTCTACGCAGAGGTTATTTGGGGAACAGTTCGCACTAAGCTGCCGGCTGGCCAACATTATACGTGGCTTGATTTAGATAAGCAAATATAGCGTGTGACGGCACAATT
The DNA here is from genome assembly GCF_023898315.1 of Schistocerca nitens. Classification (NCBI taxonomy): domain Eukaryota; kingdom Metazoa; phylum Arthropoda; class Insecta; order Orthoptera; family Acrididae; genus Schistocerca; species Schistocerca nitens. The sequence goes on along the minus strand of NC_064620.1, from coordinate 547,784,591 downwards.
GTTCTCCTGGCCATGTTGTGAAACCTAATGGCAGCGCCTCCATATAGATTTACTGGCACCTTTTGACAAACACGTTGTCTGGTTATCGTCAATGCCTACAGGAAATACGCTTTAGTTTTCCCAAAGCATTTGACGGATCCCGCCAGCACTACCAAAACGCTCGCTTCTGTACTTCCATAGACATCCTTTTTCTTCCTAGGAATCTGCACAATTTTGCAAACACTGTGGAATACAGCTTGACAGGACAGCACCATTCTCGCCACAGTCTAATGGCAAGGCTGAACGTTTCGTTCGAAGGTTCGAGACGCAAATGTCAAAAGTTTCACATTCACGTAAAGATGCCGTACTGATGTGTCTGAGACTGGGCTTGCTGCACTTGCTTCATCGCTACTGTTCAGCTCCAGATTCGGAATTCACCGCAAATTTTCACACGAACGTCAGAGTTCAGCATCGAGTGTACAACAAGCCGCATTTATTGGAACGTGGCGTTGATCTCAGATCAGACCGCAGAGCACTGTATAGTACTCGCGGCAGTACAACCAAGCATCAGCGCCATCAAAATCAAGTACTGCTCGGTAGATTCAGTGATCCTTCCGTAGAACAAACTGTTGCAGATTTCTTCACTGCACGACGTCCGGCCGCCTTGACGCGGCCACTTACCTCCGCATCAACCCCGCCTCCTACACAGCTTACCGTGCGGCTGGCTCCAACCGCGTCGTCTCACAAGTCTCCGCCTGCCCACCTGCGACTCCGTTGGTCGCCTCCCCCATGGACATCGACGCCTTCATCTTCGGTTAGTCGCCGGCACCCTCTGCAGCGCCGGCCGCGGTGGTCTAGCGGTTCTAGGCGCGCAGTCCGGAACCGCGCGACTGCTACGGTCGCAGGTTCGAATCCTGCCTCGGGCATGGTTGTGTGTGATGTTCTTAGGTTAGTTAGGTTTAAGTAGTTAGGTTTAAGTAGTTCTACTTCCCCCGTGAACCATGGACCTTGCCGTTGGTGGGGAGGCTTGCGTGCCTCAGCGATACAGATGGCCGTACCGTAGGTGCAACCACAACGGAGGGGTATCTGTTGAGAGGCCAGACAAACATGTGGTTCCTGAAGAGGGGCAGCAGCCTTTTCAGTAGTTGCAGGGGCAACAGTCTGGATGATTGACTGATCTGGCCTTGTAACATTAACCAAAACGGCCTTGCTGTGCTGGTACTGCGAACGGCTGAAAGCAAGGGGAAACTACAGCCGTAATTTTTCCCGAGGACATGCAGCTTTACTGTATGATTAAATGATGATGGCGTCCTCTTGGGTAAAATATTCCGGAGGTAAAATAGTCCCCCATTCGGATCTCCGGGCGGGGACTACTCAAGAGGACGTCGTTATCAGGAGAAAGAAAACTGGCATTCTACGGATCGGAGCGTGGAATGTCAGATCCCTTAATCGGGCAGGTAGGTTAGAAAATTTAAAAAGGGAAATGGATAGGTTATAGTTAGATATAGTGGGAATTAGTGAAGTTCGGTGGCAGGAGGAACAAGACTTTTGGTCAGGTGATTACAGGGTTATAAATACAAAATCAAATAGGGGTAATGCAGGAGTAGTTTTAATAATGAATAAAAGAATAGGAGTGCGGGTTAGCTACTACAAACAGCATAGTGAACGCATTATTGTGGCCAAGATAGACACAAAGCCCATGCCTACTACAGTAGTACAAGTTTATGTGCCAACTAGCTCTGCAGATGATGATGAAATTGATGAAATGTATGACGAGATAAAAGAAATTATTCAGGTAGTGAAGGGAGACGAAAATTTAATAGTCATGGGTGACTGGAATTCGTCAGTAGGAAAAGGGAGAGAAGGAAACATAGTAGGTGAATATGGATTGGGGGGAAGAAATGAAAGAGGAAGCCGCCTTGTAGAATTTTGCACAGAGCATAACTTAATCATAGCTAACACTTGGTTCAAGAATCATAAAAGAAGGTTGTATACCTGGAAGAATCCTGGAGATACTAATAGGTATCAGATAGATTATATAATGGTAAGACAGAGATTTAGGAACCAGGTTTTAAATTGTAAGACATTTCCAGGGGCAGATGTGGATTCTGACCACAATCTATTGGTTATGAACTGCAGATTGAAACTGAAGAAACTGCAAAAAGGTGGGAATTTAAGGAGATGGGACCTGGATAAACTGAAAGAACCAGAGGTTGTAGAGAGTTTCAGGGAGAGCATAAGGGAACAATTGACAGGAATGGGGGAAAGAAATACCGTAGAAGAAGAATGGGTAGCTCTGAGGGATGAAGTAGTGAAGGCAGCAGAGGATCAAGTAGGTAAAAAGACGAGGGCTAATAGAAATCCTTGGGTAACAGAAGAAATATTGAATTTAATTGATGAAAGGAGAAAATATAAAAATGCAGTAAATGTAGCAGGCAAAAGGGAATACAAACGTCTCAAAAATGAGATCGACAGAAAGTGCAAAATGGCTAAGCAGGGATGGCTAGAGGACAAATGTAAGGATGTAGAGGCTTGTCTCACTAGGGGCAAGACAGATACTGCCTACAGGAAAATTAAAGAGACCTTTGGAGAGAAGAGAACCACTTGTATGAATATCAAGAGCTCAGATGGCAACCCAGTTCTAAGCAAAGAAAGGAAAGCAGAAAGGTGGAAGGAGTATAAAGAGGGTTTATACAAGGGCGATGTACTTGAGGACAATATCATGGAAATGGAAGAGGATGTAGATGAAGATGAAATGGGAGATAAGATACTGCGTGAAGAGTTTGACAGAGCACTGAAAGACCTGAGTCGAAACAAGGCCCCGGGAGTAGACAACATTCCATTAGAACTACTGATGGCCTTGGGAGAGCCAGTCATGACAAAACTCTACCATCTGGTGAGCAAGATGTATGAGACAGGCGAAATACCCACAGACTTCAAGAAGAATATAATAATTCCAATACCAAAGAAAGCAGGTGTTGACAGATGTGAAAATTACCGAACTATCAGTTTAATAAGTCACAGCTGCAAAATACTAACGCGAATTCTTTACAGACGAATGGAAAAACTGGTAGAAGCGGATCTCGGGGAAGATCAGTTTGGATTCCGTAGAAATGTTGGAACACGTAAGGCAATACTAACCTTACGACTTATCTTAGAAGAAAGATTAAGAAAAGGCAAACCTACGTTTCTAGCATTTGTAGACTTAGAGAAAGCTTTTGACAACGTTAACTGGAATACTCTCTTTCAAATTCTGAACGTGGCAGGGGTAAAATACAGGGAGCGAAAGGCTATTTACAATTTGTACAGAAACCAGATGGCAGTTATAAGAGTCGAGGGGCATGAAAGGGAAGCAGTGGTTGGGAAAGGAGTGAGACAGGGTTGTAGCCTCTCCCCGATGTTATTCAATCTGTATATTGAGCAAGCTGTAAAGGAAACAAAAGAAAAATTCGGGGTGGGTATTAAAATTCATGGAGAAGAAGTAAAAACTTTGAGGTTCGCCGATGACATTGTAATTCTGTCAGAGACAGCAAAGGACTTGGAAGATCAGTTGAACGGAATGGACAGTGTCTTGAAAGGAGGATATAAGATGAACATCAACAAAAGCAAAACGAGGATAATGGAATGTAGTCAAATTAAATCGGGTGATGCTGAGGGGATTAGATTAGGAAATGAGACACTTAAAGTAGTAAAGGAGTTTTGCTATTTAGGGAGTAAAATAACTGATGATGGTCGAAGTAGAGAGCATATAAAATGTAGACTGGCAATGGCAAGGAAATCGTTTGTGAAGAAGAGAAATTTGTTAACATCTAGTATAGATTTAAGTGTCAGGAAGTCGTTTCTGAAAGTATTTGTATGGAGTGTAGCCATATATGGAAGTGAAACATGGATGATAACCAGTTTGGACAAGAAGAGAATAGAAGCTTTCGAAATGTGGTGCTACAGAAGAATGCTGAAGATAAGGTGGGTAGATCACGTAACTTATGAGGAGGTATTGAATAGGATTGGGGAGAAGAGAAGTTTCTGGCACAACTTGACTAGAAGAAGGGATCGGTTGGTAGGACATGTTTTGAGGCATCAAGGAATCACAAATTTAGCATTGGAGGGCAGCGTGGAGGGTAAAATTCGTTGAGGGAGACCAAGAGATCAATACACTAAGCAGATTCAGAAGGATGTAGGTTGCAGTAGGTACTGGGAGATGAAGAAGCTTGCACAGGATAGAGTAGCATGGAGAGCTGCATCAAACCAGTCTCAGGACTGAAGACCACAACAACAACAACAAGTAGTTCTAAGTTCTAGGGGACTGATGACCACAGATGTTGTCCCATAGTGCTAAGAGCCATTTGAACCATTTTTTAACCCTCTGCAGCAGTTTCCCTGGCTGTCGCAAGACGGAATGTCGTGACGCGAGTTACTCTGCTCTGGCCCCAGCCAAGCAGTCAGCCGTGACACAGGCCTCATCACTGTCCACGGCACAGGCCTCCACCGTACCTGCAAAGCTGGGTGGGGAGCGGTGCGGTACCGGCCGCGCTTCGGGCCGCCCGCTCAAATATGCGCCCCGCCTATAACGCCATCGCGGCACCTTGGCGCTGCCATTAACGATTACGCCGCTGCCAACGAGACGCAAGCATCCCCTCACCTGAGCCATAGCGGTGGGTTTACTTAAATTGGAACATTCACGCGCTTAGCCGTTTTTGTGTGTTTGCTACCTCAATACCATTTACAGACTTTCATAGTGGCCAGGTCTCGACATCTTCTCAATAGAAGTTCTATTGAAGAGTGACAGTTTAGAAATATTCTGTATCTGTATACAGGGTGGGCCATTGATAGTGACCGGGCAAAAAATCTCAAGAAATAAGCGTCAAATGAAAAAACTGCAAAGAACGAAACTTGTCCAGCTTGAAGGGGGAAACCAGATGGCGCTATGGTTGGCCCGCTATATGGCGCTGCCATAGGTCAAACGGATATCAAGTGAATTTTTTTATATAGGAACCCCCATTTTTATCGCATATTCATGTAGTACGTAAAGAAATATGAGTGTTTTAGTTGCACCACTTTTTTCGCTTTGTGATAGATGGCGCTGTAATAGTCAGAAACGTATAAGTACGTGGTATCACGTAACTTTCCTCCAGGGCGGACAGTATTTGCTTCGTGATACATTACCCGTGTTAAAATGGACCGTTTACCAACCACGGGAAAGGTCGATGTCATGTTGATGTATGGCTATTGTGATCAAAATGCCCAACGGCAGTGTGCTATGTATGCTGCTCGGTTTCCTGGACGACGTCATCCAAGTGTCCGGACCGTCCGCCGCATAGTTACGTTATTTAAGGAAACAGCAAGTGTTCAGCCACATCTGAAACGTCAGTCACGACCTACAACAAATGATGATGCCCAAGTAGGTGTTTTAGCTGCTGTCGCGGCAAATCCGAACATCAGTAGCAGACAAACTGTGCGAAAATTGGGAATCTCAAAAACGTCGGTGTTGAGAATGCTACATCGACATCGGTTGCACCCGTAGCATATTTCTATGCACCACGAATTGCATGGCGACGACTTTGAATGTCGTGTACAGTTCTACCACTGGGCACAAGAGAAAGTACGGGACGATGACAAATTTTTAGCACGCGTTTTATTTAGCGGCGAAGCGTCATTCACCAACATCGGTAACGTAAACCGGGATAATTTGCAATTTTGGGCAACGGAATATCCACGATGGCTGCGACAAGTGGAACATCAGCGTCCTTGGCGGGTTAATGTATGGTGCGGCTTTAAGGGAGGAAGGACAATGGGCCCCCATTTTATCGATCGCAATCTAAATAGTGCAATGTATGCTGATTTCCTACGTAATGTTCTACCGATGTTACTACAAGATGTTTCACTGCATGACAGAATGTCGATGTACTTCCAACATGATGGTGGTGGTGGTTAGTGTTTAACGTCCCGTCGACAACGAGGTCATTAGAGACGGAGCGGAGGCTCGGGTTAGGGAAGGATTGGGAAGGAAAGCGGCCGTGCCCTTTCAAAGGAACCATCTCGGCATTCACCTGAAATGAGTTAGGGAAATCACGGAAAACCTAAATCAGGATGGCCGGAGACGGGATTGAACCGTCGTCCTCCCGAATGCGAGTCCAGTGTGCTAACCACTGCGCCACCTCGCTCGGTCCCAACATGATGGATGTCCGGCACATAGCTCGCGTGCGGTTGAAGAGGTATTGCATAGCATATTTCATGACAGATGGGTTGGTCGTCGAAGCACCATACCATGGCCCGCACGTTCACCGGATCTGACGTCCCCGGATTTCTTTCTGTGGGGAAAGTTGAAGGATATTTGCTATTGTGATCCACCGACATAGCCTGATAAAATGCGTTAGCGCATTGTCAATGCACGTGTGAACATTACGGAAGGCGAACTACTCCCTGTTGAGAGGAATGTCGTTACACGTATTACCAAATGAATTGAGGTTGACGGACATAATTTATGAAACGCCCCCTTTTAATAATTTTACACGGGACTGTGCTTATACTGACACACAATATTTTGTTAGCGCAACGCAATCTGACTTTCAAAATTCCCTACAAAAGAATGGCCCTGACTAACATTAAACTATACCTTTCACAAATCACTTACCTCACAAAAATCTTCGCTGCTCAAGCTACTGCAATACAGCGAGCGCCACTACTGCCAGCTAAATAAAAGATTCAAACTATGGAAGGCACTAACTACTGATAGGGATAGTTAGCAAATGAAAGATATTAATAGAGAACAAAGAATGTATTTACCTTGATATCATCATATATATAGCAGTTCATGACAAATTACAAAACTCCGCCATCTCTCTCCCCACATCCACCACTGCTGGCGGCTCACCTCCAACCGCGCAACGCTACGCGCTGTTCACAGCCAGCTGCCTAACACTACAATGGCGAGTATTACAACAATGCAAAGCAGCCACAGACTGCACACAGCACAGCCAGTGATTTTCATACAGAGGTGGCGTTACCAATAAAAAAACCTAAACAGCCTACTTACAAATTTTGAGCATTTAATGCATTAATGTGGTATTTACACGTAATCACGCTGTAAGAGCTTGTGTTCTCAGAAATGATAAGTTCACAAAGGTACATGTATCACATTGGAACAACCGAAATAAAATGTTCAAACGTACCTACGTTCTGTATTTTAATTTAAAAAACCTACCTGTTACCAACTGTTCGTCTAACGTTGTGAGGCATATGTTTCTGACTATTACAGCGCCATCTGTCACAAAGCGAAAAAAATGGTCCAGCTAAAACATTCATATTTCTTTACGTACTACACGAATATGTAATAAACAAAGGGAACCCCCTTTGTAATAAACAAAGGGAACCTATTTTAAAAAACTTACTTGATATCCGTATGACCTATGGCAGTACCATCTAGCGGGCCAACCATAACGCCATCTGGTTTCCCCCTTAAAGCTAGACAAGTTTCGTTCTTTGTAGTTTTCTCGTTTGACGCTTATTTCGTGAGATATTTGGCCCGGTCACGAACAGTGGACCACCCTCAATATTTCTGCATTCAAATCTCCAGTAGCAGCTGACGCTCAAACTTCGGGAACAAATGTATACATTATTTTCAATATTTGACATTAGATGTGGCATAAATTAGTATCTGAATTCTCCGTCCATGAACAGCATCAATTCCTCGCTCCTGCAACCACTAAAGAAGTAAGCAGCTTGCAAGGAAGTCATAACAGTCAAGAGTGTACTGCCCTTCACGGAGAACGCCGACCGCCAACGCTCATACCGCAAAAACTGTGTCCCGGCGATGCTGACATACCGCAAAAACGGTGCCCCGGCAGTGCTGACCAATTACGAGTACTTTCCAGGAAGCACCGGATATGCCATCCACCACAACCGCCCAATCCCGACTACCATCCTGCCTTTTCGCACAACCTACTTCCTCTCTCCCAACAGAGTTAAGACCAAAGATCTCTGACCGGTAAAGAAAGCGCTCAATTCGACGGGAGCGAGCTATCGATCTCGGCACACGGTTCGCCAGCCAACATATTTTCGTCTTTTTGATCACTTCGAATTACCTTATTTCTTCCTCTGTTTTCGTCATTGTTTCTTCATTCTTAATCAGTCCACTTCACTTAAGCGTTCTTCTCCATAACAATATTTTTACTTTCTAAATATCTTCTTCTTTATAACCAATCATGATTCAATGCTGTATAGCAATACACTCCAGACATAACATTTAGCTAAACTTTTCCTCAGCTCTATTGTAATTCTTCTAAATCTCAGTAACCACTGTAACTTTTGAAACGCTCTCTTCCCCACGTATATGTTCCTCCTCGGTTTCTTCTGCAGGAATTCCATTCCACCTCTCTAAACTTCCCCGACAGAAAAAATGGTTCAAATGGCTCTGAGCATTATGAGACTTAACATCTGAGGTGATCAGTCCCCCAGAACATAGAACTACTTAAACCTAACTACCCTAAGGACACCACACACATCCATGCCCGAGGCAGGATTCGAACCTGCGACCGTAGCAGTCGCGCTGTTCCGGAGTGAACCGCTCGGCTACGGCGGCCCGCCCCGGCCAGAGAACGGGTTTTATTTGTTGTACTATTTTCCGTCTAAGAATTTCTTAAATGTCACTTCGATTTTGATTATTTTCACCACGTTTGTCTTTCCTGTATCTCCACTCCATAGTTCTTGCCGCTTGTTGCAATGCTCTTCAACTTTTTCTGTAGCTCCTCTTCGTATTCCGTCGACGCTGTTTGATCATCTGCATATTTTATTGCCTTTATCCCTTCTCCTCTAATTACAATGCCTCTTGCACCCCGTATGGCCTTACATATGAGTTATTTTCCATATATGTTTATTAGCTTCAGTCACAGTGAGTTTCCATGCCTAACACCCCTACAAATGCTCATCTCTTGCCTCCTCCTTCTCTACTCTGTCACTTTTTGCTTTGTATGCATCTCTTTACTAGCCTTCTACCATTTCAGTCTGCAGCCATATATCTTAAAAATCATAGCAGTGTTCTCAGACTTATATAAAACCTTCTCCCAGTCGATAAAACAAACATATACCTCCTCGTTGAGTCCTGCCATTCTCTCTCCAGCTGTTCTCGGATAGACAACTGCACGTATTGTTCATTCAAAAGGTTTAAAGAGCGTAACAAAAGATTACTGATTCATCGTAGGTGTCTAAGCACCTTAAGAATGGGCAGCGTTCGTTAGGTAGCGTCACAGAGGGTATTGCACTTTGAAGAAAAAGGGTGACTGCTGTCAGAACTGGAGAAAGTCGAGATTTCTTGCGCTTTAACAGAGGAGTGCGTCAGCGTGCTAAATGAGAAGACTGGAGTGTCCAAAGCGTGTATCTGAGCCCTCCTTGTGACGCAGCCACCTACTTGTTTCACTTACCTGCGTTACGCCTCAGTGTGTCCTATTGGTCTTTCTGTATGGATGCACACAATGGAACACACCCACAGCTGTTTTTTTTTTGTGATTTTCTAGGACTTGACGTACCATTCTGAGATTTTCAGTTCTCATATTTGTGTTACAAAAATAGTACTATCTTTGATAGATGAAGGCGGGTGTCTTTAGTTTATAACTGATATTTGTGACGGTGTTATGCGTCAGCTTTAGATATTCAGGGAAGAGTTTTACGTCCCACTAAGCAAATTTGTTGTTAGCTTTTTACTTTTGACGGTGCTTAATGCAGGACAGTATAGATATTTATTTTCATGGTCGTCAGTATGCATAGTACTGCGATGTATTGATTTGTTTCCTCCTCTTATAACATTTGATAACGGGAATTTCCGAACACCTATGTATATATGGTGATCGGAAATTCCCGTTACAAACTTTTAGGACTTGTAGAGGGGAGTGAGTAGGTAGTATCTTGAGTTGGAGCCCACGTCCGGAATCATGTTGAAAACTTGTTGGTGACGCGTACACTTTCACAAATAATTGTTTAGGCGTCACCCAGTACATCACTTGTTTGACAATTAATAACCAAAGAAATTACTCTTGCAATTTTTGACGGTTTATCTTCAACTTGATACGGTACGGCCTCTTCGATGTCGGATGTGCGGCGTCTCCTTGGAGCACCAAACTCACGCATGCTGACGGTCAAGGTAACTTTTCACGAAACTGTTGCGTAATGGTGGCGAAAAGGATATGTAGTGGAGTAGGACGTTGTGGAGAACGATCTTGACAAAGGCGACGAGCACCTCGTCCATTACCGTGAGTTTCGCCATTCGGGAGCACCATGTCGGTGTATTCTACACACTTGTACTCAACTTTGTTGGTGTAATACTCACAGACACGAGACTCGAAACATGTATGAGGGGTATGATAGGCGTCTAATCATATCAACGTACCCGATGTGACCACCCGTCACCATTACTATCCTGTCGCATATCTACAAAGCAAACGGGTGCAGCATGGAAGCAGTATTCTTCGGACATGGGTTTCTAGCCGAAGTATTATGTAATCACTGCCCTCTTCAAGTCCTAGAAGTCTGTATAGGGAATTTCCAAACATCCTGCGTAACTGGTACGTAACATTCCAACAACTGATTCATGAGAGGGTTTTAGATGGCTTCACAACGACAAATTCAGATAAAGCTGAGATTATTTGCCTATGTGTTGCGCTGTAGTATGCGACATAAGGAAAAGCACAGGCCTTTTGCGAACGTCTAGAGGCCATGTTTCTGGTTTGGTTACGCAATCATAAGTGACATGTAGCTGTGTGTGGTTTACTAACCGTAACACTGTCGGCAATAATAAAAAGTGATTCGAAGTAATTTGTGTCTTGAGGCGTAAAAACGCACGTAATTAAATTTGTACAGCGATGAACAGCGTCAGATAATACAGGGTTATTACAAATGATTGAAGCGATTTCACAGCTCTACAATAACTTTATTATTTGAGATATTTTCACAATGCTTTGCACACACATACAAAAACTCAAAAAGATTTTTTAGACGTTCACAAATGTTCGATATGTGCCCCTTTACTGATTGGGCAGACATCAAGCCGATAATGAAGTTCCTCCCACACTCGGCGCAGCATGTCCCCATCAATGAGTTCGAAAGCATCGTTGATGCGAGCTCGCAGTTCTGGCATGTTTCTTGGTAGAGGAGGTTTGAACACTGAATCTTTCACATAACCCCACAGAAAGAAATCGCATGGGGTTAAGTCGGGAGAGCGTGGAGGCCATGACATGAATTGCTGATCATGATCTCCACCACGACCGATCCATCGGTTATCCAATCTCCTGTTTAAGAAATGCCAAACATCATGATGGAAGTGCGGTGGAGCACCATCCTGTTGAAAGATGAAGTCGGCGCTGTCGGTCTCGAGTTGTGGCATGAACCAATTTTCCAGCATGTCCAGATACACGCGTCCTGTAACGTTTTTTAGCACAAGTAAAGGGGGCCGTAAACTTGAAACCGTGAGATTGCACAAAACACGTTAACTTTTGGTGAATTGCGAATTTGCTGCACGAATGCGTGAGGATTCTCTACCGCCCAGATTCGCACATTGTGTCTGTTCACTTCACCATTAAGAAAAAATGTTGCTTCATCACTGAAAACAAGTTTCGCACTGAACGCATCCTCTTCCATGAGCTGTTGCAACCGCGCCGAAAATTCAAAGCGTTTGACTTTGTCATCGGGTGTCAGGGCTTGTAGCAATTGTAAACGGTAAGGCTTCTGCTTTAGCCTTTTCCGTAAGATTTTCCAAACCGTCGGCTGTGGTACGTTTAGCTCCCTGCTTGCTTTTTTCGTCGACTTCCGCGGGCTACGCGTGAAACTTTCCCGCACGCGTTCAACCGTTTCTTCGCTCACTGCAGGCCGACCCGTTAATTTCCCCTTACAGAGGCTTCCAGAAGCTTTAAACTGCGCCTGCCATCGCCGAATGGAATTAGCAGTTGGTGGATGTTTGTTGAACTTCGTTCTGAAGTGTCGTTGCACTGTTATGACTGACTGATGTGAGTGCATTTCAAGCACGACATACGCTATCTCGGCTCCTGTCGCCATTTTGTCTCACTGCGCTCTCGAGCGCTCTGGCGGCGGAACCCTGAAGTGCGGCTTCAGCCGAACAAAACTTTATGAGTTTTTCTACGTATCTGTAGTGTGTCGTGACCATATGTCAATCAATGGAGCTACAGTGAATTTATAAAATCGCTTCAATCATTTGTAATAGCCCTGTACATTTACCCCACTGTGAGACCAAACATTCATGCCTTTATATGAAAACGTTTGCGGTTGCCTATGGAGTCACAACTGCACTCATGCGTGCACGTCTACGGCGAAAGCAAATCGACGGTCACGAAAGCTTCCTTCAGGGCTCCAAAAATAACGAAGTGGCTTGGGCAGGGATCGGAACTGTAAGGAGAGTGTGTAACTACTTCCGAGTCAAACTTCTGCGTCGGAGTAGAAAACAACAGACACGGCAGCTCCTTTAACTGCAGAAGGCCGCTGATCATTGATCAACTCCAAACACCCCGAAACGTAGACACACTGCATCATTCTGTTGCAGAACAACGCCATCCCAAATGTTACCAAAGTTGTTTCGAGAACGCTGCAGACATTGTTCTTGGAAGACCTTACATATCCTCAGTACAGTCCCTACATTTCCCCATGTGATTTCCCAATTTTTGGAGCGCTCAAGAAAGACATTCGTTCAAATGGTTCAAATGGCTCGGAGCACTATGGGACTCAACTGCTGAGGTTATTAGTCCCCTAGAACTTAGAACTAGTTAAACCTAACTAACCGAAGGACATCACAAACATCCATGCCCGAGGCAGGATTCGAACCTGCGACCGTAGCGGTCTTGCGGTTCCAGACTGCAGCGCCTTTAACCGCACGGCCACTTCGGCCGGCAAAGACATTCGTGGCTGTCGATTTGGTTCGGACGAACGATGCATACTAGGGTACGAGTTTGGTTGCGTAGGCAAAGGTAAACATTTCTCCGTGAAGTCGGGAACTGTCTTGTCTCACTGTGGGATAAATGTATTAACAGTTTTGGTGATTACCTTTGAAATAATAAACAGATTATTTCCTTTTTTCCCATCTGCCGCGTTTTCAGCCCTTCACTGCCCCTTATACACCTCTAACCTTATGTGGTGGTATGCAGATTGGTTTTACACAAAGTACCATGAGAATCTCCCTTATCCTTGCTGGGGATCAGTCCAACACGTGGTAAAAACTCAGTGCCTTTCTCTTTTCCTTTGCTATTTCAGCGCTGGACGTTGTTCACATTGCCTTATTATGTAATTCACTGCGGAACATCTTCCGTAAGTATTGCCGCGCGGGGTAGCCGTGCGGTTTGAGGTGCCTTGCCACGGCCCGCGCGGCTGCCCCGTCGGAGGTTCGAGTCCTCCCTCGGGTATGGGTGTGTGTGTTATCCTTAGCGTAAGTTACTTTAAGTTAGATTGAGTGCGGTGTAAGCCTAGGGACCTATGAACTTAGCAGTCTGGTCCCGAAGGAACTTACCACAAATTTCCAAATTTCCTTAGGTATTGCAGTTTGTTAGGCAGGCATTCGTGGACACTTATGGCCCAAACCGTGGGGACAAGGTTTCTCCAAGCAACTGATGGGCTGTGAAGCAGATACAGGCAAACGCAAATCCACTATGTCGATCTCCCGATTACGGCATGACTTACGGTGTATTCTTGCTTTTTCCGTAGCTAGATGTCAAGGAATGAGACACTGCCGTCTTTTTCTGCGCCATAAATGCCAGCGAATCTTTGAGTGGCACTCGAATAAATAATGGCGTTACGTCTAAGCTCCCCAAAACTGCATCCTTGTCGAGCCATAGTTTTTCGTTAGTTTCACTCGACGCGCAAGTTGTCGAAGTGGCGTCATATCGAAAGACATGCACCAGGCGAACGGTCTACCCGACGGGAAGCCCTAGTCACACGACATTTTTATCAGTTTCACGAACCAGGACCATGTCTACACATCGAGCGTAAGATCATACATGTACACAATTAAATTACCACAGCTGAGAGCAACTGCATAGCAGCTAAGAAGCAGACAACTGCCCAGAAGTGTGCAGCCACAGTACTTAAATAACTTCACAAACGATTCGTCCGAAATTAAAACGTCTTTATAAGACTCCACTCAGCTGTCCACATCGAGGAATATCAACAACACCTGTCGGCAGCTAAGGGTTTCAGTTAGTCATCATTTATTCCAGGGAAAAGCTGCACGGTCATCAACAGTATTCTGTTTGTGGTGTCACAGCCAGACACCACACGTGCTAGGTGGTAGCTTAAATCGGCCGCGGTCCTGCAGTACATGTCGGACCCGCGTGTCGCCACTGTGTGATCGCAAACCTAGCGCCACCACAAGGCAGGTCTCGAGAGACTGACTCGAACTCAGCCCAGTTGTATGGGCGACAGAGCTAGCGACTAGACGTACGAAGCCTTTCTCTCTCATTAGCCGAGAGACAGAATAGCTTTCAGCTAAGATAATGGCTACGAACTAGCAAGGCGCCATTAGCCTTACAGTGATTGTAATTAGAGTCTCACTTGTGTTCACCATAGAGATGTACAAGAAGAAATTAAAGATAAGTATATGAGAAACTCCGTTCTTTTCTTCATAGCATTAATTACGTATCCTGTTCCAGTACTTCACGCCCGTCTGCGTTAGTCTCGCGTGCCTTTTAAGCCACCTCTATCTACAAGGTGTTGGCCCAGCTGCCGACACATCACATGGCGACGAGGATGGGATTTACTTTGCCCTAATTTCTTTGTGTCATGGCTTCGCCACAATCTCCAGATGTACTGTCCGAATTTTATCGCTTGCAGAATCAGCAGACGCAGGCGTTATTGGATGCTCTTGGACAGCTCGTCCAGGGTCAACGTGCACTGCACACCGATGCGGCCGCCGCCGCTTCATCGCTACCGCAGCCACAACATGCTGTTGCACCTCAATTCAGACCCTTTGATGCAACCCACGAGACATGGCAGGAGTGGTCCCGCCAGTTCAGCTTTCATCTAGCCGCCTACAGAATTCAAGGTAATGAGCGGCAGCCGTTTTTGCTTTCTTGTGTCGGTGTGTCCACCTACCGAGTGATAGTGAAGTTGTTTCCCCGGCGCGACGTAGCAACTCTGTCCTACGAAGAACTTTTGTCTGCTTTAGATGCCTATTTCAAGGAAACAGTAAATGTCGTTGCAAAAAGGTATACGTTCTTTCGTACAAAATGTACGGCCGGTCAGACTAATAGGGAGTGGATTGCGACATTGCAAGGACTTACTAGGGAGTGTGCGTTTGAATGCGAATGTGGACTTCCTTATTCAGATACTATGGTGCGTGATGCAATAGCACAGAACGTTTCTGATGTTCGCATACGGGAACAGATTTTTAAACTAGTTAATCCCTCCCTTCAACAAGTGATAGACATATTGGACAGGCAAGACACACTTGACTTTGCTCAGGACTCGTTTGAAACTTCGCCGGCAGTGTGTCACATTAACCGGCCCGCCGGGCCCGCTGCACGGGACGCTAGGCGGCCCTCGCGCCCGTCAGCGCGGCGGCAGCCTAGCTCGCAAACACGTGCGCCGCGTAAGCAAGCTAATGCAGTGAAATCATGCCCGCGGTGTGCAACTAGACATTCACGTGAAAATTGCCCGTCACGCCAAGCTATTTGCTTTTACTGTCATAAGAAAGGACATGTCCAAAGTGTTTGCCGGAAAAAGCTCAGATCAGACACTCACACCAATTCCAGGCCCTTTGCTTCGCGCCGGAATCGAACCAAGGAAACTCAGGCTCATGAACCTTCGCCCATGGATATTCATGTAGTTCATTCCACCCCGTCCGGTGACAGTGTTCATTCCACAAAAAGTGTGCGTCGACGTCGACGGCAGTCCCGTCACGTCGCACGTGATTCTGTCCCAGTGTCTGTTCCAGTTGCACAAAACAGTCGCTTTTGTCGTCAGCAGGACAATAAACTTTTTGTAGACTTAGACTTTGCAGGCAAAGTGATACCATTCCAGCTCGATACCGGAGCTGCAGTTTCATTGCTCAATCACGACACGTACAACCAACTGGGCAAAACTCTGTTGCGTGCCGCAAATGTTCAGCTCAATAGTTACTCAGGCCAGAAAATACCAGTGTTAGGACAGTGCAGCCTTCTTGCAACATACAAGGGACAAACAAAACTTGTGTCATTTTACGTTCTTCGTTCTTCTACTGCAGTGAACTTATTTGGTTTAGATTTATTTCAGTTGTTTAATTTGTCTATAGTAAATCAGGTCCTATCAGTGAATCAGACTGTGCCTTCCGCCAGTGTTTCTAGTCTATGTGAGGAATTTGCAGACATTTTTGCACCGGGCCTTGGTTGCGCTAAGAACTATGAAGCACATTTGGAACTGAAAGAGAACGCGCAACCGAAATTTTTCAGAGCGCGCAATGTTCCCCACGCATTGCGTGATGAGCTCGCAAGAACATTGCACGATTTAGAATCTCAAGGTGTAATTGAACGTGTGCAGGCTTCTCTCTGGGCCTCACCCTTAGTAATTTTGCCAAAACCTTCCGGAAAATTGAGACTTTGTGTGGACTTCAAGGCAACTGTGAATCCACAACTAGTCACTGCTACTTTTCCTTTGCCCCGCCCGGAAGATCTTTTTGACAAACTGTGCCCGGGAACATATTTTTCAAAGTTGGACCTAGCAGATGCGTACTTGCAAATACCGGTGGACGAAGAATCCCAGCGCGTCTTGGTGGTAAACACGCATCTAGGCTTGTATCGCTTCAAAAGACTGCCTTTCGGGTGTGCATCCGCCCCTGCATTGTTTCAGCAATATTTACAAACTGTTTGTGCGTCGGTCCCTACTGCTGCGAACTATCTGGACGATATTGTGCTCTCCGGAAAGACAGAAGCCGAACATTTGCAAAATCTCCGAACATTATTTCAGGTCTTGCGACAAAATGGTCTTCGCTTGAGGAAGGACAAATGTGTGTTTTTTTCTCGTGACTTCCCGTACCTGGGACATGTAATAAATGCCCAGGGCATACATCCGAGTCCAGAGCACCTCCGTGCCATACAGGATTTGCCGTCACCGCAGAACTTGAAACAGCTGCAGAGTGTGCTGGGTAAAATAAATTATTATCATAAATTTCTGCGCAATGCTTCTTCCATTTCAGCTCCGCTTCATCGCTTACGCCGTACAGGTGTTCCGTTCGTCTGGACGACGGAATGCGAACGCGCCTTTCGCCAGTTGCAATCGGCGTTACTTTCAAATACTTGTCTTACGCCGTTCGATCCCCGGAAACCCCTTTTGTTGATGGTAGATGCATCGGATTTCGGGATCGGTGCTGTGCTTGCGCACAAAGATGGATCGCATGATCGCCCTATTGCCTTTGCGTCAAAATTGCTCTCATCTGCGCAAAGAAATTGTTCACAGATAGAGAAAGAGGCTTTAGCTCTCGTGTTTGGTGTTACTAAGTTTCACGATTTCTTGTATGGTCGTCACTTTACCATCATCACGGACCACAAACCTTTGACATCGCTTTTTCATCCGCACAAGCCGGTACCTCCGCGTACAGCGCAGAAATTCATTCGCTGGTCTCTTTTCCTCTCGCAGTACCGCTACGATATCTTGTATCGGTCCACTGCTAAGCACGGAAACGCTGATGCGTTGTCCCGTTTGCCTGTTGCCGAGGATAAAGCATTCGATTCGTCCGAACTTGCTTGCATGTTCATTGATGCGGAAACCGATGACGTGGTCGAATCGTTTCCGATTGATTTTCGTCGTGTAGCTACGGCCACAGCTGTTGACCCTGTCCTTGCTACTGTTTTGCGTTTTGTTGCTACGCAATAGCCCTTGTCCAAGTCACGGATCGAGGATCCGCTGGTTCGCCGATTTTTTGCTCACAAGGAGAGACTTTTTGTACGACGTGGTGTTTTGTTGTTGCGTTCTGATAATGATCAGTCCCGAGTCGTGGTCCCACGTTCGTTACAGTCCTCTGTCTTACGGCTTCTTCACCACGGACATTGGGGTATAGTGCGTACGAAACAACTTGCTCGTCAGCACTGTACTTGGTTCGGAATCGATGCTGCGATTACGAATATGTGCTCCTCTTGTGTAGCGTGTGCCGAACAACAATCCGCACCGCCGCGGAAATTCTTTGCATGGCCACAAGCCACTTCCCCTTGGCAACGCTTCCACATCGATTTTGCTGGTCCCTTCTGGAATGCTCGTTGGTTGGTTGTGGTCGATGCTTTCAGTAATTTTCCTTTTGTTGTCAGGATGTCTTCCACGACGTCTTCTGCCACAATCCAAGCCTTGTCTGCTATCTTTTGCATTGAAGGTCTTCCGCAGACTATTGTTTCCGACAATGGCCCACAATTCATGTCCGCAGAATTTCAGTCATTCTGCAAGGCCAATGGTATTCAACATCTGACGTCCGCGCCGTTTTCGCCTCAGTCAAACGGTGCCGCGGAACGATTGGTCCGGACTTTCAAGTCACAAATGTTGAAATTGAAAGAGTCGCATTCTCGGGAGGACGCATTATTGCTCTTTTTGTCCTCGTATCGCTCTCAGCCCCGCGATGGTCGCTCGCCGGCTGAGTTGCTCCATGGTCGTTCTCATCGCACCTTGATGTCTTTGCTACATCCGCCGCATCAGGTTCCTGTGCAGCGGCAGACTCCTGCTTTTGCTCCTGGCGACGTTGTCTTCTATCGCACCTATCGCGGTTCACGGCGTTGGCTCGCAGGGCGCATTCTTCGCTGCCTCGGCCGCGCGATGTATTTGGTTTTGGGGGCCTCTGGTGAGGTGCGTCGGCATCTCAATCAGCTGCGCCTCTGTCGTCGCCCGGGTTCTGCCGCTCCCCGTCTGCTTTCAGCGACGGAGCCGTCAGGTCAGCGCCCTGGGGTCCCATCTACTGGCTCGCCTCATCCCCAGGTGTTACCGACGCTGCCGTCCATTTTGCCTCATGGCGTCGCGCCGCCGCCGCCGCCGCCGCAGCCGCCGCAGCCGCCTCCGGCGCCGCCCGCAGGGGACGCTTCGCTGCAGCCGCCACGCGCCTCCCTGGGTCACGCGCCGCCGATCGCTTCCCGTGACCAGCTGTCCTCCGCCATGGAACTCTTGCCCGCTCCGGACCAGATGTCGTCATCGCGCGTCGGATTCTCCGACCACATGGAGGTCGACCCTTCGGCCCCTCCTGTCTCTTTACGGGCGCATACACCGCATGTTGACGTGCACCCTGGACTAGGTTTTCAGGCGTTTCCTAGCTCCCCTCGGACCGAATGGCCGGGTGCGGGTGGCACAGCCTCGCCTGTTGTTAGGCTCCCCACCTCCTCGCATACGTCAACATGGGGTCCTCCCCACGGCGGGCGGAAGCCTTATCTCACGACCGTTCGCCGATTTGCGGGGGAGGAATGTGGTGTCACAGCCAGACACCACACGTGCTAGGTGGTACCTTAAATCGGCCGCGGTCCTGTAGTACATGTCGGACCCGCGTGTCGCCACTGTGTGATCGCAAACCTAGCGCCACCACAAGGCAGGTCTCGAGAGACTGACTCGAACTCAGCCCAGTTGTACGGACGACAGAGCTAGCGACTAGACGTACGAAGCCTTTGTCTCTCATTAGCCGAGAGACAGAATAGCTTTCAGCTAAGATAATGGCTACGAACTAGCAAGGCGCCATTAGCCTTACAGTGATTGTAATTAGAGTCTCACTTGTGTTCACCATAGAGATGTACAAGAAGAAATTAAAGATAAGTATATGAGAAACTCCGTTCTTTTCTTCATAGCATTAATTACGTATCCTGTTCCAGTACTTCACGCCCGTCTGCGTTAGTCTCGCGTGCCTTTTAAGCCACCTCTATCTACAAGGTGTTGGCCCAGCTGCCGACACATCACTGTTCTTTCGAGAACAGTTACTGTCTTCATATATATAGTCAAAGGTTACCCAGCCATTGACCTTCGTCTGTGCGAATGCGCACAGGTTGTCCAAACTCTTACGGGAATCGCCAAAGAGTGCGCGAGTAATGAGTGAATGGGCAAATGTCTTTAAGGTACATTACATATATAGAATTGTGGGCAGTTGGGAATGTGAGTCTCACGGGAAGCGTGCAAGGGATAAGTCCCTGCAGTCGCGCTATTTATTTGTGTCCTCGGGGGCTCAGATGGATAGAGCGTCTGCTATGTAAGCAGGAGATCCCGGGTTCGAGTCCCGGTCGGAGCACACATTTTCAGCTGTCCACATCGAGCTATATCAACAACACCTGTCGGCAGCTAAGGTTTCAGTTAGTCATCATTTATTGCAGGAATTGTATTGATGTCGCGAATATTTTCGTCGCCTTGGATGATAATAAATTACTACACTCCTGGAAATTGAAATAAGAACACTGTGAATTCATTGTCCCAGGAAGGGGAAACTTTATTGGCACATTCCTGGGGTCAGATACATCACATGATCACACTGACAGAACCACAGGCACATTGACACAGGCAACAGAGCATGCACAATGTCGGCACTAGTACAGTGTATATCCACCTTTCGCAGCAATGCAGGCTGCTATTCTCCCATGGAGACGATCGTAGAGATGCTGGATGTAGTCCTGTGGAACGGCTTGCCCTGCCATTTCCACCTGGCGCCTCAGTTGGACCAGCGTTCGTGCTGGACGTGCAGACCGCGTGAGACGACGCTTCATCCAGTCCCAAACATGCTCAATGGGGGACAGATCCGGAGATCTTGCTGGCCAGGGTAGTTGACTTACACCTTCTAGAGCACGTTGGGTGGCACGGGATACATGCGGACGAGCATTGTCCTGTTGGAACAGCAAGTTCCCTTGCCGGTCTAGGAATGGTAGAACGATGGGTTCGATGACGGTTTGGATGTACCGTGCACTATTCAGTGTCCCCTCGACGATCACCAGTGGTGTACGGCCAGTGTAGGAGATCGCTCCCCACACCATGATGCCGGGTGTTGGCCCTGTGTGCCTCGGTCGTATGCAGTCCTGATTGTGGCGCTCACCTGCACGGCGCCAAACACGCATACGACCATCATTGGCACCAAGGCAAAAGCGACTCTCATCGCTGAAGACGACACGTCTCCATTCGTCCCTCCATTCACGCCTGTCGCGACACCACTGGAGGCGGGCTGCACGATGTTGGGGCGTGAGCGGAAGACGGCCTAACGGTGTGCGGGACCGTAGCCCAGCTTCATGGAGACGGTTGCGAATGGTCCTCGCCGATACCCCAGGAGCAACAGTGTCTCTAATTTGCTGGGAAGTGGCGGTGCGGTCCCCTACGGCACTGCGTAGGATCCTACGGTCTTGGCGTGCATCCGTGCGTCGCTGCGGTCCGGTCCCAGGTCGACGGGCACGTGCACCTTCCGCCGACCACTGGCGACAACATCGATGTACTGAGGAGACCTCACGCCCCACGTGTTGAGCAATTCGGCGGTACGTCCACCCAGCCTCCCACATGCCCACTATACGCCCTCGCTCAAAGTCCGTCAACTGCACATACGGTTCACGTCCACGCTGTCGCGGCATGCTACCAGTGTTAAAGACTGCGATGGAGCTCCGTATGCCACGGCAAACTGGCTGACACTGACGGTGGCGGTGCACAGATGCTGCGCAGCTAGCGCCATTCGACGGCCAACACCGCGGTTCCTGGTGTGTCCGCTGTGCCGTGCGTGTGATCATTGCTTGTACAGCCCTCTCGCAGTGTCCGGAGCAAGTATGGTGGGTCTGGCACACCGGTGTCAATGTGTTCTTTTTTCCATTTCCAGGAGTGTATAAACAATCTGTCTAGGCCGCTTAACGCTATTTAGCGATTTTACTGAACGTTACTTGTTTCGGTTGTTACCATTTTCAGAAACAAAAAAAAAAAAAAATCCACAGAAATTAAATTTACTTCTTATACATATTGACACTGTACTTTATTTCGCATGCTGAAACTTTATATCCAAGGACAGGAAATGATGGCAAGGGAGGTAACGTCAAATAATGTAAATAGTTAAGTGACATTGACGAATATTCACCAAGGTAATTATAGTCACCGATATGTTTTAGAAAACAATGTAAATTATTAATGTAGATGGTAATATCTCAGTGCTTACTGCCTATTTCAATAACATTTCAATGGGGATGATTAATTTGTGAATTAATTTAATATGTAAATCAGAAGATCAAGAGAATTATTGCTTTCGTTGACGTCAGGAAATCGAACTCTTCTGAGTATTGCTTGTTGTAAACGATTCGTTGGAGGCGACATTGGTTTGACGCTCCCTTTTGCTTTTGTTCCGGTGCGTCCATGCTTTTCTGTTTCTCTACCTATCCTCGTTACAATGCCCCTTAGGTTGCCGCATCTTGTATTCCGAAATTTCAGAGACGGCTGTCGTGTTTCTGTTTACATTTTCTCTTCCTCTCTCTATTACCTGTACCATTCACGCTTCGAAGCCGAAATGAAAGAGAGGCCAAACTCAAGTATCGCACGACTGTCGATGAAGATTGCTGTTTCGTATCTGGCGGGGGCGCAGTTCTTTGAGAAACGGAAAAAAAGAAGTTCCTTTTCATGTCTCGGCATAATGAGCCCTTCTGGCAGGAGGCGCAGCATTTTCATTTCATTCAAGAGGCGGACAATTGTGTCGAGAAGGGAAATATTTTTATACACACGGAGAAGCAGCATCAATGCCTGCCGCTCTTTATATTCGTACCTCCCTCCCTCCCACACTGTTCACTATTAAATCTCTACAGACATTCAGTGACCTGGCTCAGACGACGGCAGACTGTGAACGTCGCATTACGGTGGGGTTCACATTGCAGTACTTGTTTCAGCTGTTTTGTGACGGCGAACTTCCTTTTGCGATGAGTGCGCTGTGCTAAGATATTCTTGTAGTCTGATGTTTCCAGAACTATTTAAATACGGTGGCCGCACAGGATGCACAAAATCAAAAATATCGAACATCTAATAGAAATCCTTTTGATTAATCCTTTTCTTTCCAATGATTGCCGTGTGAATCCACCTGATTTAGATAGTCTACCCAGTTTATAAATGGTATGTTACCGGAGCCATTACGTTTACTGATGGTTACTGAACTAAAGCGACCACGAATAGTTCTCATTGTTGGATAGAACGCACTAGCCACCTTCCTGGCTGTATTTAGGCTTCTTGTATTTCCAGGTAGGTATTCTGTAATTTGCTTCCTACATGTGATTATGCAATTCAAACAACTTCACTGTTTGTTGATGGTATGTGTCAATTTGTCTTCAGAATCACGCTTTATGTATCGCAAGTCAGTATGATGAGATAACTTTCGTACTAATAATAATAATAATGGCGTGTGACGAGGGGCTACCGTCGGTTAGACCGCTCGCCTGGTGCAAGTCTTTCGATTTGATGCCACTTCGGCGACTTCCGCGTCGATGGGCATGGAATGATGATTAGGACAACACAACATCCAGTCCCTGAGCGGAGAAAGTCTCCGACCCAGCCAGGAATCGAACCGAGGCCCTTAGAATTGTCAGTCTGTCGCGCTGACCACTCAGCTACAGGGGGCGGACAGCTCTCGTACTAAACAACATAATCATGTGTGGTGTCAGTCTCTACCCACTAGCAAGTAATGATCCTGTTATATTCTTAGCTGCAGAATTCTGAAATTGGTGTGTTGTTGACCTGACCAGTGTTTAGCATTATCAGTTGCTCCATCAGTCAGCAAACGACCAGAAATCAGGACCGCCTGACAGTAAAAATCAAAGTAAAATGGCGGTGTAGCATTTAATGTGGCGTTCTCTTGGTGAGACTGTAATCATACAAATATAATCTTGAGCAAATGTAACGGAGAAAAAGTAACGCATAAAAATAATATAAAACAGATTTCTTCTGGATGTAATTGTACTTGCATTAATTGCAGAGATTTTTGTTTCCATCTATGTTAGTAAAATAACAATTGTAATAAACACATTATTGCTGGTGAAAAAGGATTATACACCTCGCTGTTCAAAGGAAAGAAGAAGACATAATGAAATGTGCCGCACAGACAAATCGATAGGAAGTGAAGCTTTCTGATTGATGTGCCTAAATACCAGTATTATCTACATATATGTCCGATAGCCACCAAACGGTGTGTGGCGGAGGGCACAATTCGCGCCTAAGTCATATTTCCCCTCCCCCCCGCCCCTCCCCTCTGCACCACTCGCGGATCGCGTGCGGGAAAAACGACTGTCTGAACGCCTCAGTATAATTTCCCTTATCTTTCAATGGGGATCATTGCGCGATTTGAAAGTTGGTGGTAATAATATATGCTCTACATCCTCGGTGAAGATAGGATTTCAGAATTCAGTGAGCAGCCCCTTCCGTTTAGGGCGCCGTCTATCAGCAAGTTTGCCCCACTTCAAACTTTCTATGAGATTTGTAACGCTCTCGCGATGGCTAAATGTAGCAGTCACGAATCTTGCCACTCTTCTTTGGACCTTCTCAATCTCTTGAATCAGACCCAACTGGTAAGGGTTTCATAGAGACGAACAATACTCTAAGACTGGACGAACTAACGTATTGTAAGCTATTTCCTTTGTTGAAAGACTGCATTGCTTCAGGATTCTACCAATAAACCGCAATCTAGAGTTCGCCTTACCATTTACTTGTGTAATCTGATCATTCCATTTGATATCATTTCGAATAGTCACACCCAGATACTTGACGGATGTTACCGCTTCCAAGGACTGGGCAATTATTTTGTAGTCGTACATTGATGGGGTTTTCGCCTTGTTAGAAGCAGTAAGTTACACTTACTAATATTGAGAGGTAACTGCCAGTCATTACACCACGCATTTATTTTCTGCAAATCCTCATTGATTTGTTCACAACTTTCGTGTGATACTACTTTCCTGTAGACTACAGCATCATCGGCTAACAGTCTAAGGCCGCTGTCAAAACCATCAACCAGATCGTTTACGTAAATCGTAAAAAGCAGCGGACCTATTACGCTGCACTGGGGCTCATCTGATGTTACGTTTGTTTCTGTTGAAGTCATCCCGTTCAGGACAACATACTGCTCCCTGTCTGTTAGAAAACTTTCTATCCAGCAGCATATATCATCAGATAGACCGTAAGCGCGCACTTTTACCGTTATGCTAATAAAGTAGTAGTATTGTGCATCGGATGATGTTGGTGCCAGCACAGGTTACGATCAGCAATGTACCAGCAGCTTGCTATAATCTCTACATTGGCAAACGATTCCGGACTAGTAACCCATTCAGATCTTAGTGAAGGGCTGCCAACGGGGAGGTGACTATCAGAAAAAGATTGATTACCCAACGAAAGGATAACGTTCCACGAGTCGGAGTATGGAATGTCAGAAGTCTGAAAGGGACAGGGAAGCTATAAAATCTTAAAAGGGAAATACTAAAGCTCGATCAGTGAAGCAAAATGGAAGGTCTACAAGGATTTCTGGTCAGACGAGTATAGAGTAACATCAACAGCAACAGAAAATATTATAATGGGAGTTGGGCTCTTTATGAATAGGACAAGAGTAAGTTACCGTGAAGAGTTCAGTGAAAGTTTTTTTTTCACCATAATCGACAGCAAACCAACACAGATAACAGTAGTTTAGATATACATGCTGACATCGCAAGCAGAAGATGAAGAGACACTAAACGGGTATTCGCTACGTAAAAGATGAAAATCAAATAGTCATGGGGAACTGGAATGCCGTTGTAGGGGAAGGAATAGAAGAAAGGGTTAAGGGAGAAAATGGGAATGACTAATTGAGTTCTGCAATAAATTTCAGCTATCAATAGCGAACACTATCTTCAAGATCCAGAAGAGGAAGAGGTGTACTTGGAAAAGGCCGGGGAAAACGGGAATGTTTCTGTTACATCACATCACGGTCAGGCTAAGATTCTGAAATCACATGTTGACGTGTAAGACTACCCAGGAGCAGATGCGGACTTAGATCTCAATTTAGCGATGATGGAGAGTAGGCTGAAGTTTAAGAGACTAGCCAGGAAGAATCAATTCTCAAAAAAGCGGGAGAAGGAAATACTTAGGAATGTAGTGATATGTTTTAAGTTCTATGACGCTATAGATACTGCGATAAAGAAGAGGTGAGTAATCATTTCTGTTGGAGAGGAAATGATTCCTCTAAAAAGGGCAATTACATGTGTTGGTAAGAAAAAAGTAAGTGTAAGAAAGATAACTGTGAGGAAACCATGGGTAGTAGAATAAATACATCGGTTGAACGACGAAAAAAGGAAGCACAAAAAAGTTACAAGAAATTCAGAAATGCAGCTCACTCATGAATGAAATAAATAGGAAGTGCAAGGAAGCTGAGGCGAAATAGCTGCATGGAAAATGTGAAGAAGTTGAAAAAGAAATGGTTGTCAGAAGGACCGACACAGCATACAGAAAAGTCAAAACAACCTTCAATGAAACTAGATGCAAGAGTAGTAACATTAAGATTGCAATGTGACGTTCAATGTTAAACGCAGAGGAGAAAGTAAATATGTGGAAAGAGTACAATGAACTCTCGTATGAGTGGGAAGAACTGATATCTGATGATATGATAGAAGAGGTAGTTGGAGTCGGTAGGGAAGAAATATGGGATCTAGTATTAGAATCGCTATTTAAAAGAACTTTACAAGACTTAATATCATTCCATCGGAATTTCTAAAATCTTTGGGTTAGTAGCAACAAATGACTATTCGTGATGGTATGTAGAATGTATGAGATGGGGTCGCACTATCTGACTTTCGGAAAAATATCATCCCCACAGTTGAGAAGAGGGCAAAAGCTGACAGGTGCGAGAATTACCGCACAATCAGCTTAAGAGCTCGCGTCCACGTTGCTGACACGAATAATACAGAAAAGAATGGAAAGGAAATCTGATGATCTGTTAGACGACGATTAGTTAGGCTTTAAGGAAGGCAAATGCACCAGAAAGGCAGTTCTGACGTTGCATTTGATAATGCAAGCAAGACCTCAGAATAACGGGAAAAGCGTTCGACGACGTAAAATGATGCTTTCGAAATTCTTTCAAAACTAGTAGGAAAAACGGGTATTATGCAGTATACACCAGAAGCAATAGGCTAATAAGAGTGGAATACCATGAAGGAAGTACTCTGATTAGAAGGGGTGAAAGAGAGGGATGCAGAGTTTCGCCCTCTATTGTTCAATCTACACATCCAAAAATCAAAGAAGGAAGTAAAGGAATGTTTTGAGAGTGGGATTAAAATTCGAGGCGAAAGGGTATCAATTATAAAATTCGGTGGCATAGTTGCTGTCCTCAATGAAAGTGCAGAATATTTACAGAACCTTTTGAATGGACTGAACAGTCTAACGAGTACAGATAACGGACTGAGACTATATCGAAGGAAAACCTGAGAACAGCGAGAAACTTAACATCGGAATAGCAGATCACAAACTGGATGAAGTTGAAAAATTCTGTGGAGCGTGGAGGACATTAAAAGCAGTTTAACACTTGAAAAAGGGCATTCTAAGCCAAGAGAAGTCTAGTAGTGTCTAACATAGGCTTTAATTTAAGGAAGAAATTTCTGAGAACGTACGTCTGGAGCACAGTACTGTATGGTAGTCAAACATGGACTGTGAGAAAACCGGAAAAGAAGAGAATCGAAGAATTTGGGACGTTGTAATACATAAGAATGTAAAAAATTGGATAAAATATTATGTCAGGAATGAGGAAATTCTCCACAGAAGCGACAACGAAAGCAATATATGGAAAACACAGACATGAAGTAGGGATAGGATGTTAGAACATCTGTTCGGACATCAAGGAAAGACTTCCATGATACTAGGAGAACTGTAGAGGGTGAAAACTGCAGACGAAGACCGATATTTGAATACACCATACAAATAATTGAAGACGTAGTTTGCAAGCGCCACAATGAGATGATAAACTTGGCACAGGATAGTAATTCGTGGCTGGCCGCATCAAATCATTCAGAAGCTGATGACTCACTCAACCCTCCCACCACACCCCACTGCAAAAAGAAAGAGAGACTGCTCTATTATTCCACTTCTCGGGCGACAGAGAAAAAGTACAGTAGTGTTATGTGTGGATAAAAATCCTACGTAAAGTAGCAAATTTTCTTTATTGGTTACCGGTTTAGGTTCACTGACGAGCCATCTTCAGATGAATCTGAGATGTTGTTCAGTCAGTGACAATCATTACACATTGTCGTGGCAATAGAGCTACGTGACCCTAAAATGAAAAATCGTAGTTGGTTATTTAAACTGACAACTTTAACCACTAATCAAATATTGTTACAATTCCCATATTGGCATACCTGTTTACAAACTACCAACAGCAATGATAGTTGCAACGACTAAGAAAGAGTTTATGTAAACAGGATATCACTTGTAACATTCATATCTGGTGAAAGGTCAGCCAAATCACCTGAAAAAATTGTTTTGTTTCGTCATGATTAAATTATTTTCTATTTAAAACTGCGATATATTTGTAGTACCAGAACCTTAACACGAAGACTGACGGTCGTCAGCTTCTGTGAGGAACATGGAAGGGAACATCGCGCTACTGTGCGTCTGGCAACAGTCAGTTGACTACATGTTGCTGCCACTCGTTATCGCCTCATTAATTCATGGAATTCATGTGAAATTCATGGAAGCAGACAGGCTATTAAATTTTGGTTACCAGTGGATTTGCACCACGTCGGTATTGTGTGTATAGTTCGTGACAAAAGTTACGGTACTATCAAAGTAAGGAAACAACCTAGAGTGGGAGTTGGCAAAAGGTAGAAGACGGCAACAGATTCCAAACACCCCCCCCCCCCGCCCTCACAAAAGGAAATAGTGTATAATTTTCGGAAACCGAATTTGTAGCCTACCCCACCTGTATTTCTGAATTCTGTATCAGTTTCAAGAAAGCCAGAACATGTAATCTGCAACGGCTAGCAGCAAGGGCAACCAGAGCCACACCGCGTTAAATCTCAAACCTCTTTCGCCTTTCGCCTTTACTCTGTTTGAAACTCAAGATGCCAGAACGCTCTGGATTCTAACAGTTTCCTAAAAATTTGTATCATCATTTTTTTTTCCTCGTATTACCAGCCAATGACAAAAACTACGAACTAGGAAGTATTTCGTACCTAACATCAGAATGATATGTGCAATATCATCCAAACAATAATTTTACAGTTACATACGTTGAAGCTAATAGATTCTTATTATAATTACTATGTTTGATAAATCATACGAGAGTATACATTTTCTCAGTTGTTTTAAATTTTAACCTCTGCAGTCCCTCTCCTCCAACCCCCAACCACTTGTTACTCAGATTGTGGGTACGTTCTTGTGAAAACAATGGAGCGTGATGCATTTCAAAATTGATATTTGGTCATCTGAATCACTTTCCACTTTATATGCAAATGACATATGACACTGAATTTGCAGAAACTTCAAAGTGGCAACTGTCCACACCACAACCCGTGCGACTGCTTGGCACACGAACGTTTGGGAATCTCACACACATAACAGCCACATCTACCTGCTCTTCAAAACGCTTCCACGAAACCAATGAAAAGCAGACTTTAACTACCGCGAACTTTGTCAAAGTTTATACAGGATTTACCATAAATTTTAATGGCTGTCATTACTTTTTATACTGGGTCTTATTACCACATGGGTCCCGTATGACATTCACGTAGTGGTGTTTATGGCTATCTTGCTTTTGGCAACAGTCTACAATGGATTAACATATCCATTTACAGCTGAACTATGGGACGTCGTAGTTCCCAGATTGTTTGAGGGCTGATTATGTGGGTAAAGGTAAAAAAAAAAAAAAACACAGTTTTTCAGTTAATGCATAATGACAAATATTTTTATGAATTTTTGTAAAATGCCTCTCCCTTTCTTATAAAAACCTATGCTAAAGGGTGGCTTTTCAATTAATTCAATTAACAGTGCGTCACTTGACTATGTGCCTATAACGGCTAGGAACCGGTAATTTTCCCAATAAAGGACTACAAAAGAGTTAATATGGCTTGAAGAGACTTTATTCGCTGTGAATCCCCTCAATTCATAAGACCTCTTTTAGGGAAAAAAACAGTTTGAAGATTCTTAAATATTAACAACACCAAGCTCCATTTATCACATTTATCAGAAATACTTAACTTTCCAGGTACACACTGATTCACTCTTACATTGACAAAAAAATTGCAACTTCAAAAAATTATTAATGTAGAATAACGAATATTTAAGTGATTGTTGTTGTTTTTGTTGTTGTTGTTGTTGTTGTGGTCTTCAGTCCAGAGACTGGTTTGAAGCAGCTCTCCATGCAACTTATCCTGTGTAAGCTTCTTCATCTCCCGTACCTACTGCAACCTACATCCTTCTGAATCTGTTTAGTGTTTTCATCTCCTGGTCTCCCTCTACGATTTTTACCCTCCACGCTGCAGCCCCCCCCCCCCACCCCAATACTAAATTGGTTGTCCCTTGTTGCCTCTGAATATGTCCTACCAACCGATCCCTGCTTCTAGTCAAGTTGTGCCACAAATTTCTCTTCTCCCCAATTCTATTCAATACCTCCTCATTAGTTATGTGATCTACCCATATAATCTTCAGCATTATTTAAGTGACTAACACCGCAAAATCATAGATAATGTAAGCGTGTGAAATTCCGGTGCATTAGTAAGAGATTTAAGTGCCACATTTCTGAATGTAAGCATTCACACACACAGGCATTCTATAGTACAGGTGCCAGAAATCAGTTTGTGGGATGTAGTTCCACGCCCGTTGCACTAGGTAGGTCAATACATGGACGGTTAATCCTATTTGTGGATGACGCTGGAGTTGTCGTCGGACGATGTACCATAACTGCTCCATTGCAGACAGATCTGATGATCGAGCAGGCCAAGGCAACATGTCGACATCCTGTAGAGCACGGTGGGTTACAACAGCGATGTGTAGGCGAGTGTTATTCTGTTGGAAAACACTCCCTGGAATGCTGTTCATGAATGGTGGCGCAACAAGCCTAACCACCAGACTGACGTACAAATCTGCACTCAGGGTGCGTGGGATGACCACGAAAGTGCTGCTGCTGTCGTACGAAACTGCAGTCCAGACCAGTACTCCATTTGTAGCTCCAGTGTGTTTGTGTGCAGACAGTCACAGGCCGTCAACTGACCTGCTTTTAACCAACAAACGGCCATCACTGATACAGAGGTAGAAACAGCTTTAATTAGAAAACACAAAAGACATTCACCCTGCCCTCTAATGAGGCCTCGCTTGACCCCACTGGAGTCGCGAATAGCATTACCTTGGGGGCAGTAGAATGCACGCTACAGGACATCTGGCTCGGAGCTGTCCATGAAGTAACCGATTTGTAACTAACAGTTCGTTGTGTCACTGTGGCGCCAAATGCTGCTCAGATAGATGCTGCGTATGCTGTACGATGCCCCACAACAATGCGCAAACACGATTGTCTTCCTTCTCGGTAGTGCCACGTGGCATTCTCGTGACCACCGCTGTCTGCAATCAGGTACAGTGGCTACATTGCTGCCACGTTTATCTGCGATGTCGCAGGAGGACGTCCAGCTTCTCGTATACCTATTACAAGTTCTCGTAAAAACTCAGTGAGGCGTTGTTAATGGCGCCTTTGTCGCCTTAAAAGCATTCTTGACTAACATCAGCTCACCATGACCAGTCTCAAAGGTAAGTAACATGCAGGACCGTTACAGCGTGTTTTTAAATCAAACCTGATTTGCATCCTCACAGTAGCTATTCTAGTGCCACTCTCATGCGACTGGCGTGAAATTTGAACAGACATCATCTTTCGTTTGTGTCGCGCAATTCCTTTTCGGTGTTGCTATATTTCGAAGAGTTGCTCAATGTAGGTGAAAATACGACCACTAATATTTCAGATTTCGATGTACAATGGGATAGGAATGATGATGGAAATAGAATCACATTTGAGGAAGCTGAGAAAATGGTCAATAGATTGCAGTGCAATAAAGCGGCTGGGGTGGATGAAATTAAGTCGGAACTCATCAAATACAGTGGAATGATAGGTCTTAAATGGCTACACAGACTGGACTGGACGAAAGCAGTAATCACACCAATTTTTAAACATGGAAACAGAAAAGATTGTAATAACTAAAGAGGTATCTCTTTAATCAGCGTTGTGGGTAAAATCTTCTCAGGTATTGTTGAAAGGAAAGCGCGAGTATTAGTTGAGGACAAATTGGATTAAAACCAGTGTGGGTTGAGGCCTCTTAGAGGTTGTCAGGACAAGATCTTTAGCTTACGGCAAATAATGGAGAAGTGTTACGAGTGGAACAGGGAATAGTATCTACGCTTTATAGATCTAGAAAAGGCATATGACCGGGTTCCTAGGAGGAAGTTATTGTCTGTTCTACGAGATTACGGAATAGGAGGCAAACTTTTGCAAGCAATTAAAGGTCTTTACATAGATAGTCAGGCAGCAGTTAGAGTTGACGGTAAATTGAGTTCATGGTTCAGAGTAGTTTCAGGGGTAAGACAAGGCTGCAACCTGTCTCCACTGTTGTTCATATTATTTATGGATCATATGTTAGCCGGCCGAAGTGGCAGAGCGGTTCTAGGCTCTACAGTCGGGAACCGTGCGACCGCTACGGTCGCAGGTTCGAATCCTGCATCGGGCATGGATGTGTGTGATGTCCTTAGGTTGGTTAGGTTTAAGTAGTTCTAAGTTCTAGGGGACTGATGACCTCAGATGTTAAGTCCCATAGTACTCAGAGCCATTTGAACCATTTGATCATTGTTGAAAACAATAGACTAGCTGCGTGAGATTAAGGTATGTGAACACAAAATAAGCAGTCTCGCATATGTGGATGACTTAGTTGTGATGGCAGATTCGACTGAAAGTTTGCAAAGTAATATTTCAGAGCTAGATCAGAAATGTAAGGACTATGGTATGAAGATTAGCATCTCAAAAACGAAAGTAATGTCAGTGGGAAAGAGATATAAACGGACTGAGTGCCAAATAGGAGGAACAAAGTTAGAACAGGTGGACGGTTTCAAGTACTTAGGATGCATATTCTCAAAGGATGGCAATATAGTGAAAGAACTGGAAGCGAAGTGTAGCAAAGCTAATGCAGTGACCGCTCAGCTACGATCTACTCTCTTCTGCAAGAAGGAAGTCAGTACCAAGACTAAGTTATCAGTGCACCGTTCAATCTTTCGAGCAACTTTGTTGTTTGGGAGCGAGAGCTGGGTGTATTCAGGTTACCTTATCAATAAGGTTGAGGTTACGGATATGAAAGTAGCTAGGATGATTGCAGGTATTGTTTGTTGTTGTGGTCTTCAGCCCTGAGACTGGTTTGATGCAGCTCTCCATGCTACTCTATCCTGTGCAAGCTTCTTCATCTCCCGGTACCTACTGCGACCTACATCCTTCTGAATCTGCTTAGTGTATTCATCTCTTGGTCTCCCTCTATGATTTTTACCCTCCACGCTGCCCTCCAATACTAAGCTGGTGATCCCTTGATGCCTCAGAACATGTCCTACCAACCGATAACCGATCCCTTCTTCTACTCAAGTTGTGCAACAAACTTCTCTTCTCCCCAATCCTATTCAATACTTCCTCATTAGTTATGTGATCTACCCACCTAATCTTCAGCATTCTTCTGTAGCACCACATTTCGAAAGATTCTATTCTCTTCTTGTCCAAACTATTTATCGTCCATGTTACACTTCCATACATGGCTACACTCCATACAAATATTTTCAGAAACGACTTCCTGACACTTATACCTACACTCGATGTAAACAAATTTCTCTTCTTCTGAAATGCTTTCCTTGCCATTGCCAGTCTACATTTTATATCCTCTCTACTTCGACCATTATCAGTTATTTTGCTCCCCAAATAGCAAAACTCCTTTACCACTTTAAGTGTCTCATTTCCTAATCTAATTCCCTCAGCATCACTCGACTGAATTCGACTACATTGCATTATCCTTGTTTTGCTTTTGTTGATGTTCATCTTATATCCTCCTTCGAAGACACTATCCATTCCGTTCAACTGCTCTTCTAAGTCCATTGTTGTCTCTGACAGAATTACAATGTCATCGGCGAACCTCAAAGTTTTTATTTCTTCTCCATGGATTTTAATACCTACTCCGAATTTTTCTTTTGTTTCTTTAGTGCTTGCTCAATATAGAGATTGAATATCAACGGAGAGAGGCTACAATCCTGTCTTACTCCCTTCCCAACCACTGCTTCCCTTTCATGTCCCTCGACTCTTATAATTGCCATCTGGTTTCTGTACAAATTGTAAATAGCTTTTCGCTTCCTGTATTTTACCCCTGCCACCTTCAGAATTTGAAAGAGACTATTCCAGTCAACATTGTCAAAAGCTTTCTCTAAGTCTACAAATGCTAGGAACGTAGGTTTGCCTTTCCTTAATCTGGCTTGTAAGATAAGTCGTAGGGTCAGTATTGCCTCACGTGTTCCGATATTTCTACGGAATCCAAACTGATCTTCCCCGAGGTCAGCTTCTGCCAGTTTTTCCATTCGTCTGAAGCCATGACTTATTAAACTGATAGTTCGGTAATTTTCACATCTGTCAGCACCTGCTTACTTTCGGATTGCAATTATTATATTGTTCTTGAAGTCTGAGGGTATTTCACCTGTCTCATACATCTTGCTCACCAGATGGTAGAGTCTTGTCAGGACTGGCTCTCCCAAGGCTGTCAGTAGTTCTAATTGAATTTTGTCTACTCCCGGAGCTTTGTTGCGACTCAGGTCTTTCAGTGCTCTGTCAAACTCTTCACGCACTATCATATCTCCCATTTCATCTTCATCCTCTTCCATTTACATAATATTGTCCTCAAGTACATCACCCTTATACAGACCCTCTATATACTTCTTCCATCTTTCTGCTTTCCCTTCTTTGCTTAGAACTGGGTTTCCAACTGAGCTCTTGATATTCATGCAAGTGGTTCTCTTTTCTCCAAGGGTCTCTTTAATTTTCCTGTAGGCAGTATCTATCTTACTCCTCATGAGATAAGCCTCTACACCCTTACATTTGTCCTCTAGCCATCCCTGCTTGCACTTCCTGTCGATCTCATTTTTGAGACGTTTGTATTCCTTTTTGCCTGCTTCACTTGCTGCTTTTTTGTATTTTGTCCTTTCATCAATTAAATTCAGTATCTCTTCTGTTACCCAAAGATTTCTACTAGCCCTTGTATTTTTACCTACTTGATCCACTGCTGCCTTCACTATTTCATTCCTCAAAGCTACCCATTCTTCTTCTACTGTATTTCTTTCCCCCATTACTGTCAATTGTTCCCTTATGCTCTCCCTGAAACTCTGTACAGGTCCCGTCTCCTTAAATTCCCACCTTTTTGCAGTTTCTTCAGATTTAATCTACAGTTCATAACCAATAGATTGTGGTCAGAGTCCACATCTGCTCCTGGAAATGCCTTACAATTTAAAACCTGGTTCCTAAATCTCTGTCTTACCATTATATAATCTACCTGAAACCTGTCAGTATCTCCAGGCTTCTTCCATGTATTTGCAAGTATTATTAGATGGGAACAATTGCAGGAGGGTGTCCACAATGAGGAAATCAAAGAAATACTGGGAATGAACTCTACAGATTTAGCAGTCAGGGCGTGGGGTCATGTTACATGCATGGGAGAAGCAAGGTTACCCAAGAGACGTATGGGTTCAGCAGTAGAGGGTAGGAGGAGTCGGGGTAGACCAAGGAGAAGGTACCTGGATTCGGTTAAGAATGATTTTGAAGTAATAGGCTTAACATCAGAAGAGGCACCAATTTTATCACTGAAGAGGGGATTATCGAGGAATTTTATCAGGGGGACTATGCTCCTGACTGAACGCTGAAAGCCATAATCAGTCTTAAGTGATGATGATGATGATGCGATATTTCTTTCCGTCAGTTTAGATATGCCTACAGGAGCGGCTATTCTTCCACAAACAGACTGCAACGACCGTCACATTATTATCAACAAATTTGACACATTTCCAATGTCCTCTTTCAATTGTTTAAGGTTTAAGAGTGCCGTATTGACATCTGACACATGTTATCGTGACATGGGAATGGAATGATCGGGTGTGGAAAGAAAATGTCATGACATTGGCCGGCTACAATATCATGTTCAAACCGAATTTCAGAGGGGTGAAAGCTCGGATTTTAGCACTGCAAATTGCGTAAATGTTTTTTTTTTTTTCATTATCAGACACGTAACTGTTTCATATAGAATGGTGGCATTGTTTCAATAACCTCAGATGTTAGGTCCCATAGTGCTCAGAGCCATTTGAACCGTTTGGAAACGTGGAGAAACAACCATGGCTAAACTACGACCAGGCAGACCTCATGTACTGGCGGACACAGACGGTCGATGTAGGTAGTAAAACATCAGCATGGAATCAGCGGAATGAATCACTCGTTCAAAATGGTTCAAATGGCTCTGAGCACTATGGGACTTAACATCTGAGGTCATCAGTCCCCTGGAACTTACTACTTAAACCTAACTAACCTAAGGATATCACACACATCCATGCCCGAGGCAGGATTCGAACCTGCGACCGTAGCAGCAGCACGGCTCCAGATTGAAGCACCTAGAAGCGCTCAGCCACAGTGGGCGACAATCACTCGTGAGTTCCAAACTACTACCAGCAATCCAGGTAACACAATGTCTGTACAAAACAAATTAAAATAATGAGGGACAAGGGGCAAGCCGCTGCTCATAAGTCGTACCTGTCTGTAGCCAATGCTAAGTGACACTTGAGGTGGTGCAACAGCGTCGCATCTGAACAGTGGATGACTGGAAACGAGTGATTTGGTGTGATGAGTCAGTATGACCTGTGACAATCCAGTGGAAAGGTTTCGGTTTGACCAATGCCGCGAGAACGTTACCTGCCATCAGGTATACTGCCAACAACGAAGAACGGAGGATGTGGTGTTACAGTATGTTGGTGTCTTTCATGGTTGGAGTTTGTTATTTCGCTTAAGTAAATGCTAGATATGGAAGGATATCAACAGATGTTTGTGCATTGTGAACTCCTTCCAGTAGAGGGAAGTTCAGAGATGATGATTGTGTCTGCACGGCAATGCATCGTGTCATGAAACTGCATCTGTGAAGCGATGGTCTGTGAACAATAGTGTTCCTGAACTAGACTGACCTTCACAGAATCTCGAGCGCCTTGTTAGAGCCATTGCTCCTGCCACAGGTGTTAGCACCCATAGTAGATCTCGCACCCTGTATGTCACCAAATGACTTTCAGATTTAATCAGGAATACTGCTACCACTACGAAACTATTCTTAAAGATCTACACTTTGAGTATATGCTTGTAAGGGGCAGAAATATGGACGGCGAAGAGGGCAGACAAGACAAGACTCTGCAACAAAGAAGCGCTGAGAAGATCAGAAGTCCATTCTGAACGCTCACTGCTTGGAGGAACAACACAACTAGCCACCAACTTCACCATTCGTCATAGTTCGTCGAGAGAATAACGGAAAAAAGAAAGGAAGTCCTAGAACCAGAATGAAATTTATTCTGGCAGAAGAAAGGTATCCAGAGATGATCATCAAGAAAGGAAGGACTATGAGTGAGCCCACCAACTTTGAGACTGATGAGAAAAAGAATATCCTCCTTCTTTTCTGACCTAGTAGATAACGTAGGAAGTTTCTGAAGCTTTTACCGGACGATGCTTTTGTGTACAGAAAAGTTGCAGCGCAAGAAAGTTCTAGCGAAACGCAGTAAGACTTTCAGAGAATCGACGCTTCGTGCAGAGTTTGACAGTTACTAAAGGACCAGTGGGCATTTTAAATAACATAATTATCTTATCTCAAGGTCACGCAGTAACCTGATACCCAACCACGCATCTGCGACATTTTTGTGTGGTACATTCAAGGTCGGGATGTTACCTGATACATGTCACTTGTCCACCCACGTCCCTACCTGTTGCATGGCATAAAAAATGGGGATCCAAGATCAAAATCAAGATCACCCTACCTCTATCGTCTTTGTCTTCCCCCATCACTTCCCACACTTTTATTACCATTTTAGATGTGTAAGTTCCATCATTCGAATCTTTTCACCATGGTGAAAGAAATATCATTTTGGTAAACAGTTTTGGAATACAGTGATCAATAGATTATTATATTTTGACTAAAGTTCAGTCTTGATCACACCATTTATGTTTCAATGATATAGGTAACCGGTTTCGGTTATTTTCACATAACCATCATCAGACCCATGGCTCCCTTAGGATGGTAGGCGGAGCTCTCCTCAGCTGCAACGAAGTCAACTGATCAGTTGACTTCGTAGCAGCTGAGGAGAGCTCCGCCTACCATCCTAAGGGAGCCATGGGTCTGATGATGGTTATGTGAAAATAACCCAAACCGGTTACCTATATCATTGAAACATAAATGGTGTGATCAAGACTGAACTTTAGTCAAAATATAAAGAAATATCAGCCACAGAGCTATTCTACTTAGTAAATGATGGTAAATATCACCAAAATTCATGAAGTAAAACGCTTCTGGGAGATGGATGAACAACTATAGTCCAATGACGTCATGGCATATTCAGCAAAATGGTCGAAAATTTAATATAATTTATAACTTCTGACTCTTTGACGGTAGAATGAGAGGCTGGGCCATAGCTGAATTACCATAATTTAATGACATCACGTCATTCTTCTGAAAACATTGCAAAATGTGAGCGTCTGCCACTGATATTTAAAGTCCGCTAATTCTCCAGCTTGTTAGGATAGTAAACCAAAGAAACACACAAACACATTACTTTAAATTTTTAACAGTTAACACAGAGTATTATTTTAAAAGACACATTCATATCCCATACTAAGCCATTCCCACAACGCGTTATGCAGCAGCAAATATACTGTTGCTGCATACCTTCGGGGCAAGCACACCGACGTATTGCCACATCCATCCATTGCTATAATAGCAAGTCATAATTATTCGTTACCATTTTGTCTGTTTCCTGCCACCTTTCAAGAAGACTCAAACGTAAATAGGATACTGAACGCTTACCACAATATGATACTTAAACACATTACGTTGACATCCCCGATATAAAGTTAAAACTCCACCCAAACAGGCCATGAAGGCCCAACGGTACCGACCGGCCGCCGTGTCATGCTCAGCCCACAGGCGTCACCGAATGCGCATATGAAGGGGCATGTAGTCAGCACACCGCTCTCCCTACGCCAGCTTCCGAGACCGGTGCCGATACTTGTCAATCAAGTATCTCCTCAGTTTGCCTGACAATGGCTGAGTGCACCCTGCCTGCCAACAGTGATCGGCAAACCGGATTGTCACCCATCCAAGTGCTAGCCCAGCGCGACAGCGCTTAACTTCGGTGATCTGACGGAAAGACGGGAAGCGGTGTTAGCACTGGGGTAGTGCGATATTATTGTAATATTACACTACTGCAAAACAATCACTGGAAGCAGTCACATCCATCAAATGTCATTGAGTACGCGTAAGGAGCGATGTAGAGTGGAACAAGCACATAACATTAATCACAGAAGAGGTACACGCCAGACTGAGATTCACTGGAAGAATCCCCAGGAGGTGCAGTCCACCCCTAAAGTAGGTAGCTTACAAAACCTCCGTTTCACCAATACCTCAATACCGCTCGGCTGTCCGGTATCCGTAATATCTTGGGTTGATGAAGGAAACAGAGAAGATACAAAGAAGAGCAGTGTGTTTCGTTACGGATTCACTTAGTAAGCGCGAAGGCGTCACGGACACGCTCAGATAACTGGCATACGCTGGAAGAGATACGTTCTGCATCATGGTGTGTGTGTGTGCTTCGCTGATAAAGTTCCGAGAGTGCACGTTCCTTGAAGGCTTGATCAGAATAACGCTTCCTCCCAAGCAAGAGATCATGAACACAGAGAGATTTGAGCTCATGTGGAGAATTACCATCAAAATGGCTCTGAGCACTATGGGACTTAACATCGAAGGTCGTCAGTCCCCAGAAATTAGAACTACTTAAACCTAACTAACTTAAGGACATCACATACATCCATGCCCAAGGCAGGATTCAAACCTGCGACCGTAGCGGTTACGCGGTTCCGGACTGAAGCCCCTATAACCTCTCGGCCACCGCGGCCGGCCAGAATCACCATCAATCGTTCATCCCGTGAGCCATTCACGGCTGAAGGCGAAAGGATAGTGGTACAGCAAACCCTCGGTTACCCACCATAAGGTGGGTTGCGGGATGTGGATATAGGTGCAGATTAGCAATAAGTAAAATTTGGTTATTTGCCAATCTTCTTGGTGTGGCAATTTTAATGACAATAAGGCTAAATTTTGAGCCGAACAGTTCCACAGCATTCTGTCGCAACCCTTTTCTATCTGCTGGTTTACTTTTCTATTCATATTAGACCCTGCTCGTCAGCAAACACTAGATGGCGAAGGACATATAAAGTGAAAGCTTCCTGTGGCCCTATGTATGTTCCATTCACTGACTGTGCATACTAGGAAAGAGGATCTACG
This sequence comes from Schistocerca nitens, assembly GCF_023898315.1. Lineage (NCBI taxonomy): Eukaryota > Metazoa > Arthropoda > Insecta > Orthoptera > Acrididae > Schistocerca > Schistocerca nitens. Next base: position 547,744,143 of record NC_064620.1, on the reverse strand, counting down.
TGAACTCGACTTTGTCTAATTTCACCGTCATTTAGTTGTATACGTAATGGAGGAAATACATTTCTGAATTTTATACACTGCCTCCTAATTTATAGAGCAGATCATTAACGGTACACAACAATTGTCTTGCAGCATCTCTCTTTCTTGTGTTTCTCCCTCACGATAAATCATGAATGTCACTCTTACGTTACTAGGATTTCGTGAAGTCTGTTAGAACATCCATTCTACAAATTTGCGTTGCAAACTCAGGGTCAGAGGTAATAAATTGTATCATATCGCTAATTATCTCTGGTTCCGGTGTCTAATTATCTCGCTCCCGATAGGCCATTAAAACGTGACAAAATTACCCCTGCCTGTGATATTCAATCTTCTCCGGTGGCAGCTACGAAAGGCTGCCATGTTACCGGGGTACGTCTCAGCTCACACTCTCAGGGGAGGTTCCTAATGAGGGAGAATAGATGTGCGAGGATAATGTGGTATGAAACCGAATTCGGCCTTTCTTCTCCCCTACTGTATTTATGTCATAATGCAGGTCACAGGCTTCATATATCAGACTGATAAAATGTTGTCATGTAAACATCAATGGCCGAAAATGATACACTTATCAAAATATCCCGGGCTATTACTCCGAGGTAGGAAGAATTTCTTTTGAAACGCCATGTCTCGTTCCAGTCTGTGGAGGATATCTTCAGAGAGGAAGCCGTGCGGAAGTGGCAGAGGGTTTGAGGCGCAATGTCACGGATTGCGCGGCCCCTCACGTGGGAGGTTCGAGTTCTCCCTCGCTCATGGGTGTATATGTTGTTCTTAGCATAACTTAGTTTAAGTAGTGTGTACGTCTAGGGACCGATGATCTCATTAGTTTGGTCCCTTATGAATTCATACAAATTTTTTCAGAGAGCAGTTGTAGTTCTTTCGAAGGTCCTATCCTTTACCCTGGCAGCCAGCGTATGCATCGGACCTTTGGAAAAGCTACAACTTCCCTCCCGCATCCTCCCAACCTCTTTGGAGATGTCATCCCCCCCCCCCCACCCTCTCCCCCCCCCCCCTCCCCCGCACCCTCACAAGAGGACGAAACGTTTGGTTTCATCAAGAAAGCTATGCGACAACGGCATACTTGCGTGAAATATTTTAATATCTGATGTATGCTAAGCAATTCATTGACTAATATTGAGCATAATATGAAGTGGCGCTGTAAACCTTTACCACAGGTATTAATTGCGTTAAAATGTTTTGTTATAATGGTGAGTGATGTGGACACAGCAAATGTCAAGAGGTTTCCTTCCTTCTTAGATCTTGTGTACCAAATACTTTAGGAATCTACATGACAAACTTTGAGGCATGATTGGCCACTCAAGCAATATTATGTTTTGTTAAGGAAGACAGTTTCTACTCTTTCGTTAATGAGTACATGCATGAGTCACTGGTTCTTGGAGCATCGTATAAAATGTCTGCTTTGGAGGGAAAGATAGATCCGTCGTAAAGCTAAGGTTTATAACCGGTACATAACTTTTAAATTGCGTTGCTACCCGGCAAAGTCACATAAAACTGTAAGTTGAAATTACCAGTTTCTTCAGAGCTACTAGATAGACCAGGAGTTATAATTTGTAAATGAAGCTACAAAGCTTTCGGACAGAATGAAACATGTAAGAGACAGTAAAATCACAACAAGAGGGAGCGGTAGTTCAGTCATAGGTACTTGACAAAACGACATTTTCAATGGAGGTGAGTGAGAACCGTCATGGATATAAAAGCCCATCACTTTGTGGGCACGAAAACAACTATTAACGTACAGTATTGCAAATAAATCGGACGGATTTAGCAAAAATTTAAAAGTGCCTGAATAATTATTTCTAATGTATATGGTCTATAAAATTATAGTAAAGGTACTGAAACTAGTTTGCGTATTTTGAGTTACACATGCAAAGCAACTGTTGTAACGATGGAGTGAGTTTCCGTTCCTAGAGAGTACATCAATTTTGTTTCTTAGTTTATTATAAACTTGCTTGGAACATTTTAGTACATGCGACGATGTGCAATCAGCATTTGCAATCAAGTCCCACCCGTGAGCGGGTTATATAACATTCCAATTTTCTGTATAATCCGTGCAGTTACTAATTTTTGAGTAGTATGTGACGATGAAAGTATGTTTTCTTTAATATTTGGTTGTAACGCAAATAGTAAAATGATAACAATGGTTATAACCTGAAAAATCATTTGCAACTTATCTAGAAACATTTGAGTGAGCTGTATTAAGCAGATACTTACGTCAACGATCAGTTGTTACATGCTGGTGACGGCGATGAAAGAGAATCTGTTTGTGACATAAATTACGTATTCAGATGAGGGCTTGCCACTTGTAGAAAACAATAGGTGGAATATGACGAATCACTTCATGCGATGGTATTACTGTACACGAAAACGGCTTATCCTTCTAGTGGTGAACTACAGTCGGTTAATGAAACGTAATAACTGTAAATTGCCAGAACCGATAATTATTTAACTGTATTATCACAGAATACTACTTTCGTCTCATTAAATATGATATATATGGCATATTTATTTAAGTGGGGGAAAATAACTGCTGCTTTTTGCACCATAGGTCAGCATGGTGAACCGCTGGGTGAACCGCTCAACGCAGGAATTTCAGTGGGCACACTGTAAAGCCACAGCATCTCCTTGACGGAGAGGCCGTTGACCAGTCGATCTCAAACCGTCTTGGAAGCCGCCGCTGGAAGTCCTTGGAGAGCCTTGCCAACAGGTGGACGTTCCTGTATAGCCCGTATCGCCACTGCTATCGTTGCTGCATGCTCCAGCCTCTCAATTTTTGTTAAGCCCTATTTTGAGCGTCTGGCTACTGAAAATATATTTTGTGTTTCTCTGTTTCAATGTGTCGTTGGATTTGATAATTTGGAATGCGGCAAAGAATAGCGTTCTGACTGTCTTCTCAAGCGCAGGCTGGTAAACAGACATTCCACGTAGCTATTAATTTTGGCCCTATCTCAAAGTAATCAAAAGTGCTACTGTGACATTCCAAGAATACATAAATTGATATTAATGACAAGTTAGGGTTTTAACATAAATGATAACATAATCTCTCCCTTTTCCGTATTACATTTAATTTACCAAAGCACTCAAGAATCGAGTTATCATCAATAAGCAAGTTTAATTACTTCTTCTCTCAATAAATCAGTTAATATTCAAACATTGAATATCTAATTCAAATGGTTAAAATGGCTCTGAGCACTATGCGACTTAACTTCTGAGATCATCAGTCGCCTAGAACTTTAAACTATTTAAACCTAAGTAACCTAAGGACATCACACACATCCATGCCCGAGGCAGGATTCGAACCTGCGACCGTAGCGGTCGTTCGGTTCCAGACTGTAGCGCCTAGAACCGCACGGCCACTCCGGCCGGCGAATATCTAATTAATCAAACTATATCTCTGTGGGTGAAAATGTTATCAACTGAAACAAGTAAATCTCTAGCAGTGAAAATTACACCTACATCGTATCTGTACAATGAAATAAGTTGGGGGACGATGACTTTATCTAATCTATTCTCATGTACTCATTGGAGGGTAGGTTAGTAATTAGCTATTGAATTCCTCTGTTCAAAGCGTATGGATGTTGGAGTATGCAACTCTTGCAAAATTGGACTCAACATTTAATTTCGCCAAAAGCGCTTCGTACATTACCAAATGGCAACTGTGGCGGCGCTGTCTCCGTGCTGGATCTGAAATCGATAATTCCCTACTCTGTCCTTGACTGTAAGTTATCAGTCTCAAACGCTATGCGTTCTGTCCAACGTTCAAATTTCCCTAGTCGAAATAAATGGCCATTGCACACGCGCTGTGGGTCGCAGCGACGTGCGCAAAATTCAGCCAGGAAAGATTCCCACAGGAATATTTAACTATCGCTTTACGTTCCTCGCCGTGGTACGTGAAGCGTATTGCCCTCACTTCGCAAATTTGAAGTAGAGTCAGAGTAGCACGTTTACCACGCGCAGGTGTGTTGCCCGCCGCTAGACGCGAGCCCCCACTATCTCTGTGTCTTAATTGAGTTCTCAAAGTGCTTTTATATTATATTATCATCTCCACGCTGATTCTACTACGTCACACGTCTGGCTTCAGCCGACCATTCCCATGTTAAAGGCAAATTCTTATTTTTCTATCCCTGGTCTCCACTCGTTGATGTACTCTGGCCACTTATTTGCGTCTCGGCCGTGTTTATTCTGATAGGTATTATATTGATTGTCCCTTATTTCCTTCTGCAGTGTACCTGGGCTTTCTTTTGGTAAAGCTAATTGAGTCGTTCCAATGTCATTAGATACCTGCCCTGTCCGTCTCCAAGCTGCATTCACTATGTTATATTACTCATGCCCCTGTCGTTAAAAGCGTAAATCGTTTGTTATTCCGTACATGACATGGCTCTAATTATTTCATGTTGTCAATAATACCGTTATTTGATGGGGATTTTATTCGTTATGCAGCTTATGTAAGGCCCGAAAATGTGGACACCTTACACATGCCGTTCCTTCCGACTTCATTATGTACTGCTGTGAACAATGGTTGAGGCATCAAACATTGGTCATTGAAGTGCAAAATTATAATCTCTATTAATTTTCCATTGTGCAGCTACTGACTGGTCTAACATATTGTAGATGATCTTATTTCTAGGCTTGAATTTGTAATTTGAATCCTGACTTCACATGTTATATTCCCATGAAGATCTTGTCTTTACAGTTTTTATAAGAGTCCTGATTTATCCTACAACATCTTTCTTGTGTTTTTAACATATTTTAAAATGTTTCATGCACTCTGATATTGTCCTTTGTCAATAATAATTACAGTCATTCCACATGTATCAAACACGCATGAGATTGATTATGAAGATGATTTGAAGTTAAGGAAGGTTCTTTTTCTTCTTAATATCTATAGCCTCAACCTGTATATATCTATCACTCTAATTCAGTTCTCATTATATTAATGCAATCATTATGTGTCTTTTCAAATATGTTTTACATATCTACAATATACCAATAACTGAATGAGGTGAACTTTACATATGAAATATAAGCTAATAAAATATGATAATTCACATTAAACGAAAGATCTTTACATGTGAATTACATAATATAAAAACAGGGTACATTTTTCAATGACATTACAATGAATTTACAGCACTACAAGGAAATTACAAATGTGCAGTGGTACAGGTCAACTATCATGTAAAATTTTATATGTGTTTGTTTAAATGAGTGTCCTTTTTTGTATCCCTTTTTTACTATTTTACTGTGACTTTCCCACATGCATCACTTTTTCTCAGTACACTTTCACTTTCTGCTGGTTTTCTTCTCAACACTGCTGATTAGTGGTTGCTGATGTTGGTTGATGTTTGTAGACTCTGCCATAATTGAAGTTCAGTGACATCTACAGTTCTGAGTGATTGTGTATGACTACTAATACATGGTCGATTTTCCCGAGGTACTGTCATAAGGCAATGACATAAATGTCCTCGCCCCTTTTCTGGTATGGTTGCAATCGACGATGTCGAATATAACTCCTCAATGATGGAGTACTGTTTATTGATGTTTGATGTCCCCAGTGTGTGCTATGCCCACATATTTGACGCCTGTTCTGGTGAATAAGTAATTTGTTACAGTTTGCTGACTATTACTTGTAGTGAATTTGAGAAATATACTGGTGTTGAGGTAAGGGATTAAAAAAAAAGGGAATCTTATGTCTCCTGCCCTCATCTTAGGACCTCTCTTCGTTTCTTGGTGCTTCTTCATGTCTTGTCTTGGAACTTGTGCTTGTCAGGTATAGGGATAGAATCTGCTGTTTAGAGAAATTATTTGGAAGGATGACCAGTTGTTATTATGAGATACTGTGTTTGACTATATCACGGAAGTGATAAATCTGCTTGCTGATATACACACGCCCATTAGGTCATTAAGAGATCATGGAAGTGATAAATCTGCTTTCAGATATGAACGTGTCTATTAGGTCATTAAGAGACATGTTCCATATATACTGTCCCAGGCAGTCATAATGATATGATGAGCTTGTTTCCTGTCGCTATTGATGTTGCTAATGAGGTTTGCTTGCGTTTGTCACAGGTATTCCAAATGTCTTAGTGGCTATATTTCCGCAATCCTTGAGGCAAAGAGGTGGTGAAGTGTGAGACACATTCCTTAACATCTGGCTAGTCGTCAACCTGGCGCGTTATCTGCCCTAATGTGAAGTGTGAGTCAGCGCATTCTTGTTGCTCCATAGTGACTGGTTTTAGTATTGTTTGATTGTTTGAGTTGCCTGTGGTATCGTTTCCGCGGATCCGTGTGTATCTAGTGTGGTTTGGAATGAGCAGTCATTTTAACGCTGTCTGCATACTGGATTCGTAGAGACAACTTGTTGTAATTACCTTGGATTACTCTCGCGTTTGAAAGTGTTGTCGTGTATAATGTGTGTCGTTTTACGATGTCAAGAGTGTAGTCCGCCCGTCTGTCTAGCATGGGTTGTTCCATCGTTGTACTGGGCATCGGACGTTAGGCAGATTTTGCGAGATTGTTGGTCTTGCGTTTAAACTGTGACTGGTTTGAGTAGCCATCCTGTTATGTGGGTATATCACTGGTCTACCTGTCTCACTGCTTATGAAGCTGTAGAGACTTTTCTCAGGTAGATCCTTGGAGCACGGCCTGTGGATCACTCCCTTTTTATTTGGTCTGATTGCTTCAATTGTTTAAAAATAATATTTTGTTTAAATTATTCCTATTGCTTGTGGCCTTAAGACGACAAATAATTTGAATTCTTCTTAATAAGGCCTTCAGCTGTCAGTATATGTTGTCTTACAGTAAATATTTTTAATGAATGTTTTAAAATTATTGTGGTATTTTCAACAAGTCTTCTTCACTTGTAATTCAGGCCTTCAGCCGCAAATTTTTCTGAAATATTGCTTGTAGCCTTCAGCCCACAACTAATTTTGAATTTTTTTTCTTAAAAGGCCTCTAGCCATCAGTGTAGCTTGTGTAACAGTCATTTTTTTAATGATTATTTTTGAAAATGATTTCCTTAAATAAAGTGTCCAACTTTACTGAGCAACCAAAGGTAACTGAGTAAGGCCCTGTCCACATCTTTTCCTGCCTTCCCTAAGTTCCATGTTTCAGTACCGAGTCCACCAGGGGCCGCAGCTGCCAACCTATGAGCATCGCGTGTGTGATTCGGCAGCGCAAATGTCACACACGTTTGCAGAGATTTTATGCAAACCTAGGGCAGAATGTGAGTTTACTAAACCAAGAAGATACATCGCAGAACGAAGTTCGAAACTTGGATGGTAATCACTTTCTTACAGTGCGCAAGTATCAGCACTGTAAGGAAGACACAAACAGTCTGCACCCTTGCATTTTCATACTCGTTGATCAGTTCAAAGCAGGGATAGCAACACTCTGGCCTGTGAAACATAAATTAGATTTTTTTGTGCACACATGGACGGAAGTATAGCGGAAACTATGCAGAAGATAACGGAGACTTGTGATTCCAATGAATCGTTTCAAGCAGCCTTTATTGCCACATATTGGTCACCGGAGGCACAAATGGGAATAAAGTATGGCCTACTGCAAAATGTCTCGTTTGAAAACTCGTGAAAGAAAACCGCAGTCAAATTATTCAAGAATATGGTAAACGAAATCAATATTTAGACAGTCCATATAGTGACGGTGAATTAATCCAAATATGCAAGACGAAATTACGGATGAGATATCAAGAGGCATTGAGAGGACAAGGGGGTGCCAATGTTGAAACATTCGAAGGAATTTTGCGAGAGGTCGAATTCATATATGCAAGCGACGCTCAATGACGTCGCGAGTCAGGACAGAATAACTTTGAAAGGACAAGTAATAAGAATGACAGTACTGACAGAAATGGTAGGCAGGTAATAGGCTTGAATTCTCGGAGAAATGGCAATAATTACGTAAGTGGGAACAGTGTAAACACATGTCCACAACGTAACGGATTTGGCTTTAATTATAATAGTTGGAACAGGACAAACAGGGACGATAATCGGAATGGCATCTGGAGAACTCGGCAAAACCGACAGCCTGACTTCAATCAGGGATCGCCAGGTCCATGGACAGAAAGCAGATGGGGGGTTGGTGCTGAAACGCAGCCACAACCCAACACGTCAGGAAATTACAGAAGAAATAAACCGCAGAGGGAGGTGGAATTACGACCACCAAATCCAGGGAAGCGTGCAGAATTACTAACATCCGGTATTGAAGGGGTCTTAGCAGATGATATACACTCCTGGAAATGGAAAAAAGAACACATTGACACCGGTGTGTCAGACCCACCATACTTGCTCCGGACACTGCGAGAGGGCTGTACAAGCAATGATCACACGCACGGCACAGCGGACACACCAGGAACCGCGGTGTTGGCCGTCGAATGGCGCTAGCTGCGCAGCATTTGTGCACCGCCGCCGTCAGTGTCAGCCAGTTTGCCGTGCCATACGGAGCTCCATCGCAGTCTTTAACACTGGTAGCATGCCGCGACAGCGTGGACGTGAACCGTATGTGCAGTTGACGGACTTTGAGCGAGGGCGTATAGTGGGCATGCGGGAGGCCGGGTGGACGTACCGCCGAATTGCTCAACACGTGGGGCGTGAGGTCTCCACAGTACATCGATGCTGTCGCCAGTGGTCGGCGGAAGGTGCACGTGCCCGTCGACCTGGGACCGGACCGCAGCGACGCACGGATGCACGCCAAGACCGTAGGATCCTACGCAGTGCCGTAGGGGACCGCACCGCCACTTCCCAGCAAATTAGGGACACTGTTGCTCCTGGGGTATCGGCGAGGACCATTCGCAACCGTCTCCATGAAGCTGGGCTACGGTCCCGCACACCGTTAGGCCGTCTTCCGCTCACGCCCCAACATCGTGCAGCCCGCCTCCAGTGGCGTCGCGACAGGCGTGAATGGAGGGACGAATGGAGACGTGTCGTCTTCAGCGATGAGAGTCGCTTCTGCCTTGGTGCCAATGATGGTCGTGTGCGTGTTTGGCGCCGTGCAGGTGAGCGCCACAATCAGGACTGCATACGACCGAGACACACAGGGCCAACACCCGGCATCATGGTGTGGGGAGCGATCTCCTACACTGGCCGTACACCACTGGTGATCGTCGAGGGGACACTGAATAGTGCACGGTACATCCAAACCGTCATCGAACCCATCGTTCTACCATTCCTAGACCGGCAAGGGAACTTGCTGTTCCAACAGGACAATGCACGTCCGCATGTATCCCGTGCCACCCAACGTGCTCTAGAAGGTGTAAGTCAACTACCCTGGCCAGCAAGATCTCCGGATCTGTCCCCCATTGAGCATGTTTGGGACTGGATGAAGCGTCATCTCACGCGGTCTGCACGTCCAGCACGAACGCTGGTCCAACTGAGGCGCCAGGCGGAAATGGCATGGCAAGCCGTTCCACAGGACTACATCCAGCATCTCTACGATCGTCTCCATGGGGGAATAGCAGCCTGCATTGCTGCGAAAGGTGGATATACACCGTACTAGTGCCGACATTGTGCATGCTCTGTTGCCTGTGTCTATGTGCCTGTGGTTCTGTCAGTGTGATCATGTGATGTATCTGACCCCAGGAATGTGTCAATAAAGTTTCCCCTTCCTGGGACAATGAATTCACGGTGTTCTTATTTCAATTTCCAGGAGTGTACATTCTGCAAAGAAGGACAACAAAATCGCTCAGAGCACTATGGGACTTAACTTCTGAGGTCATAATTATCCTAGAACTTAGAGCTACTTAAACCTAACTAACCTAAAGACATCACACACATCCACGTCCAAGCTAGGATTCGAACCTGCGACCATAGCAGTCGTGCGGTTCCAGACTGTATAGCCTAGAACCGCTCAGCCACCCCGGCCAGCAGACAGATAACAAAGTAAACGTAGTGTTAGATAGGTTAAGATATGATGGTCAGGAATTGAAACTGGAAATAGGGGTGAGAGAAGTTTCGTCAGAAGTATCAGGATCGATATTTCCGATAGGATAGAAGTCACAATTGAAGTGTTGGGAAGAGAGAGAATGGACAGATATGGATGACGTGAACGAATTCCTAGCTTTACCTATTCAAGAAACAAATGACAATGAGGAAACGTTGAGGTAAAGGGTGCACATGGCCGAACGGTTCTAGGCGCTTCAAACCAGAGCCGCTCACCTGTTATAGTCGCAGGTTCGAATCCTGCCCCGGGCATGGATGTGAGTTATGTCCTTAGGTTTAAGTAGAAGACTAATGACCTCAGATATTAAGTTCCATAGTGCTTAGAGCCATTTGAACCATTTGAACAAGTCGACACAAACACAGAGAACCCAGAAGCGGTCGGAAGACCAAATACACGTCGTCCGTTGAGACGACAGACCGAACGACCAACCAACGGTCACTTTCGATCAAGTCATTCAAGGCAAACGTCCCAGTATGAATTGTCGACTGGCAGCTTATTCCATGAGGTCACTTCGACGGACACACACACACACACACACACACACCACTGAAGGTTGCACTACTAGAATATAACGATCAATTCAGCTTAAACTGGCTGAATCCGGACCTCGGCGTGGTCGTGAACTCTCGCGACCACATCCTTCCATCGGACAGTGCATGTATCGCCAGCTGTCCCAGCGAGTACTGGCGCTGTGTGGACCTAACTGCTGCTCCGTCCCAACTCAACTCCGACACACGACGACCCGGAAATATTAGAAGTCGCTCCAAAGATAGTACTAGAGTATTCGCTATCAATAAATGCAGCTGCTGCCACTCACAGACAGGCAAAGCGAGCAAACGTAGTGGCGCCAGTGAACGGACTGAGAAAACGAGAAGTCACAATCCGAATACACGATGACAACCTGTCAACGGGACAAACACAAGCTGGAGCACAGCTCAGGTATATTTCTTACTGCCAACCCACACAGGTGCTGTGCTACGAATGTTTCGAGAGCGGCTTATCGACTGTGGTGCTGTACTCTCTGGAGTCGTCAGTACCGTCACTGCAGGGTGGGAGGAAGGGGGGCGCTCCCATGCGTTGTCGTACTTAATGAGTACCCTCGAGCCACTTTAAATAACATTGATCCGGCAGAACAATTTTCACTGTGGTCTCTATGCCAAATACATCATTTACTTCGTAAATAATGTGTAGATGACTCTAGTTCGCTGGTGCCAGAGACAATTATGTTCGTTCTCCTTGTGGATGTATTAATTTCACTAGCACTACAACACATCCTGGAAGACTGTTCCTCCCCCTGCTTCTAACATCACCTCTGCTAACTCCTGCATTAACACGTCTTGTCGATAAGCGGCAGCTGAACCGAGTGTCGAGGAAAGTTAGGAAAACCATCCCAGAAGAGAAGCTTCATTGTAGACTGTGGCGTATCCATTTTTTACTTTTTAGGGGTATGACGTATCCTTGGATGTAACGCATAATGTCACTTTCTCTGTTTATTTTCTTCATTTTGTTACTCATTTAGGAATGAAATATCGATATTTTGTAATTATTCTCATCTCTTCATCCGATGTTTATGACACTAGGCCTGAATACGACGTCAGCAGGCTTTAAATCTCCCATCGGCTATTCACATGAAGTAACTTCGCGGTTTCATAAGTTCAGTTAAGGCTAATAGTGATATGATTCTTTGTGAAAGACTACCGTTTTCCTTCCCTATCTTGCTCCATTAAGGAATCAAGTGTTGCCTTCCCGATCTTGCTGTCTCATATTTACATGACGCTCTATATTCGGTACGCGCAGGTGTTCAAAAAGTTCAAACGTGTCTGAAATCTTATGGGACTTAACTGCTAAGGTCATCAGCCCCTAAGCTTACACACTACTTAACCTAAATTATCCTAAGGACAAACACAGACACGCCCATGCCCGAGGGAAGACTCGAACCTCCGCCGAGACCAGCCGCACAGTCCATGACTGCAGCGCCCCAGACCGCTCGGCTAATCCCGCGCGGCTGCGGATGTTCGCTGATGCCCTTGTGTCTATGAGACGTCATGGTCCTTGTGACATCACTTGAGTTTATTAATAATTACTTTCATTATAACTTCTTTTCGTCGTATTAAGGGGACTGGGCGTGTCCAACGCAGGGGTCCTGGTAGTCTAGAGGTCACCTGAAACGCAGCGGTCTGTCGGCAGTGCTGCCACGCTCGATCTGTGAGAAGCTTCGGCCGGAGACAGTGGAAACTACCGAGAAAGGAGGGAAATGAGCTAGCAGCCAACAGAACTCGTTATCAACGTCCGGACATCGTTCCCGTTCCAGGTGGATTAATGGTTACTGGCATCTTGGCCACATGGGAGGTAATGTTGACGACATGCACGTGCAATTCGCGCTATGTGCTCTTGTGCGGTGGTGCAAAACAAGAGCGTCGTCCTGATGATGCTTCAGTAAAACATCCTTCGTGCAGCCGCTGGCATTCTGGTTGTGATTCACCTTCAATCCATGCTAGCAGAGAGTTCAGCGTTTTCCTGTTTACTATTGTCATAAGCGCGGCTTTGTTGCAAGTCCTAAGTGTGTCTGTGAACATACATTTCAGCTATTCAACAATTGCGTAAAATACACCCTGGAGATGTGCTCTTGTGAGGGGCGTTCAGCAAATTATACAGCAATTTTTTTGTTGACCAATTTCTGTTCAAAAACCCCGGATTTCGCTGTGGTACATCGTTGAATATTTTTGCTTCAGTGCTTATGATTTCATGAAGTTCCGATTTGAAGAGGCGCTGTAAGTACCGTTGAAAATGGTATTGGTATCGAAGGCTCGTTCGATGAAGAGAGCTGTCACAGAGTTTCTTTTGTTGGAAAACAAGAGCATAGCAGATATTCTTAGACACTTGTAGAATGTCTACTGAGACCTGGCAGTGAACAAGAGCGTGGTGAGTCGTTGGGAGAGGTGTCTGTCATCAACGCAACAAGGTCGTGCAAACCTGTCTAATCTACTGGTAGCCGACCGACCGCAACCAGCTGTGGCTCCTGTATTGTTAGTGATGTGTCGGCAGCTGGGCCAACACCTTGTAGATCGAAGTGGCTGAAAGTGCACGCTAAACTAACGCAGACGGGCGTGAAGTACTGGAACATGAGACTTATTAATGAATAAGAAGAAAAGTACGTAGCTGGAATAATATACTTAACTTTATTCTCTTGTTGGAATACATCTCTTGAATAGTAGTAAGCTATAAGCACTGATACAAATGACGCCTTGCTAGGTAGTAGCTATGGAATAAGCTGAAGGCTATTCTATCAGTCTCTCGGCAAATGAGAGGAAGACTTGGTAGGTCTGGTCGCAAGCTATGTCGTCCGTACAACTGGGGCGAGGTCATGTCCGTGTATTGTGACCTGCCATGTGGTGGCGCTAGGATTGCGATTACACAGTGGCGACACGCGGGTCCGACATGTACTACAGGACCGCGGCCGATTTAAGTTACCACCTAGCCAGTGTGGTGTCTAGCGGTGACACCACATTCCTCCCCCGCAAATCGGCGAACGGTCGTGAGATAAGGCTTCCGCCCGCCGTGGGGAGGACCCCATGTTGACGTATGCGATGAGGTGGGGAGCCTAACAACAGGCGAGGCTGTGCCACCCGCACCCGGCCATTCGGTCCGAGGGGAGCCAGGAAACGCCTGAAAACCTAGTCCAGGGTGCACGTCAACATGCGGTGTATGCGCACGTAATGACACCGGAGGGGCCGAAGGGTCGACCTCCATTGCGTCGGGGAATCCGACGCGCGATGACGACATCTGGTCCGGAGCGGGCAAGAGGTCCATGGCGGATGACGGCTGGTCACGGGAAGCGAGCGGCGGCGCGTGACCCAGGGAGGCGCCAGGCGGCTGCAGCGAAGCGTCCACTGCGGGCGGCGCCGGCGGCGGCTGCGGCGGCGGCGCGACGCCATGGGGCAAAATGGAAGGCAGCGTCGGCAACACCTGGGGATGAGGCGAGCCAGTAGATGGGTCCCCAAGGCGCTGACCTGACGGCTCCGTCGCTGAAAGCAGACGGGGAGCGGCAGAACCCAGGCGACGACAGAGGCGCAGCTGATTGAGATGCCGACGCACCTCACCAGAGGCCCCCAAAACCACATACATCGCGCGGCCGAGGCAGCGAAGAATGCGCCCTGCGAGCCAACGCTGTGAACCGCGATAGTTGCGATAATAGACAACGTCGCCAGGAGCAAAAGCAGGAGTCTGCCGCTGCACAGGAACCTGATGTGGCGGATGCAACAAAGACATCAGGGTGCGATGAGATCGACCATGGAGCAATTCAGCCGGCGAGCGACCATCGCGGGGCTGAGAGCGATACGATGACAAAAAGAGTAACAAAGCGTCCTCCCGAGAATGCGACTCTTTCAATTTCAACATCTGGGACTTGAAAGTCCGGACCAATCGTTCAGCAGCACCGTTTGACTGAGGCGAAAACGGCGCGGACGTCAGATGTTGAATACCATTGGCCTTGCAGAATGACTGAAATTCTGCGGACATGAATTGTGGGCCATTGTCGGAAACAAGAGTCTGCGGAAGACCTTCAATGCAAAAGATAGCAGACAAGGCTTGGATTGTGGCAGAAGACGTCGTGGAAGACATCCGGACAACAAAAGGAAAATTACTGAAAGCATCGACCACAACCAACCATCGAGCATTCCAGAATGGACCAGCAAATTCGATGTGCAAGCGTTGCCAAGGGGAAGTGGCTTTCGGCCATGCAAAGAATTTCCGCGGCGGTGCGGATTGTTGTTCTGCACACGCCACGCAAGAGGAGCACATATTCGTAATCGCAGCATCGATTCCGAACCAAGTACAGTGCTGACGAGCAAGCTGTTTCGTTCGCACTATACCCCAATGTCCTTGGTGAAGAAGCTTTAAGACAGAGGACTGTAACGAACGTGGGACCACGACTCGGGACTGATCATTATCGGAACGCAACAACAAAACACCACGTCGTACAAAAAGTCTCTCCTTGTGAGCAAAAAAACGGCGAACCAAAGGATCCTCGATCCGTGACTTTGACAAGGGCCATTGCGTAGCAACAAAACGCAAAACAGTAGCAAGGACAGGGTCAGCAGCTGTGGCTGTAGCTACACGACGAAAATGAATCGGAAACGATGCGACCACGTCATCGGTTTCCGAATCAATGAACATGCAAGCAAGTTCGGAAGAATCGAATGCTTTATCCTCAGCAACAGGCAAACGGGACAACGCATCAGCGTTGCCGTGTTTAGCAGTGGACCGATACAAAATATCGTAGCGGTACTGCGAGAGAAAAAGTGACCAGCGAATGAATTTCTGCGCTGTACGTGGAGGTACAGGCTGGTGCGGATGAAAAAGCGATGTCAACGGTTTGTGGTCTGTGATGATGGTAAAGTGACGACCATACAAGAAGTCATGGAACTTGGTAACACCAAACACGAGAGCTAAAGCTTCTTTCTCTATCTGTGAATAATTTCTTTGCGCAGATGAGAGCAATTTGGACGCAAAGGCAATAGGGCGATCATGCGAGCCATCTTTGTGCGCAAGCACAGCACCGATCCCGAAATCCGATGCATCTACCATCAACAAAAGGGGTTTTCGGGGATCGAATGGCGTAAGGCAAGTATTTGAAAGTAACGCCGATTTCAACTGGCGAAAGGCGCGTTCGCATTCCGTCGTCCAGACGAACGGAACACCTTTACGGCGTAAGCGATGAAGCGGAGCTGAAATGGAAGAAGCATTGCGCAAAAATTTATGATAATAATTTATTTTACCCAACACACTCTGTAGCTGTTTCAAATTCTGCGGAGCAGGTAAGTCCTGTATGGCACGGAGGTGCTCTGGACTCGGATGTATACCTTGGGCATTTATGACATGCCCCAGGTAGGGTAAGTCCCGAGCAAAGAACACACATTTGTCCTTTCTCAAGCGAAGACCATTCTGACGCAATACCTGAAATAATGTTCGGAGATTTTGCAAATGTTCTGCTTCTGTCTTTCCTGAGATTACAATATCGTCCAGATAGTTCGCAGCAGTAGGGACCGACGCACACACAGTTTGTAAATATTGCTGAAACAAAGCAGGGGCGGATGCACACCCGAATGGCAGTCTTTTGAAGCGATACAAGCCAAGATGCGTGTTAACCACCAAGACGCGCTGGGAGTCTTCGTCCACAGGTATCTGCAAGTACGCATCTGCTAGGTCCAATTTTGAAAAATATTTTCCCGGGCACAGTTTGTCAAAAAGATCTTCCGGGCGGGGCAAAGGAAAAGTAGCAGTCACAAGTTGTGGATTCACAGTTGCCTTGAAGTCCACACAAAGTCTCAATTTTCCGGAAGGTTTTGGCAAAATTACTAAGGGTGAGGCCCAGAGAGAAGCCTGCACACGTTCAATTACACCTTGAGATTCTAAATCGGCCAATGTTCTTGCGACCTCATCACGCAATGCGTGGGGAACATTGCGCGCTCTGAAAAATTTCGGTTGCGCGTTGTCTTTCAATTCCAAATGTGCAGCATAGTTCTTAGCGCAACCAAGGCCCGGTGCAAAAATGTCTGCAAATTCTTCACAAAGACTAGAAACACTGGCGGAAGGCACAGTCTGATTCACTGATAGGACCTGATTTACTATAGACAAATTAAACAATTGAAACAAATCTAAACCAAACAAGTTCACTGCACTAGAAGAACGAAGAACGTAAAATGATACAAGTTTTGTTTGTCCCTTGTATGTTGCAAGAAGGCTGCACTGTCCTAACACAGGGATCTGCTGTCCTGAGTAACTATGTAACTTAACATTTGCGGCACGCAATGGCGGTTGGCCCAGTTGTTTGTACGTGTCGTGATTAAGCAATGAAACTGCAGCTCCGGTATCGAGCTGGAATGGTATCACTTTGCCGTCAAAGTCTAAGTCCACAAAAAGTTTATTGTCCTGCTGACGACAAGAGCGACTGTCACGTGCAATTTGAACTGATACAGGTACAGAAGCACCTGCGACTTTACGGGATTTCCTGCGACGGCGACACACACTTTGGGTGGGACGAACACAGTCACTGTTAGCTAAAGTGTCACTGGACGGGTGGGAATGAACTACATTAATGTCCATGGGCGAAGGTCCACGAGCCTGATTGTCCTGGGTTCGATTCCGGCGCGAAGCAAAAGGCCTGGAATTATTGCGATTGTCTGATCTAAGCTTTTTCTGGCAAACACTTTGAACATGTCCCTTCTTTTGACAGTAAAAGCAAATAGCTTGGCGTGACGGGCAATTTTCACGCGAATGTCTAGTTGCACACCGCGGGCATGATTTCACTGCAGTTGCTTGCTTACGCGGCGCACGTGTTTGCGAGCGCGGCTGCGACGGGCGCGAGGGCCGCTTAGCGTCCCGTGCAGCGGGCCCGGCGGGCTGATTAATGTGACACACTGCTGGCGAAGTTTCAAATGAGTCCTGAGCAAAGTCAAGTGTGTCTTGCCTATCCAATATGTCTATCACTTGTTGAAGGGAGGGATTTACGAGTTTCAAAATCTGTTCCCGTATGCGAACATCAGAAACGTTCTGTGCTATTGCATCACGCACCATTGTATCGGAATATGGGAGGCCACATTCACAGGCAAACGCGCAGTCTCTAGTAAGGCCTTGCAAAGTTGCAACCCACTCCCTATTAGTCTGACCGGCCGTACGTTTTGTACGAAAGAACGTATACCGTTTTGCAACTACATTTACTGTTTCTTTGAAATAGGCATCTAAAGCCGACAAAATTTCCTCGTAGGTCAGAGTTGCTACGTCGCGTCGGGGAAACAATTTCACTATCACACGGTAGGTAGACACACCGACACAAGAAAGCAAAAACGGCTGCCGCTCTTTACCTTGAATTCTGTATGCTGCGAGATGAAACTGGAACTGGCTGGCCCACTCAGTCCAGGTTTCGCACGTGGCCTCAAAGGGCCTAAATGGCGGTGCGACAGCGTTGTGTGGCTGCGGTAGCGATGAAGCGGCGGCTGCCGCATCGGTTTGCAGCGCACGTTGACCCTGGACGAGCTGTCCTAGGGCTTCCAATAACGCCTGCGTCTGCTGATTCTGCAAGCGAAAAAATTCGGACAGTACCTCTGGAGATTGCGGCGAAGCCATGACACAAGCAAATCAGAGCACAAAAAGGGAAAAAGAACAAATCAGTCCAAAGCAGAAAAAACACTTTCTCTCGTCGCCATGTGATGTGTCGGCAGCTGGGCCAACACCTTGTAGATCGAAGTGGCTGAAAGTGCACGCTAAACTAACGCAGACGGGCGTGAAGTACTGGAACATGAGACTTATTAATGAATAAGAAGAAAAGTACGTAGCTGGAATAATATACTTAACTTTATTCTCTTGTTGGAATACATCTCTTGAATAGTAGTAAGCTATAAGCACTGATACAAATGACGCCTTGCTAGGTAGTAGCTATGGAATAAGCTGAAGGCTATTCTATCAGTCTCTCGGCAAATGAGAGGAAGACTTGGTAGGTCTGGTCGCAAGCTATGTCGTCCGTACAACTGGGGCGAGGTCATGTCCGTGTATTGTGACCTGCCATGTGGTGGCGCTAGGATTGCGATTACACAGTGGCGACACGCGGGTCCGACATGTACTACAGGACCGCGGCCGATTTAAGTTACCACCTAGCCAGTGTGGTGTCTAGCGGTGACACCACAGTTAGAATGTGCAAACTCTCCCATTCGAGGTGATCGACGGACCACAGTCAAACACCTCACTGTAGAACTGGAAGTCTCTGTTGGTAGTGCTTACACGTTTGTCCACCAAATGGAGTACTCAAAGGTGTGTACCCCTGGATTCCTCGCCGCTTAACAGAAGACCATAAAGAAAAAAGAAGGACGATATGTGATGAATTGTTTGAGCATTACGAGGCCGATCGTGACAATTCTTCGTCGAACGTCCTCACAGGCAATAAAAGACTGGTTCATCACTTCCAACCGTAACACCACATCTCCTCCGAAGAAAATATTCAGAGCCGCATCCTCAGCTGGGAAGAAGTATGTGGATGGTGGGGAGTTTATTGATGCTACAAGGTGTCTGCTCCGATGTCGACCAGTAGAGTGGTACCGTGCAGGCATACAGACCCTCCTACTGAGGTGGCCCCTTAGCATCGAAAAATATGTTTTTTGTAGCCAAAAGTGTGGGGGATTATATAGTGTTTTGCAGTTCTGAGTAAAAGCACAAGTGTTACATTACTTGCTGAAGGCACACCGTCTTTTATTGTCAATATGTTTTTCAGTAGGTGATATTGATATATCTAATAGGTTTGCCTAATGTTTCAATTTGCTGAATCTGTCTAACTTCTCCATATTCCAGCACAGTCTATATCCTCCATTGTGCTGTTTGTGTTGTTTCTTCCGTACTCCTGCGCAGGAGAGCTTCTGTGAAGTTTGGAAGGTATGAGGCGAGGTACTGGCGGAATTAAAGCTGTGAGGACGGGGGGTCAGTCGTGCTGGGGTAGCTCAGTTCGACAGTCTGCCGCCGGCAGTGCTGCGAGGCGGTCACGAGCCAGAGCGCTGCGGGCGAGGCGCGCACCGTGTGTTTGTGTTTGCTTCGGCCGCTGTAAGTGCCGTTTTCCTTCTAGACCACCATGGCGCACAACTATCGGAAGAAGAGATTACGTTTCAACTTTTGTTCCGACTTCGCCCGGCCCAAGGCCATGGAGGTAGAACGATTTATTCGCGATGAAGTTAAAAATTGGTATCCACTTGTCCATAGTTAGCAATACTGTCTACGTCAAAATGATCAACGATGCGGCGTCCGACAAGGTGCTTTAAGAGGCAAAACGTGGACTGCGCTTCTGTCATCTCGGCGGCAACGTCGGACCCGTTACCGACGATCGCGCACGAACGATAAGGATCTTCGAACTGCCGTTCGAACTACCTGCAGACATCGTCATCGAGGCGCTCCGCCCCTATGGCAACGTTCTGGAACATGTTGCCGAACGATGCGTACAATTTCAAACCTATCCCGTTTTCAACCGTGTTAGACAGGTCCGCATCGAGTTTCAGAAACACGTGCCTTCCTATCTACGTATCGGAGGCTGCCGTGCCATTATAATGTACGACGGCCTACTCGTACCTGTTCCGGTTGCGGGAAAGAAGGTCATCTACGGTCTGAACGCATTCAATGCAGCTCCCGTTGTCGGAAGCGTCCGTCACACCCATGATGACCGCCGTACCGGTCACTTACGCAGCGGCTCTTTTCACGTCTACAGTTTCGTCCAGTCCGTCATACGGTCCTTCCGAAAGGCAAGTCCCACCGTCCCAGTCACCTACGAACGGTGCAGACATCCCGCCTGACAACCTTGCCGCCGATCAGGCTCCCGCACCGGACGCTGAGGAGACCAGTACTTCAACAAAAAAAAAAAAAAAATGGCTCTGAGCACTATGGGACTTAACATCTATGGTCATCAGTCCCCTAGAACTTAGAACTACTTAAACCTAACTAACCTAAGGACATAACACAACACCCAGTCATCACGAGGCAGAGAAAATCGCTGACCCCGCCGGGAATCGAACCCGGGACCTCGTGCTCGGGAAGCGAGAACGCTACCGCGAGACCACGAGCTGCGGACCCAGTACTTCTTCGCAACACCTGTTTGACAATTTCATTGTAGCCACCAACGCCTTCGAACCAGGTCGACGCTCCTCCTTGCTGTCGTCCGGCGCAGAGGAACACATGCGCAAGCAATGCTCGCCACGTAGGCGCAAACGCCGCCACCGTTCACCCACGGACTCTCCAAGAGTCGCCACCCTCGACGACGAAGACGACACCCAACCAGCCGACATTTCCACGCAGAGGTCGGCGGACAGCTTTCACGATGAACAAGACGTTTCGCAGGACGGGACCACCATGGAGGTCGCCACGCACAATGTAACGATCGGTGCGCAGGTTGAGACGCGTGTCTCCCCACCAACAACTACAGAACTCTCTCACCACGACGCAATTCCCATGGACCCTGGACTGACCCACGGCACAGGAGCATGGGCCGATGACATTGAGGAAGATACGCCCCCTCCTCCGGATGAGTTGCCTCCGCCGGACGAGGCTGCCTGTTAACATCAAAAGCGAGGCACTGTAGCTGATAGGAAGGGACTTCCTGGAGGTGCCTTCCTCATACTTCCCTTGGTGATGGTAGATGCGCGTCCACCACCACTGAAACAAACGTACCGGTTCGCCACACAGAACATCAGCATGATCGGCCCTGCATCCAAGCTCCAGATCCTATGTGACATGCTTCGGGCCTCTGACGTCGACGTCGCCCTTCTTCATGAAGTACGCGTTGCCACACTACCACCAGTCTACGGCTACGATTCATACACGTCCACATGTGATCAATCAGGGCGTGGAGTGACTTTCTACATACGCGAAGGAATGCCACTCAAGGACACGACAATCCTTCCTTGAGGAAGGGGGATGGCTGTTACCATCTTCGACATTCGCGTTATCAATATCTGCGCTCCGACTGGCTCCGCGAACCGTCGGCAGCGGTCCAATTTCTTCGGACATGACGTGGCGCCCCTGTCTTCTGGACGCTATGATCTCCTTATTATTGAGGGCGATTTCAACTGCATCCTCCATCCGCAGGACCAAATGCCTGGTTATTCGCCATGCCCGGCGCTCCTCACCTTAATGGAAGATTTTCATCTAGTGGACGTTTGGGAGAAATTTCATGGCAATACCCTCGGTTTACCCATTATACAGCACATTCTGCGAGCAGATTGTACCGGTTTTATGTCTCTGCCCACCTTGGCAACGAAGTCGCCCAAGCTGAACGATGGCCCCTTGCATTTTCGGACCACTGCGCCGTCATTTGCTCCCTGGCTCTGCCGCCTCAGTCAGTGCGGCGCAGCAGAGGTTACTGGAAGCTTAATACCTCCCTCCTTAACGATCCACACTGCCGACAATGTATTGACACTACATGGGTGTCTTGCGAAAGCGCTTGCCGCAGTACACATCCACGTTCCATTGGTGGCTCAAATGTGCCAAACCTGCGATCAGAAAGGTCTTCATGTAATGTGGCGGGGAAGTAGCAGCATGGCATCGAGACACCACAAATTTTATCTACGTCGTTCTCCATGAGCTCGATGTGCTCCCTCCATCATCTAAAACTCATAGAGAACGACAGCCTACTAAAGCTCGTCTCCTCTCTCTCCAACGTGCACGACTGCATGGTGTCGTGGTGCGTTCCAGACGACAGGACCTCCTCCACGACGAAACACCATCCACAATTCATGCCGCATCCGACCATAGTCGTCGACGTCGACTTTTCGTCCCCAACATCACGACCTCCGACGGTGTTCACCACACAACACAGGCGGCAGTGGTGTCTGCCTTTGCTGAATATTATCGCCAATTTTATGATGATCAACCGATGTCAACGTCAATTCCTGATGAACTCCGTCCTTCCCCTGATCGGACCCTCACAGTAGCGGAGTCAACGTCCATGATGTCTGCAATCACCGCAGAAGAGGTGGTAGATGCGATCAACAAGGGGGCCAAGAACAAATTACCAGGACCAAATGGTCTACCCGTGGAGTTTTACTGGGCGTTCACCAACTTAATGCTACCTCGCTGGACGGAAATGATTGAGGAACTCTTTACTCCGTCCTTCCCAATTCCACCTGAACTCGTCACTGGCATTCTTCTACCTGTACCAAAGCCGAAGGCAGGCTCCCATGTCTGGGCACATCGCACCCTTACACTGATGATTGCAGACTATTAAATCTATGCACGCCTCTTAGCAGCGCGCATACGCACCGTCTTACCTACGGTCCTTTCACCGGAACAAACTGCACGTGGTTGTGGGGCCACCTTACAAACAGCCGTAGGAGAATGCCGTGACCTCATCGCGCTGGCGCCGGTTTGTCGCCTTCGCCAGCCGATGGTGGCCGAGCGGTTCTAGGCGCCTCATTCTGGAACCGCGCGACCGCTACGGTTGCAGGTTCGAATCCTGCTTCGGTCATGGATATGTGGATGTCCTTAGGTTAATTAGGTTTAAGTAGTTCTAAGTTCTAGGGGACTGATGACCTGAGATGTTAAGTCCCATAGTGCTCAGAGCCATTTGTCGCTATCGTGCAGCACTGGTATCCATCGATTTCAAGAGTGCCTTTGATCGCGTTCGACACCCATACCTCCTCATGGTGGCGACACGTATGGGGTTCCCATTACTTTTTGTCGATGCCATTCGCCGGTTACTACTTCCCGCGGTCTCGACGGTACAAGTTGAAACGTCCCCTTAGAAGAACTTGAAACGTCCCCTTTGAACATTTTTTACTCGACTGTGCTTAACCTGACGCACAATATTTTTTAGCGCAACGCAATCTGACTTTCAACACACAATATTTTGTTAGCGCAACGCAATCTGACTTTCAAAATTCTCTACAAGAGAATGGCCCTGACTAACATTAAACTATACGTCTCACAAATCACTTACCTCACCAAAAATCTTCGCTGCTCAAGCTACTGCAATACAGCGAGCGCCACTACTGCCAGCTAAATAAAAGATTCAAACTATGGAAAGCACTAACTACTGATAGGGATAGTTAGCAAATGAAAGATATTAATAGAGAACAAACAATGTATTTACCTTGATATCATGACAAATTACAAAACTCCGCCATCTCTCTCTCCACATCCACCACTGCTGGCGGCTCACCTCCAACTGCGCAACGCTATGCGCTGTTCACAGCCAGCTGCCTAACACTACAATGGCGAGTATTACAACAATGCAAAGCAGCCACAGACTGCACACAGCACAGCCAGTGATTTTCATACAGAGGTGGCGTTACCAATAAAAAAACCTAAACAGCCTACTTACATAGCCCCCATGCTACCCACAAAAAATTTTACAAATTTTTTTGGGCACTGGCCAATACATATTTGAAAAAATTTTTCATAATTACAATAACTAAGAAATCAAATGCACACACTTATTGATACTATGTTGGTCAAAAGCTAAAATTTTCTCACAGTCCATAAAGACAGTCCTGATCATTCATCACATTGCAGTGTTTTTCTCAAAGTCTGAGCAGTAAAAGACAATGCACACGGAAGTAGTGGATTTCCATGCAGTCTTGAAGAAGTAGCGTTGTCCTTCCAACGGAAAGACAGTGCTGACTCTTGACATGCTGACAGGTCATGGGCCACAACAGAGCAAACCCACAGTGGAGTCAATCGAAGTTTTGAAGAATATCGTTTGGTAGGTCATCACAGAGCAGACCCACTGTAGTCCTGGTAGAGATTGTGGTATTGGTGGGCCACCAGAGGTGCAGACCCACTGCAGTCCTTGTAGAAATAATGGTATTGGTGAGTCATCAAAGGTGCAGACCCACTGCAGTCCTTGTAGAGATAATGGTACTGGTGAGTCAGCAAAGACGCAGACCCACTGTAGTCCTTGTAGAGACGGCCAGCAGCCATCTGTTGCGACTGTGCAGGTGCACAATCACCATCGAAGAGTCTTGCGGATAATGTAGCAAGTCCATAACCACCACTTGTGCACTCACAAAGTTTTTGGAATTGTCCTCAGAACCAGCAATGCTGTTATCCAGTCCCTTGCTGAATTATTAACACACGTGCAAACACTAACAGTCCCTACTTCTCACATATTGTCCATATACTATGACCAATAGAAACGTGTGCATAATTTGATGACCTGGTGTCAATTACAATTTTATAACATAAGAACACAATAACAAAGGTACAAAACACATCATTCAAGAACATAACAATACAAATAACAGTTGCGGTAATAGGGGCTTTACAAAAGAATAGAAATAAACATATACATCAGTGTTACAGGAATTATGACATAATTTCATACATAAAAGATCAGAATAACTTTTGAAACATCAACTTCACACCTAAGCATTAACACAGAACAGATAAATGTCTAAACATCTTTACAAAGTAAATAACATATTATTAATACCAATTATATTTGAGGATAACAGTATTCCTCATCATGGTGAATAGTATTAGAAAAGAAAAAATTCTATGAAACTACACAGAGACAGGAAGAAAACAAATACACAAGGGTACACAAACACATAGGGGAATAACACCATGGAAAGGACAGGGTTCGTTTTCAGTGTAACTTTTGGTACTGCAGTCCAACCCAAAACTTCATTCTGTAGACCTTTCGTCTTATTTCAACATTTGTTTCCACCAAAAAAATCCTATGAAAGCATGCTTTCTGTATTTATATGTTCACATATTTCTTACCTCATAATATATTTCCAAGAAAATCCTACCGAAACCTGTTGTCCCTAAACCCTACTTTTTTTGTTTCATATCCTCTTTCAAAATACTTTTTTGGCCAAACCATTTTCTTTAAGCTTCTCGGAGATCTCCCTTCGTTCCTCATTATTTCCAAAAGTCCTATCTATACCTGGTTTCTGTACTTTACTCATATAGATTCTCAATGCATTTTTTCCAATTAATTGCTACGCAGTCTCTTATATAGTCTACCCCCTCTTAAGCTAACTTAAATCTACTGAGCTCAGATATTAAACTAAGGGACGAGGCAATGCAGCAACACATAAAACAATAAACGCAAACAGCAATGACAAAAAAGTGCAGATTTGCAAAGGAAGCAGCATTTTAGAAATTAGCAAAGCAATTGCAATATTACAACTAATATAAGGCAATGTGCAGCAAACAATAAAAGTAAATCATTAGTAAAACTGGCTTAACAGAATAATACAAAGTCAAATTCAATAACACTATGCCTGGCAAACAGCAGCAACTTATACCTAAACATGACATAGCTCAAGCAGAAAAAATATTACAGTAAAGATAACAATGCAGATAAGGGAAATGTATAATCACATCTTAATGTCTAAGTAATTAAAGTGGTGCACCACAAAAACTAATTCTACAAAAAAATTACTAAGTACTAGAAAAGAACATTATGTATGCAGTTCCTGTGAAGGTAAATGCTCTTTTTTTTTTGTGCTCCCTCATTTTTGTAAAAAAATTATTATTTACTCGATCTGTAGACAGAAAATATTTATATTAGTACATCTACAAAATTTTATTTGAACCAATGCTGCAGTGCAGCTAGAAACTAGATATCAAATGAAATAAGCAATTACGCAAACCAAAGCATAAAAATATCATTCAATAGTCATGAGGTATTTCATAAGTTAGTAGAAAAATATCTCATCTAGAAAGACAGTAGTCATAATCAGGTGTGCAGATGTAAAAAATATTTCTCGTCATTTGATTAGGCATTTCTGTAAATATCATAAATTAAAAGCTCCACAGTGTCAACATATGTTTTCAAGTTCGACCGTGTCGTTTTTTGCGATGCTTTCTACAAAGGAAGGGTAATGGCCTCCCTTTTTTTTTTTTTTTACCTGTGCCGCTGAAAAAGGGGCTCGCAATAATGGCCCTTTTTTTTTTGTTTTGGGCGTCTGACACAGCTGTGTGCCCGCGACGCATTACGTGCAGGTGGTCACTTAACTTTCGTACGGAAATATTTACGACAGCAGTTTCCGCTACAATGGCAGTCTTAAATAAAAATATTTCACAGGTCAAGAATTAGCGTTGCAAATCTGTAAAAACAAAATCCTATAAATATAAGTGTCCAAAAAAAATATTCGTCAGCATTGTGATACATTCACGCATTTACACACATTTCATAATTCTAAGAGTACGATTCTCGGTTTCCAACATACGTCTTCACAAGGCAGAGTTCCTAACCGCTACTCAGTACTCCTTACCTTATTACACATATATATATTCGTCGACGCTTCTTTAATAATTCATCATATGAAATACGTAGCATAATCAAATTCCTCATATAGCATCAGCTTCTTGACCATAAACATACCTCAGCAGCATAATACACATCGTCGTCGTAAAAATATCATAACATCTCAGTCAATTCTCAAAATCGTCGTAGCTTCCTCCAATAATTTCAAAACCTAAAAAAATTCTCTGCTCATTTCAATAGTGTCATCTACCTCAAACGTACTTTAAAAATCATGATCTCATACCAAATACATCATTCAAAGCTCTCATAGTATCACAATGGTTCCGAAAAAATATGAACAGTTTACAAAGTACAGACAAAATACAGTTTCATAAGTGTGAAGTTATCCAACTGTGTAATTACGTAAACATCTGTCACTGATGTAGTAAAATAAATGTTTGTCTCTCTCAGGTAAATAATCAGATAGCTGTGTAATTCTGTGTTAGAGAAATATGGTACCGATGTGTAAAGTTGTATAAGCAAATACCATATTAGCTAGGGCTCCTTGTGCGTGCTAAACACATGATACACAAAGTAAGCGTGTACCCCCCTGAGGATAAATGTAATTATACCCTCAGGTGTTACAAATTACAGCAATGGAATGAAATGTATCTCGGAAAACTTTCTTTGTAATTCAAAAATCTTTAAAAATAAATGTTTTAAGTACAAAATTAATCACTGAAATACGTGTCCTGTAGCGCTAAACTGTACGTCATGTTGTAAGATAATCTCTGTGGAAGTCTTGTAGTTATCGTCCTCCGAAAGCTAAGTTCTGCAGAAGTCAATGTACTTACCTGATGATAGACAAAAGTGAAATGCTTTGCGTATAGATATCTTAGTTATTACGCTTATTGTTGTGATGAAGAAAGTACTGTGCTGTAACGTATTGTTGTGCTACGGAAAAGGCTGCCTCATTGTTGCTATACCACAAAAGTTACTACTAAAACATGTTTTACTTTCCAGAAGAATTCAGAAAAACTGTGCAGATATAAAACAGAAACACTGCAAAAGCAACAAGGTGAATTGTGTCACACATTAGTAGCGTCGTGATATAGTCGAGTAGCTGTCACACAAACTCCAGAATGTATTTTCAAGTAAACCAAAATGTTGCATTAAAACCTCAAGTTAAAAAAAAGCACAATATCTCTCAATAAACGGTTTAACGTGAGAAAGGTGGTGTAAACCTTTGCTCTTCCTAGTACGCAGAGTTTCAACTTTAACGCAATTATCAAGTGGTATACGTCGGTAAAGAATACTGGAATTTTTCTCAAGGTTAGCGTCTGTGTTATTTTTCTCGGAGCCAGCGGGCGCACGCGGCTGCCTGCTGTGCGAGTCATTGTCTGTTTCTTTGCTGGCGCGCGTCGTTATTCGGATTAGGAGACCGAACTTCTACAAATTCGCCTTGCCGAGAGGGCCCAGCTCTGTTTGAATCCCGCCAGTTCTGATGCAATTCAGGTCTGTCGTTACGATCACATCGTCTGTCGTCATGTCGGTAGTTTACATAGTTTCTTTCTTGTCGGTCATGTGGTGGAGTATTTCTTCCTGAATCGTAACTGTGCGCCGAACTGTTGCGTCTGAAGTTATTCTGTCTCCCTTGATAATAATAGTTCTGATTCCCATGTTGTCTGTTTCTATGGTTATTTCTGTCATATTCATTACTACGGAAATATGATCTTTCTCTGTATCTATTATTGTGCCAGCGGTTGTCATAAGGGTGGTGTCTGTTTTGGTCACGATTTGTGTTGTGAGAATAGCCTTGTCGCGTCCAGTTATTATTTCTTTCATCGCGGAATTGCGACGGATGTGATCTGTAATTGTTGTGCTCGTGCGTTCCGCGATTGTCAGTGTCAATTTCCAGTTCTTGTAAGAGTCCTTGAAATGCTTCAATGTCGTCTTTGCAACGTCCTGCCAAAATAATGTGTCGCAAATGTTCAGGCAGTTTGATTAAGCAAATGCGGATGAGTTCTGAGGGGCTGTATGGGTTTGACAGGTACTGATTCTTGTGCAACATGTCTTCAAAATATTTCACAAGACTGGAGAATTCAGATTGTTCGAAATGTTTCATCATTATGATGCCATGTTTTACTCGGTCTTGTGTGGTTTGAGACCAATATGCTGAGAGGAAGGCATGGTAAAATTCTCCTTCACTATGACAATCGTGAATGACCGAACGCATTCTTACAGCTGGTTCATTCTCTAAATAGCCACACATAAATTCTAATCTGTGTTCTAATGACCAGTTGGGGGGAAAACAATGAGAGAACTGATGGAGCCACGCTTGTGGATGAATGTCGTTGGCAGAATTTTTAAACGTTTTGAATTTACGTGTAGTAATGAACAGCTTATAGTCAAAGTCATCATGTCGGCGAGTCGCATATCGGTCATTGTTACGTCGTGTCGGCGGTTCCATCTCAAAATTCGGTGTGCCTTGCCAATTTCTTTTATAATTTCCGAAGTGTCCTGTGTTATTATTTTGTGGTTGTTCCGTATTTCTATGTCCCTCTTCCTGTATTGGAGCGCGAGTGTCCTCTGAAATATGTAATTCTTGTATTACTTGTGCCAAATGATCTTGTACTTCGCGGATTTCTCTTTGGTGTTGCGTATTAATTTGATTTTGGTTTTGTTTGAATTTTCTAATTTGTTCATACTCTTCTGTGTCAGTGAAGGCTACAGGTCTTGTGTCATTCAGATCATCATCTACCTTTGTAGATAAGTTAGTGACCTGATCCGAAAGTTCGCCTACTTTCTCCGATAGTGTACACATTTCCTCAGTGTGTTTTTCTGAACCAAGTTTCAGAGTGTCCATTTGTGTTGAAATCGAATCTACTGTGTCCTTCAAGTTTTCCTGAGTTTTTGCAAGTTGCATAACCGAATCGGTAGATGCAACTGAGTCAATTTTAGCTTGCAAAGTCTCATGATTTTCATGAAAAATAATTTGCAGTTCTTTTATGGCTGCTTCGTGATTCTGTAATGCATTTTCATGCCGCGAAAAAATAGGTTGAAAATGCTCACAAATTTGTGTTTTTACGTCATTACAGACTTTTTGACATTTCGATTCGATGTTATGTAACTCAGTAGTTAAATCCTCACGTGTTTGTTCAAGCTTTTGCTCCAATGAGTCTAACTTTTGAAGATTTTGTTCCATTGCGTCTAACTTTTGAAGATTTTGTTCCATTGTGTCTAACTTTTGAAGATTTTGTTCCATTATGTCTAATTTTTCAAGCTTTTGCTGTGTTTGTCTCTGATTTTGTTCCATATGTCTCTGATTTTGTTCCATTTGTTGCATTAATTGCAATAATAATGTATTAGTGTCTGGAATCTGTTTCTCTATGCTTTTTGGCAGTGCATTTTCACCGACAACATTCACATTTTGACAAGCAGAAAATGTGTCTTGACTCATTTGAGAAAACGGTGATGACCCAGAACCTGAATCTACAGTATTTGCGAAATCGTGTCGTGTCATTTCGACTTCCTGAGGCGAGCTATTGCCGACCGATCGATCGATAATGCTTCCCTCTTTACTAATTGTTTCACTGTCCACGCCATTGTTTGAAACCCGCTCCATTTCCCTATGTGCAATTACCAAATTACTACTATTAACATTAGTTAATTCATTATTCTGCGGCGCTAACATACTGCTTTCGTCTTCGCTGTCATTTCTCAATTTACTTTGGAGCCTAGTGTTACGTTTTTCACACGCCATTATTGTCACAGTGTTTCACACGACAACACAGAAAAACACAATTTCAAGAGCAAAAATAAGAGAACACATTAACATAACACTGAAAATAATATCTAGTTAATTCCAGCTGCGAAATACTTGGTGCAAATCTACATGCATGCCACAACTGTTTTACTGTACAACAATGAAAAAACTACAACTACAATGGAAATTCTCTACAATTACGCGCTAGCAATAAACAAAATCTACACTAATTACACAAACTACAAGAAAAAAATCAGAAGATTCCAGTGAGGTATCCTCGGCTAAGGGTCGACATATGAAACGTCCCCTTTGAACAATTTTTACTCGACTGTGCTTAACCTGACGCACAATATTTTTTAGCGCAACGCAATCTGACTTTCAACACACAATATTTTGTTAGCGCAACGCAATCTGACTTTCAAAATTCTCTACAAGAGAATGGCCCTGACTAACATTAAACTATACGTCTCACAAATCACTTACCTCACCAAAAATCTTCGCTGCTCAAGCTACTGCAATACAGCGAGCGCCACTACTGCCAGCTAAATAAAAGATTCAAACTATGGAAAGCACTAACTACTGATAGGGATAGTTAGCAAATGAAAGATATTAATAGAGAACAAACAATGTATTTACCTTGATATCATGACAAATTACAAAACTCCGCCATCTCTCTCTCCACATCCACCACTGCTGGCGGCTCACCTCCAACTGCGCAACGCTATGCGCTGTTCACAGCCAGCTGCCTAACACTACAATGGCGAGTATTACAACAATGCAAAGCAGCCACAGACTGCACACAGCACAGCCAGTGATTTTCATACAGAGGTGGCGTTACCAATAAAAAAACCTAAACAGCCTACTTACAAACTATACAAGATTGTGCTTAAACTGACACACAATATTTTTAGCGCAACGCAATCTGACTTTCAATAATCCCTACAAAAGAATGGCCCTGACTAACATTAACCTATACCTTTCACAAATCACTTACCTCACAAAAATCTTCGTTACTCGAACTACTGCAATTCAGCGAGCGCCACTACTGCCAGCTAAATAAAAGATTCAAACTACGGAAGGCACTAACTACTGATAGGCATAGTTAGCAAATGAAAGATTTTAATAGAGAACAAACAATGTATTTACCTTAATAGTCATAATATATATACAACAGTTCATGACATCCAGTCTTACAAATTTCAAAACTCCGTCATTTCTCTCCTCACATCCTCCACTGCTGGCGGCTCACCTCCAACTGCGCAACGCTACGCGCTGTTCCCATCCAGCTGCCAACACTACAATGGCAGACAACAATGCAAACTAGCCACAGACTGCACACAACTCAGCCAGTGATTTTCATACAGAGCGCTACGTAACGTTGCCAATAAGAAAACATAAACAGCCTACTTACATAGCCCCCATGCTCCCCGCAAAAAATTTTACAAATTGTTTTGGGCAGTGGCCAATGCAGATTTGAAAAAAACGATTCATAATTACAATAACAAAGAAATCAAATGCACACAGTTATTGATACAATGTTGGTCAAAAGCTAAAATTTACTCAAAGTCCATAAAGACAGTCCTGATCATTCATCACAGTAAAACTGCCGTTTCTTTTCTCAAAGTCTGAGCAGTAAACGACAATGCACACGGAAGTAGTGGGTTTCCATGCAGTCTTGAAGAAGTAGTGTTGTCCTTCTAACGGAAAGACAGTGCTTACTCTTGGCATGCAGACAGGTAATGGGCCACAACAGAGCAAACCCACAGCAGAGTGAGTCCAAGTTCAAGAATATTGGTAGGTAGGTCATCACAGAGTAGAGCCACTGTAGTCCTGGTAGAGAGTATGGTATTGGTGCGCCACCAGAGGTGCAGACCCACTGCAGTCCTTGTAGAAATAATGGTATTGGTGGGTCATCAAAGATGCAGACCCACTGTAGTCCATGTAGAGTCGGCCAGCAGCTATCTGTTGCGACTGTGCAGGTGCACAATCACCATCGAAGAGTCTTGCGGACAATTTAGCAAGTCCATAAACCACCACTTGTGCACTCACAAAGTTTTTGGAATTGTCCTTAGAACCAGCAATGCTGTTAACCAGTCCCTTGCTGAATTATTAACACACGTGCAAATACTATCAATCCATACTTCTCACATATTGTCCATATACTATGACCAAGAGAAACGTGTGCAGTGAAATGTAACTTACAAGTTAATAATATGATGAACAGGTGTACATTACAATTTTATAACATGAGAATACAATTACAAAGGTACAAAATACATCATTAAAGAACATAACAATACAGATAACATTTGTAGTAATAGGGGCTTTACAAAAGAATAGAAATAAACATATACATCAGTGTTACAGGAATTAAGTACATTCATAAAATAATGAGAATAGTTTTCGAAACATTAATTTCACACATGACAATTGAAACAGAACAGAATAAATAATGTCTAAACATCTTTACAAAGTAAATAACATAGCATTTGAAAAATTCTACAACATAATCTTATTAGCTAAACACATAAAGACAGGAAAAAGACAAATACACAAGGGTACATAAACACATAGCAAAATAACACAGGGGGAAAGGACAGGGTTTGTTTTCAGTGTAACATTTGGTCATGCAGTATTTTGCAAACAAAACCTTTTTTTTCTTGGAGATCTCCCTTCGTTCATCATTATTCCCAAAACGTCCTATCTATACCTGCTTTATGTACTTTTTTCGTGTAACTTCTCAATGCACTTCTTCCAATTCATCGCAACGCATTCTCTTATACAGTCTACCCCCTCTTAAGCTAACTAAAATCTACTGAGCTCAGATGCTAAACTAAGGAATGAGGCAATGCAGCAGCACAAAATAATTAACACAAACTGCAATGATAAAAAATACAAATGGCAAAGCAAGCGGCATAAATTAGCAAAGCAAATGCAATATTACAACTAATATAAGGCAATGTGCAGCAAACAAGAAAAATAAATTCGTAGTAAAACTGCCTAATGTAAAGTGAAATTTAGTAGCACTATGCCTGGCAAACAGCAGCAGCAAATGCAATAAGTTATATCTAAACATGACATAGCTCAAGCAGAAAAAATATTACAGTAAAAATGGCCATGTTTAATACCTATGTTGCATCTTAACACTAGAGTGATGCATCACAATTTATTCTACAGAAGAAATTACCAAGTACTTGAAAAGAAAATTATATATGCAGTTACTGTTATTAGTCCCTTCTTATTGTTCTTTCCATTCCAAGAGCTCCTTTTTCGAAGAATGTGGATAATAAAGTAATTATTTAATAGATCTGTTGACAGAAAGTGTTCACATTAGCAAATGCATTTTATTTTATTTTATAAAACCAATGCTACAACACAGCTGGAAAACAGGTATCAAATGAAATAAGCAACTATGTACAAAGCATAAAAATATCTTTCAATAGTCATGTGACATTTCATAAATTAGTAGAAATTGGCTCAACTCTCGTAGAAAGACGCTTGTCATAATCAGGTGTGCAGATGTAAGAATGTTTCCAAGTTATGAGCGTGTCGTATTTGCGGTGCTTTCTACAAAGGAATGTCAATAGCGAAGTTAATGGCCTCCTTTTTTCTCCACCTGTGCCTCTGAAAGGCATACACTAATGGCTTTTTTTCCAGGCAACTGTCACGCGGCTGGGTGCTTACAGTGACCTACCTTCCTTACCGAAATATTTACGACATCAGTTTCCGCTACAGTGACAGTTTGATAGAAATAAGATTTCACACGTCGAAATATTTGCGTTCCAAATCTGTAGAAACAAAATCCTATTGACTGCTACGGTCGCAGGTTCGAATCCTGCCTCGGGCATGGGTGTGTGTGATGTCCTTAGGTTAGTTAGGTTTAAGTAGTTCTAAGTTCTAGGGGACTTATGACCTAAGATGTTGAGTCCCATAGTGCTCAGAGCCATTTGAACCATTTTTGAAAATCCTATTGATATAACTGTCCAAAAAAATTTCGGCGGCATTGTAATACATTCACGCATTTACATACATTTCATAACTCTTAAAGTACGATTTTTGGTTTCCAACAACCTTTTTCACAAGTCAGAGTCCATAACCACTACTCATTATTCCTTACCTTATTACATATATACATATTCGTCGACACTTCTTCAATATTTCATCATAACAAATATGTAGCATAATCAAATTCCTCATATAGCATCAGCTTATTGATCATAAACATACCTCAGCAGCATAATACACATCATCGTCGTAAAAATAACATCATAACACCTCAGTCAAATCTCAAAATCGTCGTAGCTTTCTGCAATAATTTCAAAACCTAAAAAAAATTCTCTGCTCATTTCAATAGTGTCATCTACCTCAAACGTACTTTAAAAATCATGATCCCATACCAAATACATCATTCAGAGCTCTCATAGTATCACAATGGTTCCAAAAAAATATGAACAGTTCACAAAGTACAGACGAAATACAATTTCATAAGTGTGAAGTTATCCACCTGTGTAATTGCGTAAACATCTGTCACTGACGTAGAAAAAAAATGTTTGTTTCTCTGTTAAATGACCAGATAGCTGTGTAATTTGGTGTTAGAGAAATATGGTACCGATATGTAAAGTTGTATAAGCAAATACCATAATAGCTAGGGCTCCTTGTGCTTGCCACACACATGGTACGCAAAGTAAGCGTGTACCCCCTGAGGATTAATGTACTTATACCCTCAGGTGTTACAGATTATTGCAATGGAATGAAATGTATCACGGAAAAACTTTGTATCATTGTACTTCAAATATCTTTAAAAATAAATATTTTAAGTACAAAATTAATCACTCAATTACGTGTACTATAGCGCTAAACTGTGCGTCTTGTTGTGAGATAATCTCTGTGGAAGTGTTGTAGTTATCGTCCTCTGAAAGCTAAGTTCTGCAGAAGTCAATGTACTTACCTCATGATAAACAAAAGTGAAATGCTTTGCCTATAGATATCTTAGTTATTATGCTTATTGCCGTGATGAAGAAAGTACTGAGCTGTAACGTATTGTTGTGCTACGGAAAAGGTAGTCTCATTGTAGCTATACCACAAAAGTTACTACTAAAACATGTTTTACTTTCCAGAATAATTCAGAAAAACTGAGCAGATATAAAACAGAAACACCGCAAAAGCAATATTGTAAATTGTCACTCATTAGTGGCGTCGTGATAAAATCGTGTATCTGTCACATAAACTAACCACCGTGTCATCTGGTATCTCACAGAAAGTACTTTAAATCCAGAATGTATTTTCAAGTAAACCAAAATGTTGCATTAAAATCTCATTAGCAGTACTGGTAAATGTTCTAAGTATGTGAGCTTTATAGTCGTTATGTAATCATGCAACTAACAAGCAAGAATGTACACACACAATAACACTGTGTCGTCTGTTCGCAATAACAATGCATTCGTAATTTCTGTTTAAATAAGTTCTCTTGGTTCTTGAGTGGATATTTAACTTCAAACATTGTTGCATGTTAACAGATTCTAAGTCTAACAAAGCTTACTAGTAATGTAAAGTGAAAAGTTTTATGGCAAAGACAAAGTTAAAAAGCAGATTATCTTTCAATAAACGATTTTACATGTGAAAAGTGGTGCAATCCTTTACCCTTCCTAGTACGCAGAGCTCCAGCTTCAACGGAATTATCATGTGGTATATGGTACATCGGTAAAGAATGCTCAAATTTTTCTTAAGGTTAGCGTCTATGTTATTTTTCTCTGAGCCAGGCGGCGCACATGGCTGCCTGCGGTGTGGGTCATTGTCTGTTTCTTTGTTGGCGCGCGTCGTTATTGGGATTAAGAGACCTAACTTCTACAAATTCACCTTGACGAGAAGGCCCTGCCCTGTTTGAAGCTCGCCAGTTCTGATGGAATTCAGGTCTGTCGTTTTGTCGGTAGTTTACATAGTTTCTTGTTTGTCAGTCATGTGGTGGAGAATTTCTCCCGGAATCGTAACTGCGTGGTGGACCGTTGCGTCTGAAGTTATTCTGTCTCCCTCTCTGATTGTCTTTGTGATATTCATTACTACGAAAGTGCGATCTTTCTCTGTAACTATTATTCTGCTAACGGTCGTCATACGGGTGGTGTCTGTTTGGTCAATATTTGTGTTGTGAGAATAGCCTTGTCGTGTACAGTTATTATTTCTTTCATCACGGAATTGTGATGGATGTGACCTGTAATTGTTGTGTTCCTTTTTTCGCGTTCCGCGATTGTCACTGTCAATTTCTAATTCTTGTAAGAGTCCCTGAAAAGCTTCAGTGTCGTCTTTGCAACGTCCTGCCAAAATAATGTGTCGTAAATGTTCGGTTTAATTTGATTAAGCAAATGCGGATGAGTTCTGAGGGGCTGTATGGGTTTGACAGGTACTGATTCTTGTGCAACATGTCTTCAAAATATTTCACAAGACTGGAAAATTCAGATTGTTCGAAATGTTTCATCATTATGAAGCTATGTTTTACTCGGTCTTGTGTAGCTTGACATCAATATGCTGAGAGGAAGGCATGATAAAATTCTCCTTCACTCTAGCACACATAAATTCTAATCTGTGCTCTAATGACCAGTTGGGAGGAAAACAATGAGAGAATTGATGAAGCCATGCTTGTGGATGAATGTCGTTGTCAGAATTCTTAAATGTTTTGAATTTACGTGTAGTAATGAACAGTTTATAGTCAAAATCATCGTGTCGGCGAGTTGCACATCGCTCATTGTTACTTCGTTTCGGCGGTTCCATCTCAAAATCCAATGCGCCTTGCCAATTTCTTTCATAATCTCCGAAATGACCTGTGTTATTATTTTGTGGTTGTTCCGTATTTCTATGTCCCTCTTCCCGTACTGGAGCGCGAGTGTCCTCTGAAATATGTAATTCTTGTATTACTTGTGCCAACTGATCTTGTACTACCCCGGATTTCTCTTTTGTACTGTGTATTGATTTGATTTTGATTTTGTTTGAATTTTCTAATTTGTTCATACTCTTCAGTGTCCGTGAAGGCTACAGGTATTGTGTCATTCAGATCATCATCTACCTTTCTAGATAAGTTAGTGAACTGATCTGAAAGTTCGGCTACTTTATCCGATAGTGAAATTATTTCCTCAGTGTGTTTTTCTCAACCAAGTTTCAGAGTGTCCATTTGTGTTGAAATCGTATCTACTGTGTCCTTTAGGTTTTCCTGAGTTTTTGCAAGTTGCGTAACCGAATCGGTAGATGCAACTGAGTCAATTTTAGCTTGCAAGGTGTCGTGATTTTCATGAACAATAGTTTGCAGTTCTTTTATGGATGCTTCGTGATTCTGTAATGCATTTTCATGACGCGAAAAAATAGATTGGAAATGCCCACAAATTTGTGTTTTTACGTCATTACAGACTTTTTGACATTTTGATTCGATTTTAAGTAACTCAGCTGTTAAACCTTCACGTGTTTGTTCAAGTGTGGTATCTAACTTTCGAAGATTTTCTTCCATCGTGTCTAACTTTTGAAGATTTTGTTCCATTGTGTCTAACTTTTGAAGATTATGTTCCATTGTGTCTAACTGTTGCTGTGTTTGTCTCTGATTTTCTTTCATTTGTTGCATTAATTGCAATAATAATGTATTTGTGTCTGGAATCTGTTCCTCTATGCTTTTCGGCAGTGAATTTGAACCGGCAACATTCACATTTTGACAAGCGGAAAATGTGTCTTGACTCATTTGGGAATACGGTGAGAACCCAAAACCTGAGTCTACAGTATTTGCAATATTGTGTACTGTCATTCCCGATTCCTGAGGCGAGCTGTTGCCGACCGATCGATCGATAATGCTTCCCTGTTCACTACCTGTTTCAAAATTGGTTCAAATGGCTCTGAGCACTATGGGACTCAACTGCTGAGGTCATTAGTCCCCTAGAACTTAGAACTAGTTAAACCTAACTAACCTAAGGACATCACAAACATCCATGCCAGAGGCAGGATTCGAACCTGCGACCGTAGCGGTCTTGCGGTTCCAGACTGCAGCGCCTTTAACCACACGGCCACTTCGGCCGGCACCTGTTTCACTGTCTACACCATTATTTGACGCCCGCTCCATTTCCCTACGCACAGTTACCAAATTACTACTTTGAATGTCTGTTAATTCATTACACAGCGGTGCTGGTAAGCTCCGCTCGTCGTCACTATTATTTCTCAGTTTACTTTGGAGCCTAGTGTCACGTTTTTCACACGCCATTATTGTCACAATTTTTCACACGACAACACAGAAAAGCACAATTTGAAGAGCAAAATAAGAAAACACATTAACATAGCATTGAAAATAATATCTAGTTAATTGCAAGCGCAGCTGCGAAATACTTGGTGCAAATTTATATGCGTGCCACACCTGTTTTACTGTACAACAATTAAAGACTGCAACTACAAAGGAGATGCTCTCTACAATTACGCGCTGGCAATAAACAAAATCTACACTAATTACACAAACTGCAAGAAAAAATCAGAAGATTCCAGTGAGGTATCCTCGGCTACGGGTCGACATATGAAACGTCCCCTTAGAAGAATTATACAAGACTGTGCTTAAACTGACACACAATATTTTTAGCGCAACGCAATCTGACTTTCAATAATCCCTACAAAAGAATGGCCCTGACTAACATTAACCTATACCTTTCACAAATCACTTACCTCACAAAAATCTTCGTTACTCGAACTACTGCAATTCAGCGAGCGCCACTACTGCCAGCTAAATAAAAGATTCAAACCACGGAAGGCACTAACTACTGATAGGCATAGTTAGCAAATGAAAGATTTTAATAGAGAACAAACAATGTATTTACCTTAATAGTCATAATATATATATAACAGTTCATGACATCCAGTCTTACAAATTTCAAAACTCCGCCATTTCTCTCCTCACATCCTCCACTGCTGGCGGCTCACCTCCAACTGCGCAACGCTACGCGCTGTTCCCATCCAGCTGCCAACACTACAATGGCAGACAACAATGCAAACTAGCCACAGACTGCACACAGCACAGCCAGTGATTTTCGTACAAGCGCTACGTAACGTTGCCAACAAGAAAACATAAACAGCCTACTTACAAAGTCAACGGCAGGCTTGTAGGACCGATTCCTATACGCCGCAGTCTCCGTCAAGGATGCCCTATGTCTATTTTACTTTATGCCATTGCACTTGAGCCCCTCATCACTAGTCTTACCTCTAGACTGCAGGGTCTCACTTTACGTGACTACACCATCCACTGCAGGGCTTATGCGGACGACCTCCTCTTTCTCACCTGCTCCTTCACGGAACTCATTGACGCCATCCAATGGATCCACCAGTATGGACGTCTTTCTGGTAGTATTCTTAATGTCCGTAAGTCGACTATGATGCACACTGGGCGCTGCCTCACGGCAATGGTGCCGACGCCACTCCCAGTCAATGCCACCCTTCGTTACTTGGGTATCGAGCTCCACACACCGCGGAGTGGCCCTCGCTTACCGGCAGCTTTTGCAGTCAATTCGGCACCATGACCGACGTCAAGTGCACCGTAACTTAAACCAACTCTAACGTGTGTCCTATGTCAACTGTAAGTAGGCTGTTTAGGTTTTTATATTGGTAACGCCACGTACCGCTCTGTATGAAAATCACTGGCTGTGCTGTGTGCAGTCTGTGGCTGGGTGGCATTGTTGGAATTTGCTATTGTAGTGTTGGGCAGTTGGCTGTGAACAGCACGTAGAATTGCGCAGTTGGAGGTGAGCCGCCAGCAGTGGTGGATGTGGGGAGTGAAATGGCGGAGTTTTGAGAGCGGATGATCTGGACGTGTGTCCATCAGAGACAATAAATTTGTAGTACTGGATATCATGAACTGATATATATATTATGACTTTTGAACACTATTAAGGTAAATACATTGTTTGTTCTTTATCAAAATCTTTCATTTGCTAACTATGCCTGTCACTAGTTAGTGCCTTCAGTAGTTAGAATCTTTTATTTAGCTGGCAGTAGTGGCGCTCACTGTATTGCAGTAGTTCGAGTAACGAAGATTTTTGTGAGGTAAGTGATTTGTGAGAGGTATAGGTTATTGTTAGTCAGGGCCAGTCTTTTGTAGGGATTATTGAAAGTCAGATTGCGTTGCGCTAAAAATATTGTGTGTCAGTTTTGTGTTGATCGGAATAGGTAAACCACGAAATGTCTGTGTTCGTTAAATTCTGCTCAGCTGTTTGAAAATCAAATGATGTAAGAGGTTTATCAGCACGGTAATTCATTAATTTTTCTAAGGGGACGTTTCGCAACATGTGTGTCGCCCCTAAACTTGTACACATCGCCCAGATCCTCCCAATGCCATTACTCCTTGGCCCTCGCATCCAATCAGCCTTTGTATATTTCGTGTCAGCAGGGGCACTTTTCAAAGTCCGCTACAACACTCTAACACTGCTTCCTGCAAAAGGTGGCCTCGGACTCGTCAACGTGCGGGCACGATCTTCTGCACTCCTTGTTCATACTATGTTGCGGCACTGGCGGGGGTCGGTCCCATCCTTAAAACGCAGTCTCTAAGATATCCTCCGACCAGCTTCTCTCAATCCACCGATCAATGTGGCACCTATTTCTTCATTATTGTACCACGTCGCCCATTGTTTCATAGAACTCAGCTACGTTCGGGCCGATCTTCCGGTCACCCGTCCTACCATTAAAAAGATAATTATCGTTTGTTTATGCAACATTGGCTACCCCATTGTGCTACAGCTCCCAGACATTAACTGGCGAATGGTTTGGGGGTGTGTGTATGCACCCTTTTTACAGTCGCCTGTGCCTGCACTCTGATAGGTTTTAGTCTATCGCAAATTCCCGACTGATAGTCGACTTTATCGCATAGGACTGGCCACCTCCCCACTCTGCCGTGACTGTCAGCTCGAAGACACCGACGAGCACCGTCTTACGTGCCCCCTGAAACGAAACGTATGGCTCCTCATCCAACGAATCGTGGGCTTTTACCTCCGTGCCCCGCCAACGACGGTAACCCCGGATTTCTTGTTGTTTTCCCAGACATTTCACTACCCTCTTGCCAAGCACCATAACCTAATCTTGCTTCGAGGACAGGCTTTAGAATACCTCTTTGAGGGTGGTCTGCATACAGTCCTTGACTTCTGGTACAAAGTTGAGACCGCGTGTAGCACCCTCACTTGAAAACCATCTTACCGACAAACTTTTGCCGGTTATCTCCGCAGCGTCTTCCTTGACCCCCCTCAAAGTTGGGGTGTGCCATGCCTACCTGTCACATGATGCAACACCCTTATCCACGTTCTCATGCATCGGCATTGTTGTATTTAATGTTTTTCTAATATTTTTTGTTTAACTAACAGTCATTTGTATATGTTTAAACGGTACCATGAAGATTTCTTGCGTACTGGCTTGTAAGTCGTACACAGTAGTGGATATAGACTCAGATCATGTTGTAGTAGTGATGAGGAGTAAGCTGAAGATTAGGAGATTAGTCAGGAAGAATCAATACGCAAACACATCGGATACAGAAGCACTAAGGAACGAAGAGACATACTTGAAGATCTCTAATACTATAGATACAGCAATAACGAACGTCTCCGTAGGCAGTACAGTTGAAGAGGAATGGACATCTATAAAAAGGCTAATCACAGAAGTTGGAAGGAGAAACATTCGTACAAAGAAGGTGACTGCGAAGGAATCGCGATTAACAGATGAAATGTCAGCCTGGCTAGCCGCACAGTGTAACGCACTGCTTTCCGAACGGGAAGGCGTGCTAGTTCCTGGCTCGAATTGGCCCGTCGGTTTAGTGCCAAGTTCCGGTTTACTGGCCAGCCAGTGGATGGTTGTTAACGAGGTTTTCGATCTACATCAGCGAATGCTGGCTGGATCCCCTTATTCCGCCTCAGTTACACTGTGTCAGTGATTGCTGCGCTAACATCATTTCCACGTACGCTTATACCATAATTATTCCACCGCGCATTTGGGGTTACACTCGTCTGGTATGAGACGTTCTCGGGGGGGGGGGGGGGGGGTCCACTGGGGACCGAACCGCACCATAACACTGGGTTCGGTGTGGAGTGGCGGTGGGATTGGTCGACTGCTGTGCCTGTTGTGGGGTTGTGAACCACTGAGGTCTACGGCGGGACGAAGCCTCTCCATCGTTTCTAGGTTCCCGGCTTAATACATACAAACATACATGCATACAACAGATGAAATACTTCACTTGATCGATGAAAGAAGGATGTTCAGGGAATACAGGAATACAACTTGCTGAGGAAAGAAAGAAATAGGAAGTGCAGGGAAGCTAAGACTAAACGGCTAAATGAAAGATGTGAAGAAATCGAAAAAGAAATGATTGTCGGAAACATTGAGTCAGCATCTAGGAAAGTCAAAATTACCTTCTGTGAAATTAAAAGCAAGGGCGGTAACATTAAGAGTGTTACGAGAATCCACGGTTAAATGCAGAGGAGAGAGCGGATAGAAAGAAAAAGTACAATGAAGGCCTCTATGAGGGAGAAGATTTATCTGATGTTAGAGAATAGGAAACAGGGGCCCTAAAAAGCCGGCAGCGCAGGTACACAGAGATCCCTTTCCCGAGGTGGCTTCCATCAACTCCCCGTTCCGGGTAATGCCGTCTCTCCGTCCATTAATACCTCCTATCAACTAATCCTCACCTCCCCCTCCCACCCTCTGTCCTTTTCCTGGGCTCCCTCTTCCTCCTTTTATTATCCTGTTTTTTCTTCACCCCCCATTCCTTGACTCCATTCTCTCCTCCCGAGTCCCTTTCCCCTCCACTGCCTTCCCCACTCCTCCGCCCGCTCTGCTCCCTTTTCCTGAGTCCTCTCTCCCTCTCCCTCCATCAGCTCGCCCCTTTTTTCCTTCACTCCCCTCGTTTTCCCCTCATCGGTCTAGCCCCCCCCCACACCCCCGCCATCGGCCGCCGTGTCTCGTCTATAGTGCTGCTTTAAGTCCCCTGTCAGTGTTGTGAAAAGACACTGTATTGTCACTAGGTGTGCTTTTAAACTGCTGCAACAAACAGAAACCAGATTGTAGTCATGTTTTTTAATTGTGCCTGTCTATTCACTATGTGTTTTTATCAGCATCACCGACCTTTTGTTTTTATATTCTCTTCGCAATTTTTTGCCTTGTTCCAGTTTTAACCAGTCACCGTTTTATCGCCTGTGTTTATTTTTATGACATGTCCTAGTTTTGTTTTTAACTTTTCTGTAGGCTGATCCCCAGTATATTACGCTGCTGCCAGCCCGCCACCACCCCTCTCTGGGGGGAGGGGGGGTATTGAAATCCAATAAAGAAAAAAAGAGGACTCAGAAACCAGTTGTATTTCGACTGCGCACTTGTGTTGTTCATCATACGTATCTTTGTGGGTTCCTTGTCCTGCAACGTTTAGGCTCTCGATCTGGTTCACTTTTGGGACTTCCATACTGTCGTATCCGTCTGTAGCTGTCGTTGTTGTCTTTGTTGTTGTCCATAGTTGTTGTCGTCCTGTGGTCTTGGCGGCTTACCGCTGGCGCCCTCGTCCTGTCGGCCTGCGTCTCCTGGTCGTGTCGGATTCCGGTTTTTAGTGGCGGCGAGGTAAAAGATTGACGGTGCATGATGGGCGCAAGACTTACACAGCTCGTGGAACAGTAACAGCTGCTCCTGAAGGAGCAATTGCAACAACAATTCCAAGCTGTTCAAGCAACAAATGGACCTTTTGCGTCAGGAAATTCAGCTGCTGCCAGACCTATTGCAGATACAAGCTTGACAACCCGTCCCGAACGTGGGCACCGCCCAGACGGAGTTCCACCCACTCGCATTTCCGCCGTTTAACGGTACCGAGGAGGACTACGCCACGTATTTGCAGCTGCTGAAATAGCGTTTCGCCGCTTTTCGGATTTCAGATGGCACTCCCCAAGGGTCGCTCTTCCTCTCTTGAGCTTCCCATGAGATATTTCTCTTGCTTAATAAATTGGCTCCTCTTTCAAACC
The DNA here is from genome assembly GCF_023898315.1 of Schistocerca nitens. NCBI lineage: Eukaryota > Metazoa > Arthropoda > Insecta > Orthoptera > Acrididae > Schistocerca > Schistocerca nitens. The sequence goes on along the minus strand of NC_064620.1, from coordinate 547,699,667 downwards.
CTGTTGCACACACTTTCGAGGAAATGTGTTCGTTGCTGTCCGACCTGATATTCGCAATAGTTCCGTCTTGTCGCATCGCGCCTCGAGTCAATCAGTACCTCAAGCAGGTGGGCCAGTCGTATCTCTCCTGGATGACTGATTTGCAAGGTATCAGTCGTCGTTGTGACTTTACCTATTCCAAACATCTTGCAAAACCTCATATGCCGATTCCCTGATCCGCACGTAGTGGTCAAATTGGCTTCCGTTCCAGACGTTCGCACAGTTTAATGTTTTTTTTATGTTTTATCTTTGACTTGTTCCACATCCACGAGAATCATCTCATTTTTGTCTATATGGAACGAAAACTGAATCTAAACTAATCTAATGTAATGTAAACAGCACATTCATGGATTGTTTGATGCTACAGTTGCAGTTTCGAATCCTGCCTCGGGCATGGATTTGTGTGATGTCCTTAGGTTAGTTAGGTTTAAGCAGTTCTAAGTCTAAGGGGCTGATGACCTCACATGTTAAGTCGCATAGTGCTTAGAGGCATTTGAACCATTTGATTGTACGAGGAAGGGGAAGAAAATCGACTAGTCCGACATTTGCAGTATGCAATTACGGAAAATCATGGAAATCCCAGATCTGAACGACCTGATGGGATTCGAAGCTCAGTTCTTCAAGCTTTTTTATTTTCATATTGCACGTCTCTATCTCACGAACGAATTGACTGCTTTTCACTGACTGCTTTCCAAAGCAGTTTCCGATTTCTCGTCACAGCCGAGAAGGACAAAAAACATCTGACTCAAATCGAAGATTGTTTATGTAAGAAAATTACGAGTAGAGTCATCAAATGCGTTAAATAGATTGGAAGAAACAAGAATTGTTTTTGTTCTTCAGTCGAAATTGCTAAGCAATAGAATTATTCAGGCAGCATCTCATCCCTGTGATCGTCAAGTTCTTAAAGTTACTGGAAGAATTTTGCCCTTGTCAACACCAACATGCAGACTACAGCAAAATTCATGCTCGAGCCCCTTCGGCTGGAGTGATTGCAGCCCCTTCGCTCTTTCATAGCAGCTCGGCGAGTAGTGGGGGAAAGGCGGAAGCATTTAACGACCGGCATCCGCGCCCATTACGGGTATTATCCGCCGGTTATCGGAACGCTGGGTTATCGCAGCGCTGCCCCAGAGCATTGCCAACCGTCGGGCGCCTACGGGTAGGCTACCCGCCGCGCGCCGTGGGCAGTGGTTCTACCGACAACGCTGTCCCTCGAGCTCGGCCAGAGCAATTTTCCGCGCCATTAAGCGGGCCCTGCGAGCACAGCCGTCTCTGCGATTCGCCGCTGCCACCTCCGCCCCTCTCTTGGATCTCTCTGAGCACCGCCGTCCAGAGACTTCCCTGACGACGGACACCGACCCCCTTAATTACGGCCGCTCCCGGGGAGCCAGCTCAGAGCGCTCGGAAAACTGCATTAAGCCTCGCAAATGAGGCTCCCGAAACGGTGTTTTCGGCACTCAAAATAATCGACGGCCTCGAATTCAGAGGACGTAAACTACTCGACAAGCCAAAAGGGAAAAGATTAGTCTTTGGTCGTCTGGTACGACCAGGTCAGGAAAAGCTATAGGCATCGATAGCACCTTATGTAAAAAGATGTAAACAGTTTAAGATGTCGTAATGATGGCGTGAGACAAGGGCATAATTTTAGTCCTGCACTTTTTAATTTATTGACGGGCCTTTTGCTTAATGGATAACAGACATCAACCAAGGCACTGAAAAAGGATCATGTAAGTGAATTAACACAACCGTTATTGAGGACCAAATAATTTTACGAAAGGACAGTATAATGTCTGCAGCATATAACCTACACTAAAATTCCTCACAGAAAGAGTAAGATTAAAGCCTCTAAAGTAAAAGGCCTATCAAATTCCAAAGTTCTGCTAAAGGTTAGTGTTCTACAAGTTCACCGTTTCACCTTTTTAGATTCTGACGTAAGTTACTAACATAAAATCACATACAGAATAAATTAAATAAACATCAGTTGATGTGTTGAACAACACAGGAACACTCGGCAAAAAGGTGCTGAGAGAAACAAAACAAAGTTTTATGAATTAATGGGTACGCCTCTATTAACATATTCTGGAGATTGTTTATATAACGGAAACAAGAACAAACGCGTATACGAGACACAGAAATGAAATATATACGACATTCGAAATACTGAGATCAGGAAGATCAGATAAGAAATAAATGCTTCAGAGCTATGGTGGAAATTTATTCAGTTAACGAATTTATAATACAAATGAGAGAAAAATGCCTAGAACGTATCGATAGGATCATAGAAGTAAGACTAACAAAGAACTGTTTCGGTATGAACCACACGGAAAACGAAATTCCGCAAGACCACGGATAAAATGGTCGAGATCAAAACAGGTGAGGAGCCTACCCCTTGAAAGACATGAGCAATTCAAAGATAAAAAATGCTTAATAGCTTATTTGACGGTATGCATCAACAGCGTTTTCCTCTACGATTCACTGTCAACCGAGAGTCTCACAAAGATGTTCTTAAAAGTCTCGGGAAGAGGGTGAATGGAGTGAGACCGGACGTTGCAGATAAGTGGATGCTGAATTATGAGGACACCCCTTTTCACACGACCACTTCCATCACGGAATTTTTAACCTCAAAAGGCATTTCTGTTGTTTCACCGCACTATCCCCCTCATTCAACTCATCTGATTCCTTCTGACATTTTTCTGAGCCGAAATAGGAAAAATGTCTTAAAAGGACGTCATTTTGGGACTCTGAAGAAAGTCAAAAGAATGTCATATACTTTTTAAATGCCCTACCAGCTGAAGCTTTTCAACGCTGCTATCAAAACCGTGAACAACGACGCCGCCATGTGTAGCTGGCGAATGGAACTATTTTGCAAGGGACAATATTATTGTTTGAAGAAAAGTCTTCGAGAGATAAAAAAAATCAGATTTATTACGTGTCTCATACACCACGTAATTCAGGCATAATGTGACTTTAGTTTCACTCGATAATTAGCTCAAAGAATAAAGATTGTTGCGGAAAGTACCGGGTCCGCAATACAGCCACACGCGCTCCTCTTCAGAGGTGGACAACAAGACTTTAATGCCCGTAAGTCAAAAGAGAAGTACGTACTATATGTAATGGTAATAAAAAGTTTCGTTACGCACTGCGCTGTTTGAGTCATGACCCATGTAATGCACTCGTGGATGGTTCCTTCATTAGCAGTGTCCAGCATTAGAGCGCTTATTCACACAAAGACTTTACCTATGAATCTGTCAGTGAAGGATGACGTCGCACGTGTCTCCCATCAAGTCCCAAGGACATCCCAGCTTTACGAAGATCGATTATCAAAGAAGCAAGAAAGGGTTTCATTTTTATGCATCAATAAGTTTTACATGAATTGAAGAGATTGATGATAAGTTTCGAAAACATTGCTCACTTTCAGGAGTTCGCATTTTGAGATTCGCCAGCCACCTGGAGCTGGAAAACGCTAAGAGACTGTACGACTAAAGCAAAACACCAGGTTCCAGAAAGAATTCAACAAAATGGTATCAATTTGGATATCGGGCAGCTGGAGTTGAACTTGGCTATAAAGAGTGTCGCGAAACCTCCAATAATTCAGTCAGACTGGGATCCAGGCAGGAAGTACGCGTAATGACACAAGTTGCAGCACATGTAGAAGACAATTGAGTCGTTCTTCTAAATATTATTCTGAAAAATGTGAACAACAGCTGCTAAACACGTTAAAGTACACCAATAATGTTTGTCTTTACTCTCGCTCAATGGCCCCTTCTCTCATAGTATGTAAGGCTGCTTTCTCACTTTCGACTTCGTCGCGGCGATTCAGCCGCGCGGTTCAAATGTTGCAGTGAACGACTAAAGCGCTTTTGAACCATATGTTTGTCTCTTCACGCAAGTGAAGCAGAAGATCTGTGGCAAGAGCTATCTGTGTGCTTGTGCGAGCCAGTTACGAAATGGATTCTGACGAGGAATTGTTGATTTTCGCTTCATTTTTGGAAAGGAAATACTGACTCCACCGACGTCAAAGATAGTACTGCATTCATCCTATGATAGTATTCGCGGTGGTTTATAAGAAATTGAGAGAAATTTTTGTAAAATTCATTAACTACTTCACAATGCCTGTGACGTCCTTTGAAAAGCTATGTGTTGTGCTAAGAGCTAATCTGACAACGAAAATACGCAGATGATAGTTTATCAGCAGAGAAGAGGGTAATGATTACTTTAAGGTAAATAAAATGCTTATTTTACATTTAAATTTATTTTTAAAGACAAATTTTACAGTGATTTGTTCCAGTACATCATATTAAAATACAATGAACCAATTTTCCAAATATTTACGCTACCCAGACCGTAGGTCAGGATGTCTGATGAAGCAGATGACACAGTTAACGTATGGCATGGATTGGATGGAATAACATTTATGGGTGCATCTGAATATACAGGTTCTGGCATGCACGAAGCGAACAGAAATTTATAGTTTTGTAGTGAGTTGTAAGAACTGCTGTACCTCCTCAAAAATTGCATTATTTCAAATTTAGCGCACGAAGATTTCAAATCAACGAAGACCGACAAAAGGTCATGTGCTTCAGGCTTTGATGTTTTTCTGTGATGTTTCCAGAAAGTACCTGATACAGCCTCCATCTCTTCCATCCTTTGCCTTACCAATCCTCCTGTAGAGGTCTCTTGTGTAACAGTAACGAATGTTCTTTCACTTATTCTGTTACTGTGTGGCTGCAACAAAACAAAAGTCTCTTATTTGATGTACCTTACGGAAGACTGTAAATTTGCAGAGCTGCATTATTCCTTCGAATGTCATATTTCCACTAAATCTAAAATCGTGCAAGACACTTTTCAGAGGACGTGGAATAACCCACAAAGCATATGAATGCCACCTACATCTGAAGGATAGCTGCATTAATATAGCAGAGAAATTTTAAATGCAAGCTGATTTTCCTATCTTGCTGCAAATTGACGGGAATTATGTAAGAACTGTTAAAACTGAGCACAGTGGCTCTTTATACCACAACTACAAACACCTTTATTCGGTAAAGCTACTAGCAGCTTGTCACAGGCACAGATTCATATGGAAAAAGTGGATACCTACAAAATTGCAAAAGGAATGACCTTTATAAAAGCTTGAAAATTACCCCAGTTTCTCTTCCCCTCTTATTGTTCCCTCTTGGTTCATGTACGTATTATTTATTACCCGTCTTTCCCTATAGCGTAGTCTTACGTCTCCCAGAATTTCAAAACTCTTGCGCTATTTGAAATTGTCGAACACTTTTTCCAGGTAGGCTTATCATATGAACTTGTCTTCATTTTTTGTGTCTTGCTTACAATTTCAATGGTGACGTCACATGCCTCTCTGAAGTCTTTGCCTGTATTAAAGCCGAACTAATCATCATCAACAAATACTTAGTTGGGCTTCTTCTCCACTCTCTTATACGCTGAAGAGCCAAAAAGAACTGATACATCTGCCGAAGATCGTGTAGGACCCACGCGAGCACGCCGAAGTGTCACAACCCGACGTGGCGTGAAAAATTGGGACGTTTGTGGCAAGTTCCTCAGGACCAAACTATTAAGGTCATTGGTCCCTAGGCTTACAGACTACTTAATATAACTTAAACTAACTTACGCTAAGGACAACACACACCTCCATGTCCGATGGAGGACTCGAACCTAAGACGGGGAGGAGCCACGCGAACCGTGGCAAGGCTTACGAGACCACACGGCTACCCCGCGCAGCACGACGTGGCATGGACCCGACTAATGTCTGAAGCAGTGCTGGAGGGAATTGACACCATGAATCCTACAGGGTTGTCCATAAATCTGTAATAGTACGAGTGGGTGGAGATCTGTTCTGAGCAGTACGTTGCAAGGCATTCCAGATTTGCTCAATAATGATCATGTCTGGGGAGTTTGGTGGTCAGCGGAAGTGTTTAAACTCAGAAGAGTCTTCCGGGAGCCACTATATAGCAATTCTAGATGTTTAGGGTATCGCATTGTCCTTCTGGAATTGCCCAAGTCCGCCGGAATGCTCAATGGTCATGAATGGATGCAGGTGATCAGACAGGATGCTTACGTACGTGTCACCTGTGAGAGTCGCATCTAGAAGTATCAGGGGTTCCATGCCACTCCTAGTGGATACGCCCCACACCGTTACAGAGCCTCCACCGGCCTTAAGACTTCCCTGCTGACATGCAAGGTCCGTGGATTCATGAGGTCTTCATACCTGTACAAGTCCATCCGCTCGATGCAATTTGAAACGAGACTTGTCCGACCAGGTAACATATTTCGAATCATCAACAACTCATTGTCGGTGCTGACGGTCCAAAATGCGGCTAAAGCTTTGTGTCGTGCTGTCATCAAGGGCACACCAGAAAGCCCATAGCGATTGAATGGTACGCACGCTGATATTTCTTGATGACGCGGCACTGAAATCTGTAGCAATCTGAAAAACGGTTGTAGTTCTGTTATGATGAACGATTCTCTTCAGTCGTCGTTGGTCCCACTGTCGCAGGATCTTTTTCCGGCCGCAGGGATGTCGGCGATTTGATGTTTTACCGGATTCCTGATATTCACGTTTCACTCGTGAAATGATCTTACGGGAAAATCCACACTTCATCGCTACCTCGGAGATGCTGTGTTCCATCGGTCGTTCACCGGCAGTATCACCACGTTCAAACTCACCTAAATCTTAATTACCTGCCATTGTAACAGCAGTAACCGATCTAAGAACTGCGCCAGACGATTGTTGGCTTTTATAGGCTCTGCCGACGGCAGCGCCGTATTCTGCCTGTTTACTAATCTCTTTATTTGAATACGAATGCCTTTACCAGAGTCTTTGGCGCTCCATTGTATATTATTCTTGTCAACATCTTGGATCTGAGCTGTTAATTCTCGCACTTTTCGGCTCTTGCTATTTTCGGAATTGTGAATAGTCGTTTTGTTGCCACATCGAGCAATGATTTTAGAGATATCTGGGTAGTGTTAGCTATCCCTTCAGCCCTGTTTGAACCTAAGTCCTCAAAGCTCTTTTAAATTTTGATTAGAATACTAGATCCCCTGTCTGTTCCCTATGTACTCTTGTTTATTCTTTCATCACTTCATCAGCAAGTTGGTTTTATTATGTGTTATATATTACTCATCTCAACAGCTTGCATCTATTTTCTTGAGAAGTTCGAATATCTCGAACATCATGAATCATTTTTCACTGTCCGCTTTTCCTATATCTGCAAATCCAGTAAACATGTCTTGGCTTTTCTTCTACGCCGCGCGGGATTAGCCGAGCAGTCTAAGGCACTGCAGATATGAACTGTGCGGCTGGTCCCGGCGGAGTTTCGAGTCCTCCCTCGGGCATGGGTGACTGTGTTTGTCCGTAGGATAATTTACGTTAAGTAGTGTGTAAGCTTAGGGACTGATGACCTTAGCATTTAAGTCCCACAAGATTTCACACACGTTTGAACATTTTTTCTTCTACCTTCCACTATCAAGTAGCGCATTGTGAGAACTGTAAATTGAAACGTCGCAGCCTTCTGTCCGCCTGCGTAGCGGGGTGGTTACGTGCTTGCCTCCCATGCTGTGGACGTGGGTTCGATTCCCGGCCGGGTAGGGGATTTTATCCACTCGTATTCTGTTGTTCTGATCACCATTTCATCCTCATCACCGGCACGCAAGTCGTACAATGTACTGCCGACTGAAATAAGATTGGCACTCGGAGGACGAACTTCCCCGAACGGGGCCTCCTGGCCAACAACGCCATACGCTCATTTGATTTCATTTTTGTCACAGTATTCTCGGTTTCCTTTTCCATTCTTCTGTAAATAAATACTGTCGGCAACTTGCATGCTTGAAATATTAAACTTATAGGGTGATCATTTTTTAATTTATCTGTCTTTGCTATCTCTTTGATTTTGTACATGTTATTTTTCGGGAATGGTCCTTTTTTTTTCCAAACTCACAGAGACAACAACTCAACTTTACCCGTCGTATGGTTGCCACTTCCCCCAATATAAATCTACCTGACTACCCCGAAATTCACAATTAAGTGTCTTTCAGGTGTTTCATCGAATCTCCTTCAAGCTGTTTCCCTACCGTTCCACTCCCGAAGAGTGCGCAGCAGAATCCAATACTTAAATACCCTCGTGTAAGTTATGATTTCTCTTATTTTATTAAAATGATCAAACCCTGTGTAGGTGGGCCCCAGTAAAATACACTCCTGGAAATGGAAAAAAGAACACATTGACACCGGTGTGTCAGACCCACCATACTTGTTCCGGACACTGCGAGAGGGCTGTACAAGCAATGATCACACGCACGGCACAGCGGACACACCAGGAACCGCGGTGTTGGCCGTCGAATGGCGCTAGCTGCGCAGCATTTGTGCACCGCCGCCGTCAGTGTCAGCCAGTTTGCCGTGGCATACGGAGCTCCATCGCAGTCTTTAACACTGGTAGCATGCCGCGACAGCGTGGACGTGAACCGTATGTGCAGTTGACGGACTTTGAGCGAGGGCGTATAGTGGGCATGCGGGAGGCCGGGTGGACGTACCGCCGAATTGCTCAACACGTGGGGCGTGAGGTCTCCACAGTACATCGATGTTGTCGCCAGTGGTCGGCGGAAGGTGCACGTGCCCGTCGACCTGGGACTGGACCGCAGCGACGCACGGATGCACGCCAAGACCGTAGGATCCTACGCAGTGCCGTAGGGGACCGCACCGCCACTTCCCAGCAAATTAGGGACACTGTTGCTCCTGGGGTATCGGCGAGGACCATTCGCAACCGTCTCCATGAAGCTGGGCTACGGTCCCGCACACCGTTAGGCCGTCTTCCGCTCACGCCCCAACATCGTGCAGCCCGCCTCCAGTGGTGTCGCGACAGGCGTGAATGGAGGGACGAATGGAGACGTGTCGTCTTCAGCGATGAGAGTCGCTTCTGCCTTGGTGCCAATGATGGTCGTATGCGTGTTTGGCGCCGTGCAGGTGAGCGCCACAATCAGGACTGCATACGACCGAGGCACACAGGGCCAACACCCGGCATCATGGTGTGGGGAGCGATCTCCTACACTGGCCGTACACCACTGGTGATCGTCGAGGGGACACTGAATAGTGCACGGTACATCCAAACCGTCATCGAACCCATCGTTCTACCATTCCTAGACCGGCAAGGGAACTTGCTGTTCCAACAGGACAATGCACGTCCGCATGTATCCCGTGCCACCCAACGTGCTCTAGAAGGTGTAAGTCAACTACCCTGGCCAGCAAGATCTCCGGATCTGTCCCCCATTGAGCATGTTTGGGACTGGAAGAAGCGTCGTCTCACGCGGTCTGCACGTCCAGCACGAGCGCTGGTCCAACTGAGGCGCCAGACCGAGCGAGGTGGCGCAGTGGTTAGCACACTGGACTCGCATTCGGGAGGACGACGGTTCAATCCCGTCTCCGGCCATCCTGATTTAGGTTTTCCGTGATTTCCCTAAATCGTTTCAGGCAAATGCCGGGATGGTTCCTTTGAAAGGGCACGGCCGATTTCCTTCCCAATCCTTCCCTAACCCGAGCTTGCGCTCCGTCTCTAATGACCTCGTTGTCGACGGGACGTTAAACACTAACCACCACCACCACCTGAGGCGCCAGGCGGAAATGGCATGGCAAGCCGTTCCACAGGACTACATCCAGTATCTCTACGATCGCCTCCATGGGAGAATAGCAGCCTGCATTGCTGCGAAAGGTGGATATACACTGTACTAGTGCCGACATTGTGCATGCTCTGTTGCCTGTGTCTATGTGCCTGTGGTTCTGGCAGTGTGATCATGTGATGTATCTGACCCCAGGAATGTGTCAATAAATTTTCCCCTTCCTGGGACAATGAATTCACGGTGTTCTTATTTCAATTTCCAGGAGTGTATTTTAGTATTCGGAAGAAAGAGTTGGTGACTTAAATTTCATTAAAAGATTTGCAGCAACGAAAAATACTTTTGATTTAATGATTGCCACCCCAACCCGTATACCGTATGTGTGACCCCTCTGTCCCTGTTTCGTGATAATACAGAACGATCTGCCCTTTTCTGTTTTCGAGGACCTCTGTCAGTCCTGTGTGATGAGGATCCCACATCTCGCAGCAATACTCCAGAAAAGAGGACGAGCAAGCGTAACGTAGACAGTCTCTGTCGTAGACCTGTTGCATCTTCTAAATGTTCTGCCAATTATTTTACAAATTCCGATGGAATAATATCTATACCTTGCGCTTTATTTAATAGCAAATCGCCGGCCGCTGTGACCGAGCGGTTCTAGGCGGTGTCGAACCGCGCTGCTGCTACTGTCGCAGGTTCGAATCCTGTGTCGGGCATGGATGTGTGTGATGTCCTTAGGTTAGTTAGGTTTAAGTAGTTCTAAGCCTAGAGGACTTAGAGCCATTTGAACCATTTGATAGCAAATCTACCAAACCTCTGTTGGACTCTATATCGACTCGGATTTCTTGCTCTAACGAGTCATCAGACATTTCCTCCTTCCCGTACAGCTCTTCATGTACTCTTCTTACTTTCGCGCTCTGCCCAATTCGTTTGACAGTGAAATTTCTTTTGCACTCTTATCGCTGACGCTTTCGGTCTTTCATCAAATGAATTCTCAACTGCGAATAATGACTACCATCAGTTGTCGAATGGAATGACGACATTGAAAATTTGTGCCGGACCGATACTCGAACCCGGATTTCCCACTTATGCTCGCGGTGGCCTTCTGTTTTAATTTCATTGAGGGTTGTTTTGAATTTTTGTGTGCTATATTAGTTCATCCTACCCTAGGCTTCTTCGCAGCTATCTTCCTTCTTCCTATATTTGCTGGTCCAACTTCTGTGAATGCTGTTTTTAGTGATGTCCACACCTCCATCTGAACTGCCTGATTCAAAAATTTTATCACAGTATTTATTGTCTTTGTGATCTTCAATCGCAACTCTTCAATCCTTAATACCTCTGTACTCTTTCTTCATAGATTCTTGAAAACGATTCTCGTAAAATTCAGTCTACTCTTTATCATAACCAAATTTTGATCTTCTTTCGGCTAGGCTTACAATGAAATAACTGACTTCAGATTCTCTCTCTGAGCCTGATGTGATCCGACTGTAATCTTGTCGTGTCTCCAGGACTTTTCTATAAATAACTTTTCCACTTGTGATTTTTAAACTATGTATCTGCTGTAATTAGTTGAATTTTACTGCCGATCTCTATTAGACTTTCTCCTCTCTTATTATTACTAAGTCCATATTCCCAAGTACTCTTTCATCTGTTCGTTCCCCTACTACTGCTTTTCCTCCTCCAATGACTATGCTATGAAATTATCGTCTCCTACGTGCTGAGGGTATTTTTGACCCGTCATTGCAACTACAAAACGCGTGCCCCCCCCCCCCCGGCAGCTGAACGGAGCCGGCACGGTAGCTCAGCGTGTTCGGTCAGAGGGCTAGCTGCCTCTGTAATAAAAAAAACTCGGTTAATGGATCAACAACGAACTGGAACGGGTGTCTTTCGCGGTCCGCCCAGAGCAGATACAACGAACGAAAACGAAGAAAATGAGATTTATTAAAAAAAAAAAAGTAGTCAGCGTGACGAATTGCCATCCTACGGGCCCGGGTTCGATCCCCGGCTGGATTGGGGACTTCCTCCGCTCAGGGACTGGGTGTTGTTCTGTCCTCATCATCATTTCATCCCCACCTGCCTCGCAGGTCGCCCAATGTGGCGTCGAATGTAATAGCATCTGCACCAAGGCGGCCGGACCTGCCCCGCAAGGGGCCTCCTGGCCAATGACGCCAAACGCTCATTTCCACTATAAAATGTGTGATATTTTTGCCAGACGCGTTTCACTTTATTGAGGTAAACTATCATCAGTGGCCTGTAATTAAGTTATTTACATTTTGATATGCTTTTTACATCAAAAAACAGTTCTAAAAATCTAATCAAAATGTAAATAACGTAATTACAGGCCACTGATGATGCTTTACCTCAATAAAGCGAAACGCGTCAGGTGAGAAATCTTGCATGTTTGTAGTTGCAACGACGGATCAATACCCTTATGAATTATAAAGCAACTACGGACTCTATGGCCACACAAATGAAGAATCCTATGTACTGAATTGCACGTTTAATATCCTCAAACACTTTTATATCCTTTCATTTTCTGCTAGTGACTTTGGCATGTACACTATCTCATCAAAAGTATCCGGACTCCCCAAAAATCATGCGTTTTTCATATTAGGTGCATTGTGCTGCCACCTACGGTGAGGTTCTACATATCAGCAACTTCAGTAGTGATTATATATCAAGAGAGAGCCGAATGGGGCTCTCTGCGGAACTTACGGACTTCGAACGTGGTCAGGAGATTGGGTGTCACTTGTGTCATAGTCTGTACGCGAGATTTTAACACTCCTACACATCTCTAGGTCCACTGTTTCCGATGTGATAGTGAAGTGGAAACGTGAAGGGAAACGTACAGCACAAAAGCCTACAGTCTGACCTCGTCTGTTGACTGACAGACACCACCGACACTCGAATAGGGTCGTAAAGTGTAAGAGGCAGACAACTATCCAAACCATCACACAGGAATTCCAAATTGCATCAGGATCCACAGCAAGTACTATGACAGTGGGGCGGGAGGTGAGAAAACTTGGAATTCATGGTGTCCGCAGATCGTAGTCGTGCGGTAGCGTTCTCACTTCCCACGCCTGGGTTCCCGGGTTCGATTCCCGGCGGGGCCAGGGATTTTCTCTGCCTCGTGATGACTGGGTGTTGTGTGATGTCCTTAGGTTAGTTAGGTTTAAGTAGTTCTAAGTTCTAGGGGACTGATGACCATAGATGTTAAGTCACACAGTGCTCAGAGCCATTTGAACCATTTGATTTCATGGTCGAGCGGCTGCTCATAAGCCACACACCACGCCGGTAAATGCCAAACGACGTCTCGCTTGGTGTAATGAGCGTAAACATTGGACGATTGAACAGTGGAAAAACGTTGTGTGGAGTGACGAATCACGGTACACAATGTGGCGATCCTATGGCAGGGTGTGGGTATGGCGAATGCCCGTCATCTGGCAGAGTGTGTAGTGCCAACAGTAAAATTCGGAGGCGGTGGTGTTATGGTGTGGTCGTGTTATTCATGGAGGGAGCTTGCACGCTACATCGATGTTTTAAGCACCTTGTTGCTTCCCACTGTTAAACGGCAATTCGGGGATGGCGACTGCATCTTTCAACACGATCGAGCCCGTGGTCATAATGCACGGCATGTGGCGGAGTAGTTACACGACAGTAACATCCCTGTAATGGACTGGCCTGCACGGAGTCCTCACCTTAATCCTTTAGAACATCTTTGGGATGTTTTGGAACGCCGACTTCATGCCAGGCCTCACCGACCGTAATCGAAACCTCTCCTAAGTGCAGCCATTCCCCTAGAAACCTTGCAGCACGTGTTTGAAAGTATGCCTGCGAGAGCGGAAGATGTCATCAGACCTAAGGGTGGGCCAACACCGTATTGAATTCTAGCATTACTGATGGAGGGCGCAACTAACTTGTAAGTCATTTTGAGCCAGGTGTCCGGATAATTTTGATAACATAATGTGTATCGGAACTATTGCCATTGGCTTCGGTGTGCTGCTGATTTCCATGAGAATATTCCTGTTACTGCATTGTTCACAGTAAGTCACTCTTTACTTCATTTTGCGATTTGTGACGAATCTTACTCCCGTTGCAGCATTTTATGTCATTATGGCATTCATGTCATTATGACATTTTATGTCATTATGACATTACCTTGACGAGAACTTTCCGCTGCATTTCGCTGACCCCGTTTACAATATGCTGACTGTGCCTATGCCTTTACGTTTACAACTTTCTGGTTTACCTAGCGCATTACACTATCCGACTAGTAGAATACTGCCCTTTCGTTGGTTACTCATTCATTCTCTGTTGGCCACCAAGCGAGGTGGCGCAGTGGTTAGACACTGGAGGACGACGGTTCAATCCCGCGTCCGGCAGTCCTGATTTAGGTTTTCCGTGATTTCCCTAAATCGCTCCAGGCAAATGCCGGGATGGTTCCTTTGAAAGGGCTCGGCCGACTTCCTTCCCCGTCCTTCCCTAATCCGATGAGACCGATGACCTCGCTGCCTGGTCTCCTTCCCCAAACAACCCAACCCAACTCTCTCTTGGCCGTCGTGGTCACAAATGAGGGAACTAATGGGGAACCAGTTACGAAACATTTGCCAATGGAGAAATCATCATCAAACTTTTTAATCACTGCCACGTGTTCTGTGGATACATACAGGGTGATTCAAAAAGAATACCACAACTTTAAAAATGTGTATTTAATGAAAGAAACATAATATAACCTTCTGTTATACATCATTACAAAGAGTATTGAAAAAGGTTTTTTTTCACTCAAAAACAAGTTCAGAGATGTTCAATATGGCCCCCTCCAGACACGCGAGCAATATCAACCCGATACTCCAACTCGTTCCACACTCTCTGTAGCATATCAGGCGTAACAGTTTGGATATCTGCTGTTATTTCTCGTTTCAAATCATCAATGGTGGCTGGGAGAGGTGGCCGAAACACCATATCCTTAACATACCCCCATAAGAAAAAATCGCAGGGGGTAAGATCAGGGCTTCTTGGAGGCCAGTGATGAAGTGCTCTGTCACGGGCTGCCTGGCGGCAGATCCATCGCCTCGGGTAGTTGACGTTCAGGTAGTTACGGACAGATAAGTGCCAATGTGGTGGCGCTCCATCCTGCTGAAATATGAATTGTTGTGCTTCTTGTTCGAGCTGAGGGAACAGCCAATTCTCTAACATCTCCAGATACTGTAGTCCAGTTAGAGTAGCACCTTCGAAGAAAAAGGGACCAAAAACTTTATTGGCTGAAATGGCACAGAAAACGTTCACCTTAGGCGAGTCACGTTCATACTGAGTTGTTTCCCGCGGATTCTCAGTGCCCCATATACAGACATTGTGACGGTTGACTTTCCCATTAGTGTGGAAAGTTGCATCATCACTAAACACAATCTTTGAAACGAAAGATTCATCTGTTTCCATTTGAGGAAGGATATAATCACAGAAATCGATTCTTTTAATCTTATCAGCTGCAGACAGTGCTTGAACCAATTTCAGACGATAAGGTTTCATAACTAATCTTTTTCGTAGGACTCTCCATACAGTTGATTGTGGAATTTGCAGCTCTCTGCTAGCTCTGCGATTCTATTTTCCTGGGCTGCGAACAAATGCTTGCTGGATGCGTGCTACATTTTCATCACTCGTTCTCGGCCGTCCAGAACTTTTCCCTTTGCACAAACACCCATTCTCTGTAAACTGTTTATACCAACGTTTAATACACCACCTATCAGGAGGTTTAACACCATACTTCGTTCGAAATTCACGCTGAACAACTGTCGTCGATTCACTTCTGCCGTACTCAATAACACAAAAAGCTTTCTGTTGAGCGGTCGCCATCTTAGCATCAACTGACGCTGACGCCTAGTCAACAGCGCCTCAAGCGAACAAATGTACAACTAAATGAAACTTTATAGCTCCCTTAATTCGCCGATTGATAGTGCTTAGCTCTGCCTTTTGTCGTTGCAGAGATTAAATTCCTAAAGTTGTGGTATTCTTTTTGAATCACCCTGTATAATATCTGATACAAAGTATACCATTAGCTGACGTGTGAAATATTGACGACATTATGACTTGCACATTGTTACGCTTAAGGATGTTGGGAACCATCAAGGGCACTCCAAGACAAGAAGTCGGAGATACAGTGCAAGAGCAGGCAAGATCGGTAGCGTTGAGGTAACCGGAGATAAATAGTATTACTAGAGCCCTGCAAATTGCAGACGCTCTGGCCAACTATCCCGTGGGAGTAGATTCACTTCAGAAAATTGACTGCTAACTCCACATACGGCCTAGACGATGTTGTAAGTGGTCACAGTAGAAGAAGGCAGCGAAAAGGCACGTCTTACTAGATGCAGAAAACTTGATATCTACTCCTGAGAATTGCAACGTCAGTGGGCTTACATAGATTACAGTGCTTATGCAGCAGGCCCCAATCACAAAAGTACCACGGGCAGGACTAAGTGACATAAAACACTGTTGTTGCTTTCCATAATAGGAGTTCCAGTGCCGTTTAGCTTTCAGCTGAACGCTGTCAATGCCAGACTTGGAGCTTGTTAAAGTAAAGTCCTGACGAATCCGTACCCACCTAGTGGGAGAAGGAGAGGAATCTAAATGTGGTTGGTCCGAAGCGCTCTGGAGGTGCAGGGCGACTCGTCAGATTGGCCGAAGCTTGGTAATTGCCGGTGGATTGGAGTGTCGACGACAGGAAGGGAAAAAAGCGCGCCGCCATATATTTTTTAAAAATCTGTGTTTTTGTATTCAGAGGGAGGACTCAGTAAGATCGCTGGGGCGCCGACTCCGTATCTCTCGTGGCTAACCTCGGTAATCTTCGATATGTCTGTTTTTCTCACCTGGATTGCTGCTCTCAAGATTGTACTTAGCAAGCTGCTAGAGTTCTCAATTATGGTTAGTGTTCAATCTCGTGGATTCAAACACTGACATCTGTTGTGCAACCAGTTGCCTCATTTGCTTTTCTAATGTTTAGAATTAACCTTCAGTGTAGTACTTAGGCTTATCGCTTATAAATGATGTGGTGTCACCGCCAGACATCACACTTGCTAGGTGGTAGCTTTTAAATCGGCCTCGGTCCGTTAGTATACGTCGGACCCGCGTGTCGCCACTATCAGTGATTGCAGACCGAGCGCCGCCAGACGGCAGGTCTAGAGAGACTTCCTAGCACTCGCCCCAGTTGTAAAACCGACTTTGCTAGCGATGGTTCACTGACAAAATACGCTCTCATTTGCCGAGACGATAGTTAGCATAGCCTTCAGCTACGTCATTTGCTACGACCTAGCAAGGCGCCAGTACCAGTTACTATTGATACTGTGAATCATGTAACGTCAAGAGCGACGTTCACCATTTATTGATTAAAGTTAAGTATTCCACCAGCTACGTCCGTTTTTTCTAAAGTCTAATTTCCCTGTCCTGTTCCAGACCTCACGCCAGCCTGCGTGAGCTAAAACGCGTGCCTTTCGGCTTCCTCTAGTAACCCGGTGTTGGCTCTCATGCCAACCCACAACAAATGACCCCTGAATTCCGTGAGTCTCCAGCTGAAAGCATTCTGTCGAGCCCCAGAAGGGCCTTCCATACGGCTTTCATACGTGCCCTGTGTCAGTGTTGGCGCTGATCCAAGTCATCAGTCTGCCTTCACTTGGAATTTCTCTCCGCGTTTGCTCCTCACCGATCGGAAACTGCAGACTGACCTTGAACGCCATGTCTTCTCTGTATGCTGTATTAGGACACGACAAACGTTCATAAGGGTACGTACACGCTTCGCTTTTATGACGGCTTGAACACTTCTAGGGCACTTTCAATGATATGACTTCTTGTATGTGGAGAAATAACGGCCCATTATTCTCAGGAGTTGAAACGAGAGAAGACAGTGTTATTGGACACTGGAGTCTGGAGCAAAGTAGACGTTGTAGCTCATACCAAGTGTTCCATTAGGTTAAGGTCGGGTCTCTCTGCAGGCCAGTCCATTGCAGCAATAGTATTGTCCTCCACAGACCAATGTCTCACAGATGCTGCTTTATGACAGAATGTATTGTCACGTTGATAACGTCATCATCTCCAGTCTGCTCCTCCACTGTGCGCAGTACACAGTGCTGTAGTATTACTCTTTTCTTCCACATTCGACCCACTAATAGCACCTCCATGCCGTACCACCACCTCCTCCATACTTCACAGTTGGCACTAGAAATAATGGAAGGCATAGTTCTCCAGGCATGCACCAAACCCAAACCCTTCTGTCCGACTGTCAAAGTGTATAACGTGATACATCACTCCAAATCACTTATTTGCAGTCATACACTCTACCAGTGTGGAACTCACAATTGTTTCCTCCCTCTGATTTGATGTGATTTTTCACAACCAACCTCTCCAATGTCCGATGGTCCTTGGCCTTCGTGGTGTTCGTCACCGCTTCCACGTCACAATCATATCTCCAAAAGTCCACCTGAGAAACCTAAGTAGCGTGAAAACCCCTGTGGATAAATGACTCAGGTGACATCGAATGACCAATCTGCATTCGAGGTCACTCAGTCCTCCAGACTGTTACTACCTCTCTGCTGACAACACAATACTCCAATACCACAATTACACTGGCAGATCCGATACTTTCCAAGAGATGGTATACGTAGTACAAAGGTTTTGTTGCCTTATGCAACTTCATGACAATGACAGTAGCTGATTCTACCGCTATTTATGGACAGCTTCACACCCCAAGTGCAGGGATTCTCCCGAACCTGTGTCTGGTTCTCTGTCCCCTTTGACAAGCCCTGTATGGGTATCACATATTTTACCGGAAATCTCTGACCTACATTGCCGGTATTTTCTCAGTATTTAAGTATTAGCTATGGTAGATCCCCTGACCTGGAATGATTTCGGGTAGTAATCAAAGGCGCTAACCCAAGACCAAAGTGATAAGTCATCGGTCCCTTGTTCCAAATAAAATAATGTCACAAGTATGAGAAAAAAACAAACGAGACTGACAACACAAAATGGAGAGAAAGGGAAAACCACAAGAACGGCGGAAGGGCAACAAACACTTAAATGGACAAAAGTGGAGAAGAAAACCGCAGAAACGGAAGAAACAGGTAGAAGAGATTAAAACGACAAAACATAACTATGGCTGTCTGACCATGAGAATAAAAAGGAGAAACCAGCCACTCTGCAACAGATTAAAACATCCACCCTAGAAGCACTAGAGTGTAGGACACAGAGGGACAAACGACATGCGCTAAAACTTAGACCAAATGATAAAACCCACCCTCAGGAATAAAACATAAAACTAAATCAGCCGATAAGGCGTTGTCAGATAAAATTATCGCCAACGAGTCCGGTAACCGAAGATTTCGTCGTAGGGCAGACAAAGTGGGACAGTGCACCAGAATATGGGCCACTGTCCACCGGGCGCCGCATCAACACTGAGGCGGGTCTTCACGGCGAGCAGGTAGCCGTGCCTTGCCCAAGCGTGGCCAGTGCGGAGCCGGCAGAGAACCACAGAGTCCCTGCGAGAGGCCTGCATGGAGAACTGCCACACATTTGTAGTCCCTTTAAGGGGCTCCGGAACGCCCTATACTTGTGATGTTAAAATAACGCTTATAAATTACATCTTTCCTCACAAAGTATTTGAGGTAGGAAGTTGAAATTTTTACAGATTATTTATTTGAATATGGGCTACAACTTAACACAGGGATTTTACAAAATTTTAGTTTAGTTATTAAAGATGATTTTTTTTCAATTGTAATGAAAATTCACAACATTTTTTTGCAATTTTTTATTTATATATTCAAAAATATACAGTTTTTTGGAAAAAGGCTGTGTTAAATTATGCAGAAGGTACTGTGTAACATTTACTGAAAGTTTGAAACAAATATGTTTGGAAGATCCTTAGGAAACATGTAATTAGTATGAGAAAATAAAAGTTTTGGGAATCGAGCGACAAAGATTGGATTAACATTTTAGTGCATTCCAGGTCCATAGGATGGATTATCTTCATCCTCTGCAAACTCCTCCTCCAGCTTCCTCTTGTTCCTCCTCCTGTTTACTCTTGCCTGTATTTCTAGACTCTTTACAGCCCTGTCTGCAGCCCGAAGGCGTTCCTTGTCTAAAGCAAGCATCGCTCGTACCATGTTAGAACCTATCTTCATTCCCATATTTCTAAATACCTTTGGCTTTCCAACATTTCTCCTTTTCTTAAAAGCCTTCAGAGAATTTCTAATAACTTTACTTTTACTCATTATTATACTTCAACAAAACAGAGACTCAAGAAACAGAATTAATTACGAATATTTTCGAGATAACGACAGAGTAAATAAACATGAAACAATCGACAATCACACCAGCAATATATATTGAACCATCACAGGTTAGCCACAACACATACTTTATCTCACATCACTAAAATGTACCTGATGAACACGGACGTTAATAATAACACCATTTGACAGCAGTTTAACAGCGCCACAGTGGGTCACGCCCATGTAGAACACATTTCAAAAAAATTTAAAAATAGTTGTAGTCTTCGGAATTGAATAAATTATATATCTATTAAAAGGTAATAGTCTGCACATTCAGAAAACGCAAAAAAGCAAAAATTGAACTTTTCATGATTTTGAGCCTTTCCGGAGCCCCTTAATGGCACGCTATTTATTGTGCGTACTTAGACTATGCCATTCCGTTTCCCAAAGTCGAAAAAATGAACGCAGGTCAGTTATTGGAATGCCGATCTCTATAAGCGGTTTCCGTGTAGCGTGTCTGGCCAGCCTGTCAGTAAGTTCGTTGCTTGGGATTCCGACGTGTCCTGAGGTCCACACAAACACCACTGAACGCCCGGATGGTCGCTACCGAAGGAAGACTAGGGTAGCACTGGTCGCTAGTTTGTAGGCTACTCAAGGAGTCAGTACACAGAAGAAACGACTCCCTAAGGCATGAACGGATGTGCTCAAGAGCACGAGATATAGCCACCAGCGCTGCAGTGAAAACACTGCAGCCATCGTGCAAGGCATGCTGTTTAATATATCCTCCATGGACATACACGAAGCCGACGTAACCATCAGCCATCCAGCAGTCGGTGTAAACCATTGCATGGCCTCGGTACATGTCAAGAATCGAGAGGAAGTGACAACGGAGAGCCGCGGGATGCACTGAGTACTTTGAGCCAAATGAAACGTCCAGGCGGAGACACGGCCTAGGTGTACACCATGGAGGTGTACGCGAATGGACCTCGAGTATAGGTGGTAAAGGCAAGGACTCCAGATGGAAGAAATCGTACGCGAACTGCAATTGTTAACCCTGATCTGGGCAGCCGATACGTAAGATAAACCGTCGTGGGAGCGAAAAAGAGACAGTATTTCGGATGCGCTGGAGAACTGCGAACGTGTTTAACGTAGCTGGCAAGCAGTTGTGCACGGCTGGCCTGCAATGGAGGGACTCCAGCCTCCGCCAGGACGCTGGTCACCGGACTCGTCCTGAAAGCTGCCGTCGCTAGTCGAACGCCACTGTGGTGCACTGGGTCGAGCTAGTGCAACGCTGAGCGCGCCGCCGAACCATAAACCAAACTCCCATAGTGAAGGTGGGATTGAACAAGGGCTCTGGAGAGCTGCCGCAGAGTAGACCGATCTTCACCCCAGTTGGCGTTGCTCAGGCAGCGGAGGACATTGAGGTGCTGCCAGCACTTCCGCTTAAGCTGACGAAGGTGAGGAAGCCAAGTCAATCGGTCGTCGAAAACCAGTACTAAAAATCGATATGTCTTCACTACAGTGAGGGGATCGTCAGTGAGCCAAGGTTCTGGTTCCGGATGAACGGTACTACGCCGAGAGAAGTGCATAACACACGACTTTGCGGTCGAGAACTGGAAGCCATGGGCTAGAGCCCATGACTGCGCCTTGTGGATGTCTCCCTGTGCCCGCCGCTCAGCAACACCACTACTGGTGGAGCAGTACGAAATGCAGAAGTCATTTGCACACAGAGAGGGTGAGGCGGAAACCCTACACCGTTAATGGCCACTAAAAAATACACTGAATACAGAGCCCTGCGGGATCCCATTCTCCTGGATATGGAGGGAACTATGGGACGCACCAACTTGGACGCGGAAAGTACCAGGCGACACGAAATTCTGGGTAAAAATCGGGAGCAGGCCTCGGAGACACCACTCGTATAATGTGGCAAGGATATGATATCGCCAGGTGGTGTAAAACGCTTTTCGTAAATCAAAAAAGACGGCAACAAGGTGTTGGCGTCTGGAAAAGGCTTTTCGGATGGCAGACTCGAGGGACACAAGATTATCAGTGGTACAGCGACCCCGGAGGAAACCGCCCTGACATGGAGCCAGTAGGCCACGTGACTCCAGGATCCAACCCAACCGCCAACACGCCATACGTTCCAGCAGCTTCCAAAGAACGTTGGTGAGGCTGATGGGCCGATAGCTATCCACATCAAGCGGTTTTGCCGGGTTTGAGCATTAGTATCATAGTGCTCTCCTGCCAGTGCGATGGAAAGACGCCATCGCACCAGATCCGGTTGAAGATCACGGCGGGATGTCTCTTGTAGTCAGACGTGAGATGTCCAATCACCTGATTGTGCTTCCGATCTGCCCCAGGAGCTGTGTCGGGGCAATGTGCAAAGGCACTGACGAGCTACCACTCTGTAAATCGGGCATTATAGGATTCACTGTGGCCTGAAGTGAATGAGAGGATTTTCCCTTCCATCTGCCGTTTGAGAGTGCGAAAGGCTGAAGGGTAGTTCTCCAACACAGAGGCGCGAGCATAGTGCTCAGCAAAATGCTCGGCAATCGCGTTTGCGTCGGTAGATAACACGCCATTTCTTTTAACACCGGGAACACCTTTTGGGTTCTCGTACCCAAAACATCGTTTGATCTTTGGCCAGGACAGTGAAGGTGACGTATGGCACCCAATGATCGAGGCGTATCTCTCCCAAAACCCCATCTTTTGACAAGCTGGCGAACTCGGGCACAGAGCCATTTAAAGGCTAATAGGTGCTACAGGGAAGGGTGCCGCTTATGCCGCTTAGAGCTGGCCAACACTTCTTAATTGCCGCAGGGACTTCCGGCGACCACCAAGGGATCGCTTTTTCCGCCACAGAGACGATCGTTGTAGTTACGTGTTCAACCACCAAATCGATGTTACCATGTGGGGGAGATTCATCAGTGACAGCAGGGCTGAAGGATTCCCAGTCTACATTTTTTAAAGCCCATCTGGAGAGTAGTCCGTGGGCCTGACGCCAGGGCAGTGTCAGAAAGATGGGGAAATGGTCACAACAACACAGGTCGTTATGTGCTCTCCAGTGGATAGATGGGAGAAGGCCAGGACTGCAAACCGAGAGATCAATGGCCGAATATGTGCCATGTGCCACACTGAAATGTGTGGGGGCACCTGTATTTAAGAGGCAGAGGTCGAGTTATGTCAGTAAATTTTCGACATCTCTGCCTCGTCCAGTAAGCATGGTGCCACCCGAGAAGGGGTTATGAGCGTTAAAATCTCCCAAAAGTAGGAAAGGTTTAGGGAGCTGATCAATCAGTGAAGCCAATGCGTTCACGGATACTGTAGCATCTGGAGGAAGACATAGGTTGCAGACAGTTATGTGGTGTCACCGCCAGACACCACACTTGCTGGGTGGTAGCCTTTAAATCGACCGCGGTCCGTTAATATACGTCGGACCCGCGTGTCGCCACTATCAGTGATTGCAGACCGAGCGCCGCCACACGGCAGGCCTAGAGAGACTTCCTAGCACTCGCCCCAGTTGTACAACCGACTTTGCTAGCGTTCACTGACAAAATATGCTCTCATTTGCCGAAACGATAGTTTAACATAGTCTTCAGCTACGTCATTTGCTACGACCTAGCAAGGCGCCATTATCAGTTACCGTTGATACTGTGAATCATGTACCGGCAAGACCGACGTTCTTCATTAACGGATTAAAATAAAGTATTCCACCAGCTAGTCCGTTTTTCTAAATTCAAATTTCCTTGTCCTGTTCCAGACCAGCCTGCGTGAGCTTAAACGCGTACCTTTCGGCCTCCTCTAGTAACCCAGTGTTGGCTCTCCTGCCAACCCACAACATTTGGCGACAAGGCTAATCCGCGTTCTTATCGATATTGCCCTGATTTACTTGTGCCATGGCTTCGCCACAATCTCCAGATGTACTGTCCGAATTTTATCGCTTACAGAATCAGCAGACGCAGGCCATACTAGCTGCCGTTGGACAGCTCATCCAGGGTCAACAGGCAATGCAAAACGATGCGGCAGCCGCCGCTCCACCGCTAACGCCGCCACAACACGCTGTTGCACCAACTTTTCGTCCTTTTGATGCTGCACTGGAAAGCTGGACGGAGTGGTCACGCCAATTTGGATTCCATCTCGCCGCCTACAGAATGCAAGGTAACGAGCAGCAGCCTTTTTTGTTGTCCTCAGTAGGGGTGCACATCTACCGTATTATTTCCCTGACGCGACGTAGCAACTCTGTCCTACGACGAAATATTGTCTGCATTAGATGCATATTTCAAAGAATCAGTCAACGTAGTTGCCAAACGGTATACCTCCTTTTGTACAAAATGTACGGCAAGTCAGACTAATTGGGAGTGGGTTGCAACCTTGCAATGCCTTACTAGGGATTGTGCTTTTGAGTGTCAATGTGGACTCCCTTATTCAGATACTATGGTACATGAGGCAATTGCACAGAACGTTTCTGATGTTCGTATAAGAGAACAGATTTTGAAACTAGTCCATCCCTCCCTTCAACAAGTGATGGACATATTGGATCGGAAGGACACAGTTGACTTTGCTCAGGAATCATTTGAAACTTCTCCAGCCGTGTGTCAGGTTGACCGGCCTGCCGGGCGAGCTGCACGGAGCAGTAAATAGCCCCGCACCCGGCCATGCCGCTGCCGCCAGGTTCTCAGCCACGTGTGCCGCGCAGGCAAGCAAATGCAGTACTAAAATCATGCCCGCGGTGACCTACTAGACATTCGCGTGAGAATTGCCCGTCACGCCAGGCTATTTGCTTTTTCTGTAATAAAAAAGGACATGTTCAGAGTGTTTGCCAGAAAAAGCTCAGATCGGAAACTCAAAATCATTCCAGGCCCTTTGCTTCGCGCTGGAATTGGAATCGAACCAAGGATACTCAGGCTCGCGAAACTTCGCCCATGGAAATTCATGTAGTTCATTCCACTCCGCCCAGTGCCACTCTCTCTAACAGTGACTGTGTTCGTCCCACAAATAGTGTGCGTCGACATCGCCGGAAATCCCGTCAAGTCACAAGTGATTATGTACCATTGTCAGTTGACGATGCACGAGACAGTCGCTCTTGTCGTCAACAGGACAATAAACTTTTTGTCGGCTTGGACATTAACGGCAAAGTGATACCATTCCAGCTCGATACCGGAGCTGCAGTTTCACTGATCTATCAAGACATGTACAAACAGCTGGGCACACCTCCGTTGCGTGCAGCAAATGTTAAGTTAACCAGCTATTCAGGTCAACATATCCCTGTGTTAGGACAGTGCAGCCTTCTTTCAACATACAAAGAACAAACAAAACTTGTGTCACTTTACGTCCTTCGTTCTTCTTCTGCAGTGAACTTGTTTGGTTTCGATTTATTTCAGTTGTTTAACTTGTCTATAGTAAATCAGGTCCTTTCAGTGAACCATACTGTGCCTTCAGAGAGTGTTTCTCGTCTATGTGAAGAATTTGCAGACATTTTTGCACCGGGCTTCGGTTGCGCTAAGAACTATAAAGCACATTTGGAACTGAAAGTAAATGCACAACCAAAAGTTTTCAGAGCGCGCAATGTTCCCCACGCATTGCGTGATGAGGTCGCAAAACCATTACACGATTTGGAAACACATGGTGTAATTGAACGTGTGCAGGCTTCTCTCTGGGCATAACCCTTAGTAATTTTGCCAAAACCTTCCGGAAAATTGAGACCCCGTGTGGACTTCAAGGCAACAGTGAATCCACAACTAGTGATTGCAACTTTTCCTTTACCCCGCCCGTAAGATCTTTTCGAAGTTGGACCTAGCATATGCGTACTTGCAAATACCGGTGGACGAAGAATCCCAGTGCGTTTTGGTGGTTAACACGCATCTTGGTTTGTATCGATTCAAACGACTGCCATTCGGGTGTGCATCCGCCCCTGCTTTGTTTCAGCAATATCTACAAACTGTTTGTGCGTCGGTCCCTACTGCAGCAAATTATCTGGACGATATTGTGATCTCCGGAAAGACGGAAGAAGAACATTTAGTCAATCTCCGAACATTATTTCAGGTCTTGCGACAAAATGGTCTTCGCTTGCGGAAGGACAAATATGTGTTTTTTGCTGGGGACTTGCCCTACCTGGGACATGTACTCAATGCCCAAGGCATACATCCCAGTCCCGAGCACCTCCGTGCCATACAAGACTTGCCTTCGCCGCAGAATTCGAAGCAGCTACAGAGTGTGCTGGGAAAAATCGACTATTATCATAACTACGTATAGCCCACACGCCTCTTCCATTTCAGCTCCGCTTCATCGCTTACGCCGTAAAGGTGTTTTGTTCGTCTGGACGACGGAATGCGAATGCGCCTTTCGCCTTTCCAATACTAGCCTTTCGCCATTCTATCCCAAAAAGTCCCTTTTGTTGATGGTGGATGCATCGGATTTCGGGATCGGTGCTGTGCTTGCGCACAAAGATGGATCGCACGATCGCCCTATTGCCTTTGCGTCCAAATTGCTCTCATCTGCGCAAAGAAATTATTCACAGATCGAGAACGAAGCATTGGCTCTCGTATTTGGTGTTACAAACTCTCATGATTTCTTGTATGGTCGTCACTTTACCATTATCACAGACCACAAACCTTTGACATCGCTTTTAAATCCGAACAAGCCTGTACCTCCACGTACAGCGCAGAAATTCATTCGCTGGTCTATTTTCCTCTCGCAGTATCGCTACTATATCTTGTATCGGTTCACTGCTAAGCACGGAAACGCTGATGCGTTTACTTGCATGTTCATTGATACGGAAACCAATGACGTGGTCGACTCGTATCCGATTGATTTTCGTCGTGTAGCTACAGCCACAGCTTCCGACCCTGTCCTTGCTACCATTGTGCGTTTTGTTGCTACGCAATGGCCCTTGTCAAAGTCACGGATCGGGGATCCGTTGGTTCGTCGATTTTTTGCTCACAAGGAGAGACTTTTTGTTCCACGTGGTGTTTTGCTGTTGCGTTCTGATAATGATCAGTACAGGGTCGTGGTACCACGTTCGTTACAGTCCTCTGTCTTACAGCTTCTCCACCAAGGACATTGGGGTATCGTGAGAACGAAACAACTTGCTTGTCAGCACTGTACTTGGTTCGGAATCGATGCCGCCATTACGAATATGTGCTCTTCTTGCATGGTGTGTGCCGAACAACAATCAGCACCACCGCGGAAATTCGTTGCATGGCCAAAAGCCACTTCCCCTTGGCAACGCTTACACATAGATTTTGCTGGTCCATTCTGGAATGCTCGATGGTTGGTTGTGGTAGATTCATTCAGTAATTTTCCTTTTGTTGTCCGGGTGTCTTCCACGACGTCATCTGCCACCATCCAAGCGTTATCTGCTATTTTTTGCATTGAAGGTCTTCCACAGTCTATTGTTTCCGACAATGGCCCACAATTCATGTCTGCAGAATTTCAGTCATTCTGCAAGGCCAATGCTATTCAACAGCTAACGTCCGCGCCGTTTTGGCCACAGTCTAACGGTGCCGCTGAACGATTGGTCAGTACTTTCATGTCACAGATGTTGAAGTTAAAAGAGTAGCATTCTCGGGAGGACCCGTTATTGCTGTTTTTGTCCTCGAATCGCTCTCAGCCCCGAGATGGTCGCTCGCCGGCTGAGTTGCTCCACGGTCGTCATCATCGAACCTTGATGTCT
Organism: Schistocerca nitens; assembly: GCF_023898315.1. Lineage (NCBI taxonomy): Eukaryota > Metazoa > Arthropoda > Insecta > Orthoptera > Acrididae > Schistocerca > Schistocerca nitens. The sequence continues at coordinate 547,672,091 of NC_064620.1, read as the reverse complement.
TTGCTACATCTGTTGCATCAGGTTCCTGTGCAGCGGCAGACACCTGCTTTTGGTCCAGGCGACGTTGTCTACTATCGTCACTACCGAGGTTCACGGCGTTGGCTCGAAGGGCGCATTCTTCGCTGCCTCGGACGCGCTATGTATCTGGTTTTGGGGGCCTCTGGTGAGGTGCACCGGCATCTCAACCAGCTGCGCCTCTGTCGTCGCATGGGATCTGCCGCTCCCCGTATGCTTTCAGCGACGGTGCCGTCCGGTCAGCGCCCTGGGGACCCATCTACTGGCTCGCCTCAGCCCCAGGTGTTACCGACACTGCCTTCCATTTTGCCCCATGGTGACGCGCCGCCGCCACCGCCGCCGCCGCCTGTTCTCCCGCCGGCGACGCCCGCAGTGGACACGTCACTGCAACCGTTCGGCCCCTCCTGTCTCTCTGTGGGCGCATACACCGCATGTTGGCGTGCACCCTGGAGCAGGTTTTCAGGCGTTTCCTAGCTCCCCGCGGTCCGAATGGCAGGGTGCAGGTGGCACAGCCTCGCCTGTTGTTAGGCTCCCCACCTCGTCGCATACGTCAACATGGGGTTCTCCCCACGGCGGGCGGAAGCCTTATGCCACAACCGTACGCCGATTTGCGGGGGAGGAATGTGGTGTCACAGCCAGACACCACACTTGCTAGGTGGTAGCCTTTAAATCGGCCGCGGTCCGGTAGTATACGTCGGACCCGCGTGTCGCCACTAGCAGTGATTGCAGACCTAGCACTGCCACACGGCAGGCCTAGAGAGACTTCCTAGCACTCGCCCCAGTTGTACAACCGACTTTGCTAGCGATGGTTCACTGACAAAATACGCTCTCATTTGCCGAGACGATGGTTAGCATAGCCTTCAGCTACGTCATTTGCTACGACCTAGCAAGGCGCCATTATCAGTTACCATTGATATTGTGAATCATGTACCGGCAAGACCGACGTTCTTCATTAACGGATTAAAGTTAAGTATTCCACCAGCTACGTCCGTTTTTCTAAATTCTAATTTCCTTGTCCTGTTCCAGACCTCACGCCAGCCTGCATGAGCTAAAACGCGTGCCTTTCGGCCTCCTCTAGTAACCCGGTGTTGGCTCCCCTGCCAACCAAAACAAGTTATTTCCTGTGTCGTCCTTATTCTGACAGCCACAAAAACAACAGCTTCAGGAGGGGTTTGAAGAGCCACAGGTTCACTGCGTACTGAGTTCAGGACATAGACACAAACTCCACCTGGCATTCTACTATAGTCATTATGGTTCTTTTAATATCTCCTACAGCCGTGGAGGGCGTTTCTGGGAACCGGGTTTCCTGAAGGTTAATGCAGACAGCAGGTGTAAAGCTGAAGAGTTGCCATAGCTCAGCCAGGTGGCTGAAATGACCGCAGCAGTTCCAATGGAGGATAAGGTTATCGTGAGGCTGGGAAGGCATGAAGCTAGCAAGGAGGCAGGTTGTGCCTCAGGGTCACCTGCAGCCACCAATTGAGTATTTGTAGCCATTTCTATGGTGGATGAGGCATCAGTGAGATCCAGGTCTGCAATAGACGCTAAGCTCTCCACCGCATCTTCAGATTCAGAACTGATAGTGGTGATGTTGGGGCCACCAGAGGGTTCTGTTTCTTAGCAGACCTCTTCTTAGTTTGCTTGCTCTCTCGCTTCTCTTTAGGGGCTTACTGGGAAGATTTCTCCAAAGCAGCCTGAGGCGTAGAGGAAGACCATGAGGCTCCTTGAGCCACTGGCGAGTGTCTGCCGTGGCATTAGTGGATACCTTGAGAGAGAGGGCCCCGAAGGACCCCTTCCACACGAGAGGAGCTAGAGGAGGCTGCTGCTTCTCTAGCAGGGGGGGGGGGGGGGGACCGATGTCCCCTACGTTTGGGGGGCCTTGCTCCCGAAGTAGGTGCTTTTGGAGCAACAGTGGAAGATTTGCCCCTTACCACCAATGGGGCGGATGTATTCTGGTGGCCTGGAGGGCCCACTGTTCGTGGCACAGAGTGAGGAACCACTGGCACTTAGGACGGCGATGGTGACGTAGCTGCAAAATGGTTCAAATGGCTCTGAGCACTATGGGACTCAACTGCTGTGGTCAGAAGTCCCCTACAACTTAGAACTACTTAAACCTAACTAACCTAAGGACAGCACACAACACCCAGCCATCACGAGGCAGAGAAAATCCCTGACCCCGCCGGGAATCGAACCCAGGAACCCGGGCGTGGGAAGCGAGAACGCTACCGCACGACCACGAGATGCGGGCACGTAGCTGCAGCATATGTCGATGTCAACTGAATGGGGTGTAATCTTTCAAATTTACGTTTAGCCTCTGTGTAAGGCAACCAATCCAAGGTCTTGTACTCTGTGATTTTCCGCTCCTTTTGGAGTGCTTGTCAGTATGGTGAGCAGGGGCAGTGGTGCTCTCCACAGTGGGAGATAGCACACATGGAGTATCTGGTTGCAGTGGACGTCTGCAGTCTCTACATGCAGCGCTGGAAGTGCAGCAGGAAGACATGTGCCCAAAGTTGCAGCACTTAAAGCACCGCATAGGGGGAGGGACGGATGGTTTAATGTCATAGCGGTAAACCATCATCTTGACCTTTTCAGGCAATGAATCACCCTCAAAGGCCAAGATGAAGGCACCGGTAGCAACGCTGTTGTCTTTCGGTCCCTTGTAAACGCGCTGGCTGAAACGAACACGCAGCCGTTCTAAATTGGGGAGCGACGGAAACAGGAATATCACTCAGCCTGTCACAGGCAAGTAACGCTCGGGATTGGGCTGCGGATGCTGCCTGAATCAAGACTGCGCCATTTCGCATCTTGGACAGCGTTCTCACTTCTCCAAACTTATCCTCAAGATGTTCAACGAAAAATTGAGGCTTCGAAGGTACAAAGGAGTCCCCATCACTTCTTCTACAGACTAAAAACCGAGGCGAATATGGCTATCTCCGTTCTGTAGCCCTACATTCCTCCCATGGTGTAGCGAGGGAGGGAAACGATTTAGGGACATATCTGTTGGCTCTCCCCATGGGCGCCACCCAGCTACAGCAAAGGCCAACTGGCATAATGGCCCTTGCCGGGAGTGCTGATGCCCCAGGAAGACAGGCGTCTACTCCTTGGCATACGTGGGAGTTTATAGCTCAGGCGTCAGATGTGCGATCCCTATGTTATCAGGGGGCTACCACCAAATGGGTACATGATGGCCCCACCACAATGGACTGGCTACCGTGCTGGATATTGGGCACAGAGAAATCCGATATTGTCATGGTGGCGAAAGAGGACAGAAGGCATGGAAGAAGATGACATACCCTGGGAAGTGTCCTCGCCGAAACAGTTGAATCGCAGGTGGAGATTCAAAGCCATGACAAGAGATTCAGGAGATTGAATCTAAGAGCATTATGGATAACTCGTGCACCACGCAAGTCGTCCTTCCCCACACTGCTGTAGAATTTTGAGAGTGCCAGGTCAAACTACAAAATGCGACCTGAACTCATAGGGTCGAAAAGTGTGAGACTCCTTTTAGTAGCCTCTTCGACAGGAAGGAATAGCTTGGGCCTATTATAACCCCCAGACCCGAAGCGGGACAAGAGTATGTGCAACACCAACTGCATAGTGCTGATCATATTGTCCGCACCATTACTCATTTATAGTCACATATCTCGTAGATATCATTCCTTTTGAATATTTAAAAGCAACGGGGGATGTGACAACTTAACTATTATTTAAGAAAATGTGTTCAATATGGGCTGAAGACTATCATCCACACAATCCACCAGACAAACACAACTCATGTATCCAGGTAGCTGGTAACAATAGTATCCAGAAGAAGGGAAATTGAAACTGAGGGTCGTTAGAGGACGAGTAGTTCTGCTTTAGGGACAGTAAATGATTCAAAGGGGCAGTTTTGAAGCAAGACTTCAGAAAAATGAAAGGATTTTTTTGAAGCAGGATGATAAATCGATAGGAATATACACTTTCATTCTGAATGTCTTTAAGTTGGCAGTATTGCTTAGCACTTTCGCCAGCCACTAGATGGTACCGTTTTGTTCACGTGAGACAGGTTTCTGCGTTGTAACACCAGTTTGCTTTGCTCTCAAGTTAAGATGGCTGCTCCACTCTATATTTGCATCAGTGAAGAAAAGAGTTTTTTACTGTCTGAAGGTGGACCGGCTTCTGAGCTCCACAGAAGGCTTACGGCACAGTGTGGAGACAATGTTCTAGGACGATGGAGTATTTACCATTAGACTTAACAACTCAGAATCCCTCGGGCAACCAGGAAAGACGAGGAAAATCTAGCACATCCAATCACATCTAATCGCGCTTCTGTTGCCAACGGTAAAGATGTCCGTGACCTCAGTTCGAATAAGCGATGAGTTAACGTTGCTGAAATGACAAAATAATTCATATTGGTCGTGATTCTTTATATAATACAACAAATGGCAGACTTCAGCTTCCGAAAAGTCTTAGGATGATGGGTCCAACAACAGTTCAATGAAAATTTCCAGTGCAATCATGTGAGAATGTGTCAGCAGTTCGTGATCTGTCATGCTAACGAAGGCGAAATGTTTTTCATAGGGGTCATCACTGAAGCTGAAACACGAGTTCATTACTTCGAAGTGGAATGTAAACACCTCGAATCTAATTCAAAAAGAAATTCAAGTGTCAATTCTCTGCAGGAAAAGTGATGCTCACGGTTTTTTCGGGACTCACAGGGGCCATCTCTGAACATTACTTGGAACAGGCGTTAAAAGTTAACAGTCATCTATGCACTGATACGTTTTGCAATCGACTGAAGGCTGCTATTTGGAACAAACACCGAGTCAATTGTCAAACGTCATTCTATTCTTGTATGCCAACGCGTGTCCACATATCGCCGGCCCCACTATTCCGGCTTTCCAGAAGATATAATTTAAGGTGTTGGAGCAATCTGCGTATCAGTCCTCATCTCGCCCCATCGGGTTTCCTTAAGGATGGTCCACCTGAAGAAGATCTGAGTGGCCATGGTTTGGTGCCACACGGTGGACAGGATGGATGACTATTTATTGCTCTCCATCCTACTGCATGGAAGAGGGACTTCAGCTGACGACATATATGAGAAAAAGTACCACCAGAGCTGTTGGAGACAACCCGGTGTCGAGTAGAGACTCCTGAGGACTGTTACCCCACGTGTACTAGTAACAAGGATTCCACAATAAATGCGGCAAGGAAATTTAATACTCGTTTGGGTGCGGTTGGCCTGAGGATGGCGGTAATGCACCGCCGAAAATAGTCGCGTGAGGCGATAAATGCATTATCAAGATACAGCCCTGGTGGTACTTTTTCTCATGTGGATGACTATATTGAAAACTGACGTCACCGTAAATTTTGAGCTATGCTAATAAATTCGTCGTATTCTGCAGATAAGTTTTGACTACCCTCGCAGGAACAGCGCTCAACAATCTAATGTGGCACGGTGTGATTGAAATTCTCAGAAAAGTTGGTAGGCACTACAGGGAAAGTCATGTAACATACAACACGTAGAAGAACTAAGAAAAAACAAAGCTCGCTTTAAGAACGGCATAGGGTAAATATGCAATCGTTTACGAAACATAACCAAGCACGGTGGGTGTGAGTCCATTATGTGATGAAAAGACTGACACGCGAAAGCTAACCGTGGCATGCCAAATCAAACCAGTCCTGGCTTAAGCCGCAAAAAACCTCATGAAATGTTGTAAATCATTGACTGAGATAACGACGGCCTTGGAACCAATGATGCAATGTAAACATTAAGCCGGATGCCTGTTCTATAATGGTAAAGTCTTAGCCATTTGTGGGTTATATATAAAAGGCAACATCGCGACTGACGCACTCACAGATTTTTCTTTGCCTAACCAAAACCACTACGAACAGAAACTTGAAATTTGCAGAGGGTATTGATCTTATACTCTAGACATCGATTAAGAAGGGGGCTGTTCGAGATTCTGCTTGTAAGGGTTTGAAATAGGGAATGAAAGGCTTTTGGAAAATATGTGGCTATTAAGATAATTTTGCAACTAGAAGTACCGAAGTTGGAATTTTGTTTCTCAGTCGGAGATAAAAAATGACGTGTGGAAATTCAATTACTACAGGGGGGAGGGGGTGAGCGAAAGTTTTTTGTAAATAAATCGTTACTAAAGAACTATTAACTATTGACTTCTCGGTTACAGATAAAGAAATATATTTTTCAGTATTTTTCGAAATCAGATCCCCTAAGGGAATGAAACGGGGAATGAAAATCTTTATGAAATTATTTCATTATGAAAGCGTTTTCAAAGATGCAGATATATTTTTGGTTTATCGATTAGAAATAAGAAAATCGGTGTTTCTTTGTTTATGGAAATTCAACCCGTAAGTGGGTCAAATAAGAGACGAAAACTTTTACGGAATTGTCTTGCTGTATTAAAAAGCATGTGAAGTGAAATCTATGAAAACTAACATTTCACTTCTCGCTAAGATAAAAATAAATATGTGTGAGGGCGTAGAGGCTTGTATGAAACTATCATCACAAGAATGCAAAAGGCATGAGAAACAAAAACCTACGACTCCAGCTACCAGAATCGCATTTTGGTCGGTACTACAGTCGGAAAAGACCGTGCTTCTATGATTTTAATTATGGTGAAAAGTTTATAAGGTTCTGCAATTTGTGAACAACGTAAAAAATTGTGTCAAAAATTCAAAAAAATAAAAGTCTTTACAGAACATAGTCTACTCCAGTGAAGCTGCCGCCGCTAAGCTAGTATAATATAAAGGTGGTATTATTTTACTCAGTTCAGTGCAAGGGCAAGGCAACGACAATATGTAAGCGGTTGCCGAACCGACGGGAACCATTTCGAAGTATTTTGGCCTCTGAGGATTTCAGCGTTAGTCTGTGTTTTGTTTTGTACGTTTTTGGATGTTACATATTGCAGGCTTCTTCACGTTCTGAAGGTATTTTCACAGAAACAAAGGTCATTTCTGAGAAAAAGCTAATAAATTTTAATTAAGTTATTAATGTACGACGATCCACGGTTCCGTTGCAACAAAACACGCAGAAGCGGTCCCTGAACAACCTCTAAAATTTGTCAGTGCAGTTCCAGGTCACTGTGTATATAATATACGCTCCTCGCGTGGCACTAGACGTACGTTCAGACCTTAATGTCACAAATCCTTCATTCAGAGTTTAAATCTTCCAGTAGACTTTACAGTAGTTCGTTGCTATGTGTACTGCGCTCTCGCAGCGACTTTTATTACCTCTGCGAGAACCTTAAGCTAACTACAGGAGGCTTAATTAGGTAAGTTGAGGAAATATGTCGTCTTCATCTGAAAATCGTAAAAGAACTGAAGTCACGTCAAAATTATATTGGCTACATATTAACTGAAGTTTTAGGCAGAGCTGGTAGCAAGAGATACGCAACACATTGACTGATAGAGAATTTTTGTGCGTTTGCGATCGTGGTATTAGCTTGTTATGTCACAAATGGCTCTGAGCACTATGGGACTCAACTGCTGTGGTCATTAGTCCCCTAGAACTTAGAACTACTTAAACCTAACTAACCTAAGGACATCACACACACCCATGCCCGAGACAGGATTCGAACCTGCGACCGTAGCAGCAGCGCGGCTGTTATGTCACAACTGATCATAATACGAAAATAGAAAATCATTAGATAATGTAGGTTATCAAGAGAATTTACAAGATTTTCAAGGAGAGTATTTTTCTCGAAACTGCAGCAGAAGAATATTAAAAATTAACTAGCCTCATCTAACGTGTGTACTTGTCAATTTTCTCGTCTGTATAAAGAAGTCGCCAGTGAAACTTAATTTAATAGAGAGCGCAAATTATAATTCGTTAATTCATTTAAATTGTACTTGGTTCTCTGTACAATAATCATTTCGCTTAATACGGTTTACAATGGAGTCATTTCTGTGCATCACTCAGCTCTGTGTTTCACTACATTAGTTTATCTGATGTGTGAAGCGTCGTGTGAGGACTCCAGCATCAAGTGTTGAGTCTTCTGCAGAAGGATCGATTCAGCACTTGGTAAATAATTTTTATCATAAGAAACTACTTCGTAGTTAAGTACACTGAAATGCATTTTTTAAATGAAGAGAAAATATTAACGTAAAGGACAAAGCGTTGACAATAAATACCGATAATTATCTGCCATACTCTTATAAAAGAAAAGTTATGTGGAACTACTGAAGCTGGTAGACTCACACTGTCCACCATTAAAAAAGCAACAACAGAAGTAAAGTGAATAACGAAGTTTTATTTATAGTGCATATATGATCTGGTAGGCAAAAAGAGTCGAGGGGTATGAGAGGTTCAAAAATGGCTCTGAGCACTATGGGACTCAACATCTTAGGTCATAAGTCCCCTAGAACTTAGAACTACTTAAACCTAACTAACCTAACGACATCACACACACCCATGCCCGAGGCAGGATTCGAACCTGCGACCGTAGCAGTCCCGCTGGGTATGAGAGGGAAGCAGTGGTTGGGAAGGGAGTGAGACAGGTTTGTAGCCTATCCCCGATGTTATTCTATCTGTATATTGAGCAAGAAATAAAGGAAACAAAAGAAAAATTCGGAGTAGGTATTAAAATCGATGGAGAAGAAATAAAAAACCTTGAGGTTCGCTGATGACATTGTAATTCTGTCAGAGACAGCAAAGGACTTGGAAGAGCAGTTGAACGGAATGGACAGTGTCTTGAAAGGAGGGTATGAGATGAACATCAACAAAAGAAAGACGAGGATAATGGAATGTAGTCGAATTAAGTCGCGTGATGCCGAGGAATTAGATTAGGAAATGAAACACTTAAAGTAGTAAAGGAGTTTTGCTATTTGGGGAGCAAAATAACTGATGATGGTCGAAATAGAGAGGACATAAAATGTAGACTGGCAATGGCAAGGAAAGCGTTTCTGAAGAAGAAAACTTTTTTGACATCGAGTATGGACTTAAATGTCAGAAAGTCGTTTCTGAAAGTATTTGTATGGAGTGTAGCCACGTATGGAAGTGAAACATGGACGATAAATATTTTAGACAAGAAGAGAATAGAAGCTTTCGAAATGTGGTGCTACAGAAGAATGCTGAAGATTAGATGGGTAGATCACATAACTAATGAGGAGGTATTGAATAGAATTTGGGAGAAAAGGAGTTTGTGGCACAACTTGACTAGAAGAGGGATCGGTTGGTAGGACTTGTTCTGAGAGATCGAGGGATCACCAATTTAGTATTGGAGGGCAGCGTGGAGGGTAAAACTCGTAGAGGGAGACCAAGAGATGAATCACTAAGCAGATTCAGAAGGATGTAGGTTGCAGTAGGTACTGGGAGATGAAGAAGCTTGCACAGGATAGAGTAGCATGGAGAGCTGCATCAAACCAGTCTCAGGAATGAAGACCACAACAACAACAACAGGAAAAAGATGGTTAAATTTGAATGTGATATGAGAATACAAAAGTTGTGAATTTTAGTAAGCGGAATTGCCTTCACTAGTAGCATCAATCGTTCTAACCTGGCAAGGGATAGAGTCGTACTGTGTTTGGATGACAGATAAGGCTACGAATTTCCACGTTGCTTCAACTCTAAGACAGAATTCATGAATCATAAAAGAAGAGAGAAGAAGAATGGACAATAAAACTGAGGATGTATTAGAAGCCGATCAGTTCAGCTTTAGCAACGATAAAGGCACTAAAGGGGCATTTCTGACCTAGACGTTGGTAATGGAAGTAAAACTGAAGAAACGTCAAGACACTTTCATAGGATTTGTCGACCTGGAGAAACAATTAGACAAAAAAAGGAGCAAGATGTTCAATATTCTCAGCAAAATAGGTGTGAGCTGTAGGGTAAGACTGGTAATAGATAATATGCACAAGAACCAAGAGGGCACCATAAGAGTGGAAGACCAAGAACTAAGTGCTCGGGTTAGAAAGGGTGTAAGACAGGGATGTAATCTTCCGCAGCTGCTGTTCAGTCTATACATTCGAATGGAATGAACAGCCTAAGGAGTAGAGAATACGGATCGAACAAAGACGACACTAATGCGAAGTAGTAGATAAGTGAATAACGGAAACGTAACGTGAATTGGCAATCACAAAGCAGATGAAGTTTAAGAATTCTGCTAACTGGGTTGCAAAGTAACCCACGACGCCGATGGAGCAAGCAGGACACAAAAACCAGACTACCGCTGGCAAGCAAGGCATTTTTGGCCAAGTGAAGTCTACTAGAATCGAACAAAGGCCTTAATTTCAGGAAGAAATTTATGAGAATATACGTCTGGAGCACAGCATTGTGGGTTAGTGAAACATGGATTGTGAGAAAACTGGAACAGAAGAGAATCGAAGCATTTGAGGTGTGGTGCTACAGAAAAATGTTGAAACTTAGGTGGACTAGTAAGGTAAGAAATCAGGAAGTTCTCCGCATAATCGGCAGGGAAAGGAACATATGGAAAACATCAACTAGAAGAAGAGACAGGATAATAGGACATCTGTTAAGACATCAGGGAATAATTTCCATGGTACAAGAGGGAGCTGTAGAGGGTGAAAACTGTGGTGGAAGACAGAGTGGAATACATCCAGCAACTAATCGAGGTCGTAGGTTGCTACTGCTAGTCTGAGATGAAAAGGTTGACACAGAACAGCATCTCGTGGCCGGCTGTTTCAAACTAGCCAGAACACTGAGGAGTTAAAAAACTATGCCGGTCATGTGTTGGTGTAACAGTGTCTCAGCAAGCTTTAACTGGATTTTTCAATGGGTGCGACCTCTGGAGAGCGTGTTGGGCAGGGAAACAAGCGAAAATCCTCTGTATCGAGGTAGGTCACGACAGTGTGCTGTGTTCTGATATCTCCTTCACACGAAAACCTCGAAGATGGATCACATCCATCGACCACTTATCACGAAATGCAATATTTGCTGTTTGAATTAACTGCTTGGCGAAGCATATAGAACCACACGGAAAACAAAGTTAGGTTACACACAAAAATAAATTAATTAATTAGTTAAAACAGCTAAAATGAGGTTTCTGAGAAACACGGCGGACTGCACAAGAAGAGACGTTTTTAGAAACTAAGTTGTTAGAACAGAATTAAATATCTTCGACACGAATCAAAAAATTCAAACATGTTGCGAAGATTGGAGACACTACCTTGCGAGAATGCCTAGTCACAGAATTCCCCAGAAGATATTGAGGTGCAAACTGATTGGGAAAAGAGACACAGGAAGATCCTGGGCCGGCCGGAGCGGCCGAGCGGTTTTAGGCGCTACAGTCTGGAACCGCGCGACCGCTGCGGTCGCAGGTTCGAATCCTGCCTCGGGCATGGATGTGTGTGATGTCCTTAGGTTAGTTAGGTTTAAGTAGTTCTAAGTTCTTGGGGACTGATGACATCAGCAGTTAAGTGCCATAGTGCTCAGAGCCACTTTTTTGAAGATCCCGGAAAAGGTGGGCATGATTCTGTTTGTGAGTTCGGAACAGGCAAATGCATAATTCTTGATAATGATGGTGATAATGATGGGAAGCAATCGCAGTCACATCACCTGCGACCGGGGAGCTTTAGTTCTCTTCGGTGCCTCCACGTAGGAACACGTCCAACGCGTACACAGAACATGGATCGGTGTGATGAGATGACGTGGTGTCATGCTTGCGTGCACCATTCTCATTGCGAGCATCGCTGTCATCTCACCTCACGCCTTTCCGCTACAGCGTCAAAAGAAACTCCAGCAGAGGTCTCCGCATAAACAGTCTAAGGCGCTCTAGACATAATGGCACTGTCTTCGTGCTCGATTCCCGGCGGAGGTTGGAGATTTTATCTGCCCGGAGATAGGGTATTGTATTTTTCTCATCATATTCATCATCATCGACGCGCAAATCACCGAAATGACATCAAATAAAAATACTTGCAGTAGGTGGCCGAAAGACTCCAGATCCCATCTCCAGGTTAAAACGCCATACGCTCATTTCACAGTCCTTGTGTATAACTGTTTAGAAGCAAAAATCCCGACTCACTTAAGTGACGAGGCTGTACGGCCCTAAGCGTTTGACCGAACAATAGGTTTACTACCTCGGGCGCTAGTCGAGTGGGGCAGCTGAGATCCTGTATGGTGTTGAGTATGACCATCCTGAACCTACTGATCCTAATTCGCATGAAGTGGGGACAGCACTATCGCGGGACGACGAACTGCAGCCTCAGGAGTGTGCCATCCTGTTGCTGTCGAATTCTGACACGTTCCGATTAGCCGTTTCTCTTTTTACACCAACAATACTGAAGTTCGAATTCTGAATGAGAAAGCCCCTGTGCTAATTTTTGTTATATGTACCCTACATAGCATTACTCTGACTGATTTCTTGTGCTCCGAGAGCGGCTTCTGCGCATTTGTTGAAACACCTTGTATGCAGCGGTCTGACGCCCACGACTCTATGGAAGAATCTCCGTAGCTTGGGGGTCGGAAAGCCAAAATCGGAAACCACTTTTCATGTGTCAGCTAACGAATTAAATGAATTCTTCTCTGCACCTCTGAATACCAGCACAGCTGATAATTACCGTCCACAAGAATCCCTAAACAGGATAACTAACAACGATACCTTCCATCTAAAACATGTAACAACAAATACGGCAAGAAAAGCAATAATGAGAATCTCTTCTGATGCAATAGGCAACGACAGTATCGGTATAACCATGATTAAGAATGTTGCCGATATCTTAGTGCCTGTCTTAACTGACATATTTAATTTTTCCCTCGTGAACGGAATATACCCACTGCATGGAAAAGAAGCCTAATTCGACCCATCCCTAAGATCGAAAACCCGCACCTGCCTAGTGGTTACCGACCAATTAGCATACTGCCTGCTGTTTCCAAAGCACTTGAATATATTGTTCATGATCAAATCACTGAACACTTGCATGAATTCAGCCTATATGACAAATTTCAATCCGGTTTCCGTAAACATCACAGCACAAACACTGCTCTAATTAAAGTAACTGATGACCTGAAATATGCCATCGACAATCGAAAGGCAACAATATTGACGCTACTGGACTTCAGCAAAGCTTTTGACACTGTTAACTTTGACATAATGCTCAGAAAAATACAACAGCTTAATTTCTCTGAAAGTGCAATGAGATGGTTTGAAAGCTACTTAAAAGACAGACAGCAATGTGTTGTCTGCGTAAATGAAAAATCTTCCTGGAAACATGTTTCCTCGGGAGTGCCACAAGGATCAGTCTTAGGACCACTTTTGTTTTCTTTATATATCAACGATATTTCATCGGTTCTGTCCTCCTGTAAATATCATTTCTATGCCGACGACCTCCAGCTCTACCTAAGCGTCAGACCTGAAGATGTAAACACTGCAATCGCTCAGATGAATGATGATCTGTCTTCAGTAGTGACATGGGCGAAAAACCTGGGGCTTAAACTAAATGCAAAAAAGACGCAAGTAATCTTAATAGCCCATCAGAAATTAATAAGTTCAGATTTCCGCGAACGGCTACCTCCTATTCTGCTCGACGGTACTCCAATACCATATCAGAAAACAGTGAAGAACTTGGGTGTAACTTTGGATGAGCATCTCAACTGGGCGGAGAATACAGTCGCAGTGTGCCGAAAGACGTCTGCTTGTCTCTATGCTCTCAAAAAGTTTCGGAACATATTTCCACAGGACTTGAAACGCCAGCTCGTGCAAGCACTCGTTCTACCGAACCTCCACTATTGTGATGTGATTCAACAAGGCATGAGCAGTGAAAACAAAAGACGGCTAGAGCTAACCATGAATGCCTGTGTGCGTTACATCTGCAACATTCGCCGATACGATCATGTTAGTGCTTCATACTCCCAGCTAGGGGGGCTGCGGCCGGACAAATTGCGCGACTACCACACTCTATGTCTACTCCACCGACTCCTCGAGGCGCAAACACCCCAGTACCTTGCTTCAGAGATTAAAAACCTGTCATGTCATCATAATCGAAACACGAGGTCACTCTTATTTGGTATCCTAACTGTGCCCACTCACAAAACAAAAACTTTTGCAAACTCCTTCTCAGTTGCCGCTGTCCGCCTCTGGAACAAACTGCCCCTTACCTTGCGCATAATTCAATCTCCTGCTGCTTTTAAGAAGAAGTTGAAGCATTTCCTACTATCATCCTTATAAAGTTCTCCACAAAATTAATGTACAAGGACAATCCCCTCATCTGTCAAATAGCAAAGCTAGCGTCTCCTATGTTGCTCCTGAGATGCCTTCCTCTTCATCCATCTCTATTAGCCACGCAATATTCTTTTCCTTTATATTTCCTTAATTATGTTTCATCATGTCTCTCTATTCTTCTCCTCCCTTCACCATGAGTCTCCCTCATACTCCCTGCTGCCAGCACTCCTATCTCAAATCTGTCTGTTCAATAATGTCTAATTATAACAGTACTTGTGATCTAAGAATATAAACTCTATATGTATGTATTTTTCCAGGTGTACCTTTCAAATTGTTTATTTCACTTTTTGTACTAGATGTAGTTTAACATGCCTACTAAAACATATGAATGTAAAATAAGTAGAATGCCTGGTTAGATGTAAGAGAGGGCCTGATGGCCCTAATCTTGCCAGGTTAAATAAATCAATAAATAAATAAATAAAATAAATAAAATTTGTTTATCCAAGCCGATTTGTGGTTGCATGAAATCTTATGGACTTGCAGCGCTGATGTCCGTAATTTTATACTGTTTTTGAAACATGAGTCAATGCATCAAGTTTAAAAAAAATATTACTAGGTGCCATACGTACAGGGAGGGGACAACAATATGGAAAAGCCAAAAACCGCAGCACATTACCATGCCTATACAAGGGCGTCCAGATTATGCTATGTAGGGAGAGGCCTAGACAGAGCATTATGAAGTATTTTTAATAGTCTGGAAGACGAATGGCGACTTGCAAATATCCGTAAAAAGGTGACTATGGTGATCAGGGAGGGTGATTCAATTCATTCTCGTGCTCACAAAAGCAGGCATGGGCCACAGAAACTGTGAGCATGAGTCCTGTCGTCTTGGAACATAGCATCGCGAATGCGGAACAGGCATTGCACTATAGGATGGAACCGATCGGCTAAAACGCTCACATAATCCTTAGCGCTACTGCGAACTGGCAGAGTAGCCGTAGAGCACACGGATTACACGATATGTCTGCTCAAATCGTCAGCGAACCCGGCCATGTTTCACTCTTAGCAGCAAACAATCTGTGTCGCAGGACTGAAACGGCTTACGCCAGACGTACATATGGCCAGGAGTTATAAAGTATTTCCAACAAGACTGATCGGACCGAAATGGCTTTCTTTAATTGCTCCATAATCCACGTTTGTGGCTTCGGTACCATATTTTCTGAAGATGACATTTGTTTCACAGCTGTAAGGTTTTGGAATTCCAGTTGACCCTGTATTTCCCAACATATGGAATTCCCTTACTGTTGTTTCGTTGCAGACAGGGTTCTCGAGTACGGCACACAGTTTTGCAGTGTCTTTTGTAGCTCTCCACTTCTTATTTTTCGTCACAGTCCTCTTCAATGGCCGTTTATCACGATCACTCAAATCGCCCTCCTTCCGCGTTGTGACGTAGCGGATACGTTGTTTCACTTCCCCTGTGTGAGGTATAACTCTTCGGTATGATGCCCCTTGGAGCACTAAACTGTTCGGCTACCTTGGCTAAAGAAGTACCCACCACCCGAGAACCAACAATTTGTCCACATTCGAATTCACTTATTTCATTCCCTCATAATTAAACACACACCTCTTTTGACCACGACTGGCTTTTGCAACTTATTGAGGACATAGCACAGGTGCCGTTAGTGGGCAAATACAACAGCGCCGCTTGGCTCGCATCTGTAATTGTGTTCAAGCATCCATTTCTCACAGTATTTCCATATTTTTGTTCAACCACTGTATGTTGCATCTGCTGTGCAAGTAATACAATATGGTAATTTTAATTAATGAAAACGAAGGTAATGGTATTTGAAGAAGTTGAGACAAACAGATGAAAACTTGTTATGGATAACAGAACAAGTGAACAAGTTAATAGTCTTAATTTCTTAGGAATCCAATTAAATTACCAGCATAATAGAGATGCCAGCAGTTCCTTTATGAAATTGTGGTATATATATGTGGCACTTTTTAACACAACTTTACAATTGGAGCTAGGAAGGTGACAGAAATAAAGTTTCATAAAACAATGACTGTTTACAGAAGAACTGAATATTGGAAAGGTGAACAACAGAATATAGAAATATAGAAACAGGTGGAAAGAGC
Source organism: Schistocerca nitens (assembly GCF_023898315.1). Lineage (NCBI taxonomy): Eukaryota > Metazoa > Arthropoda > Insecta > Orthoptera > Acrididae > Schistocerca > Schistocerca nitens. The sequence goes on along the minus strand of NC_064620.1, from coordinate 547,655,820 downwards.
TTGTTAGTAGTATTCCATAAGAAAGATTGACGAAGACACTGTTGAGATCTAGGTCGAGGGGTGGAGGGGGGGGGGGAGGGTCAACCATAAATTTTGAAGTTAGCCTTATTCCTAGAAGTGAAAATCACGATGAACATCTACTTCTAGAGCTGTCAACCATTTTTTTTTTAATTGGAAGAGAATGTCCATGTGTCGCGAAAAACAGAACTATGGCAGTTCCACGATGGTTTAATAAATCAGCATTTCTAGTTCAATACAACTAATAGTCGGGTTTAATGTACGATAGATAATGAGGTCATTAGCGATGTAGCGCAAGCTCGAACTTGGACAAAGGGAAGGAACTCGACCGCGTCCTCATAAAGCTATCACCGAACGCTTTACCTTAAGCGATATAGGAAAACCGTGGGAATCTATCCTGATATCCGGACAAAGATTCTAAATGACGTTGTCTTGAATGCGAGTCCATAATGATGACACTGAACCACCTCGCTCGGTTATTTCTAGCCCAGTAGTGCTTGATAATGTTCGGGATTATTCTGTTAGAATGGATAATGCATTCTTGAAAATATCAATAATGAAGTCACTAAGCTGCAGTTGTAGATTTACTAGAACACAGTTCGCTTGACAGTTCAAGAATTGTGACAGTCATCACTCAACAGGTCGTTTACAATTAACATTGTATATATCAACAAATTAACGGTGCTGACCATGTTTAAGAACTACTGAACTTACTTTCGCGAAACTGAAACTTTCAGAATCAGGGATATTAGGCACACAAGGACTGAAAAATGTCTACCAGCTCCAGTGTAATGCTGCTGGTTAAAGCTGACATTCGATGAAATGATTGCGAAACCCCGTCTGTGTAAGTGAACGTAACTGGATCAGAATTGATCGTAAAAAAGGCACAAACTTGAGACTCAGTGCTGAATTTGATGCACGCAATGGATTTACTAACGCTGTTCATTATCTCGGTCGTAGCAGCGAATCTTAAGGTGGGGATCTGACATAATATTCATCGATGAAATGTGATAGTAAATTGGAATTTTAATTCAATCTATGGATTATTATAGAAAAATTTGGAATCATACAACATTTAAAATAATTATTTGACTATCACCTTTCCCATGACAACTGCAGAACTAAGAGTATCAAAAATTTTGACTACATTGTCTGTGGAGGGCAGTGATCTGGTGCTATACTTTGGTTAAAATTACAGGCGATGGTGGTATCTCGTGATAAACCGAGGAGCCACTAGCATCAGTGACAGGGGCCCAAAAAATTTGAGGATGGCTTTAAACATAAGCCGAAACCGGTCACAATAAACAAATGTTATTTCGAACTCGACTGTTATTTTAACCACAGTAAGACTATCAGTTTTGCAACTTACTTGATGAGGTGGAGTTGCTTAATGATCTAGGATTTGATGCTGTTAAATGCAGTACAACCCGACAATATGACTGTTACAGCGTTTGTCTGAATTAAGAACCGAAGAATCCCAAAGATCTGAGGAGTCACTAACGTATATGAGACAGTGAGACAGGTCATGAATCGGAACTACAAACTATTGCTCCTAATTTGCCAGAGCTTTAAGCTGTAGTACAATACAAGCAGAGCGAAGACACAGTGCCTCGCTGCCATGAAGTTCGATGCTACTATTGGTAGGCTTAGGATTCGAACATTCGGCTCTAGACAGCTCCTACAGTTCAGATCACAGCCTGAAAAGTGCTGATTACTTCACCTCCATGCCCCGTGATAAATTCTTTCAAGTATGTCAAAAACAGCTTGCCCACTTCTTTCTGCCAACAAACCATGGGCACCAATCCTTTCAAAAAATAGTACAGCCCACCAATGGCGTAATTGTTTCTATAACATGTTCCGCCAAGAAAATGCGACACGTCAGCTCGCCAAAGAATTGAATTACCCCCTTCCTTCTCTAAAAACATACGGCCAAGTCTTATATCCTACAGGCGTCATTCAGACTGGTCAGTGCTAGCACAGCCACCAGACATACTCGCAATACAGATACTGAGAAACGTTACAGATATCTGTCCACAAGGCTAGTCGCTGACTTCGTTGCAACTTCTGAACCTGTAGTAGATCAGAGCTGGTTTCAAGACTAGGTTCTTCATAATTTCGCTTTACATTTAACTTCACGTTCCTACCTTTCGTACCTCAATTATTTGCGCAAACTGTCAGCTAGTATAAAAAAAATTAAAAAAATAAATATTTGACTGCACAACTGAATGTGTGAATAGTGGCCACAACGTATGTGAACCGTGATTTATTTTCAAAGAATATTCTTAAGAATTTACTTTATTTACTAGCGATTCATCAAGAACATTAACACATTTAATCACACTATGTAAGCATGGAAGTAGTTGCCAGGGAGTAACTTATGAAATCATAACTAAATTCCTTTTAACAAATGGGAATTTTATTCACTTTAATAGTGCCTAAAAGTATTTTTGTAAAAGAAATTGATTTAAAATTATAATCAGAAAGCACCCTCTAAGTATCAAAGTTACAATTTATTCAGAGGCAGAAAGAAACAAGTTTTGACTGTATGAGCATTTGGGCAGAGAACCTTGCCGCTCCCTTTTGACACGGGCGTAGTTACGACCGCTCACAACAGCCTCTGAAAGATTACACTGGTGCAAATCTGCAACACACCAGATAACTTTAAACTAAGAGTTTTAACAATTTACACAAGCACACAAACTATGTACCCCATGTAGGAGGGATGGAAATGGTACAAAACACTAACAAATAAAATATTAACCTTGCCACCGAAGGTGCAACTTGATTTTAACTTCTCGGAAAAGTCTTATGGTGAAATTGTGGCAACTTTATATACTAAAATGATCATTTAAATAAAAGCCCATGAAAAGCAGTCTTATATAAATTTCTATACGGTTGGCCAAGCAATAGTTAAGATGCTCTACAGTACACAGATACCGCCTCTCAAGATCATAGGCAATAATATCAAAGTTTCCAGAGATCAAAAGATATTTCAGATATTAGGCCGTTACACTCCAAGCAATAAATTCGTTAACACACCAAATCCGACAAACATGACAGAGGCAGCTACTAATGTACGGTAGATTGATAGGGAGATTACCGAACACCCGGAACCGCAGGTTGCTCTAACCCGCCCCTACTCGACAAGGGAAAAAAGGACGACCCAATTTATAAACAACCACCTTCCCGCGGGTGGGCAAACGGAGAAGAATGATTTGACGACACCAAAGCAAAAGGGCTGGTGACCTCACCGAGAAAACAAGTAGAATTTAACAAGAGTAAGTCAAACAACATATCACCAATCACTTAAGTTCTAATAAACTGCGTTTTCTCGTGAAGACCTGACGCAGCACCCCGGAATCGCTCTCCCGAACCGTCCGCTGCCAGCCGCTTCAACGGACGCAGGAAGGCGCGCCGATCTCCCGTTTCACGGCGTCGCAGCTCGCACCGGCCAGACTGATGTGGTTGACTCCTGTTGCTCTCGTGTCGGCCGCGAAGCCACTACTCCTCGCTATACGCCGCGGCCCACTGGACGCACGTGGCGACCTCACATGCGTCGACGCTCAAGGCGGACAAGTCATCTTGTGTCTCACAAGGGGAGGCCGCCAATTGTGAAATTCAGAGTCGATTCATACTGCGCATAATAAAAGCTCATGGCCAGAGGTGTAATGTGGCAAAGCACCAAGATGCACTTCTCAGCCGTTGTCGAGAAAATCGACAGTTAAAAGAAACCGTTGCGGTGAAATACTCTCTACGATAAGTAATTTTTTTCAGCGTGGTGGTGCAGCGGTAAGCGCTCGGGTTCGTAATCCGAAGGTCGCCGGATCGAATCTCGCTCCATGCAACTTTTTTTTTAGTATTTGGTTTTTGTAATATATATATATATATATATATATATATATATATATATATATATAATTCCCGATAATCAGTTGCAACAATTATGCATATAATAAGTTGTTGAAAGTCGTTTGTCGTGGAAAAACTGGGGACTTCGAACATCATTATGTTTTCCGCAAACAAAGTTGTATTTCACAAATGTTATTAGTTGTCTTCATAATGTTAACCACGTATAGTTAACGGAAGACGTAGAAACGAATACGTATAGCGTAAGTCAAACGTTCGAATTAGAATAGAGACCCCACGAACACAAACTTGCTGTGGCAGGTATGAAATATAAACTCCGTTACTCGCTCGTTACACTTGAAGGACAGATGTTGAATGGGCCGAAACGAGCCGCCCCATAACAGCGTAGTTGCCTGCTAACTTCGAAAGAAGGTAGATGCGGTCCCTAGCGCAACTTATAACATTGTCGAAAATCAGTTCGGACGGGAGAGCTTTGGTACACCCTGTTAAAAAAGAACGGAAAAATGGAGGCGGTACATTTGGAGAACGATCCGCCTTCACCAACATGCATAAGCAATTCATTAATAGTATATATACACTCCTGGAAATGGAAAAAAGAACACATTGACACCGGTGTGTCAGACCCACCATACTTGCTCCGGACACTGCGAGAGGGCTGTACAAGCAATGATCACACGCACGGCACAGCGGACACACCAGGAACCGCGGTGTTGGCCGTCGAATGGCGCTAGCTGCGCAGCATTTGTGCACCGCCGCCGTCAGTGTCAGCCAGTTTGCCGTGGCATACGGAGCTCCATCGCAGTCTTTAACACTGGTAGCATGCCGCGACAGCGTGGACGTGAACCGTATGTGCAGTTGACGGACTTTGAGCGAGGGCGTATAGTGGGCATGCGGGAGGCCGGGTGGACGTACCGCCGAATTGCTCAACACGTGGGGCGTGAGGTCTCCACAGTACATCGATGTTGTCGCCAGTGGTCGGCGGAAGGTGCACGTGCCCGTCGACCTGGGACCGGACCGCAGCGACGCACGGATGCACGCCAAGACCGTAGGATCCTACGCAGTGCCGTAGGGGACCGCACCGCCACTTCCCAGCAAATTAGGGACACTGTTGCTCCTGGGGTATCGGCGAGGACCATTCGCAACCGTCTCCATGAAGCTGGGCTACGGTCCCGCACACCGTTAGGCCGTCTTCCGCTCACGCCCCAACATCGTGCAGCCCGCCTCCAGTGGTGTCGCGACAGGCGTGAATGGAGGGACGAATGGAGACGTGTCGTCTTCAGCGATGAGAGTCGCTTCTGCCTTGGTGCCAATGATGGTCGTATGCGTGTTTGGCGCCGTGCAGGTGAGCGCCACAATAAGGACTGCATACGACCGAGGCACACAGGGCCAACACCCGGCATCATGGTGTGGGGAGCGATCTCCTACACTGGCCGTACACCACTGGTGATCGTCGAGGGGACACTGAATAGTGCACGGTACATCCAAACCGTCATCGAACCCATCGTTCTACCATTCCTAGACCGGCAAGGGAACTTGCTGTTCCAACAGGACAATGCACGTCCGCATGTATCCCGTGCCACCCAACGTGCTCTAGAAGGTGTAAGTCAACTACCCTGGCCAGCAAGATCTCCGGATCTGTCCCCTATTGAGCATGTTTGGGACTGGATAAAGCGTCGTCTCACGCGGTCTGCACGTCCAGCACGAACGCTGGTCCAACTGAGGCGCCAGGTGGAAATGGCATGGCAAGCCGTTCCACAGGACTACATCCAGCATCTCTACGATAGTCTCCATGGGAGAATAGCAGCCTGCATTGCTGCGAAAGGTGGATATACACTGTACTAGTGCCGACATTGTGCATGCTCTGTTGCCTGTGTCTATGTGCCTGTGGTTCTGTCAGTATGATCATGTGATGTATCTGACCCCAGGAATGTGTCAATAAAGTTTCCCCTTCCTGGTACAATGAATTCACGGTGTTCTTATTTCAATTTCCAGGAGTGTATATATATATATATATATATATATATATATATATATATATATATATATATATATATATATATGAATTACAAAAACCAAATACTAAAAAAAAAGTTGGATGGAGCGAGATTCGATCCGGCGACCTTCGGATTACGAACCCGAGCGCTTACCGCTGCACCACCACGCTGAAAAAAATTACTTATCGTAGAGAGTATTTCACCGCAACGGTTTCTTTTAACTGTCGATTTTCTCGACAACGGCTGAGTAGTGCATCTTGGTGCTTTGCCACATTACACCTCTGGCCATGAGCTTTTATTATGCGCAGTATGAATCGACTCTGAATTTCACAATTGGCGGCCTCCCCTTGTCAGTGCGCGACCGACCAACCGATCGATCCAACCGCCAATGACCATTGCCTGAGCAAACTCGAGCAGACTGGCGGCCTAAGGCGCAGACTCAGATGCAGGAACTAAGCTCCTACTGGGCGACCACTCGCTGAGTGGAAAGACTCTCATTTTGCCGGCTTTAAAGGTTGATCCGAACGACATACAGACGATAGACAGACTAGCAAGCTGGGGACGAGAGACTGACCCAGACTGACCTACTGCCGCGCTCATAGCGCCCCTTAAATGCACGTGAACAGGCAACCTTTCCCCTTTCCCACCAGAGGGAGACACCAAAGCTGCGATTGCCACAGCGGCGCCACCCACAGGAACGGAGGGCGACTGCTTCATCTACGCGCTGCGGCGCGCTCTTCAAAACAGCAATTTTTACCACGGCTCAGTATGTTATCTTTATTTCACTTCACATTTCACTAAGATTTTTTGGTAACTATCGGAGCACCACACGCATATTCAGTACAGTTGTGCGCTATATGTCAATAATGTCAATATACATACGCTTTCCTCCTCTCACCTGATGAATGAAAAGCGTGGATGAGAGTGTGCAAGATAGATTTCAGTATGTAGATCTGTGCGAGTGAAAGTAGTCTGCCAATGTGGCAGAATAGCCAGCCCTGTAAAGCACGTTCCAGGTAGCAAAGAGTTTTCACCACGTTTTTTGGAAAGCTTGGATATATTTATATGCTGACAGAGTTCTATCATCTCGACTGAATTTCTTGTCCCGGCCGTCTACAGTGGATCCATGCTATATAAAGTGGACAATAGCCTCCGTGCTGGCGCACCGCTTGGTGCAGTGACTGTCTGGGCTTTACCTGCTGATCTCCTTCCCTGTAGTTCTGCCAAAGCCTGCATGCCCTCGGTTCCCCAAACCATCGTTTCGTTGAGCCTCGCTGTGCCATCAGTCTTATGTTCATAGCACTCTTCGCTTCCAAAGCTCGCCCACAAAAGCAAATTGATACAGCCAGTACTATGTTAGATTAAAGTAAGTTGAAAAGTGGAAACGAAATCAGCTCATACAATCACTATCGTCTCATTAGTCTCGTGTTTTTAGCTTTCAATCTTTTGTTTGGTTTGATGTGATCCACGATAAATTCTTCTCTGGCACTAACCTTTTCCTTTCAGAGTAGCACTTGCACCCTGCGTCCTTAATTATTTACTGAATGTGTTCCTACCTCTGTCCTCCCCTACAGCTTTTACCATACACAGCTCCTTCACCTATAATACAAGCTATTCTCTGATGCCTTACCACATGTTCTTTCATCCACTCTCTCTTCTTCTAGTCATTGATTTCTATATGTTCCTTTCTTTGACGATTCTGCAGAAAAACTCCTCATTACTTATCAGTCCACTGATTTTCAACATTCTTGTGCAGCACCACATCTGAAACGCTTCGATTCTGTTGTGTTCCTGTTTTCCCATTGTTGCGTTATTAAAGGTAAGTAAACGAAAACGGACGAGCTGAAGAGCATTCTGCTTTTCGCTATGTGCGAAAAAATAGTGTTTCATTTCAAACAGATAGAACGCTTTGCTACTGGGGATAAGCTCCTGTGTAGCCCATATCCAAGCAGCAAGCAAAAGCCATCAACCGTTGTAGCACCAGTGCAGTAGCTCATGGCAGACGTCAACTAGAAACTAAATATAATAGGCAGTATAGTGGTAGGCAAAATACTTACAGAAAATGTACGTTCCATCTTTATCATGAAAAAGTGCTAGGTTTTACTCAGTTTATTTGTATTTTTTTTATTTATGAGAAAATGGAAAGTGCTTTCATGACAATCAGTAATATTTCGTCAAATAATGAGACGGTATAATCTGTATACCCCTGCAATCGCACCCCTGGTGATCTTCACAAGGACCGTGACATCTCCAGGTTTCCCAAGTGCAGAGGTATAGCGTCATGCTAATCGATACTGGAAACGAAATGATGTAAATACTGACTGTGTGGATTACTAAGCTGTAACGGTATAATGCCTTTGTTTAATGACCATCGTTCAATTAGAATGGCCACTTACGATAAAAACCTCTTTTAATTATGTCATGTATAGATGTTGTAATTTTAAGAACGACATTAATGATTTGTGAAGCCGTAGTGGCACCAAAACTAACCAAGGATATTTTCTGACCTGAAGATGGCTAGATTGCTAGTCTGAACTAGTAATCAATCCAAAGACTTCATCTGCGATCTTGATTTCATGGGTCTTAAATCCCTAACATTAATAAGAACCTTGAACTGCTGACAAATGGTTCAATAGGAACTGCGTGCTGAGACAGTCCGTAACTTAAAGTGTTCTGAACAACCGTATTGTTTCGGGACCGACGTGATATACAGGCGCTGCACAAAACATCAATAAAGACACACAACACCACGCCTGTGTTCCACCGACCTACTTTGCTATAACCAAGCTATGGGCATTATTTCACAACAATTTACTAGTTTGTACCTACACATATAAACCCATGCGAGAGCCTCATAGCAAACAACAGACTGATTACCACATTCATACCCGATTTAGCAAGGAGGTAAACTTTCATATAATTCAAACTCTATTCCAGCACTTAGCCTTGCAGAGGACACATCAATTTAATTCTAATCTCCTTCCTCCTAAAATAAATTTCTGCTGCTATTTATTCATTATACAACTTATCCTGTGCAATAATAAAAATTATTCACGTTTGAAATAAAGGTGATAGATAACGCATATTATAATGAAAGTAATGAACTAGACAAACATCCAGCGTTTAGTAATATTAGCTGATGTTTCTTGTTACATTGATTTTTTGTGTGGTAAAAGTTCAAATAATACAGGCTGTACTGAAATAATTAGTGTTGCACATGACCTGTAATCGGTAAAAAAGAGCAGAAGCATAATTTGATATCTGAAACAGATTTCTGGTTGGTGGAGTATGTCATTTTCATTCTCATATTGATCTTAGAGACGTAGTGTAATGCAATCAAATCAATAATATAATAGGAATCGTACTATATTAGTGAGTATCGATCTTTTTAGGTTCATAAGACTCACGGATATATACACGTTAATAAAAATGAGTTATTCTGTAGTTAAATATTTATATCCTGTGCATTTCAAATCGAGTAGTAGTAATTCACTTGATATTATCTAAACCTATTTTATTAATTGTTTCATATGTTACCAGCGATCATTGTCGGTAAGATATGCCTCTGCGTGAGATCACGGTTCTTGTTGTTTCAGAGGAACAACGTTGTGAAATGGACGCTATTGACAGAAGAATTGTTGCAAACGGACTTGACTTGCAGGACTACTGAAGGCATCAGGGAATAACTTGTATTATGGGTGAAGGAGCTGTAGGAGAGGACAGACGTAGGAATACATTCAGCAAGTAATTAATGACGCAGGGTGCAAGTGCTACTCTGAAACGAAGAGGTTGGTGCCAGAGAATTTATTGTGGGCCACATCAAACCAATCAAATGACTGAAGACTCAAAACATTAGACTAATTTATGTTATAGGAAATGAGTGTGTAAATACCGAAGAGGCTCAGAAACGGCGTTTGTAGGAATAACCATTGCAAGTTAGCTGAATAACAATCTTTTGACTATTTTCATTTTCTTGGTACAAGGAGAAATACTTGGGGCCAGATTGTTAGCAAGATTAGCCTATTCCCAAGAGTTAGCAGCTTTCACTCAGTTAATACTAGGCATAAATCAAATCTGCATGTGGAATGCACTTCCTTGACTCTTGTGCAGAAAGGAGTGCACTATTCTGCTGCATCCATTTTCAATAAGCTACCACAAGAACTCAAAAATCTTAGCAGTAGCCCAAACTCTTTTAAGTCTAAACTGAAGTGTTTCCTCATGGCTCACTCCTTCTATTCTGTTGAGGAGCTCCTGGAAGAGCTAAAAAATTAAGCAAATTCCAGTGTTACATTGTTGATTTTCTTTATTTAAACTTACGACTTGTCACCTGAATATGTTTTTTTTATATTTCATTTTATCTGTTTCTAATATCGTGTTATAATTTCATGTATTGACTCGTCCCATGACCATGCAGACTTCTCCTTAATGTGGTCCCACGTAACAATAAATAAATTAATTAATAAAAGAGATAAGTGCTCATTAAGTCTATATATGTGATGTGAGACTCAATTACAAACTAATCTTCAACGGCATGTTTAAAGATGGATAATTGAACAGGCAGTATTGAATAATCCATTACAGTTTTAAACTTTTAAACAACGAAAACTTTATTTCAGAACTCAGTCTCGCAATATCACTTGTTGATACCTTTTTATTTTCTCTTCTATGCGTAGGAATTGGTTTACAGCGTTGTTTGTGGTGAAACATTGTAAGAAATGGAGGTGACGTTAGGCGAGGTTAGTCACCAACATCTGTAAATTTCTCAATGCCATCATTAGAAATCGAAACAGAAAACTAAAAGACATTAGTACTAGGGATAAGACGAATTAAGTGAGGAAGTAGTAGTTTCACATCTTCAGATAACTGTGGAGATCGACACAAGTAATCCTCTGCCTGCACTTAGCTATACACAAAATCCCAAACACCTTCACACGTGGACACATTCACACATACACATGCATGTGGACAGTACTTCTGACAGTAAATCACCCAAACAAGTCAGCTGGTCATCCTAACGGCACAGCATAATCTCTATAGGCTGGCGAAAATGGCTCAAAATCGGAGAGTAAAGTGAAAAATAAAATAACACATATGAAGTCACGTTTGGTTCATTTATAATGATATGCTACTTGCACCTCCCCTGGGAGTGGTCACAGATCGCTTTCAGAGCAGATGAAATAAACAAAAAGACTTCATTATATTATCTCACCCATCTGCGACGTAAATGAAACCAGTTAGTATCAAAACTACATACTTGGTTCAACAACGAATGTGGAAGTGTAACTCCAGCATACGTTAAGACCTATTCGAGGTTTACTTGGTAGCTACACTGAAGGCTATCAACGTCTGCAACAAGGCGTCGATTAGACATGAAATACGAGATACGCATACAAACCGCGATGAAGTCCGTTCATTTCTAAACCTCGGCAAATTAGTATTACGACCGTTACAACACGACGTGAGTTCGATAGTTTTGACAGTAATGTGTGCGAAACTACAGTTGTCCACCTATGTATCGAGTCTCGGTCGGGCACACAGTTTTAATCTGCCAGGAAGTTTCATATCAGCGCACACTCCGCTGCAGAGTGAAAATCTCATTCTGGAAACATCCTCCAGGCTGTGGCTAAGCCATGTCTCCGCAATATCCTTTCTTTCAGGAGTGGTAGTTCTGCAAGTTTCGCAGGAGAGCTTCTGAAAGTTTGGAAGGTAGGAGACGAGATACTGGCAGAAGTAAAGCTGTGAGTACCGGGCGTGAGTCGTGCTTCGGTAGTTCAGATGGTAGAGCACTTGCCCGCGAAAGGCAAAGGTCCCGAGTTCGAGTCTCGGTCGGGCACACAGTTTTAATCTGCCAGGAAGTTTCATATCAGCGCACACTCCGCTGCAGAGTGAAAATCTCATTCTGGAAACATCCCCCAGGCTGTGGCTAAGCCATGTCTCCACAATATCCTTTCTTTCAGGAGTGGTAGTTCTGCAAGTTTCGCAGGAGAGCTTCCGTAAAGTTTGGAAGGTAGGAGACGAGATACTGGCAGAAGTAAAGCTGAGAGTACCGCGCGTGAGTCGTGCTTCGGTAGCTCAGATGGTAGAGCACTTGGCCGCGAAAGGAAAAGGTCCCGAGATCGAGTCTCGGTGGGGCACACAGTTTCAATCCGCCGGGAAGTTTAAAAAAAAAAACAATCAAAATTTACAAAGCATCGCAGCTTTTGAAGAATCGTTTAATGTCGTTCGTAAATCACCTTCATGAACTTATAAGTCCTCTTTGCGAGCTTAGAGCCATAGCGCAGTAGACCCTCCTGGCACACTCCAGGCAGCCCTCGGGGCAGCGGATTGCATTCCATGCCTGGCAGACATCTTCTGTCTTCACTTACTGAAACTTAACTCCGCCAGAACAGGCCATGAAGGCCCGACGATTCCGACCGGCAGCCGTGTCATCCTCACCCTAGAGGTGTCTCTGGATGCGGGTATGGAGGGGCATGTGGTCAGCACCGCTCTCCCAACCGTATTGTGGGTTCACGAGGCTTGGGGCAGTACTTCTCAATCAAGTAGCTCCTCAGTCTGCATTACCGCTAAGTGCACCCCGCTTGCCAATAGCGCTCGGCAGATCGGATGGTCACCCACTCAAGTGCTAGCCCAACCCGACAACGCTCAACTTCGGTGGTCAGACGGGAACAGGTGACACCACTGCGGCAAGGCCGTTGGCTCTTCTGTCATCACGGTTGTTGTATTCCGGGCTGCATGCAGAGGCCGCCTGGGCACTGTCATTCATCGCAGAATTGTCTTCCGCTGTATCAGTTAGCTGTCATTGTGGTGCCAACTGCTGCTCAAATTGCTGTCGCAGATGCAGTACGACACGCCAGAGCCATACGCCGAACACGATGTTCCCTCTCGATAGTGCCACATGGCTGTCAGAGCCCGGTCTTCTTCCGAACATACATTCCCATCAATACTGCTGCCAGCAATCTTGTGCATTCACTACATTCCTGCAAAGTCTTTCTGCAGTACCGCAGAAGGAACAGTCGCTTCTCGTAACCCTATAACAGGAACTCGATCAAATTCAACGAGCCGTTGTTAACGGCGTCTTTGTCGCCGTAAAGGAACTCTTGACTAACGTCAACTCACCATCTCCAGTCTCGAAAGTAACTGACGATCGTTACAGCGTGTTTTTAATGGAAACCTGATTTGCGTCATCATAGTGGCGCTACTGTTACGTGAATGGCGTAAAATTTCAATAAACATCCTGTATCACATGTAGAGACACTCCTACGACTTTCATTTACACTCAAGCGCCAAAGAGACGTTTAGGCATGCATATTCAAATACAGAGTTATGTAAATAGGCAGAATACGGCACTGCGGGCGGCAACGCCTATCTAAGGCAACAAGTGTCTGGCGCAGTTGTTAGATTGGTTACTGTTCCTACAACGGCAGGTTATCAAGATTTAAGTGAGTTTGAACGTGGTGTCATAGTCGGTGCACGAGCGATGAAGGGATTTTCCCGTACGACCATTTCAGGAGTGTACCGTGAATATCAGGAATCTGGTAAAACATCAAGTCGGCGATATCGCTGCAGCCGGAAAAAAATCCTGCAAGAACGGGACCAACGGCAACTGAAGACAATCGTTCAACGAGTCAGAACTGAAACCCCTCCGCAAATTGCTGCAGAATTCATTGTCGAGCCATCAACAAGTGTCACCGTGCAAACCATTAAAAGAATCATCATCGGTATATGCTTTCGGAACTAAAGATCCACTCATGTGTCCTTGATTACTGCACGACACAAGGCTATACGCCTCGGCTGGACCCATAAGTACCGACATTGGACTGTTGATGATTAAAAACATGTTGCGTGGCCGGACGAGTCTCGTTTCATATTGTATCGAGCGGATGGACGTGTATGCGTGTGGAGACAACGTCATGAATCCATGGACCCTGCATGACAGCACCGAACTGTTCTAGCTGGTGGAGGCTCTGTAATGGTGAATGGTGTGGGGAGTTAGCAGTGTAAGTGATATGGGACCCCTGATACTCCTAGATACGAATGTGAAAGGTGACACGTACGTAAGCATCCTGTCTGATCACCTGCACCCATTCTACTGCACCCATTCTACATCTGCATCTACATTTATACTCCGCAAGCCACCCACCGGTGTGTGGCGGAGGGCACTTTACGTGCCACTGTCATTACCTCCCTTTACTGTTGCAGTCGCGTGTGGTTCGCGGGAAGAACGACTGCCGGAAAGCCTCCGTGAGCGCTCGAATCTCTCTGATTTTACATTCGTGATCTCCTCGGAAGGTATAAATAGGGGGGAAGCAACATATTCGATACCTCATCCAGAAACGCACACTCTCGAAACCTGAACAGCAAGCTACACCGCGATGCAGAGCGCCTCTCTTGCAGAGTCTGCCACTTGAGTTAGCTAAACATCTCCGTAACGCTATCACGCTTACCAAATAACCCTGTGACGAAATGCGCCGCTCTTCTTTGGATCTTCTCTATCCCCTCCGTCAACCCGACCTGGTACGGATCCCACAATGATGAGAAATACTCAAGTATAGGTCGAACGAATTTTGTAAGCCACCTACTTTGTTGATGGACTACATTTTCTAAGGACTCTCCCAATGAATCTCAACCTGGTACCCGCCTTACCAACAATTAATTTTATATGATTAATCCACTTCAAATCGTACCGTACGCATACTCCCAGATATTTTACAGAAGTAACTGCTACCAGTGTTTGTTCCGCTATCATATAATCATACAGTAAAAGATCCTTCTTTTTATGTATTCGCAATACATTACATTTGTCTACGTTAAGTGTCTGTTGCCACTCCCAGCACCAAGTGTCTATCCGCTGCAGATCTTCCTGCATTTCGCTGCAGTTTTCTAAAGCTGCAACTTCTCTGCATACTACAGCATCATCCGTGAAAAGCTGCATGGAACTTCCGACACTATCTACTAGGTCATTTATATATATTGTGAAAAGCAATGGTCCCATAACACTCTCTGTGCACGACAGAGGTTACTTTAACGTCTGTAGACGTCTCTCCATTGATAACAACATGCTGTGTTCTGTTTGCTAAAAACTCTTCAGTCCAGCCACACAGCTGGTCTGATATTCCGTAGGCTCTTACTTTGTTTATCAGGCGACAGTGCGGAACTGTATCGAACGCCCTCCGGAAGTCAAGGAAAATTACATCTACCTGCGAGCCTGTATCTGATATTTTCTGGGTCTCATGAACAAATAAAGCGAGTTGCGTCTCACACGATCGCTGTTTCCGGAATCCATGTTGATTCCCACAGAGTAGATTCTTGGTTTCCAGAAATGACATGATACGCGAACAAAAAACATATTCTCAAATTCTACAACAGATCGATGTCAGATATAGGCCTATAGTTTTACGCATCTGCTCGACGACCCTTCTTGGAAACTGGAAGTACCTATGCTCTTTTCCAATTATTTGGGACCTTCCGTTCCTCTAGAGACTTGCGGTAAACAGCTGGTAGAAGGGGGGCAAGTTCTTTCGCGTACTCTATGTAGAATCGAATTGGTATCCCGTCAGGTCCAGTGGACTTTCCTCTGTTGAGTGATTTCAGTTGAGTTTATTTTCCTTGGACACTTATTCGTGTACGTAGTGCATTCCAGCAGGACAATGCGACACCCCGTACGTCGCGAATTGCTACAGAGTGGCGCCAGGAACACTCTTCTAGGTTTAAAAACTTCCGTTGGCCACCAAACTCCCCAGACATGAACGTAACAGCATGCCCGGAACGCCTTTGCAACGTGCTGCTCAGA
Organism: Schistocerca nitens; assembly: GCF_023898315.1. Classification (NCBI taxonomy): domain Eukaryota; kingdom Metazoa; phylum Arthropoda; class Insecta; order Orthoptera; family Acrididae; genus Schistocerca; species Schistocerca nitens. The sequence goes on along the minus strand of NC_064620.1, from coordinate 547,640,151 downwards.
AGAGATTTCCACCCTCTCGTACTCTTACGAATTTATGGACAGCCCCGCAGGATTCATGGTGTCAAATTCGTCCAGCACTACTTCAGACGTTAGTCGAGTCCACGCTACGTCTTTTTACGGCACTACTGCGTGATCGCGGGGCCCTACACGATATTAGGCAGGTGTACCAGTTCCTTGGTTCGTCAGTGAATGTCACACAATTCCTTCTTGGTGTTTAAATTTTTTTTCTTTTAGTGTATGAGAATAGCTCTTATATTACAGTTTCTTATGCTCCTTTCTTCGTGTCAGATTCCCTGATTTGCATTGTCCCCTGATCTAATGACAGCTTGTTGAAATACACGGTGATCAAAAAGTCAGTATAAATCTGAAAACTTAATAAACCACGGAATAATGTAGATAGAGAGGTAAAAATTGACAAACATGCTTGGAATGACATGGGGTTTTATTAGAACCAAAAAAAAGTTCACAAAATGTCTGACAGATGGCGCTGGACAGCAAAACTGCTACCGTGACAGGTGAGAGGTACGCCGATATGTTACAGAATCGCTTCATCCCCAGCCTGGCTGATAAACACCTGCTGGAGCGTACGATGTTAATGCAGGATGGCGCTCCACCCCATATTGCTAGACGCGTGAAAGATCTCTTGCGCGCGTCGTTTGGTGATGTTCGTGTGCTTCGTCATGCTTGTCCTCCAAAGTCCCCAGACCTCAGTCCGTGCGATTATTGGCTTTGGGGTTACGTGAAGTCGCAAGTCTATCATGATCGACCGACATCTCTAGGGATGCTGAAAGACAACATCCGACGCCAATGCCTCACCATAACTCCGGACACGCTTTACAGTGCTATTCACAACATTATTCCTCGACTGCCGCTATTGTTGAGGAATGATGGTGGACGTCATCTTTGCTTTGTCTTACTTTGTTATGCTAATTATTGCTATTGTGATCAGATGAAGCGCCATCTGACGGACATTTTTTGAGCTTTTGTATGTTTTTTGTTGTAATAAAACTCCATGTCATTCCAAGCATGTGTGTCAATTTGTACCTCTCTATCTACATTATTGCGTGATTTATACAGTTTTCAAATTTATACTGACTTTTTGATCACCCCGTATAATCAGTAAATGTGAGTGACTGAATGATCTTTTCTTCAATGACTACGTCCCCGAATTGTCTCAGAAAGTGATATCGGAGTCTGTAATTAACTTTCAGGCCGAGGACGCACTGCGTTAAACGTCCCATATTTAATGCGCAACTGGTTAACGCGTGACGGCGCCCGAGAGAACGCGCGAAACTGCGCAGCTGGAAAACGAAATGAATGTATTCGTGCAGTAATCCCCTCTGTATTAAACTGCAGAGGAAACAGAATATCATTTATTAATTTGTAGTCCTCATCCCGCACATAAATTCCTCGGACAATCGTTTCGCAATTTCGCCGAGCCGTAATGGCAGACGCAAGCCGTTGGCGGGTCGGCCTCCGGGTCCTCTTCCCTCTTTTGAGTCGCCGGGATTTGTGCGGGCGGGGGTCGTCGGGCCCTATAGAGGCGCCGGGGCGCCGGCAGCGCCCGCCGCGGGCGCCGCGCCAACTAACGCGCCGCGCCGCTCGTCGGCTGTTCGCGACCGCGCAGGCTGACCCGCCCGCTTGACACTGCGCAGTTCGCGATCGACGTCGACCGACGTAGGAAGCCCGCAGGCTGCTGCAGCCCATCCCGGAACGTTAGCACGCGCGCTGCTGAGCCGCCACGGGGCTTCCTCCCCTGCCGGCGTCGCTACTGCAGTCCTACACGGGCGTGTTCCGTGCCCGTTGCAACCTCGCCTTGTGCTGCAGGGTGAGTAAGGAGCTTCTTTGCGCCACAATCGATCTTCTCCCTGGTTATTTTATTACAGACATCCGTGGCGCTCATAAGCAACGAACGCTCGAATGTCTGTAGCATCCGTGTCACGACTGCTGTTTCAAATACGAGTCAATGGCTCACGACAGTTATTATATAAAAGGTTTATCGAGAGAATGAAATACGATGTTTACGATTACGCTCAAGGAAACACTGACGTCCTAAATTTTCATCACCTTATGTATCGCCTTTTAAATCTACAAGCTGCATTAGTCTTTTGACAAATGTGTGCGTTTCAATCTCTTATTGACAAATTATTTTCTGCCTGTGAAATCGCGTCATTGTGTCTTCTATCAAAATGGTGATAGAACAATTTGTATATAAATGTTTTCAATCAGTCTGCCTATTTGTATTAATTTCCTTATCATTTGTGTCCCTGAGTTTCGAGACGTTGAGTGACGACATTTTAGAACTACCAAAAACTGCTATGGAAGAAAACCTTATTCTGCTACAATGGTATACAAGTGTTTCTTCTCGTCTTTATTTGATAAAGTGAACACCGAAATAAATTTAACCACATGCAAAAAATATTCTACATGGCTAAATATTAATTACAGTGATTTTACGTTAATGTCTGTGTTGACAGTGGTGGAATTTGGGTGATAACTGTCAAATTCTGTATTAAGATTTAATTTTGCTCCTTAGGTATTGGGTGTCTTCATCAGTTAATAATATTTTCGAATCGAATTTCCAAATTATCGCATGAAACTCCCACTTTTAGGAACAATCCAAACATCGTTGTCTTAAAAGGTATCACCGACAAAAGTGTCATACTGACCATTAGACTTCGATTTAATGTAACATTAATATCTTTCACTTGTCGTATATTTCACTGCATTTGCCGTTAGCTTTTCATTCTTACAACAGTGATGGTTGCTGATGCCACAGAACGAAATTCATCACAGATTTATATAAATCTGACAACATTGTCATTATTATTGTGACTGTAAATTGGAACTTTTCGCTTATTCAATATAGAAAGCCCTTTGATTTTTATACCCATTAGAAAATTGGCCATCATTGATGGAAAATGTATTTAACTCACAGGAACGGCAATAAGATTATTATACAGCGTGCTTTCACGTCATTTTCCTCCATATATTATGAACAAAGCTACCTTTTCTCCGTATTGACACATTCGTTTGAAATAGGCCCTACTTTATGCTGATTCTAACCTACCAAGCATTAGACTGTTTGTACAGTAATAAAACAGCTCATTTTCAAACTTCATTTCATTCACTGATAAATCCGAAGGGCTTCGATGTGTGGAAATAACTTCTAACAAAAAACATGCTCATGAACACTGGAGTGTTACTATAAACCTGTTCACCAGCAGTTATAAATATTAAGTGTACTGTTTTATATGGTAAACTGCGCTGGCAGAAATCTCGAACCCTGATTCCAGTGTGCTATAGGTCTCATCGTAAGTCAATGTATTGGCACAGAAAATCAGTAGAAAGTAATTCAGCCAACGGAGTGCATTGTGAGAGTTAGAAGCATAACCTTTGGGACTCACAACCTGGAATATATCAGCACTAAGACTACACACGGTTTACTCGTGCCACGGGCCATTGTTTTCACCGTTAATGTGAAATAAAAATGTCAATCAATTTTTTTTTTCGATTATCAGTCTTGTGACTGGTTTGATGCGGCCCGCCATGTACTCTCTCCTGTGCCAACCTCTTCATCTCAGAGTACTGTCCCTTAACATAGACAAATGTAATGTATTGCGAATACATAGAAAGAAGGATCCTTTATTGTATGATTATATGTTAGCGGAACAAACACTGGTAGCAGTTACTTCTGTAAAATATCTGGGAGTATGCGTGCGGAACGATTTGAAGTGGAATGATCATATAAAATTAATTGTTGGTAAGGCGGGTACCAGGTTGAGATTCATTGGGAGAGTGCTTAGAAAATTTAGTCCATCAACAAAGGAGGTGGCTTACAAAACACTCGTTCGACCTATACTTGAGTATTGCTCATCAGTGTGGGATCCGTACCAGATCGGGTTGACGGAGGAGATAGAGAAGATCCAAAGAAGAGCGGCGCGTTTCGTCACAGGGTTATTTGGTAATTGTGATAGCGTTACGGAGATGTTTAATACACTCAAGTGGCAGACTATGCAAGAGAGGCGCTCTGCATCGTGGTGTAACTTGCTCGCCAGGTTTCGAGAGGGTGCGTTTCTGGATGAGGTATAGAATATATTGCTTCCCCCTACTTATACCTCCCGAGGAGATCACGAATGTAAAATTAGAGGGACTAGAGCGCGCACGGAGGCTTTCAGACTGTCGTTCTTCCCGCGAACCATACGCGACTGGAACAGGAAAGGGAGGTAATGACAGTGGCACGTAAAGTGCCCTCCGCCACACACCGTTGGGTGGCTTGCGGAGTATAAATGTAGATGTAGATGTAGATGTAGAGTACCACTTGCAACCTAAGTTCCTCAATTACTTGCTAGATGTATTCCAACTCTGTTCTTGTTCTACAGTTTTTGCCCTCTACAGCTCCTTCTAATACCATGGAATTTATTCCCTGATGTCTTAACAGATGTCCTATCATTATGTCCCTTCTCCTTGTTGGTGATTTCCATATATTCCTTTCCTCTCCGATTCTGCGCAGAACCTCCTTACCTTATCCTCTTTATCTTATCAGCCCACCTGATATTCAACATTCGTCTGTACCACCCCATCTCAAGTGCTTCGATTCTCTTCTGTTCTGATTTTCCAACTGTCCATGTTTTACATCCATGAAATGCTGTGCTCCAGCAGTAATTTCATCCTCGTATCAAGACCTGTGTTTGATACCAGTAGATCATGATACTTTTTCAACTACACGCCACATATCCTATGGATACGCATTGCGTGTCATGTTAATGCAGTGGTTTCCATTGCGTTCTGCATTCTCATGCCGTTTCATTGCTAATTCTTCCACCGTTAGGGGCAGTTTCCCACCCCATGGACAAAAAAGTGCCTGGAACCTCTCACCGTTCTTCCTCCCTCTTTGACAAGGTCGTTGGCAGAATGAGGGTGACTCCTTATGTCGGAAGTCTTTGGCCGTCAATGCTCATTATTAATCAAAACCCGGACCAAGGACTTTTTGATTACTAATCAAAGACGCTACCCCTAGACCGCGCGGTTCAATGATATACTAAACCCAAATACTGCGCCTTTGTATCATGGTAAGTACTATTGGAATAAATTACCAGAAATACGGAGTATTTATAATTCTAATAGAGAACTTGTGATGGACTTTAGCATTTTACATGTTTTCTTCTACTGTAATTTTCACTCAGCATTTTTCCGACTCGTATCACGCTGTCCACAATTTTGTACTATCTTAATCTGACCTTTTCATCCCCAAATGGCCGCTACACTCGGCAGCTCCTATAATCTGTTTTTTGCATTCTACTATTGATTTTCAGTCTACTCCGTCGAGCTTAACGTCAACATCCGACGGTTGGATCACAGTTAACAGAATCACATTCGTTCAACTCTTGATAGGTTGTGGAGAGGTTTGAGCATTACTGTGAGTGTTTGTACAAAATAGCGTGAAAATAGCGGAAGAACTCGTTACTGAATTTAAAAATGCTACCTGCCGTATAGCTAGCAGAATTACTGAGCGAAGGGACTTATACATGAACTGGGTACAACGGTCGATCAGGTCCTCATCAGCTACCAATTTCTGTAGCCATTGCTAATCGGCGCTTTAGATGGTATAGAGAGCGATGTCTTTGGGCAGTAGATGACTGCAAAGCAGTGACTTGGTGTGATGAATCAACGCTATACCCTGCAGAAATCCGATGGAAGGGTTTGGATTTGACGAATGCTTAGAGAACGTTACCCGCCATGTTCAAATAAATTACTGGATTGCAGCCGGGTGTCCCAGACATCTACCAATATTTCGGCAGGAGCTCGCACTGCCATTTTCAAGGCAAAAGCTGCAAATCCAGTTGGCCAAACAAAAACCCAGTCATCACATTCGAAAGAGCAGATTGAGAAGTTCTGCGTTGCCGTCCTGAAGGTGGTTCGCCGTTATCTTCCTCCGATCTGTTATCATATTTCAAGCGTTTAAGTGTGTCCGGCGGATAAATGTGATGAGTTCTTCGACAGTGTAGTGTAGAGTTTTGTTGTTGTGGATGAAGAAAATGAAGAGGGTGAAATTCGGTGCCGGGATATAGCCAACATCTCTCGAAGAGCGCTAAGGGGCCATCGAGCTTAACGTCAACATCTGACGAATAGATCACAGTTAACAGAGTCACATGCGTTCACTTCTTGAGAGGGTGTGGATAAGTTTGGAACTTATCCAGCACGTTGGCGCTAAGGCTGATGGTGAGGAACTTCACTCCACTACTGCTACTCCGCTTGTCGGTAGAATACTGGCATAGAAAATTTTACACCTCTGGGCTCTAATTGGCTTATTTGAGAGTCGTCACTGTACAGGTGTGCGTTAGCGACCTCCGCCACGGAGGCGGGTACTACTGACGGCTGCCTGATAAACAATGAGAAGCACTCACAAGGGGAGGCGCGATCGAAATGAAACATAAGCAGTCCGTGCTTCTCCGCCATGGCACCAGCCCAAGTGCAGCTGTTTGTGTTGAGCTGTTAACGGCAGTCTACGCAAGGGACAGTAATTCCCTGGTTCGGCTGCTAGTATGCGATCAATGGTGTGGTATGACACACAGTGTTGGATGGAGTCCACAACTTGTCTCGGATGACAGGCGCAGATGTGAAGGGGTTACATTGGGTTTGGTGCACAACAGGGCGATCCGCCTTTGTGATGATGAGACGTGGTCAGCCGGAACCTTGACAAGTATGCCTGCGTTCACGGTCTCGTGCAGTCCAGCATCGGGCGACTGCCACATCCGAATACCCCACAGACCTGGATATCGCGCGATTCGACCAGCTGGCCTATTGCTATTGGAAATCCACAATGAGCCCAGTTGCCAACTCTGCCAGGTGCTGGTAACACTGTCGCACATTAATCCATGGCATCTCCTTGTACTTCAGCGTAATCATTAACATTCGGTGCTGTTCACAGTCTTTATATGCCCCACCAGGCAACAACAATAAACATGAACAGCCGTAATACAACCTGATGGGCACCTTATCTAACATAGATAATCGCAGCTTCATTCACCTACATAAACGCAGAGGGCGTGCACGACTACCAAGTTAGTTTGACATCCGACCATGTCTTCTCGGTGCATTTTTTGTCAAGCAGCTTCATAAGTAATGGATCGCCAGACTTCAACACAAATGTTTACGAAGAACTAAATATAAAAATTGGTGGGAGCAGACAGCCTGCAGAAATCTACCCCAGGTGAAAATTGGAAACATTTGCCAGTTGCAGGATTCCCTGAGTGTTGAAACGAGGAAGAAAGGGTTTAACGTCCGGTCGACATCGAGATCATTATAGATGGATTGTTTGAAGGGAAGGAAATCGCCCGTGTCATTTCAAACGAGCCATCCCAGCTTTTGCCTGGAGCGATTTAGGGTAATCCCTGCATCTTGATAGCAGCGCCCTTGCCATTCATTTATTATATGTTGTAAAAATACTGTCTCACCTGTGCATTGTGTTATTAAGATCATTCATCTTTACCGTCAAATTCTAATTTACAGAATGAAATTTTCACTCTGCAGCGAAGTGTGTGCTGATATGAAATTTCCTGGCAGTGTAAACCACATGCCGGACAGAGGCTCGAATTCGGGAGAGCATTTGCCTGCGAACGGCAAAGGTCCGGAGTTCGAATCTCGGCCCGACACGCGGTTTTAATCCGCCAAGAAGTTTCAAATTCTAATTTGTTGTACTGAGATTTTAGCTTTCATTCTTTGCAGTATTTGAATTTTTTTTCAACATCTTCTACATAAAATTATTTATCGCACAAAGTAATACCCTGATGTCGGGGTTTCGCTTCGAATACTATAGTAATTCACTTTTTCCTCCCCCGTTTGTCAAAATCACAATCTTCGATTCTATATATCCCCATTCCAAAGAAGTTTTGCCACAAAATCAGTTACACATATTTCGTAACGAAAAGCTTAAACTGTGAAAATTTTGTCAGTTTCTGTTTATTAATTTGGAAGAGGAGAAGCGTAATGTGATGAACTACAATTTCCCAAACTAAGAGTCCAGTCCAAAACTCACAGGGAGTGTTTTCCGTCAAGTCTCCTCCATAAATGTCATTAACATATGTACGTGTATATCAGTAAAAAGTCAACAAAGTTAAACTGATGGAGCAGGTGGCTTCTCGAGTTTGTCCTGTCCCAGAACTATTTTACTTTCAATGATGAGTTATATGAACAACAGGAAAAGCCTAGTTGCGGGGAACAGTCCGTCATGAACACTCGCATATATTTTGACCTTCCATAATAGTGAATGGCGGGAACGCAGTCGTTTGATCATTTCCAGTTATAAGTAAACTAGCCCTTAGCCTTAAAGACGGTTTTTAATGCATTTAATCCTTGATCGATGCACCCTGTAACACACATATAATCTATGTTAAGTATAACTTGTTTGGGTTCATAGTTGGCTGTCATCTCACCTCTGCAACACATGCAAGACCATGTAACAAAACTACGCAAAATGACATCCAAGCGGTCGGAAGCAGACTGCCATCGGTCCAGAAAGCTAGCCGTGATCTAGAAAAAATAAGAGTTAATATCGATTACGTACTTATGACAAAGTGCGCCTGAGGATGTCCCAAATCGATCAGAGGCTAAACAAAGAAAGAACAGACTGTAGTTGTTTAATATAAAAATAAGAGATAGAAACACATTGCGCAAGTCACTAGGTAGAGGAAGGTTCAAAGTTTTGACACAGCTGCGCTATTTTATTTGTAGCAGCACGGCAACTACGCTACAAGTGAAATCATTTTCTTTGTGTTGAAATTAACTCAGGCGTACAATGGGGTTGGGTTGTTTTGGGGGAAGAGACCAAACTGCGAGGTCATCGGTCTCATGGGGTTAGGGAAGGATGAGGAAGGAAGTCGGCCGTGCCCTTTCAAAGAAACAATCCCGGCATTTGCCTGGAGCGATTTAGGGCAATCACGGAAAACCTAAATCAGGATGGCCGGTCGCGGGATTGAACGGTCGTCCTCCCGAATGCGAGTCCAGTGTTGAAATTAACAGTGTATTGAAAAGTGCAACGTACATCCCGCCGTCGCTTCAACAAGAATGCATCTCTAAACAAGCAGATATATGGCAGGCATACAGATTTCTAGGAAGTTGGTTGTGAATGAAAATGGAAGAGCACTGGTCACAATGTGATGAAAATGAATTGGGCGAACAATAAAATCTTCTTCACTGATTTTGGTCTCCCAGGTCACTAGACCTCACACTTTGCGAATTCTTTTCCCTGAGGGTGCATAAAAACAGTAATTGTTCCACTTATACCAATTACTTATCAAGAGTTGAGAAATCGAATTGTTGACGCTGTCGATTCGTGTGTGGAATAAAATGGACTACCCTTTAAACGTTTCCCGAGCAACGCATGGTGCTCATATTGAGTTTATTACATAGTGCCTATTCGAACATTAAACTTTGAACCTTCCAGGGCCATGCTCAATGTGTTTCTTTTATAGTTTTTCTGTAATAAATGATTGAGTTTTGGTCTTTCATTTGGATTCACGCTGTATATAAAACCTTGCCAACAAAAATCTAGAAACGTTTTTGACGGATTCACCTTAAAAGTTTACGCGACACTTAGTAAATATTCGTAGGCTTTTAATATTTTTTGTGGGATCTGAAATTTAAAAACCTCTCTCACACCGGCCTGATTTAGCTTCACTGACCAGGATAGTAAAAAAACATGCGTATATTAAGGGAATTTTCATTCACAAAGCAGGCTTATCACATTAACACAGTTCAATACTATTCTATCCTGATTAAATTGAGCTTAACTTAAATTCCATATGGCAGTGAAGCAATTGCGAAGTCTCGGTGCGACAAAAATTGTCAGTCGATCTCCTGAAAACATTTGTAATAATTATTAACTTTGGGTGATCACATGGGGAAGACCGGAGATCTGCTGGTAAGACCGTGTTAGCCCATTTATTGAAAGCAATAACTGGATATCTTGAGCGTATAAAACGGCAGATTCGTCCAGTGTAAATCAGACGTTCCCCACTGATCCCGTGCAACACAGCATAGTAAGCAGACACTGTCAATAATAATCAGTTAAATAATACGCTAACACACTTACTTTAGTTTAGTTCCTGTATTAAATTCCTTCTCATACAGAATCTCATCAAGATGGCGACTAGCTCAACAGTACATACATATACATCTTCGTTCTTTCACGGCTAGTCGGCAAGATCTGAATCTTTCTTTTCACAAGAGAAAACATAGATAGCAGAGAAGCTATTCCATGGAGTAAATGCACGCTCCTAGGAATAATAGGGCTTGAAACTACTTTGCATTGATAATCGTCGTATATTAAAGTTTGGGAATCGGTAATATAAGAAGAGATATTTCGAGATATGTACTGAGTTATATAATTTATAAAATTTCTGAAAATATCGCGGAGAGACCGCTGCAAGAGACATTACATCGCCCCTCGCAGCGAACAAAGTTGATATGTATCCACTTTGCGAGCTAACTATTGGTTTAGCTAACTCGTTAGAATTTGTGGAACATACGTTCCTATAAATTTTAAGAAGTTAGTAAGATTTTTTGATCACATGAATTGAAAGAGATTTGGTATAGGTAACACCGATCTTCTTTACCTAGATACCTAGTTGTTGCTTTCACGTGTACTAGGGCATACCCGCATCCCACGTACACTTCCAAGGAAGATGGATTTATATAGTTGTTAATCAGGTCTACCTATTCAGGAACTGGCCTTCACAGGGAAATCCCGGAAAACCTGGAGGCTTAGACCCCAACTAGGTATCACAGATGATAGGAAAGACAGAATAATTTAGAAATTTGAGAGATATTCTAGAATTCAAAAATCTGCCTCATAGCCAAAAAATATCTTTACACATGCAAATTTTTACAAACTTCTGAAAAATTTTCTTCGTCGATGTCTTGCTGAACTGCCGTGAAACTGATCGAACAGGAACATGGGACACGGCACGGAGGACAGGCGTCGCATTGGCGTACCGGACAGGATACGTAACGGATTTGAGAGACCAGAAGGAACCTCAGGAACAGGTACTCAGGATTGTGGAATGAAACAAACGAAACTCGTCTAAGGAAGAGAAGGGTTAGTCGAATTTCTCCAGATTCATTTTGAACTGAAATATGGACTTCATCCATCCAATTAGTCGAATTTCTCCAGATTCATTTTGAACTCAAATATGGACGTGATCCATCCAATCTTCCATCTGAAGAATGGGAAAATCCATTCGTCTTATACTTTCCACACCTAGGTGACTTAATCGATACTGTAGTTGCACAGTATCACAACCCCAGATCGGAAAATAATTTTTGGAAACATGGATAATTTCATCCATCTTCTTGAGTAAGCCGAAAAGTTCTAATCATGGTTTTAATTTTTTTTTTTTTTTTTAGGTAGCAGAGAAGCTATTCCATGGAGTAAATGCACGCTCCAAGGAATAATAGGGCTTGAAACTACTTTGCATTGATAATCTTAGTATATTAAAGTTTAGGAATCGGTAAGATAAGAAGAGATATTTCGAGATATGTACTGAGTTATATAATTTATAAAATTTCTGAAAATATCGCGGAGAGACCGCTGCAAGAGACATTACAGGCTGTGTGTGTTTTTGTGGTACAATGTACAACTTTCCTGCTAAAACCAACTCCAAGTTCGAAATGCCGTGGTGTGGTATGAAAATTTGCGGTTTCGTTTCCTTTCTCGCTGTCAGCTTTAACTACGTTAGCAGGGCATTTCAACCATTAAACAAATTTTGTCAACCATATCTACATTTTTCCGATATATAAAGCCATAAGTCCGCTTCCATAGCTGAATGGTCAGCGACACGTCTGCAGTGCTGGGATCAGGGTTCGATACCCGACACTGGCAATGATATTTTCTTGGTGGGTGCTCAAGTCTTTTATTCATTGGCTTTCGGGACACGCCCAAACGGCTATCTCACTAGCGGAATATTAGTTATGACGATACGAACGTGAGGACAACACACTACCCCGTCGCCGAGCGGAGAAAGTATCTGACCCGGCCAGGAATTGAACACCGGCCTCTTCAGTTAACTATGTGGCGCGCTGACCGCGCAGCTACCGAGAACAGTCTTGTTATGCCAACACTTCGCGATGTCTTGACCCAAATCTATAAAATTCCAGTATGCCTTACACGTTTCGGCTTACATCATTATCAAAGACAAATACCTAACTTCATTATCCGATGCAATAGAAACTTGTCCAAATGGATTCATAGCAACTAGTCAATATTTGTTATCAAGAGGCAGGTACAAAGTACCGTCAAGGGTCAGAAAAGAGTAAAAACAAGAAGCTACTTGAATTACAAGCAGCACCTCAACGGTCTGGAAAGTCGGCATAATGGCCGGAACACCGGTGTACTGACCACATACCCCCCAGACCGAGTTTGCATGACATCACAAAGCACAGGATGACACGGCATCGCTTGGACATTCGGGGCCTGGACGAGGAACTAGCGATGTACAATAAAAAAATTGTATACACAGAAACGTGCTGGTTTTGTTGTCGCCTCGCGTACGATTGTAACAGAAGAGCTCTGCATTTCGAAAACTGTTGTAGGGCGTGCTCTAAAGTAATGTATAACATTTTATTTGACAACTATTAAAGTTTGCTAAATAAAACAATATTTATTAACATTGTACATCTTTATTTTTTATGTCTGCATATTTATTTCTCAACCGAGTCACGGTGGCAATGAATACGCGTCTGCCAACTAGAGACTAGTTTGTTGATACCGTCAGGAGAGGATTTCTGTTCACGGAGCCACAACCTCTCCTCTTCTTGCACCGATTTATCAGTATCAAAATGGAATCCTCGAGGGTGTTCTTTAAGTATGACTACGCAATATGAATCAACTGAAAAGCTGTAATGCTACCCGTTCGCAGATTAAAACTATGCAAAAAAATCTCACTGAAGCTACTATCCTCCAGCAGCTGGAGGGGTAACTCCACACCCCATATGCCAAAGATGCCAACCGATTTATATCATCAAATTAAGGGAATCAGCGTTCCGTTTGAAGTAACTTTTAAGAGCACTGGGAGTCTACCATTTAAACAGTATTTAATAACCGGAAGATGTTGTTTAATTAGAAATTTTGTAATTGTGTTGTGTCCTACAATTTAAAAAAAAATCTTGAAAACGATGATACTATAATCACGAGTTCTATAGCTTCAAAGTGAGTGAAGCTGCAACGAGGAACTTAAATTTGCGTCCTGTTGTATACTAAAGTAGGTCGTATATCCAGTTCCCACACACACATCTAATATTTACGAAGGATTGCTGCCTTCGCTAGTTTATTAGTAACTGCAAAAAAGTTTTGATCTTGTTCAAACTGGTTCCTTCTTGACCGTTGTGACGACCTGCCTGAAAATTACGTATACTGTCGCCACTATGTTGAAACGTCCCCTTAGAAAAATTAATGAATTACTGTGCTGGAAAACCTCTTACGTAATTTTCTTTTCAAACAGCTGAACAAAACAGAACGTACTCAGACATTACTCTCTTTACTTATTCTGATCAACACTAAAATGGCACACAATATTTTTAGCGCAACGCAATCTGACTTTCAAAAACCCCTACAAAAGAATGGCCCTGACTAACAATAACCTATAACTTTCATGAATCACTTACAAAAATCTTCGTTACTCGAACTACTACAGTACAGCGAGCGCCAGTACTGCCAGCTAAATAAAGGATTCTAGCTACTGACGGCACTAACTACTGATAGGCATAGTCAGCAAATGAAAGATTTTGATAGAGAACAAACAATGTATTTACCTTAACAATGTTCCAAAGTCATCATATTTATATCAGTTCATGATATCCAATATTACAAATTTACTCCTTCTGATCGACACACGTCGAGATCGTCCGCTCTCAAAATTCCGCCAACTCACTCCCCACATCCACCACTGCTGGCGGCTCACCTCCAACTGCGCAACGCTACGCGCTCTTCACATCCAATTGCCCAACACCACAATGGCGAATATTCCAAAAATGCCATCCAGCCACAGACTGCACACAGCACAGCCAGTGATTTTCATACAGAGCGCTACGTGGCGTTACCAACACAAAAACCTATACAGCCTACTTACAATGTAAAGACACACTCGGCCAGTTCCACGGCACTCTTGACAATAGCAGCAGATCTTACCAACGATTTAGGACGTTAGAAAAGGATATCTCCTTCATCATATAGCAAGAGAACAACGGGAGTACTAAATTTTTTGATCTTTAGGTAATAAATAACGGTATATTGCACCTCACTGCAATCATAAAACCCCATTGCAATGGAGTGAACAATCACAACATTCTCATAAAGAAACTTATTTCCCTTCAGCGATTGACAATATAATCAAGTAACCTTTACGATGTATATTGTCAGACTGAAGCGAACAGTTGTAGTGCTTCTGCAATGCTGTTGGAGTTTATGGGGAATACCAAGTGGGGGAAGACAAAATAGCAATTTGAATCGAAGAGGTAGGCGTGGTAGTGTAGTTCGTGCAGTTGTATGGAGTCATTGTGCCGGGAGGGGGTACTGGTTAGCGTATCTGCCCAATGAATAGAAGACGCGGCTTCGAATACCCAATCTTGGTACCAATTTTCATTCGTCACTTCAGTCCGCAGACATACGTTTACATCGCAGATATCTGAGACTCGGAAACGTCATTTCATTTGTTTAAACAACAACTGAGTCGAGCATTAGTACTAATTAACACTGAGGGAGAAGCACCTAACAACGACTTCAACGCAGCATTAGTTATGAAATTATGTACAAGTAAATAGAAGGAACAAACTAGGAATAGAGATAAGGTCGTATTAGAAAGGACTCAACCGAAGGAACGAAAAGACAGGCTTATTGCAATGGGGGTCACACTTCCAATAAGATAAATCGTTTGTCTCGAAAACCTAGGCTGCACATTTACTTCTGAACAGAAAACACTGTAGGATCACGCTATATATGCAGATTTGTTAAGAGTCAGTCCTACAACAAGTCCAGAGAATATATAATAATATTTAGTGATGTGATATTGTTTATGATAGTCAAACCGGATGGACTACAAAGCTGCCTTTATCGAACATGTTAGTGTTACTGAGCCCATTTCCTCAATCGATTTTTAAAATACTGGCTTTAGCGAACATGTTAATGTTACTGAGCCAAGTCCCTCAGTCGATTTATAAAAAGTACAAGCATTCTGCTAATGACATTATTGAGAAAATCACCATTGTTCGCAGGGCACAAATAGGTAGATGACTGAATGTCCAACAAGAAGTTGAGATATTCACTCACAAAGCGAAAACTTCCGATAACGTGTTTAATGAACAAAGGTTTATGTAGTAACATATATCGGCCATGTCTGACATGCGCGCCATAAAGGCTGTAGCGTTCGTAGCGGGGCGGGGGTGGTCTCACTCGACAGGCTTAGTTCTAATGTTTGTTCTTTTCCAGGTCAGTCACCATCATAAGTGAGAAGCCTGCATTTGCCTTCGAGGTTTACTTTTCGAACGGATGCTCCGTCATCGCATCAGAGCGTGGCTCCTGAAATCGCTTCAGTGTAGCCACCTTTAGCCGTGTTCCGCTCCGAAAATTCCACTGAATTGTCACATGGGTCACTACTGTCAAACTAACCGCGCCTACGGTAGGACAAAGAACCAGAGTCCCTTGGCCCATCAGATCACGGGAAAACATTGAAGCAATGAGCGCATCAATCTTGCAATTCCCGCGCCGTTCTGCCCACAGACCCACGTTTGCTCTTTGATTTTCCAGTCGTGAAGTGAGGCGAATTGGTTGGTTGATTTTGGGTATAAATGGACCAAACTACTGGGTCATCAGACCCTTTGAGGCGAAGTCTCCACGATGACTTTCATTACCATCCTTACAAGTTGGCGATTGTGCAGCTGCTCTTCAATTCCTCAAGGAACACATGCGAGGCACTTCTAGGAAACGTTCCGAGGGGGCATTTTTTTTCTTTTTCTTTTTTTTTACTCCCTTCAGTGGTTAAGCCCATTTTTACTTAACCGGATGCATCAATAAACAAAGCATGCACTACTGAGCTGCCAACTTCCCCCCCCCCCCCCCCCCCCAGAATTGTATCAGTGCCCTCTGCAGTCATCTAAAGTCACAGTGTGGAGTCAAATTTCCTCTGCTGGGATTGTTGGTCCCTGGTTGTTTAAAGAAAATGGGGTCACAACGGTAGTTAATTCAGACAAGTATGCGAACATGCTGTAGGAATGTCCTGGTTCCTGCAGGACAAGCAACGACTGACACTTCAAAGGCATCAGTGACTGTTTTGAGGGAACACTTCCCAGAGCGCTACATCTCAATGACGGGCGATTTGGAGTAGCCAGCCTGATCCTTCGATTTGGCGGCCCGCGATATTTTTTTTGGGGCGGGGTGGGGGGTGGGGTTTGAAATCCCGCGTTTCTCTCGACCGTCAAAGGACCCACAGGACGTTAAGGCCAACATCCGGACAGAAATTGCCACTGCTTCTATGCTGGAAACGGTCATGAGAAACACCGGAAACCCGTTTATTCAGTATATGGGCAACGGATTGTGTAACCGACCTAGTCTGATTTTCAAAACCGTGTAAAGCAAAACTTTAATATATCCCTACATTCTTTAAGAAGTGAAATGGTTCTGATTGATATATGTATTGAGAGGCCACTGTCAAAATACCCAGGCTCGTGAACAAAGGTCGACAAGAGGTTTGTGAACTTGCACCACTAATTGCCCGAACCGCACGTTTCTGAGCCAAAATATAATACCATACGACATAACAGAATGAAAATAAGCAAAGTAGACTAATTTATGTATCATGTACTTCACATACCGTTCGAATAGTAAAAATGGCAGCATTAAGTCTTTGAACAAGATCCTGAACATGGGCTTTCCACTACGGTTTTACTATCTGTCTGAACACCTAGAAATTTGAACTGTTCAGTTTCACTAATCATATGCCCTTCAGAGAAACTGAAACGTAAGGTATTGTTGAATTTTGTGTTAGAAACTGAGTCTCACTGTACTTTAGGGTTAGTTTATTTTCTACAAGCCACGACTAGTATCATAAACTGCACTATTTGAAACCGAGCCAATGTCGCACACAGCATCCTTTACTACAAGTTAGTTTCATTAGCAAACAAAAGTATTTTAGAGTTACCTGTAATACTAATACTAATATAAGGAACAGGAGTGGACCCAACATTGATCCCTGGGGGCAACCCCCCCCCCCTTTCCCTATTTGACTGTACCCCACTCAGACCCCACATCAGTCACTCTCAATATTGTGAATAATGACCTTCTGCTGTCTGTTGCTAAAGTTAGAGGTGAACCAATTGTGAACTACTCACTGTATTCCGTAATGGTCCCACTTATGGAGCTATATTTTGTGTTAGACGCTATAAAACACCTTAGTTACAATAGCGTTCGAAACCTTTTGCTTAACCCATCCAGTACCTCACAGAGAAGAGAGAATATAGCATTTACAGTTGTTAAACGACTTCTAAATTCGAACTGCCCATTTGATAGCAAATCATGTGATATAAGACAATCAATTATCCATACATATACAGCACTTTCAATAACTTTGGCAAACTCTTATGGCATAGAAATAAGTCTAAAATTGTCTACGGTATCCCTTTCTCCCTTTTTTATTGAACGGATTTAGTACTGAGTACTTTAATCGTTCAAGAAACTGACCATTCCTAAAGGAAAAATTACAAATATGGCTAAATACAGGGCTAACATGTGCAGCACACTACTTTAGTATTCTGCTAAACACTCCATTATATCCATGAAAGTCCTTAGTCCTCAGTGACTTAATTATTGACTGAATGTCCCCCCTGTCTGTATCACAGAGGAGTATTTCAGACATCAGTCTCGGAAAGGCATTTGCCAAGAGAGTTATATGATTCCCTGTAGAAACTAAATTTTCATTTAATTCCCCAGCAATGCTCAGAAAATGATTGTTAAATACTGTACATATAACTGATTTATCAGTAACAGAAAAATATTTACTACGAACTGACTTTATATCGTCGACCTTGTGCTACTGACCTGACACTTACTTCGAAACTGGCCATTTGGTTTTAAGTTTATCCCGTGAATTAGCTGTTGTATCTGTGTACCACATACTCTTTGCCTTCCTAATAACATTTTTAAGGACTTCACAGGACTGTTTGTAACGTTCTACTGTAGCTTGATTGTGATTACTTCTAACATTTTGATATAATTCCTGCTTTGTTCTACATTACATCCTTATCCCACTAGCCAGCCACCTAGGATGCACTGAACTGCTACTACGCCATTTAGAATATTAAATGGAAAGCAAATCTCAAAGAGCATGAGAAATATGTTATGGAAATCACTATTTTTGTCGTCTGTGTTATCGAGACTATAAACATCATGCCTCTCTTGTTCCATGACGAGGTTTAAAAACTCTATTGCTGTCGGATTAACTTTCCTACATAGTTTGTAATTATATGTGACATTTTTTGAGTAAAAATGCCTTTTAATATTAAAATTTGTGCGTCATGGTCTGAAAGGCCATCCACCCTTTTACACACAGAATGCCCATCTATTGACGAAGAATGAATAAAATTATTGTCTATGGCTGTGCTACTGTTCCCCTGCAACCTAGTTGGAAATAACATTGGCTGCATCAGATCATATGAATTTAAGAGATCTACCAACATCCTTCTTCTTGCACCATCATACACAAAATTAATACTGAAGTGTCCACATATAAGTAATTTCTGGTACTTCGTATAAAGTGAATTAGTGACCCTCTCTAGCTTGAGTAGAAATGCTCTGAAGTCAGAGTTAGGGGAGCTATAAACGGCAACAATTAGAAATTTACTTTCACTAAATTCAACAACCCCTGAACAACATTCAAAGATCTGTGCAGAGCAGTGCTGTGATACGTCTATGGACTCAAATGGATTACTGGTTTTTACGTACATGGTCACTTCCCCTACTCCGCAAGGAACTCCTTGAAAAACAGCCATCTAATCTGTATCCTGGTAAAGGAAGCCTCTGAAGTGTCAAATTGTTTTAGTGGTGCTCCGATCTAGCAATAATTTTAGTCAACATCTATAAACAATTCACTAACTTTATCTCTAATACCTCTCATATTTTGATGACATTTGCTAATGCCTTCTCTACTTGGAAACAGGACGTCCTCTGAAGGCCAGCCTTTAGTTAGATGGACTACCATTAAGCAAGAATACCTATCAGCTGACTTCTGTCTAAAAAAGGTGCAGCTCTAACATCAACAACTACAGGAATTTTTGCATGAGTGACCCCACCACCCCCACCATGCTGGCACCTATAAGCTTTGCTAGCCTCCCCTTCCCATACCTGCTGAGGTGCAGGCCATGCCTGGTGAAACCCGATCTACTGATGGACCCTAATGGCACCACTGCCATGTGACCCATGCCCTCTGCCATCAGCGCCTTTTCCAGCTCAATGTTAAGGCGCCCAACAGCCGCATTAAGATGAGGCCGATCATGACCCTGAACCAGTTGTACGAAATGTACATTAGTGGCACCAGTTTGAGTAGCTGTCTTTACCAGGACACCACCTACATCATATTCCCCGGCCATATCAAGGCTGTTCCCTGCTGCACCAACTATCACTACATGATGCTCCTTCGTAAAATTCCTACACAACTCCCCTATGCTGTCAGTCACCTGAGCCAACCCTGAACTAGGCTTCACAATGCTGGTGACCTTGTACTCACTCCCCAACACTTCCTGCAACTGCTGGCACACACCTCTACCGCGTAAACTACGTAGCAGCAGAACCTTCTTCCTGTTAGACTCTGCAACTGACCTAGGCCTCCTAACTGCTAAGGACTGCTGCATGTTTCCTGTAGCTACAATTACAAGCGGCTCCTCTCCACTCAACTCTGACAGATGGTCAATCTATTGCACATACGCGAAGTAAAACTGAATGCTTCCTCCTCCTCCTAGCTGTCTTCTTGCAAAGTGCCAGTTCCCATTCCCCAGCACCCTTTACCCTCCTAAACCTATATAGTACCTCCTTTGCGTGTTGTACCTGAAGGGCACATGTCTTACTCTTCTGCTCCTCTATCAACATATTTCTACAACAGACTCTGCATTTCCAAATCAGGATCTCACTATAAGGCCTATTGGCTTCCCCACTGCATTCACCCCCCCCCCCACACCATAACTGACACTCACAAAACTACGACAGAGCCCAGTTTCTCATTCTTGGTAAAATTTTAGAGTTACTAAAAAACTATACGTCTACGTTTGCTAAGTTCAGTTACACCAGTGGAACTATTTATAGAACTAACAACAGCGGTGTCGAAATTGTCTCTCTACTAAGAAAGCAACTACTTATATTAATACTACTAAACCACAACTGACAACAATACCAACAAAACTTCACAGAGTCATTAACTAAAACCAAAAATTCGAGCGCCCACTGGAACACTCAACAGAGAATAAAAATTTTACTGAGATATTTCACTAGAAATCATAAGAATCCTCAGCTGAAAACTAAAGCACGAAATTTACTAAACGACTTCAACGCACAGAAAACTAAAAAAAAAAAAAAAAGACACAGCGATCGAAAGTTTATTAAATCTTTATTCCGTCACAAACCAGCCCGAAACACCGTTTAAAACTATTAGATTTAGTGACTGTATAAAAGTGCACAAAAACCTTCGTGAGTTCCTAGCTTTATAACCGCTACAGCTGCAACTGCACGCCGCGAAATGTAAACATTCGGTTCAGGTCCCAAAATTTATTTACTCATCATGGTAATCGGTTTCAGTCACAAATGACAGTCTTCAGATCAGTAGCTCCGAAATTAACAGAACTGGCCAACCACGATACAGTTATTTGCCTTAAGAACATACAAGAAACATTGCTACAAAATAAAATTATGCATATTCATGTGCTGACATGTGAAGCTGGTTAACGGAGCTCATGAACATACCGCAGAGTAACACTCCACAACTGCTGACTAGCTTATGAATGTTAAAGGTTATAAGTGGAATGCTCTGACCACTGTTGCAAACATTATTTATAGAGTAAACTAATAAAAGGTAAAATTCACTAATAGCGTGTTTAAAAACACACTGAAGAGCCAAAGAAACTGGTAAACTTGCCTAATATCGTATAGGGCCCCCACAGGCACGCAGAAGTGCCGCAACACGACGTGGTATCGACTCAACTAATGTCTGAGGCAGTGCTGGACGAAATGACACCATGAATCCTCTAGGACTGTCCATAAATCCGTAAGAGTACGAGAGGATGGAAATCTCTTCTGAACAGCATGTTGTAAGGCATCTCAGATATGCCCAGTAATGTTCAGGCCTGGGGTGTTTGGTGGCCAAATATCTCACGAAGTAAGCGTCAAACGAAAAAACTACAAAGAACGTAAGTTGTCTAGCTTGAACGGGGAAACCAGATGGCGCTACGGTTGGCCAGCTAGATGGCGCTGCCATAGGTCAAACGAATATCAACTGTGTTTTTTTTAAATAGGAACCCCCATTTTTATTACAACTTCGTGTAATACGTAAAGAAATATGAATGTTTTAGTTGGACCACTTTTTTCGCTTTGTGATAGATGGCGCTGTAATAGTCACAAACATATGGATCTCAATTTTAGACGAACAGTTGGTAACAGCTAGGTTTTTTAAATTAAAATACAGAACGTAGGTACGTTATTTCGGTTGTTCCAATGTGATACATGTACCTTTGCGCACTTTTCATTTCTGAGAACGCATAGTGTTACAGCGTGATTACCTGTAAATACCACATTGATGAAATAAATGCTCTAAATGATGTCCGTCAATCTCAATGCATTTGGCAATACGTGTAACGACATTCCTCTCAACAGCGAGTAGTTCGCCTTCTGTAATATTCGCACATGCATTGACACCGCGCTGAAGCATGTTCTCAGGCGTTGTCGGTGGATCACGATAGCAAATATCCTTCACCTTTCCCCACAGGAAGAAATCCGGGGCGTCAGATCCGGTGAACGTGCGGGCGATGGTGTGGTGCTTCGTCTACCAATCCACCTGTCACGAAATATGCTACTCAATACCGCTTCAACCGCACGCGAGCTATGTGCCGGACATCCATCATGTTGGAAGTACATCGCCATTCTGTCATGCAGTGAACCATCTTGTAGTAACATCGGTAGAACATTACGTAGGAAATCAGCATACATTGCACCATTTAGATTGCCATCGATAAAATGGGGACCAATTATCCTTTCTCCCATAATGCCGCACCATACATTAACCCGCCAAGGTCGCTGATGTTCCACTTGTCGCAGCCATCGTGGATTTTCCGTTGCCCAATAGTGCATATTATGCCGGTTTACGTTACCGCTTTTGGTGAATGACGCATCGTCGCTAAATAGAACGCGTACTTAAATCTGTCATCGTACCGTAATTTCTCTTGTGCCCAGTGGCAGGACTGTACACGACGTTCAAAGTCGTTGCCATGCAATTCGTGGTGCACAGAAATATCGTATGGGTGCAATCGATGTCGATGTAGCATTCTCAACACCGACGTTTTTGAGATTCCCCTATTCTCGCGCAATTTGTCTGCTAATGATGTGCGGATTAGCCGCGACAGCAGCTAAAACACCTACTTTTGCATTATCATTTGTTGCAGGTCGAGGTTGACGTTTCACACGTGGCTGAACACTTCCTGTTTCCTTAAATAACGAGACTATCCGGCTAACGGTCCGGACACTTGGACGATGTCGTCCAGGATACCGAGCAGCAAACATAGCACACGCCCGTTGGGTATTTTGATCACAATAGCCATACATCAACACCATATCGACCTTTTCCGCAATTTGTAAACGGTCCATTTTAACACGGGCAATGTATCACGAAGCAAATATCGTCCGCACGGGCGGAATGTTACGTGATACCACGTACTTATACGTTTGCGACTATTACAGCGCCATCTATCACAAAGCGGTAAAAGTGACCCAACTAAAACATTCATATTTCTTTACATACTACACCAATGTTAATAAAAAATGTGGGTTCCTATTTAAAAAAACGCAGTTGATATCCGTTTGACCTATGGCAGCGCCATGTAGCGGGCCAACCATAGCGCTATCTGGTTTCCCTCTTCCAGCTAGAATAGATTCGTTCTTTGTAGTTTTTTCGTTTGATGCTTATTTCGTGAGATATTTGGGCCGGTCACTATCCATGGACCACCATATATATATATATATATATATATATATATATATATATATATATATATATATATATATATATATCTGTGGTCGGCGTCTGTTCACCAGAGGTGCGGCCGTAATACAAATTCTGGAACTAACCACTCCAGTCTTAACCACTGAGCTTTTCTGAGCTCAACCCTTTGATTCTAAGTACTATTATGGAGCGTTTGAGTAATTACAAAATTACCCCAGGTGGTAACAAATCCTCCGCCATCAGTGGCGCAACTAGTCTATCGGATTCTGGGGAGACTAGGCTGAAACGCTATATCCCAAACCAGAGGAAATCGAAGTCTTTTGACCGACTCATGCCCAAGGTCGAAACATTTTTTGGCACTATCAATATTAACTCTCTCTTGACACCAGGAAAACTCTATAAATTAGGAGACACACTAAAAGAACAAAATATCAAAATTTTAGCCCTGCAAGAAACAAGGTTGCCTGATGAGAATACCATGGATTTTGGAAACTACCGATTGTTTAAAAGTAAAACAGACAAAAGAATTCTTAAAAACACTCCGCATCTGGGTGTTGCATTCGCAATTTCGCAAGACATTCTTGGCTCCGTAATCGAAGTAAATCCAGTAAACAACAGACTAATGACAATTTCCATGAAATGTGCAAATAAAATTTACTGTTTAATCAACGCACACATGCCTATCAACCAGGAGAATAAAACAAATCCAGAAAAAGTAAATAAGTCATGGGAAGTGTTAGAGAATACAGTCTCCAAAATTCCTCAAAATTATGTAAAGATTTTAATGGATGATTTTAATGCGCAGTTAGGGAAAGAGAGAAAATTTAGAAAAACGGTCGGTGAATTCCCTGCACATAAATGGACCAATCAAAATAGAAAGAGGCTGGTAGAATTTTGCAGAAATTTCAATCTCAAAATTATGTCAAGTCATTTTAAGAAAAAACCTTCAAAACAAAAGACATGGCGATCACCTAACAAGGACATAGGTGAATTCCAAATTGACCATATTGCAATCTCGTATCCATGTCACAAAGAAATTTTAAATGTTCAAGTTCGTAAAGGCGCCAATATTGACTCAGACCATTACTTAACCCGTGTGAAACTAAAGCTAAAACCCCAAAATTTCAACAAAAGGACACCATTAATCCCCAAATTTGACACCAGTAAAATCCAACCATCATTATTAGCAGACGAATTTTACAAAACAAGTGCACAAAATTGGGAACAACTCAAACACAAGATTATCAAAACAGCTCAAGATCAAATTCCTTTACGAAAACACAAGAAACATGCTTGGTGGAATGAAAACTGTGATCATGCAATTAAAGCCAGACAAGAGGCATTTAAAGCATGGAATAGCAACAAGACAGAAGACACATATGATACATTCATGGCAACTAGAAAAGACACTTCAAAACTAATTAGACAAACAAAAAGACAATATGAGAATAGTCAACTGTTAGAAATTGAAGAAGATTTTCAGAAATACAATACCAGAAATTTTTATAAAACTTTTAAAACCAAAATAAAGGGGTACCAACCCCAGAATCTTTGCTTCAAGAAGGAAAATGGACAGTTGGCTCTTAACAACCAAGAAAATTGCAAAGAACCTTCTAAATATTTTAAGAATCTTCTAAATTGCCCCGAGCCCACAGAAAGATTTCCACCAAAAATTCCCCAACAATGCAATCCAGTTTCACTTGCACCAAATGAAGAGGAAATCATTAAAGAAATTCATAGGTTGAAAAACAACAAAGCATCTGGTGAAGATGGAATTGTTGCAGAACTTTTAAAGGCAATTGTCCAAAAACCGTTAAAGAAATTACTTCAATCATGCAAAACATTTGGCAAACTGAAAAAATTCCTGATGAATGGAAAACCGCCTTGATTCACCCACTTCATAAGAAGGGAGAAAAAACTGATGTTAATAATTACAGAGGAATTTCTCTTCTTCCAGTCACATACAAAATCCTCTCTCAATGTCTTCTGAACCGAGCACAACAGCAACTTTAATGGAAAATTGGCGAATATCAAGCAGGTTTCAGGCCAAATAGATCTTGCCCAGAACAGATTTTAGTCCTCAAACTAATTCTCAGACATCAAAAAATTTACAATAAAAAACTAGTTTGTACCTTTGTAGATTTTAGAAAGGCTTATGACTCAGTGGATCGTGAATCTTTTTTCCAAATTGTGAAAGAACAAGGCCTGGATCCTAAAACCACGGCAATTATCAGAGACACGCTAACTGGTACAAAATCAAAAGTAAAGTTCAGAGGAGAAATTTCAGAATCCTTTGAAATAAAAACAGGCGTGAGGCAAGGTGATGGACTCTCTCCGTTGCTATTTAACTGCGTTCTAGAAAAAGTAATACAAGAGTGGCGCGAACGAAAATTGGAGTTCAAAATTGACCAACCAGTGAAATTAGGACGAACAAATATTCGAATAGACTGTTTGGCCTTTGCAGACGACTTGGTTATTCTAACGCAGGACATCCAAATTGCTCAGAAACAAATAGAAATCCTTAAAGAAACAGCAGAAAGAGTAGGTCTCCAAATCTCATTTGAAAAAACACAGTATATGACTAGCAACAAACTGGCACCCAAACTTTTGGAAACTAAGTATGGAAAAATCAAAAGAGTTTCGCAATTCAAATATTTAGGTGAAACAATCTCAGAGACTGGTCTAGAAAAAATTGGAAATGAAATTCGTTGTCAAAAGATGGAGACAGCTTTTAGACTTACAAAAGACATCTACAACAAAAAATGTCTCTCGAGGTACTCTAAATTGAGACATTACAACACGGTCATAAAACCAGAGTGCCTTTATGGGGCTGAAACGCTAATTTTTAACAGAAAAAAGGACATTCAAGAAATCCAAAAAAGAGAAAGAAAAGTAATCAGAAAAATTCTAGGTCCAAAATATACTGAAGAAGGAACATACAGGCTAAGAGCAAATAGTGAAATTCAACAATACACCAGCATATATTCAGATATGAAAAAACGCAGATTAAAATTTTATGGGCATATTAAAAGAAGGGATGCTACCAGACTAACTAAACAAGTAGTGGAATTCTACGAAAATCGAAGTAAAGCTAAATTTGAGACAATAAAATGGATTGCTGCTATAAAAGAGGACATGAAAGAGGCAGATATAAAACAAGATGAAATTCAAGACAGAAAATTATTCAGGCAAAAAATTCATGACTGGGTAGTTGGTCAAGCTGAAAAACCAAAGAAAACTGGAACCACATGGTCTGATGAAAGGAAAAGAGCTCATTCCGAGAGAATGAAAACAATTTGGGCAGAGAGAAAGTCTAAAAGAAAATAACTGAATGCCCCGTCATTGTACTTCGGGTGGTCCAGTAGGGCCCAAACGTGAATAATATATATATATATATATATATATATATATATATATATATATATATGAGAGAGAGAGAGAGAGAATGGGCCAACAACGTGTGTAAGTTTCTAGCAGTGATGTGGAAGCGACCGTGTGACAACACAAATACTGAGCAGATCTGCCTACCCAGGAGCGATCAGTGTTCAGCTGTGCCATCACATAACACACACATCCTATGAATACGTCATTTCTCTACGGTCGCAGGTTCGAATTCTGCCTCGGGCATGGATGTGTGATATCCTTAGGTTAGTTAGGTTTAAGTAGTTCTAAGTTCTAGGGGTCTGATGACCTCAGATGTCCCATAGTGCTCAGAGCCATTTGAATACGTCTTTTCCTTTGTATTTCGTATATTTTGATACTCGTAAACTCACTCATCAAACCTAAAGGGTACTCCCCGTTGGCCTTGGGTCATAAAATTTGCCAAGAAGCAGGTTTTACGGTACAAGTAAAGGAAAAATTCTAAGGACTGTAAATTTGTAATTATATTAGAGGAAAGAGAATCGTCATTTTTCATCTGGCATTTAGTCCATCCATCTCTTAAGACATCTTTCGTCTATGATACTTTGGCGGTGTAATAAATGTAAGTTTCTTAGTCAATTGAAACAAAATAGACGACCATTAATATCACATAATTTGTTAGTCACAAACTCATTTATTAAAAACTCTTTGACGTAGACTCATATAATATGGTACGAAAGGTTTCACAGTACAAGTAACGGAAAAAATTCAGAAAATTGTTAATTTGTATCACACGAAAAGATTACTTTTTCGTCTTTTATTACGCTACTTAAAACTTTTAATTAAGATATTCTCTGAAGTGTTGGGATCCATGGGACCGATATCTTGCCAGTATCAATGCCCATAACAGGCACAAATCCGTGAATGCCGAAATGGTTGAGCTCTCTGCTTACACAGTGTTGTAGGGAACCGCCAGTGCTCGTTCCCCACCAACTTCGGGTACTGCGGTCGTTTGGTCCCTGGCAGACCATGCCGACGTCTGTTACACTAGCGCGGTGTCACACGGCTTCTAGACGTGAAAAGAGCATCACTCCTGTGAGTATGGGAGTCCTCATGTTTCTTCAAGTGTGCCTCATCCATCTGGAGCCATTCACTGACGATCAGATTCCTTGTAGTTACTAAACTGCGAGGGTTTAGGCTGCCACGTTTCACCCACTGTTCCAGATAGATCGCGAGGTGCGGTAAGATGCCTCGTCAAACTGGAAAAGTACTCAGGCAGCTATTCGGGCATAGCTGTGAACAGGCTGTTGTCATTTTGAAAGAGTGGAGGAGTGTTCACAGTATCATCATCATGAATATGTAGATCAACATTTCGTCACCCAAAATGTTGAAATAAATATCCTGTTCCACGTATACGATAACCTGATCGAGAGAGTTCAGGTCATGGTACTAATAACATCCAAAAAATTATACGAGGATCTCTGGCCTATTGGACAGTTACTGCACTCGAAGCTTTATGACATTCAGAAGTCGTAAAGTCATTGTCGGTTGGGCCACAATGACAGCTTCAGTCCAGTATCTGTTGCGTGACGCATTGCAGACATGCAGTTTTATGTCCAACTGTGGGCAGTTGCCTTCTACAAGGCACCCGACTTTAACTATCTCCAAGTCTCCATCTTACTACGCTGATTACCTAAAACCGACTGGCACACACAAAGCATTTCAAATGCGACCAGCATGATTTTTTGTAAGTGCTCAATAATAACGTGTTCAATTGTCTTACCTCTGTCTGTATTAGCAGAGATACGTAAATTGGTCACCATACAATAAAAGGCGAAATACGAGTGTTGCCCAGAAAGTAATGCACCGCATTTTTTTCGTCAACAATTCTTTATTCAACATAATGTGAATTACACACACGAAAGAATGTTGTATTATCCACTCCCCTATTTTTCCACCTAATCTCCGTTCTATGGCCTTCCTCCTGGGCGAAACAAGGGCGAGTATGCCCTGTCTGTACCACTCCTTGTCCTGGTGGCGGAGCCTCACTTTGTAAATCATCTCCTCATTGTCCTCAAAATGTCATCCACGAATGGCGTCCTTTAATGGCTCAAACAAGTGGAAGTCCGAGAGGGCAAGCTCAGGGCTGTCAGGTCTGATAGCCGTGGGTGGCGTACCCGACTGCTACAAATCGTAGATCACCGCCGAACTGCCTTCTGATGACATCACCCTCCATGCCCAGCGACTAGCCGTGCTTCTGTCGATAGCAGGTACTCCATAGAATTTGCACAAGCGTTTGTGAACATTCCCCACTGTTTCTTTCTCTGCAGTGAGAAATCCAATCACGGCACGTTACTTATAACGTACATCATCTACAGACGCAATTTTTTGAAACGGTCCTGTAGCTACGCTATCTGTCTGAAGTGAGGAATCTTGGCGCGCTCACTCACACATAATACATACGCAACGTTTCACATTCGTAGTATTGTTTTCAACTGAGGAAAAAAACGCGGTGTATTACTTTCTGGGCAACCCTCGTATGTTGCAGAAGAACTTTCCGTGTCACTTGTTGGCACTCTCAAGAAATTTCTGTACCCGAAGACGTCTTTCACCTCTAGATGATCCGAAAGTTTCTTTATTTGCACTAATGGCAACAATAAGCTTTATTTCTCAACGTCTTCTACCTCTCATTTTCTTTTCTTTCAGTGAAACCATCAAATTATCAGCTGCATCTTGGGGAAGCACGTTGAGACTTGGGTCTATTCCGAGTTAATAATCCGGAAGATGATTCAGAAGTACTGTTTCAAAACGAAGTTGCTGAATGGTTTTGCTGCTGAAGGTTCAGTGGTAAAATTGAGCGCTTTTCCCCTCTTGTGTGCCTTGGTAATACGGGTCTGAGCACTGCTGTCCGAACAACTGGACAGCGAATGCAAGCTGACAGTCAAAGGTGTAACAACTAATGTAATGATTATAAAAGTTTTATCAACAGGTTTAGTTAAGTCAAATGGCAGTAACGTGAATTATGTTATCGTGCACAGTTCAGAACTGAAAATCACTGCAGTTTTTCAGACACGAGAATGAGCAGTTAGTAGATATTATTGGTATGCCATTGAAACACGTGAAATTAATTAAACAGCAGCGTAACTGAATCATTCCAAACTGCACTGACATGAAAATTAATTTCAATCAGTAATTGTCCAGCCGTGCGTGAATCCGCAATCGTTTTGAGAAGAGTATTTTGAGTATAATAAGTCCCGTATCATTTTTCACGTGTGATGCCTCAGATAGTAATTTAAATTCACAATCGCGTAACAACAAGTTAAACGAACTGCTCTGACCTCTGGGCGCACAATTTAATAGAAGTTTCATTTACTATTTATTTTATTCACTTACCCACAGTTTCAATCCTTTATTCAGCAAATGGACAGATTCAGTGAAATTACATGATTCGTATTAGGTCATTAAATGCATAACTTAATTGTTAAAACAATTATATATATACACATTGAATTACATGATGACGTCATAGGGTCAACGGAAAATTCTAAATACGACAATCAACCCGTCTTTCAAACTTGACTGGAAAGGATTTTAAGATAGCATGAGATAAGACCAAGACAATATCATTCAATGGGAAATACCCAATACGAAAAAATTTTTTTATTGAAAATCGGATTTTGGAACACGTTCAGTTCTTCACCTACATGCATGTCTGAGTATATGTGGCACTGTAATCAGAAAAATAAAAGAATACACGAAGATACATAATAATGTAGTTCTGAAAGGTAATCCTGTTCTATTATATGGCAGTGAAGCGTGGGATTCAAATGAAAAAGATTATACCCGTGTTCAGTCGTCTGATGCGAAATTTTTACGTGTAGCGGACTACTGTAGCCCACGAAGTTGAACAGGATTACTAATAGGAACGTTGAAAAAGAAGATAACATTCTTTGAAGAAATGACAAAACCATGAATGTAAAGAAAACTTGAAGAAACGTATGGAACGAATTGAAGAAACAAAGAATTCAAAGATGGCCTTTGAACAAAAGCGCGAAAGATGCAACGGAGGTCAGAACGGGCCAACAGGCTTAATGTGTGAGCGGCAGAAGAAGAAATAGAAGAATAATTTATTCATTTTATAGAGATTTTATCAGTTTCCCGTTCCATTTGGGATACTGGCCAATTTATAAGGGACGTCGTTAAATTTTAGTTATTTATTCACAATGTTTAAAAGTCGTTGTTCTTCCATACTACCTTCGGCTGTTTTTCATTCAACTGCGTGTTTTATTCTAGCTGACCTTTGTCAACCCACAGCAGCGGTTGTACGCCCTGGAGTAGATGTAAGTGCCAGCGTGCAGAGTTGTGGTTTCCCAATGCAAAGTAGTGTAAAGTTTCGATGACCTGACCCACTTGTGACATTCTGGCTGGCTTCCTGCTTCTGCATCTGTCTCTTGCATGATTTGATCTGCCTGTGGCGGTGTCAGTGAGTCTTAATAATTTTTTCTAACAGTGGTAGGCAACGGGAAACCACCACTGGAATTACTTCCCTACACGCCCATGGGATGGACATCTTTGTGCAATATTCCGGAAGTAAACCTTGCCTTCAATCGGAGCTCCAGGAGGGGAATACAACGAGGACTCCAGAGATTAGGGCAAATGGAAAAGGAAGGTAGGAGAAGAAGAAGAGGGAAGACTTATTGAGGATTGGGACTTGGAATGTTTTAACCCTTCTCCAGGAAGGGAAATTAGAACACGCCAAACATAAAATGACTAGAAACCAATTGCATGTACTCGGAATGTGTGAGGTGAGATGTGGTGGTTGTGGAGAATTAGGAAGTGCCGACTGCCGATAGAACTATTCAGGTGAAAATAAAAATGGAATGTATGGGGTTGGGATTTTTATAGGTGAAAGACTTAAGGACAAGGATATCACGCTGAATATCTTAGTGGAAGAATAATGATGATGCGACTGAAAGCGAAAAAGAACGGCTCAGTTACCATCCAGATCTATATGCAAACAAGTAATCATTCAGATGAAGAGGTAGAAGAATGTTATGAGAAGGTAGAAAACTTAGCAGAGAGAGAGAAAAGAAATGCATGTATTGTTATAATGGGTGATTGGCCGAGAAGGAAAAGCTCTGGGAAAATTTGGACTGCGAGAAAGAAATGAGAGAGGGCAAAGATTGTCGGAATACTGCAATGAAAATTTTATGGTAGTTGGAAATACTCTATTTCATAACCACAAAAGACAACGGTATACCTGGATATCTTGATTTGACAACAAAAGATATCAAATTGATTACATAATGACACGTCAAAGATACCAAAATTGCCTAAAGATGTCAAAAGTTATGAAGGGGCTGATATTTATTCAGATCATATATTAGTAGTAGTTGAGGTTCTAGTTACATTGAAAAGAACCTGGAAAGGAATGAAGAGAGAGCACATTAACTTTGAGAAACTGAAAGACAAAGGCAATTGTGAAAAATTATAGAATGCATATTGTGAAATCATGATGCAAGAACAGGAAACGGAATGCACAGAAGGAAGATGTGAGCCTTCAAAAAATGGGATCAAAAAGGCAGCTAAGGAAACGCTTGGAGTCAAGCAGAGGAAGAAAGTAAAGAAAGAATGGGTAACACCAGATATGATAACCAAGATGGATGATCGCAGGAAATGGAAAACTGTTAACACAAAAGAAGTGAAGCGCAATTACATGAGGTTAAATAATGAATTAAAAAGCGAAACAGAAGAAGGAAATGAGAAATGGCTGACAGAAAAGGGTGACAAGTTAGAAAAATTAGAGAAACAATGAAAATATGATTTGATGTACAAAGAAGCAATGGATTGTATGTTCAGGGAAAAGAGAAATAACAATGGACTAAAAGAAGTAGAGGCAGTAGACGGTAAAATGATGAGTGAACCCTAAGAAATAATGTGAAATGGGAAGAATATATAGAATGGCTACATGCTGCAGACAGCCGACCAAGTGAAGAAGACCTTGGGATAGAAGATAAAGTTGCAGATGATGACAAAGGAAATGCAATACTAACTAGTGAGATTGAAGAATATGTGAAGGAGATGGAAAATGGAAGGGCAATGGGAATTGATGAGATTCCTACAGAACTGTTAATGTCGTTGGAGAAAGAAGCGAAAAGGGAGTTGATTGAATTGTGTAATCAGATTTACATGACACGAAAATGGCCAAAGGGCTTTACAGAAAGTATCTTCATACCTATAGAAAAGGAAAAGAACAGCAAAAAGTGTGAGGAACATAGAAGAGTTAGCCTGATATCGCATGCAGCCATATTCTTGCTGAGGACGCTCAACAGAAGGCTTTATGGAAAGCTGAATTGCGTAATAGGAGATGAACAATTGGTTTCAGGCGAGGAGTAAGAACTAGATGGCATTGGGCTACTGAGAGTGATATGGGAGAGGGATATGGAGAAGAAAAGGAAGTTGTATGTTGTGTTCATCGATCTTGAGAAGGTTTTTGACTGTGTCAGATGGGGCAAACATGGAGCTGACTGGAGGGATAGACGGCTAGTTCGATATTTCTATTTGAACCAGAGATCAGGAGTAAGAATAGGAAGTGTGATGAGTGAAGAAATTGAAATGGGAAGAGGTGTAAGACAATGTTGTTGTTCATCACCAACACCATTCAATACATATCTGGAGGAAATTATTAGTGAAAGTTTTGACGGAAGGAGAGGAGTTTGTATAAGGGGAGGGGGGCGGAGAGTGTAGTGTATAGGATTTGCAGACGACATTGTTGTGATGGCAGAGAGTGCAAGAGAGATGGAACAAATGTTAGATGAAGTAAACACAAAATTAGAAGATTGTGGAATGCGGATTAACTAGAAGAAAACGAAACACATGGTAATTGAAGGAAAGGGGAGAAAATGCATATGAAATTAATGGGAGAGGAAATAAAGCAAGTGATTAACCTCAGTTATTTTGGAAGCGTAATAATGGATGATATGCATTTCCCAACAGAAATTAGGAAAAGAATTGCAATGGCAAAAGAAGATTCAAGAGGAAACAGAAATTACTTTGTGGACCACTAAACAAAGATCTGAGGAAAAGACTGGCCAAATATTACATCTGGAGCGTTGCACTCTATGGTGTGGAGACCAGGACATTAAGGAAGGGAGATGAAAGAAGATTGGAGGCAATAGAGATGTGGATATGGAGAAGAATGGAAAAAGTGAAATGGGAAGACCGAGTAAGGAATGAAGAAGTACTAAGAAGAGTTGGAGAAGCAAGAAACATGCTGAAAGTTATCAGAAAGAGAAAACGTAACTGGATTGGACATTGTTTGAGGAGGGACTGTTTATTGAAGGAAGGACTAGAAGGAATGGTGGAGGGAAAAAGGGGAAGAGGAGAAAGAAGATATCAAATGCCGGACAGTATCAAAGGAGACAAATATTCAGAAATGAAAAGTCTGGCTATTGACAGAAAAAAGTCGAAGATGCTTAACCCATGACAAGACCAGCCGTAAGGTTCAAATGGTTCAAATGGCTCTGAGCACTATGGGACTCAACTGCTGAGGTCATTAGTCCCCTAGAACTTAGAACTAGTTAAACCTAACTAACCTAAGGACATCACAAACATCCATGCCCGAGGCAGGATTCGAACCTGCGACCGTAGCGGTCCCGCGGTTCCAGACTGCAGCGCCTTTAACCGCACGGCCACTTCGGCCGGCCAGCCGTAAGGCAGAGTACCATACTACTAGTACTACTACTACTACTACTACCACAACTACTACTACCGCTTATTATTCTGTGCCCTGACATCGTCTTTAACTGCACAGTTATTAAAATATCCACAAATGCAATGTCTATCTTTCTGTCATACTCAAGTGGTTACAGGTGCTGAAAACATAGCAGTAATCAGCACTAGTCAAAAGACTGACCACTGTGTGTTCAGCACCAGTAATAACTTGTAAATGCTAATAATTGTTGCAGTCATTATGGAATGACAGTTATCCTATTTAACAACGTAAAATTTATTTTACTTTCTTTACATGTCACGTACCATAGAAGGAAATTGAGGAGGAAATCACTAAGGTCATGGAACGTGTCAGCCCACGAAATTACAATGTAAAATTAATAACAGATAAAAACAAAATGTTTATGAACACGAAAAACGTCAAGCCATAACATTAAGCAACTGCAATCAGCGATACAACAAGAATCAGCCTAATTTTTCAAGGAACTTCTAGAGAGAATAGAAGGAATGACCAATGAGGAAACTCTTCAGTTTCAATTTTGAAAGCGCGTGGATTAGTGCTAAGATTTTTGAATTCTTGCGGTAGATTATTGAAAACGGTTGCAGCAGTATACTGTACAACTTTCTGCTCAAGAGCTAAGGAAGTCCTATCCAAATGCAGGTTTGATTTCTGCCGAGTATTAACTGAGTAAAAGCTGCTTATTCTTGGGAATAAGATAATATTATTAACAAGCAATGACAGTAAGAAATACATATATATATATTGAGAGGCCACTGTCATAATACCCGTACTCGTGATCAAAGGTCGACAAGAGGTTTGTGAACTTGCACCACTACTTGCCCGACCGCACGTTTCTGAGCCAAAATATAATACCATACGACATAAGAGAATGAAAATAAGCAAAGTAGACTACTTTATGTATCATCTACTTCACATACCGTTCGAATAGTAAAAATGGCAGCATTAAGTCTTTGAACAAGATCCTGAACATGGGCTTTCCACTACGGTTTTACTATCTGTCTGAACACCTAGAAATTTGAACTGTTAAGTTTCACTAATCATATGCCCTTCAGAGAAACTGAAACGTAAGGTATTGTTGAATTGTGTGTTAGAAACTGAGTCTCACTGTGCTTTAGGGTTAGTTTATTTTCTACAAGCCATGACTAGTATCAGAAACTGCACTATCTGAAACCGAGCCAATGTCGCACACAGCATCCTTTACTACAAGTTAGTTTCATTAGCAAACAAAAGTATTTTAGAGTTACCTGTAATACTAATACTAATATAAGGAACAGGAGTGGACCCAACATTGATCCCTGGGGGCAACCCCCCCTTCCCCTATTTGACTGTACCCCACTCAGACCCCACATCAGTCACTCTCAATATTGTGAATAATGACCTTCTGCTGTCTGTTGCGAAAGTTAGAGGTGAACCAATTGTGAACTACTCCCTGTATTCCGTAATGGTCCCACTTATGGAGCTATATTTTATGTTAGACACTATAAAACACCTTAGTTACAATAGCGTTCAAAACCTTTTGCTTAACCCATCCAGTACCTCACAGAGAAGAGAGAATATAGCATATTTAGTTGTTAAACACTTCTAAAGTCGATTGATAGCAAATCATGTGATATAAGATAATCAATTATCTATACATATACAGCACTTTCAATAACTTTGGCAAACTCTGATGGCATAGAAATAGGTCTAAAATTGCCTACGGTATCCCTTTCTCCCTTTTTTATAGAACGGATTTAGTACTGAGTACTTTAATCGTTCAGGAAACTGACCATTCCTAAAGGAAAAATTACAAATATGGCTAAATACAGGGCTAACATGTGCAGCACACTACTTTAGTATTCTGATAAACACTCCATTATATCCAAGAAAGTCCTTAGTCCTCAGTGACTTAATTATTGACTGAATCTCCCCCTTGTCTGTATCACAGAGGAGTATTTCAGACATCAGTCTCGGAAAGGCATTTGCCATGAGAGTTATATGATTCCCTGTAGAAACTAAATTTTCATTTAATTCACCAGCAATGCTCAGAAAATGATTGTTAAATAATGTACATATAACTGATTTATCACTAACAGAAAAATATTTACTACGAACTGACTTTATATCGTCGACCTTGTGCTACTGACCTGACACTTACTTCGAAACTGGCCATTTGGTTTTAAGTTTATCCCGTGAATTAGCTATTGTATCTGTGTACCACATACTCTTTGCCTTCATAATAACATTTTTAAGGACTTCACAGGACTGTTTGTAACGTTCTACTGTAGCTTGATTGTGATTACTCCTAACATTTTGATATAATTCCTGCTTTGTTCTACATTACATCCTTATCCCACTAGCCAGCCACCTAGGATGCATTGAACTGCTACTACGCCATTTAGAATATTAAATGGAAAGCAAATCTCAAAGAGCATGAGAAATATGCTATGGAAATTACTATTTTTGTCGTCTGTGTTATCGAGACAATAAACATCATGGCTCTCTTGTTCCATGACGAGGTTTAAAAACTCTATTGCTGTCGGATTAACTTTCCTACATAGTTTGTAATTATATGTGACATTTTTTGAGTAAAAATGCCTTTTAATATTAAAATTTGTGCGTCATGGTCTGTAAGGCCATCCACCCTTTTACAAACAGAATGCCCATCTAGTAACGAAGAATGAATTAAAATATTGTCTATGGCTGTGCTACTGTTCCCCGAGATCTACCAACATCCTTTTTCTTGCGCCATCATATACAAATTAATACTGAAGTGTCCACATATAAGTAATTTCTGGTACTTCGTATAAAGTGAATTAGTGACCCTCTCTAGCTTGAGTAGAAATGCTCTGAAGTCAGAGTTAGGGGAGCTATAAACGGCAACAATTAGAAATTTACTTTCACTAAATTCAACAACCCCTGAACAACTCAAAGATGTGTGCAGTGCAGTGCTGTGATACGTCTATGGACTCTAACGGATTACTGGTTTTTACGTACATGGTCACTTCCCCACTCCGCAAGGAACTCCTTGAAAAACAGCCAGCTAATCTGTATCCTGGTAAAGGAAGCCTCTGAAGTGTCGAATTGTTTTAGTGGTGCTCCGATCTACCAATAATTTTAGTCAACATCTATAAACAATTCACCAACTTTATTTCTAATACCTCTCATATTTTGATGACATTTGCTAATGCCTTCTCTACTTGGAAACAGGACGTCCTCTGAAGGCCAGCCCTTAGTTAGATGGACTACCATTAAGCAAAAATACCTATCAGCCGACTTCTGTCTAAAAAAGGTGCAGCTCTAACACCAACAACTACAGGAATTTTTGCATGAGTGACCACACCACCCCCACCTATGCTGTCACCTATAAGCTTGGCCAGCCTCCCATTCCCATACCTGCTGAGGTGCAGGCCATGCCTAGTGAAACCCGATCTACTTGTAGACCCAAATGGCACCACTGCCATGTGACCCATGCCCTCTGCCATCAACGCCTTTTCCAGCTCAATGTTAAGGCGCCCAACAGCCGCATTAAGATGAGGCCGATCATGACCCTGAACCAGTTGTACGAAATTTACATTAGTGGCACCAGTTTGAGTAGCTGTCTTTACCAGGACACCACCTACATCATATTCCCCAGCCCTATCAAGGCTGTTCCCTGCTCCACCAACTACCACTACATGATGCTCCTTCGTAAAATTCCTACACAACTCACCTATGCTGTCAGTCACCTGAGCCAACCCTGCACTAAGCTTCACAATGCTGGTGACCTTGTACTCACTCCCCAACACTTCCTGCAACTGCTGGCACACACCTCTACCGCGTAAACTACCTAGCAGCAGAACCTTCTTCCTGTTACACTTTGCAACTGACCTAGGCCTCCTAACTGCTAAGGACTGCTGCATGTTTCCTGTAGCTACAATTACAAGCGGCTCCTCTCCACTCAACTCTGACAGATGGTCAATCTATTGCACATACGCGAAGTAAAACTGAATGCTTCCTCCTCCTCCTAGCTGTCTTCTTGCAAACTGCCAGTTCCCATTCCCCAGCACCCTTTACCCTCCCAAACCTATATAGTACCTCCTTTGCGTGCTGTAAATGCACCTGAAGCGCTCATGTCTTACGCTCCTGCTAATCTATCAACATATTTCTACAACAGATTCTCCACTTCCAAGTGAGGATCTCACTATAACGCCTATCTTCTCATTCTTGGTAAAATTTTAGAGTTACTAAAAAACTATACGTCTACGTTTGCTAAGTTCAGTTACACCATTAGAACTATTTATAGAACTAGCAACAGCGGTGTCGAAATTCTCTCTCTACTAAGAAAGCAACTACTTTTATTAATAATACTAAACCACATCTAACAACAATACCAACAAAACTTCACAGAGTCATTAGCTAAAACCAAAAATTCGAGCGCTCACTGGAACACTCAACAGAGAATAAAAATTTTACTGAAATATTTCACTAGAAACCATAAGAATCCTCAGCTGAAAACTAAAGCACGAAATTTGCTAAACGACTTCAACGCACAGAAAACTCAAAAAAAAAAACCACGACGAGCGAAAGTTTATTAAATCTTTATTCCGTCACAAATCAGCCCGAAACACCGTTTAAAACTATTGAATTTAATGACTGTATAAATGTGCACAAAAAACTTCGTGAGTACCTAGCTTTATAACCGCTACAGCTGCAACTGCACGCCGCGAAATGTAAACATTCGGTTCAGGTCTCAAAATTTATTTACTCATCCTGGTAATCGGTTTCAGTCACAAATGACAGTCTTCAGATCAGTGGCTCCGAAATTAACAGAACTGGCCAACCACGATACAGTTATTTGCCTTAAGAACATACAAGAAACATTGCTACAAAATAAAATTATGCATATTCATGTGCTGACATGTGAAGCTGGTTAACGGAGCTCATGTACATACCGCAAAGTAACACTCCACAACTGCTGACTAGCTTATGAATGTTAAAGGTTATAAGTGGAATGCTCTGACCACTGTTGCAAACATTACTTATAGAGTAAACTAATAAAAGGTAAAATTCACTAATAGCGTGTTTAAAAACACACTGAAGAGCCAAAGAAACTGGTAAACTTGCCTAATATCGTATAGGGCCCCCACAGGCACGCAGAAGTGCCGCAACACGACGTGGTATCGACTCAACTAATGTCTGAGGTAGTGCTGGACGAATGGACACCATGAATCCTCTAGGACTGTCCATAAATCCGTAAGACTACGAGAGGATGGAAATCTCTTCTGAACAGCATGTTGTAAGGCATCTCAGATATGCCCAGTAATGTTCAGGCCTGGGGTGTTTGGTGGCCAGCGGAAGTGTTTAAACACAGAAAAATGTTCCTGGAGCTACTCTGTAGAAATTATGGACGTGTGGTGTGTCGCATTGTCCTGATGGAATTGCCGAAGTCCGTCGCAATGCACAATGGTCATGAATGGACGCAGGTGATCAGACAGGATGCTTACGGACCTGTCACCTATCACAGTCGTATCTAGACGCCTCAGGAGTCCCACATCAATCCAGCTGCACACGTACACACAATTACAGAGGTCCACCAGCTTGAACAGTGCCCTGCTGACATGCAGGGTCGCTGGATTCATGTATAGTGTCAATACGTCCATCCGCTCGATACAATTTCAAACGAGACTCGTCCGATCAGACAACTAGTTTCAAATCATCAACAGTCCATTGTCGGCGTTGACGGGCCCAGGCGAAGTGTAAAGATTTGTGTCGTGCTGTCATGAAGGGTACAAGAGTGGACCTTCGGCTCCAAAAGCCTATATCAGTGATGTTTCGTTAAATTGCCTTTCAGGCTGACACTTGTCGAAGGCTCAGCATTGAATTCAGCAGCAATTTGCGGAAGGACTGCACTTCTGTCAAGTTGAACAATTATCTTCTGTTGTAGTTGGTCGCATTCTTGCAGTACGTTTATCCGGCTGCAGTGATGTAAGAGATTTGATGTATTAGCGGACTCCTGATATGGTCGTACGTGAAGTCCCCACTACATCGCTACCTCGGAGATGCTGTGTCCCATCGCTCGTTTGTGGACGGTAACACCACGTTCGAACTCACATGAATCATGATAACCTGCCATTGTAGCAGCATTAACCGATCTAACAACTGCACCAGACACTTGTTGTCCTATACAAGTACTGCCGACCACAGCACCGTATTCTACATGGTTACATATCTCTGTATTTGAATACAGATGCCTATACAAGTTTCTTTCACGCTTCAGTATAACAGAAATCTCATATTCTATATGCAGCATAGAACCAAGTTTATTAAAATCGACAAATGCATTTAAAACGTTAAAAAGCTTGATAGCCCGGTAGTAGAGGCTAGAATGTAAAAACACTGACCTCTCTTGTGCATTAAATAGGCTTCATTACGTACATGTTGCCAAGGAGTGTAACATAGAGGATACAAACAGTCAAGTGAAGATATGTAGTGCAGTACGTCACTGGTTGTCATGGGGACGCGTGCTGGCTAGTGCTGCCATCCCAGCGATATACACTCCTGGAAATGGAAAAAAGAACACATTGACACCGGTGTGTCAGACCCACCATACTTGCTCCGGACACTGCGAGAGGGCTGTACAAGCAATGGTCACACGCACGGCACAGCGGACACACCAGGAACCGCGGTGTTGGCCGTCGAATGGCGCTAGCTGCGCAGCATTTGTGCACCGCCGCCGTCAGTGTCAGCCAGTTTGCCGTGGCATACGGAGCTCCATCGCCGTCTTTAACACTGGTAGCATGCCACGACAGCGTGGACGTGAACCGTATGTGCAGTTGACGGACTTTGAGCGAGGGCGTATAGTGGGCATGCGGGAGGCCGGGTGGACGTACCGCCGAATTGCTCAACACGTGGGGCGTGAGGTCTCCACAGTACATCGATGTTGTCGCCAGTGGTCGGCGGAAGGTGCACGTGCCCTTCGACCTGGGACCGGACCGCAGCGACGCACGGATGCACGCCAAGACCGTAGGATCCTACGCAGTGCCGTAGGGGACCGCACCGCCACTTCCCAGCAAATTAGGGACACTGTTGCTCCTGGGGTATCGGCGAGGACCATTCGCAACCGTCTCCATGAAGCTGGGCTACGGTCCCGCACACCGTTAGGCCGTCTTCCGCTCACGCCCCAACATCGTGCAGCCCGCCTCCAGCGGTGTCGCGACAGGCGTGAATGGAGGGACGAATGGAGACGTGTCGTCTTCAGCGATGAGAGTCGCTTCTGCCTTGGTGCCAATGATGGTCGTATGCGTGTTTGGCGCCATGCGGGTGAGCGCCACAATCAGGACTGCATACGACCGAGGCACACAGGGCCAACACCCGGCATCATGGTGTGGGGAGCGATCTCCTACACTGACCGTACACCACTTGTGATCGTCGAGGGGACACTGAATAGTGCACAGTACATCCAAACCGTCATCGAGCCCATCGTTCTACCATTCCTAGACCGGCAAGGGAACTTGCTGTTCCAACAGGACAATGCACGTCCGCATGTATCCCGTGCCACCCAACGTGCTCTAGAAGGTGTAAGTCAACTACCCTGGCCAGCAAGATCTCCGGTTCTGTCCCCCATTGAGCATGTTTGGGACTGGATGAAGCGTCGTCTCACGCGGTCTGCACGTCCAGCACGAACGCTGGTCCAACTGAGGCGCCAGGTGGAAATGGCATGGCAAGCCGTTCCACAGGACTACATCCAGCATCTCTACGATCGTCTCCATGGGAGAATAGCAGCCAGCATTGCTGCGAAAGGTGGATATACACTGTACTAGTGCCGACATTGTGCATGCTCTGTTGCCTGTGTCTATGTGCCTGTGGTTCTGTCAGTGTGATCATGTGATGTATCTGACCCCAGGAATGTGTCAATAAAGTTTCCCCTTCCAGGGACAATGAATTCACGGTGTTCTTATTTCAATTTCCAGGAGTGTATATACCCTACAGGCGAGCTAGTAGAACAACGAATGTCTCGCGTCATGGTCAGCGCTGTGTAACGCTCATTTACGAAACTCCTACATCCTCCTAAATAAAGTAAATTAATAGTATATCATGAAAATAGCTTTAGAGACAATTTTAAAATATCGAGATGGATCTTTAAAACTACGGTAGGTCACGTGGTACATAAACTATTTCGGTGGTATTCCCTTGCAGTTGTAACTGGCATGAAATATCTTTCAAATAAAGCATTTGATATGTTATGCCCGACTCAAATAGTCGTCACGGGAAAAATAAAAAGTTCGTGCAGCTAGAATATATCCTTAAATGCCAGAACAGCGATGTGCAACGTCCAATAATTAGCGCTAAGCGAATCAGGGGCCACTGCACGGCCTGAAAAGTAATATTAAGCCTATGTAGTAGTACGATGATTTATAAAAATCATAAAATACGTAAATAAACCTGTTATCGTTCATTGTTTTACTCAGCCGACCACGTGTGGAACGGTGGGAGAAGCTGTCTTTTATAATCCCTGGCGTTAACTAGTGAGCTGTCGCCGACTTGTAATTTGTCGTAGGGTAAAGAATCTAATTGCGTGATATTATGAGGCTTAATTTTATTTTGTAATTACAGTGATTTTAATCTTTCATATAAAAAGCTGTACGATGTTAGGTCCATTTTGTTAGATTCAGAGTTACTGCTCTGAATGAAGACACATTTAAACGAAACTGGTTACCAAGACCCGTATATGTTATAAATATAGATCTGTGTGTGTGTGTGTGTGTGTGATTGTGTGTTTGGGGGTGTGTAGGTGTATGTATGTGTGTGTTCCACATCTCCTCCTATCAACTGGTCCGATTTCTACCAAACTTGGCACGCATATACGGTACTGTCAGGCGACAGTTGCCATAGGGTGAAAACGACCTCCCTTTGAAAGGGGTGGAGGTAACAAAACAAGCCTATTCCACAACGCCTGAACTCCTGGAGGGAATTCATGCAAGGGGGGGGGGGGGGGGAAGGGGGGCAGTAGAAACGCAAACTCTGGCGACGCGGGATATGGCTTCTTGGCTTCTGCCACCCCTTCTTCCGCCCCCTCTCCGTCCCCAGTTCATTTTCAGTTTTATTTGATCTATAGGCAAAGCCTGTAAATAAACTCTGCTGCTGTCAAGAAATGTGGGATCGGTATTTTCGTAGACAGCGAATTTTTGACTGAAGCATCTTACAACACCCACTACTTTCTGTCCTGTCCCTACGTCCCATTTTTCAGCCTGTGACTCCTAATGGGAGACAGCCTCAGTATGCATTTGTAACAAATTCTGCATAGCACTTTCTAACAGAATTTGACACTGGTCGGGCCCTCAGGGCTGGCTAAGTCGTATAGGCGAACTACAGAGTGTCCAGTGCGTCAACTTTGGGGCAGGAGCGCCAGACATAAGACAGAAATCTTCACTGTAAAAAATTAGTTTTGCTGCCCCTCTACGTTGTTAAGTTATCCTCTGCACCTCCACAACAATATACTGTTCAAAACAAGTATTGCCACCATCCTTATTACTTACTGTTCGGTTCCCCTTCAGTCTAGGTCCACACACGTTCGCAGATCTGCGGGTGCGGGGTGTTGCCCACTCGTTGCTTATAGGGTGCTTAGAGGATGTTGCGTTCTCGGACTGCTATACAACAATTCAAACAAATAACATTAGTAGTTTTACTTCTAGAAAGCAAATTGACAATACTTAACTTTTATTACAGCAAATGTCGCTAGCGAGAAGGGACATGGAAACAGTAACGTTCTTGCTATACACAAAGTGCAAGTGAGCGCTTGATACGGATCACGACAAACTGATAGCGTAGCACTAATCCCGTTGCAGACTCGGGCGATCTGAGCGACCGAGGGTAGCAGAACCGACGCCTATATTCCCTTCTTCCAGGTGTCCCTATTGGAGCGGCGCGCTCCAGTTCCGCGCACCAGTAGCCGATGTTTCCTCACTGCCTTCTCTGTTCTTAATCCTCCGTCGCTCGCGCGGATGACACTCGTCATCCACATGACTTTCCTGCTCAATTTTTTCTGACGAGGCAGGACTGAGATCGCACCATTTTCAGCATCTCTCTGTTAACTCTCCAGCATTTAGCTCCAGTCGTTGTTGGCTTTCAGTTACGAAACATACATCGTTTATGAAACATTATTATAGTTTCGAGGACACCAGTCATCCGCGCGAGCTCTACTGCCACAATCTGAAACGAAGTAAGTCTGTATTACTTTACTGCTTTCCTGGATTCAATCGATCTTTCATGTGCGTAAATTTGGACTTATTGAAACTACTGCAGTTACCCTCCGTGTTACCTAGTATTCTCTTTATTTTTAGATTGTGGAACAAGTGTAAAAAGCAAAAAAAAAAAAAAAAAAAAAAACTTCGGACAGAGTCTAGTAGAGATCCTAATGTATGGTTGGAATGGTTCAATGAGCTGAGCGATGAAGATGCTCACAGTGATAACGCTGACTCAGAGGCTGAGGACTGTGTTCATGAAAGCGGTCATGATTCAGGAACAGAACAAGAAGTGCCAGAGAATGCTGAATATGAGTCACAGGAAGAAGTAACTTAAGAGAATGCATGTCTTTTAGGGAAAGATGGAATAACTAAACGGAGGAAAAATAAATATCCTACCA
Organism: Schistocerca nitens; assembly: GCF_023898315.1. Taxonomy (NCBI): domain Eukaryota; kingdom Metazoa; phylum Arthropoda; class Insecta; order Orthoptera; family Acrididae; genus Schistocerca; species Schistocerca nitens. The sequence goes on along the minus strand of NC_064620.1, from coordinate 547,595,192 downwards.
TTGTTAGAAGCAGATCTTCTAATAGCATTTACATGGACCAAAAAATCAAGCTCGTATAAAGAAGACAGAAATATAAATTCTGAATTTGTTCTTGGATGAAAACATAACAAGCATTATCGCAACATGCACTAATATAGCCATCAGCGAAGTTCATGGTAATTTCTCTACGGAAAGGGAAGCTAAAGAAACGGATCCGACAGATATCAGAGCTTTCGTGATTTCTTATATCTTTGTAGATCTTTCAGATGTTCTAGGAAGAGTATATCAAAATTGTGGGAAAACCCAAAGAGAAACGGACTTGAATCGTGTTATTTATGCAAAAATGAAAACCGATTCAGGTTCCTGTTGAGATCTACATCTACATTTACATACATACTCCGCAATCCACCACACGGTGCGTGGCGGAGGGTACCTCGTACCACAACTAGCATCTTCTCTCCCTGTTCCACTCCCAAACAGAACGAGGGAAAAATGACTGCCTATATGCCTTTGTACGAGCCCTAATCTCTCTTATCTTATCTTTGTGGTCTTTCCGCGAAATGTAAGTTGGCGGCAGTAAAATTGTACTGCAGTCAGCCTCAAATGCTGGTTCTCTAAATTTCCTCAGTAGCGATTCACGAAAAGAACACCTCCTTCCCTTTAGAGACCCCCACCCGAGTTCCTGAAGCATTTCCGTAACACTCGCGTGACGATCAAACCTACCAGCAACAAATCTAACAGCCCGCCTCTGAATTGCTTCTATGTCCTCCCTCAATCCGATCTGATAGGCATCCCAAACACTCGAGCAGTACTCAAGAATAGGTCGTTTTAGTGTTTTATAAGCGGTCTGGTGTACAGATGAACCACATCTTCCCAAAATTCTACCAATGAACCGAAGACGACTATCCGCCTTCTCCGCAACTGCCATTACATGGTTGTTCCACTTCATATCGCTCTGCAATGTTACGCCCAAATATTTAATCGACGTGACTGTCTCAAGCACTATACTACTAATCGAGTATTAAAACATCACATGATTCGTTTTCCTATTCATCTGCATTAATTTATATTTATCTATAGAGTTGGGGTGCACTCAGCCTCGTGATGCCAATTGAGGAGCTGCTCGACCGAATAGTAGCGGCTCCGGTCAAAGAAAACCATCAAAACGACCGGGAGAGCGGTGTGCTGACCACACGCCCCTCCTATCCGCATCCTCAACTGAGGATGACACGGCGGTCGGATGGTCCCGATGGGCCACTTGTGGCCTGACGACGGAGTGCTTTTTTTATATTTAGAGTTAGCTGCCATTCTTTACACGAATCACAAATCCAATCCAAGTCATCTTCTATCGTCCTACAGTCACTCAACGACGACACCTTTCCGTACACCACAGCATCATCAGCAAACAGACGCACATTGCTATCCACCCTATCCAAAAGATCATTTATGTAGATATAAAACGACATCGGACCTACCACACTTCCCTGGGGCACTCCAGATGATACCCTCATCTCCGAAGAACACTCACCATCGAGGACAATGTACTGGGTTCTATTACTTAACAAGTAATCGAGCCACTCACATACTTGGGAACCAATCCCATATGCTCGTACCTTAGTTAGGAGTCTGCAGTGGGGCACCGAGTCAAACGCTTTCCGAAGTCAAGGAATCTGACATCCGTCTGATACTCTTCATCCATGGTTCGCAAGATATCATGGGAAAAAAGGGCGAATTGCGTTTCGCAGGAGCGATGCTTTCTAAATTCGTGCTGATGAATGGACACCAACTTCGAACTGAGAATATGTTCGAGAATCCTGCAACAAACCGATGTTAAGGATATTGGTCTGTAATTTTGAGGATCCGTCCTTCTACCCTTCTTATATACAGGCTTCGCTTTTTTCCAGTCGCTCGGGACTTTACGTTGGGCAAGAGTTTCGCGATAAATGCAAGCTAAGTAAGGAGCTAATGCAGTAGAGTACACTCTTAGGTTTGATAATATCCGTGATAGACGTGTTCGCAGAGAGACTGACAAGTTGGCTCCTATCAGAGAGGTGCTTGGACCTTTCACGAACAATTGCCAAAAATGTTTTTCACCTAGTGAATATCTTACTGTTGACGAACAGCTTTTGGCATTTAGAGGAAACTGCCCATTCCATTCAGGAAATATATCCCTAGCAAACCAGCAAAGTATGGGTTAAAAGTGTTTGCTTTGGTTGGTGTAAAAACAGCTTACACTTTGAATATAGAACCGTACGTCGGTAAGCAACCAGAGGGGCCATGTAATGCCAGTAGTTCAGCTGAAGATATTGCTCTTCGAATGGTCGAACTGTTCCAAACGTTAGAATACCTTATACTGTGTATGAATATCAAATGTATTATATTTAGATTTAAAAAAAAATCATAAAATCGGTCATAAAGACCGTTCGAAGTATGCAAATAGACCGCTTGTTTTGTGGATGACACCATGTCACGAATTTTCGCTCGAGTAACGGATGATTCAACGCATCTTCGTTCCGGCGCTTGTGGTTACGCCAGAGCAGCAGGCGATGCAAAACCTTTTTGATCGGTTTAGACTCGCGATCGCGCAGGCACAAGTTACGTGCGGTCTTGTCTAAAATGGGAAACACCAGCCAACAATGCTCAAACAGCAGTCGGTACGCCTGACTTGGCTGGTCGCAACGACAATGTCCGCCGCACTCAACAGTTCAACCCTGGTAAGGTTAAAGGACTCATTCAGGAAGTTATTCACCTCATCATTCTGATTCCGACAGTTTCATTATTGTCAGCATTCTCTTAAAGGTCATTCAGCGCCTTGAGACGACTTCAAAACTGCCCCAGCTCAACAATGACTCAGTCTACACTCACCAACCTACTCCTCCTCCACGTTCATCAAGGCAGAGCTGGAAAATCTGATCTTATCGATGTCATGAAAGAAAGGAAAACTACATTTGGAAATTGCACGTAATTCTTTTTCATTAAGGTATAATGCACAGTGTCTGTAAGATTGTAAGAACAACAAAAGTTTCTCTCTGGCCGATTGATATTGCAGTCAACAGTGAAAATGAACTCCTTTTCGTAAATGGTCTTAAAACAAAGTAGGACCAATGTCTTCCCAGATAAATGATGTATTTTAAAAAAATTGAAGCAACGAATTTTTTTTTCAAGAGCACAAACTATAAAACTGAGTCCATATTCGTATTAATGAGTTGTTTCTCTCTGTGGAGCAACAAAGTGCTGATTACCCAACACACCTTCCCACACTACTGGTATGCATGTATTCTTAACGGTTTTGCTGAAAAACGAAGTCAGTAGATGGGTTTGATTGCCCCACCCTTTTAAAGAAATAGATGGTACGCCACTGTCCTACACCTTTATGAAACTTTTTCTCGCCGACAACACCTGGAAAATAATGAAAGGAAAAATGTTTGTCGCCTACTACTTTCCAACTGTTCATGCCATAAAAGTACCCCTTGAAGCATGACGTTATAATTTATTACTTCTTTACTACTAGCTGTACTTACGACAAATTTGACAGACAGTACGCACTTATATCAGTGAACTTATGGGCAAAATTATATAATTGTACGACACATTGTTCTGGAGATACATCATAAATAAAGAGATGGGTGAAAAACTGCCGCATCATGCATGACGTTCAATTTTTTCTTTTTTTTATGAATTCTGTTCGGAATAAATTTAGCAGACAGATAGTTTAGATTAGATTAGATTAGAGTAGATTAATTATTCATTCCATAGACCCATAAAAGAGGGAATCCTCCTGGGTGTGGAACATGTCAAATAAACACATTACAAAAATGTAATTAGAAAACCTTGAGCTTCATTAATTTAATGATCCTCAGTCAGTAAACAGTAAAATTATGTACATGAATTAAATTTAAACTTCTAATATTTACAGGTTTATACTTACATCTGCTTTCATTAAATCCATCATTCAGACATTTGGTAGTTTCTTGGCTATTACAACCAAGTATCGTCAAAAAAAAAAAAAAAAAAAAAAGGTACGATGTCACAAACAGTGAGATGCGTGAAAAATTACAGCATCGTACATGACGTTTAAATTTATTTTTTCGTTGCTACTCACTGTATCCACAAAACATTTTGAGACAGAACCTACACATGCCGCTGAATGTATCTATACAAATATATGGTTGTACACATATAGTTCAGGATATATGACCGAGCGAGGTGGCGCAGTGGTTAGCACACTGGACTCGCATTCGGGAGGACGACGGTTCAATCCCGTCTCCAGCCATCCTGATTTAGGTTTTCCGTGATTTCCCTAAATCGCTTCAGGCAAATGCCGGGATGGTTCCTTTGAAAGGGCACGGCCGATTTCCTTCCCCATCCTTCCCTCACCCGAGCTTGCGCTCCGTCTCTAATGACCTCGTTGTCGACGGGACGTTAAACACTAACCACCACCAGGATATATGAATTCGTAAACATTAAGCACAAGGATAATCACCACCTAGATGCACAGCTATGGATAAATACCTGGGCAATACCCGGTTTCTCCTCTAGTCAATAAGTAAAATAACTGTTGTGATCTGAATTGACAGTTCTTGTTGTAGTTGAAAATGACCAAAAGGTCGAAATTATAACGTCGATTTTCTAATAAATGTACTGTCATGGGCGAGTATGAAGTTACTTAACAAATTCTACTAGATTGTGAGCCAACAGCAGGTACAACTGTGCGCTATAGATACCGATTTCGAAAAAGGTAAAATTGTCATTGTGGATCGCAAACAGCATGTAAAGGATAGTCACGTGAAGGTGAAGATGGTGGTGTTCCAATGTACATCCAGTACAATCGAAGAAAGGCTTTATTCAGGACATTCGCATATTCAGATTCGAGCTTAATGTGTTTCATACGACGAGCACTGAGTTAATGGCACAGTGAGATGTCTACGTAAAGAGCGACTTCTACCGTAATGACGGCTTCATTCAAGCAGCGGCTGACATGTAGTCCATACTAGCAAGTAACAGTGTTCTGTAAGTCATGATTTAATGTGGGAGAGATTTGCGTCGCGTGGAAATACAGATCCACGTTGGAATTTCGTTGGCATGTATAATGGCTATTGTCAGTGACGGTACAAACGGCATTGTCTGCCCCCCCCCCTCTGGCCCCACAACACACAAACACACACACACTTACACAACAGTGGTTGCCGCGCGCAGGTGGACGTGTCAGCTGTTCATTAACTGCTCCCCCCGAGAAGACCACACGCTGCGCCGTTGGCCGTCAACGCTGGACGCTGCTGGAAATTACAAAACGCTTGTGCAGAGAAGGCCGTTTAGCTGCACGCCATACTGTGCAGCACAATAATTGTGTCCCGAAAGGTAGCGCCAGCGGTAGTGGGGCGCTCTAATTTGGCAATGTCCTTCCCACGTGGACGCGTAGGACTGAAATTACGCAACGACGCGTCGCACATTACGAGTGTACGCCCGCTGCTGGTGTTAACAAGTTGGTATTCCACAGCCGGTGCCTATGTCAACCGCTCTTGTAGCTGAACTGACTGTTTCTCGTCGAATTCGTTTCAAAACTGTAAATATTACTTGCCGGGCTACGTATACATCAGACTCGAACAGTTCTGGACATGGGCAAGGTATTTCCGAAAATTTTCTGAATCATTTTTATGGAATACATAAGGATTGACCACAAGGCAGATCACATTCCGCATGCGGCCTCGTCGATTTTGCGACGCTCTACACGTGCATCTGTACATCGTCTTGGCAACGTTGAACACGGCAGTTATATTTGTAGTACCCACATGTTATCCAGGTGGTTCTCAAAACTGTCAACCACTTGTGCTCAAATGGCAAAATACGAGTTCGACAACAATCGAATAATTTATGAGAGTATTAACAATGGCGAGATTCCTGGTTTACTTGTTAATAAGGTGTCTGCCATTAAGCATGTTTTAAGCAGATTTTTCCAGTTACTGCGAGAAAAAGGAAGCGTCTTGTTCAATCTGATGACCCACAGAGGTGTCAGATGTCATATTTACTACAGATGTTATTCAACGTTTACTGATGCTGAACATACGACTACAAGGGTGTTGAAAACCTACTTCTAATTCAACACAAACTGCATTTTTAGATTCTTTTGGAAAGACCTTTAGACAAAGACGATGAGACTTAAGTATCTTCTCATTTTAAATACCTGACGAAAAATACTGACAAACTTCTCGAATTTCAGGGGTAAGTGGAAGTGGAAGGTAATCTGGGCAAAATCTCTAACCTCGCTGGAGAAGTAAATGACGGATTTGGTGATCTGAAGATACTTAAACTTTCATATTGCAACGTTCCTTAAAAAATTTGAAATACTTAAATGAATGCCTGAACTGGTAACGCATACAAAAGTGGAATTATCGTATAGCGTGTTGTAACTGCAAGTGGTGTGCTTACTCTGTGTTATTGTTTGCTAAACTTAACTTTGTACGAACTGATTGGGCAGTGCAACTCCCAATACCAATAAAGAAATACAGTCACTGCAAACCACATTCACTCCCTTATGCACTGAATCCTCTGGCCCTGTTCAAAACTGATAACTTTGGTCCCTGAACACATAACAGAGAAAATTGTCTTACCTCCAAAACAGCAACATGGATCGCGTTATATTCTGCTCTCTCAGGATGAAAAATAAAATATACTAGCGGTGTGCAATGCTAGCCGTAATACTTTGAAATATACATGAAATACTTTTGGCTGATAAATTAAAACAGTTAAGAAAAATTCATGTCTTTAAAAAACGAATGAGCTGGACAGAGAGGCGCTAGTGATTTGGGTGGATCACTAACACTGAATTTTTCAATAGTGAAGTTGTATTCGAAGTTTTTTTTTCTTGGCTTTTCAAAACATTGGCAATTGAAATTACACTACACAGAAAAATTACATCCTTTTTACTAAATGAAAATCTTTCTTTGCTGCGTAGTCACAAACAGTGAGATTTCTACATCAAGTATTATCTAACATCACTAAAAAGCATAAAGACAAATCTTCAAATTACGTATGCCTTTGTTAACGAATCTTAGGAACATTACAAAAGGGCAGTATCTAACTAGCCTATACATCAAATCTCTTTATGTACATTCTGGGGTTACTCAACACAGAACTCACTGTTACCAATTATCAGCCAACTCATTTACACTAACGCGCTGGCAAAAATAAAAAATTACGAGAGAGCACATTCCGGGAAGAGATGGGCAACATATTACTACCGCCCACATATATCTCGCGTAATGATCACAACGAAAAGATCCGAGAAATTAGAGCAAATACGGAGACTTACAAGCAGTCGTTCTTCCCACGCACAATTCGTGAATGGAACAGGGAAGGGGGGATCAGATAGTGGTACAATAAGTACCCTCCGCCACACACCGTAAGGTGGCTCGCGGAGTATAGATGTAGATGTAGATGTAGATGAAAGGAAAACAATAAAAAATTAATTTCTTTACCTTAACTGCGAGAAGACTTTCGCTTTCAACTTTATATTTCCAATAATACATGCACTCGTAAAGCTTACTTGTAATATCAGTCCAGTAATCCTTTCTTGTCACAATTAAATTTACATTTTTTTCCTTTCTTTTTACATTCCATTATAAAATCACTCAACATTTTGAATTACCTATTTTACGTGCATTCTAACGGAAAATATTGGTACGAGTAAATCCCTGCATTATAATTAACACTTGGTGGCTTTACAGGGCACACCGTAAAAACTGCCTACTGCATCCCCTTTCGCTCGCCGACTGATTCACACACACGGCTGTTCGCCAAAGGGCTCTCTTACTCCACTACTACAATCTCATACCAGAAGCAGTATCTTTGGCTCTGTGGTCGTGCAGAGTCAGCGATCCGCTTTATAGAGTCCATCAGAGACATACATCGTTTACAATGTAATAGTTCCATTTTAGTTTACATTAGTATTATTACAGACTCGGGTGCTACATATAGATCTACCCCAGTAGACTCCTTTCAATATCAGTTCCTAGAAAGTACGTTTGCTTTTGATATTACAGCGAATGGACGTGACGTTTCGCTGAAACCTCTAAAGAACTAGCGACCCACCCCTGCGTAATCAAGCTAGATGATTTGCCGGGCACAGCGATAATTTTGTTAATAGGTCACTGCGTAGAGATGCGACAAAATTTACGAAAATAACGTTAGCACGGGAATAAGACAGCCAACCAGTTGCAATAAATAGTGGTTTTCAGTTAACCTGGGTTTCAACAGATTTAAACCTGTCGTCGTCAGAAGAACAAGAAACGAATTTCACATCAGCAGACAGTCGGTAAGTAAAGCGATCTAACATCTCCACCTGTAGTATGTCGGCAACGATCTGTTCGTCCATTTGTAAAAGTTGAGGCCCATAAAATTAATCGCTGTCACATCGGTAAAATCAATCACGTGAAATGCTAGACCATGTTACGGAGCTACATGCCGACCCATGTGACCTGTTCTGTTGGAGACTGATTTACGCGGATCATATACGTGTTCTGTGAAGACGAGCATTATCCTGTTGAAAACTAGCACCACGCTATTGTCGCATTAGAGGTAAGAAGTGAGGACGCAGGATATCTGTGGCGTACTTTTGAGTTGTCAGGTTCTCTCAATTACTACCAGCCATCCATTAACGCCAGAAGTTAAACTGCTATGCCTCTCCTATGCAATAGTGTATTGTAACCTCTCCTCAGGTCGTTACGATGCTTGCAGACGACTGTCATTCGGAGTAGTGCTGTCACAATTTTACCAATGTGTAGTATGACAGAGACTATTGAAGGTAGCCCGTTACTTCTTGTGGGATGGCAGGAGCAGATGTCAAGAGCTTTGTGACCAATGAAACGGTCCTCCCTTATGCTGATCATCCGTGAACCACGACTAGTATGCCTGCCTCACGCTCACATATAGTCCAACGTCGGGCCATTGCAACAACGGAATACCCCAAAAAATTTGGATACTCACAATGAGCGCCTTTCAAACTCTGTGACAAGCTATAACGCCCTCTCACACGAGTATAAGGCGCAGCAGTATCTTTCACAGTTATCACTCGGTATCTACCGCTGTTCACGCCCTCTTATAAGTCGTACCCGGCTCGGTAACAACACTAAATATGAACAACACTAATGCACTCTACAGCCCTTTCTACCTTGTCACAGAGAATTGTAACTAACCATTTACACACTCACCAATGGTGTGTACGTGCACTAAGTTACATTGACATGCGACGGTGCCTTATGTGTGTTTCAGTTCTTTTTATTGAAAGTGTATACGTCCCCGGAAATGTGTGGCTGATAGACTAATTCGTTGTAAGTTCAAATTTTAAGGTGCGCCGCCATATTTTGCACAAGCTGTTGAAGACCGTGTTGACGCAGGTTCCAGGGATACCTGGTGATGAGCTGTGTTGGAAAGTGTCACTGAAAACACATTGTGTAGATACCTCTGTGACGCTTTAGTTTATTTCATGGCAGCCACAGTAGCTACTGTAAGCGGTACCAAGAGATTTAAGTAGACGGAAAATTTAGCATTAATATACTCGTAGGTCAGCTCTGTATGTGTATATAACTGTGCAAACAGCATGTGAAAGTGATGTCATTCTGATTTATTGTACTTCAACGATCAGCAAACTTCTCAGGTACGCGTTTGTGGCGTGCTGACATCTTAATGAAGGTCTGTACGTAATAACTGAAGCTGTTACTTCGAAAAGCGCATTGACGAACTATAAACGCTATTGAAATGCTAGTAAAAGTAATTAATTACTATGTTTCCAACTATTTGTGTGAATCTTTGTTTCCATATTCATGAGGACCGCGGAATGTCGTGGAATTAGGATCTCTTGCGGCGAGTGGGGCAAAGTGGTTCCCAGTCTGGGGATATTTTGGGGGATATTTATAGTTCAGACATTCTTGCGAAGGGAAACTTTTCGTGGAGGATCAGAACTGTTCCCAGGTTTTCCTGCTAATGGTCTACGAACGTTTAGTGTTGTTCTCGATGATGGCGTAAAAGTCGATGCCTAGATAGCATAGAAAATGTGGTGTCACCGCCAGACACCACACTTGCTAGGTGGTAGCTTAAATCGGCCGCGGTCCATGAGTACATGTCGGACCCGCGTGTCGCCACTGTCAGGATCGCAGACCGAGCGCCACCACAAGGCAGGTCTCGAGAGACGGACTAGCACTCGCCCCAGTTGTACGGACGACATTGCTAGCGACTACACGTACGAAGCCTTTCTCTCAATTGCCGAGAGACGGTTAGAATAGCCTTCAGCTAAGTCCATGGCTACGACCTAGCAAGGCGCAGTTAACCATATCTGGAGAGAGTCTCACTTGTATTATCAAGAGCAATGTACAACAAGAAATTAAAGTTAAGTATACGAGAAGCTCCGTTCTTTTCTTTATAGCTTTCATCACGTATCCTGTTTCAGACTTAACGCCAGTCGGCGTGTGTGTACGCGTGCCTTTCGGCTACTTCAGTGTGGCGTAGCTAGCTTGTTACGCCACAACAGAAAAAAGGGTAATATACAGTGAATGAGCCGTGGTAAAAAATTGCTGTTTTGAAGAGCGCGCCGCAGCGCGTTGTGTGAAGCAGTCGCCCTCCGTTTCTGGCGGTGGCGCCGCTGTGGCAATCGCAGCTTTGGTGTCTCCCACTGCTGGAAAAGGGGAAAGGTAGCCTGTTCACGTGCATTTAAGGGGGGCTATGAGCACTGTAGAGGAGTCGAAGCGAGTCTGGGTAGTTGGTTAGTCGGATGAAGTCAGTCTGAGTCAGTCAGTCTGTCAGTCTGAGTCTATTCAGTTAGTCAGCCAGCTCAGTGTGGGGCAGTCAGTGTCTGTCTGTCGCTCTGCCGTACGTTAAGGTGGTCAGTCGGAGTGAGGCTAGGTCTGTATCGCGTCATCAGTTGCTGGTCTGTCTCCCGTTCGCATTTGTGCGGCAGTTAGTGTCTGTTTGTCGTCCGGAGTGCTAGTATGTGTTGGGCCGCTAGTCTGCTCGAGTTTGTTTAAGCAATGGTCATTGGCGGTTGGATCGATCGGCTGCTCGGTCGCGCACCGGGACACAAGATGACTTGTCTGTCTTGAGCGTCAGCGCATGTGGCGTCGCCACGTCAATCCAGTGGGCCGCGACGTATAGCGAGGGGTAGTGGCTTCGCGGCCGATACGAGAGCAGGAGGAACCAACCTACGACATCGGTCTGGCCGGTGCGAGCTGCGACGCCGTGAGACGGGAGACCGGGGCGCCTCCTGCGTCCGTTGAAGCGGCTGGCAGCGGACGGTTCGGGAGAGCGTTTTGTGGGTCCTGCGCCAGGTCTTCGCCAGACATCGCTGCTCTTAGAAGTTGAGTGATTTGTGATGTGTTGTTTCATATTAAATTCTGCTTGTTTTCTTGGTTAGTCTCTCGTCCCCAGCTTGCTCGTTTGTCTCGCGTCCACATTTCTTAGGCAGTTAGTGTCTGTCGGTCTGTCGGTCTGCCATACGTTACTCGCTGCCTCTGTCATGTTTGTCGGATTCGGTGTTAACTAATTTATAAAATTAAGGTAAAGGCCGCATTCCTGAATTATGTTTGTATCTGGCCTATCACCTTGCGAGGTGGTATATGTGTAATGTAAAGCATGTTGTACATTTTATGTAAGTTTGCATTTCATGGGTTTTATTTAAATAGTCATTTTAGTTTATAAGTTGCCACCCTTCCGTCGTAAGAGTCCTTTTAAAAACAAATTGCGCTTTCATTGGCAAATAATTTTTTTTTTTTTTAATGTGAGTGTCTGTACCATTTCCACCCCTCACGGGGTGCATAGTTTATGTGTTTGTGTGAGTTGTTAGAAAACTTTTTTAGTTTAAAGTAATCTGGTGTGTTGCAGATTTGCACCAGTGTACTCTTTCAGAGGTCGTTGTGAGCGGTCATGACTACGGCCGTGTTGAAAGGGAATGGAAGCCGGAAGCTTCTCAGCCCGAAGGCTCCTACTGTAAAAAATAAAATAAAATAAAATAAATAAATAGGTAGATAAATGTAAAGAAAATTGTTTTTCGGCCTCTAAAATTCTTATTTGGTATTTCTAGGGTGCCTTTCTGCTTATAAATTTTAAATCTATTTTTGAAAAGGCTTATGAGTAAAATTTCCATTGGTTGAAATTTAATTTGTTTCCATCAGTTACTACTTCCACGCTCACATTGTGTGTAAATGTTCTTGATGAATCGCTAGTAAATAAATTCTTTAAGAAAAGATTTTGAAAGTAAATTTTCACGGTTCAGTGAAATGCCGGTTGATTCTTTCAAAAACAAAAAATAAAAGTTCTCAATTTATGTGTTGGAAGTAGTTGTCCATTGCTCCACAAAAACATGAAATACTGTGTGCGTGTGTGTGTGTGTGTGTGTGTGTGTGTGTGTGTGTGTGTCGACGTGCAGCACAATTTCGGTGTGCAGCGGCAGTAACTTCCATCATTACGGCTTCCTTTATAATGCCGGCAGTACAACAGCGGCCAGCACGGCGCTTTAATTTCCGACGTTGATGTGACGCTTCACAAGTCGGTAAGTCCGCCTTTTGCTTCGCGAAGTGCTACACAGAATTCCATTCGAAAAAGAGCGGTGTTTGCGAAATGCGACGGCGAATGCAGCTTCGCTTTGATGGCAGCCACAACCGTCACATCACAAGAGCGACACTAATAACTGCCTCGCTCGTCCCTGAAAACTGTGACGTATTGCCTCTCTCCTTTCGCGCAGTACCGTGTCCGTATGTGAATGCCAGGGCAATTCCCAGCGTTCGTTTCGTTTGAAATGAAATATGCCGTATTGTATGGAGATTCTAATATTGCCGTGTTCCTTTCAGCTACAAAACGTGTGAGCAACAGAAATCGTAGGCGTTTTCAAAAACATCGTTATTTTACTGTATCCATACAAAGTTATAAAGGGTGTTTCTAAAATAGAGGGGATACTTTCAGCTATGTATTCCCGATAGATAGTAAGCAAGGACTAATGTAAGATGTGTCCAAAAACTTTCGTTTCCGATTTACGACCTTCAGAACAGTGTTATTCAGAGAAAAGCTTGTCTTCTCACAGGTAGTTGCCTTTACATAAGATGTTCGAGACGCCAATATCTTGCACGAATACTGGCCCCGCATCTATGTTTCATTGCCTGAGAACGTGATGCCCAATTCCAGGAGTGTTGCGTATATCCTCATATCATGCCACAATTCGATTCTGAATGGATTTATAACCAGGAAGCGGAGACGACTACACCAATAATTGTAAATAGCGTCTCAAATATAAATGCATCATTATTCGAGAAAAAACGAAGCCAGGCAAGTTCGGAGTTGTAGCACACTGCTGCAAGAACCACAAGCAGAGCATAACACGTAATCAGCCGGTGACGAGAGCTGTACACGTTTCAAATGATAAGGATACGACTACAACCGTCGCTTTCGCAACAAGTCTCCAGACAGCCGTATGAGGAACATTCATTTGCATCGCTAAACTTAATGTGGTTACCGAAGAAAATGGTTCAAATGGCTCTGAGTACTATGGGACTTAACATCTTAGGTCATCAGTCCCCTAGAACTTAGAACTACTTAAACCTAACTAACCTAAGGACATCACACACATCCATGCCCGAGGCAGGATTCGAACCTGCGACCGTAGCAGTCCCGCGGTTCCGGACTGTAGCGCCTAGAACCGCATGGCCACCGCGGCCGGCGGTTACCGAAGACGTGGTGTGCACAGAAACCAGATTCTCTGCATGTGCAGTTGTAGGTATAGGTCGTCCGCTCTCCAAACCAGGAGGCGTAAGCCCGTCACGAGCGCACAGACAGCGACAGAGGCGTTAAAATGTTTCCCAGTCTCGACTTCTTCACCGTTCGAGAACTTTTAACGTTGCAGTGCGACAGCAATAGTGAATAATTTAATGAATATAAAGAATCCGCCTCGATTGCAAATAGAACCCGGATGTTCACCTAGGTTTCGGCGCGGATAACCACGCTTTCTTCGGAACACACTAAAACTACAAACTGCCTAAAGAGGCATGGTCCGACATTAATACAGAACGGCCGAAAGTGCAAATTACTCGCATAAAATGTAAAATAAACGGTACGTGTGTACCATGTCAATAGCTGTGCTTAGCTCAGACGTCAGAAGCGTGCTTCCTCACCCCAGCCAACGTTCGGTGGGCCGCGGGCTCTTAGGTAAACTGATTTCATGTACAACGCCAAAAAGAACATTCAATGTACATTTCGTCTCGAAAGTAATAGTCTTGCCTTTACCGTGAAGAGTAACAACGGGTTCCATGGAACACCACGATATGGTTGTCCAAATCGTCGGACTCAAGCCATATTTAGGTTTTCCGTGGTTTCCCTAAATCGCTCCAGGCAAATGCCGGGATTGTTCCTTTGAAAGGGCACAGCCGACTTCCTTACCCATCCTTCCCTAATCCTATGAGACCCATAACCTCGCTGTTTGGTCTCTTCCCCCAAACAACCAACCAACCATCAAGCCATATTTCACCCTGGGTCAGAAATTGGAAAAAGAGTGAAACAAAACTTGTCACCAAATGACAGTCTTCCATTGCTCCATAGGCTTCCGCACTACGTCTTCCTGTTAGCGACATTTGCATTACTGACGAGTTGTTTTGTAATTCCAGCTAGACCCGCAGTTCCTTGCTTATGGAGACCCCTTCGTGTTGTTTTGGTGCAGACAGAATTCACGAGTGCGACATTCAGTTATGCAGTGACTTTTTCAGCTGTCGTCCTCTTATTTTGCGGCACAATCCTCTTCAGTGAACATCTGGCTTGATCACTCAGCACACACTTTCGTTGGCGTTGTAAGTTAGCGGGTGATGGTTTTCCGGTTTCCCTGTTCGTGGTACACATCTTCGATAAGACGCCTCTTTAAACACCAGTCATTTGCCGACGGTGTAATTCACTTAGCTTCGAGATAATGCACTTCTAACTACACGGAACACTGCTCTGACCACAACTCACTCTTTCAACGTACTGAGGAAACTGCATAGATGCCGTTTGCGGTCAAATACAACATGGCAACCTGCAGGCTTCATTAGCATGTGCGTATATATTTCCATATTTTTGTCGAACACCCGTATTTGAAATATATGAGAAGCCTTGATCGGACGTGTCCTTTGGATTGTCAGTGTTGTCTGAGTATCTGTTCTAATGAAGTTGAAATACCGCCTCCCTGTCTGTAAACGTCTTGATCCACCTTTCCTTCTTCATTCGGTTACCATCTGCTCATGGATTAAGTTTCACTATACCAATATCCCACTCCTCTTCGCCCTACCTACGCTATTCACAAACTACTCCAATAACACTACTGTTGCACATTTCATTTCCAATCCTATGAGACTGCTACTGCCTTGCCGACACATCCTATGAACTCTACTCTTTCAAACACACACACACACACACACACACACACACACACACACACACACACACACACACACACACACATAAGCTCCATGCCATTTTCCAACGACCCTTTCTACTACCATCTACACTGACCTCCCAACGACTCTTATCTCCAATTTACAACCCAAGTTACTACTTTGTTTATACTGATGTTCTGTGACACTGTCATCTCCCTGCAGCACAGGTCCTTCCTGCTTCCAGTTTTATTTAACGCACCATGCCTATTCGTAAAAACTAGCTTTCCTACGCCATTTTTATTGGTTTGGCCTACTAAGGAGCACATGAAAGAACTTACGTATTCATTCTTTTCTCCTTTCTGTCTTTCCAGTAATTGTTCACTCTTTTCCTATGTTTTTCTTTTCTTTCTTCTGTCTATATTGCACATGTCTTTTTCTCTGTTTACTCCTGGAAGCGCTTGAAACTTTTACTCTTGCTCTGATCCTTCCTCTTTCTACTATTTCTTCCTCCATTAATTCCGTTTCCCTCAGATCTTCAACTCCTTCTACCCGCGTAACTGATGTTTTGCGGTTTCTGCCAAAGAAGCTAAAAATTCCATCTGTTATTTCTTTATCTGACCTTTTTAGGTACCCATAGAATGCAATTCTTCTCTTCCTCATCATGTCTGATATTCGCTCCATTTGTTCATAAACTTCATCATTACTTCTTATTTTTCATTTCCCATTCTCATATTTTGGTCCCAATATTTTCCTGATTATTTTCCTTTCCTTCTCTTCTATTTCACCTCATTGTTTGTCTGTATTTTACGAAAGTCATACCAATGCACAAGTGCATTCTTGATTAATGACCGTATTGTAGTGGCGTTGTTTAGCATTTATGGAAATATTTGTAGATTTCTTGTTATACAGGTTTTGTTAGTTGAAAGACCACCTTCATTTTCTTTGCCCTTGATAGGTTAGCTTCTTTGTCTAAAGCATTTGGTTGTATTATTTCACCTCTATATTTAAGTTTAGCAGTTTTCCTTATTCTTTCATAATCAGTTTCCAGGTATTTCGGTACCTGATTCAAATCTGTCATGTATTGTGTTTCATCAAAAGATATATTTAGGCTTGATTTTAAAGCTATCTTCAGTAGGAGATTTATATTCATTGTTGCATCCACTATAGATTCAGCAAAGATGAAAGGTCATCTGCAAAATCCAGACAATCAAAACTCAAACTATCCCATTTTTTCCAAATTGTGGTTCTTCTAATTACTCCTCCTGTTCTTTTCATTCCCTGATTAACCTTTCTACGTCATTATTTTTATTTAAAAACGTAGATATGGCAACTTGTTATTTTTTTTATACCACGATGAAAAGTATGTTTTCATTCATTCCAATAAAGCGCGTAAATCTTCTGGTTGTTCACAGTATCGAAATTACGTATTCCAACACAAGTTGAAGAAATGAATTGCTGTTTTCCCTTACGTGTCTGCAGTAACCACATGGCCCAGACACATTAACGCAACCCCAACCAATGCACGGCGTTAACGTGCAATAACCACTCACAGACGGCAACACTAGCAGCGGATACGTTGCGACATCGAAAACTGGGTGCGACGTGTCTGTAGTGTCCCACTGGTCATGGATCACAATGGTGACTGACCTCTGCGGCGATGGGTACGGGGAATAGAGGTACAACTGTTGAGCAACTGACCGCCCAAATGAACAATGAACGGTTGTTGAAGTACTGTCTTCCATAGCAAGCGCCCGGCTCAAGTACTCATGCTGACTGCTCTTCATAGGCGCCAATATCTCAACTGTATGTCTATCGAATCGCGAAGGTGGCCATTTCTGATAAATATTGTTTCATGCCCATCGGCCGACATCCTGCAACAATCGTCGGAAGGTTCCAGACCGAAGATGGGTGCATTATGGCCTCAGGAATGTTCTGTGGCATTCCCTGGGTGATCTCGTCATTCTGGTAGGCACAGTGCATCAAAACAAGTATACATCTATACTAAGGGACCGTATCCACCCCTTCATTCAGTTTGTTTCTCCTTGGTACGATGCCGTGTACCAGCAGCATTATACAACGTGTCACACAGCTCGTAGTGTACGTGCATGATTCGAAAAGCACCAGGGTGAGTTTACTGTGCTCCCCTTGCCATCCGATTTAAAGCCAATCGGGAATCTGTGGAAACAACCCGATCGGGCTGTTCGTGCCGTGGACCCTCAACCCAGATACCTGGCGCAGCTGACAAAGGCTCTGGGGTCGGCATGGCTTTACCTCGCTCTTGGTACCGGTTAAGCAAAGCGAATAAGGAAAGAATAGGTACTTTATTTCAGTTTCTATAATAAAATGCTAGATCGCCTGTCTCTTTAATTTTTTCACATCTTCCTTGTCCTTTAAACCACACAGACACGGACACAGTCTCATTTATTTTACGATGGTTTCTTGTGAAACGTCCCGTTTTTAACAATTATACACGAGACTGTGCTTATCCTGACACACAATATTTTTTAGCGCAACGCAATCTGACTTTCAAAATTCCCTACAAAAGAATGGCCCTGTCTAACATTAAACTATACCTTTCACAAATCACTTACCTCACAAAAATCTTCGCTACTCAAGCTACTGCAATACAGCGAGCGCCACTACTGCCAGCTAAATAAAAGATTCAAAGTACTGAAGGCACTAACTACTGATAGGCATAGTTAGCAAATGAAAGATTTTGATAGAGAACAACCAATGTATTTACATCAATAGTCATAATATATATAGCAGTTCATGACAAATTACAAAACTCCGCCATCTCTCTCCCCACATCCACCACTGCTGGCGGCTCACCTCCAACTGCGCAACGCTATGCGCTGTTCACAGCCAGCTGCCTAACACTACAATGGCGAGTATTACAACAATGCAAAGCAGCCACAGACTGCACACAGCACAGCCAGTTATTTTCATACAGAGGTGGCGTTACCAATAAAAAAACCTAAACAGCCTACTTACACTTGTCCTCACAACAAATGGCTTTTTTGACGTGGAATATGAAATATCAGTGTCCCTATCGAACACGTCGGCTTCCTCAAAGGTGCGATAAGCAAAAAATTTATGCAATTAAATGCCTCCAGACCTGCGACGGGCTTCACTGCATCTCCTGGATAACAAACAATTGCAGCAGTCACCCAACCATTACCATGATGATGTCTGTCATTCTGCTCCAGTTGAAGTTAAGAACACATCCGCAAAACACGGACGGCCCTTGCAGAATAGCTTGCGCTGCAACATTACTACTCAAGGTCATTTTTATACCGTCAGTGGCCGTATACACCGTCTGTCGGGATCGCCTAAATGTTTCACGCTGGAATGTTTCACGTCAAATATGCCATTTGTTACGAGAACAAGGAATCGTCGTAAAATAAATGAGACTTCGGCGATCCCGCCAGCGGTATGTAAGGCCACTGACGATATAAAAGTTAACTTGAGTAGCAATGTTGGAGAGCAACTTATTCTAAAAGGGTTGACCGTGTTTTGGGGATGTGTTCTTAACTTTACACTTCAGATGAATGATAAAAATCATCATGGTAATGGTTCAGTGACTGCTGCAATTTTTCATTATTCAGGAGTTACAGTGAAAGCCGTCGCAGGCTGGAGGCATTTAACTGCACAGATGTTATTACTTATCGCACCTTTCAAGAACCCGACGTGTCCAACAGGAACATTCTTACGTCATATTTCGCGTCAAATATCCCATTTGTTGTGAGGAAAAGAAATCACAGTATAATAAATGATACTGAGTCCGAGTCTGTATGGTTTAAAGGACAAGGAAGATGAGCAAAAATTAAAGTGGCAGCTGATTTAACATTTTATTATAGAAACCGAAAAAAATGTACATATCCTTTCTAGAATGAGATTTTCGCTCTGCGCTGTGTGCGCTGTTAAGAAACTTCCTGGCAGATTAAAACTTTGTGCCGGACCGAGACTCGAAACCGGGACATCGGGCAAGTGCTCTACCATCTGAGCTACCCAAGCAATCTGCCAGGAAGTTTCATAAGAGCACACACTCCGCTGCACAGAGAAAATCTCATTCTGGAAACATCCCCCAGGCTGTGGCTAAGCCATGTCTCCGCATTATCCTTTCTTCCAGGAGTGCTAGTTCTTCAATGTTCGCAGAGAAGCTTCTGTCAAGTTTGGAAGGTAGGAAACGAGGTGCTGGCAGAATTGATGCTGTAAGGACGGGTCGTGAGTCGTGCTTGGGTAGCTCAGATGGTGGAGCACTTGCCCGCGAAAGGTAAAGGTCCCGAGTTAGAGTCTCGGTCCGGCACTCAGTTTTAATCTGCCAGGAAATTACATATCCTTTCCTTATCTCCCAACTGGTGTTTAAAAATAAAAAAACTACACATAGATCTTGCCAAAAGCCGAGAAGCGATTTTTCTTGGTGTTGTAGCTCTCAGGGGCACTCAGGGATGCTCTCTGAGTGAGGCACCTCTGGGCATATGTGAGACTGGCAGCCGCACCCTGCCGGAAGTCTCAGAGAGACCGCCGCGGACGTGCCCTAATTTTGCTAGACATGGCCCTCGAAAAAATTGGCTTAACCTCACTGAACATCTTCCTGCACGTTTCTCAGCGGTCAGACCTGCAAAAGCTGGTTATTTAGGATTTTGACAGGTAATCACATTAATGTGGCTGGACTGTGTAGTTGGATGTTGGTATAAAATACTAACAGCTTTCGTGTAACAAATATCAACCAGCTAGAGAAAAGTCTTCCCACAGCTACGAACATTACAGGACAAATGTCGTCAGAATTGTGGTTCAATCAAAAGAGTCTTCCATAGATTCACTTACAAGTATCGAGATTATGATCAAAAACGATACACCCACATGGAGTGGAAAATATCAAACGATTTAGTGGTATCTAGTTGGGAATATTTTAAATGTTTCGATATCATGTACATGCGCAAAAATGTTCATAAATAAACTGAAAAAAAAACCTTTCAGTTCCTCTGGCTTGTATATCAAGCGAAAGCCGAGACCAAACTCCACGTAATAATGTCTCGCAGGAGGCTATACAACACTAGGTAAAACAGAATTTATCCGTTCTCAGACGCCCCACTGTTAGTGAATACTCACAAACTATACTGTAAAACTAATTACTGCATGAGTAACAGAGCAAGAGAAAGCTCTTGTGGAAAAGCCAGAAAGCGGTTGGATGATTGTCGACTTTTACGAACTACCCATTGCTTCTCTTTTTCAAAATTCCACTTGCCTCCATACAGTTTATTCAGTCTAGTCACCATCGAAAACTCTGCAGCGACAACGCGTTCAGCCTCCGCAGTTGGAGCTGTCTGTAAGGCAAGGCAACGACGGACGTTCGTATCTCTCGCATCAGTTCCGTCCTCTTGGTGAGGGAGTAGGGCTCCGAAGATGAGGAAGCGGCCTGCCGAACAATCCTCGCTTCTGCGGTGGAGAGAGGATGGGTGGAGGGCGTTGTGGGTGGTGGAGTGGGGGTGGAAGGAGGGTGACGGCCACGACGACCACTATGGCCGCAGTTTCGAGTAATCGATCGTCGAAAGGTTGTTTACGCATTGTGGCCCAAGGCAATACTATTGGCTGGTGAAAGTCTCTCCTGCTATGAGGGTGGCTGTTCGTTTATTGCTCGAGAGCAAACAACGGCATAGTGTAACGCTACTTCTCAATTCGTAGTTCCGTTGCATTTCATTTTTACCATCAAACAGTGACTATTTTAAATAAAAATACTAAGCATATAAAATATTTCTGCAATAATGTACTTTCATATTAAGTTAGAAGGCATTTTATTGTAATTGTAGTTACTTTTCATATAAACACAACAGCTATGTGTACGCCTATGCCGGCCGGGGTGGTCGAGCGGTTCTAGGCCATAAAGTCTGGAACCGGGCGACTGCTACGGTCGCAGGTTCGAATCCTGCCTCGGGCATGGATGTGTGTGATGTCCTTAGGTTATTTAGATTTAAGTAGTTCTAAGTTCTAGGGGACTGATGACCTCAGAAGTTAAGTCCCATAGTGCTAAGAGCCATTTGATTTTTTTTTTTTTTTTTGTACGCCTGTATGTGTAAATATAGACACTAACTTCATCAACCAGTCATCATGTATGCGTATCTTCAGCGTCCCCTACCATAGCCTTTCGACGCGGGATTCCGTTATCAACTTAGTTACCTAAAGGTAAAGGCCGTAACCATATTTTTTGACATTGAACGAAGACGATATGGGATATCAGTAACTAAATTACGCCACTGCTACTTTCGTTTGCTGAGTGGAATAGTCTACCACACCCATTCTAAAAGAGAAAAAAACGTGAGGCAAGGACTAGGCGACGCTTTTAGGAAGATACGACCAAATATAAGCCCTAGGAAACCAGATTTCACTTCATCTGTGTCTTACTTTTCCTACTCTCTGTTCTGTTAGATATATCCTACCTACTGGGCAAAGTGGTCAGTATTCATACATTCATTTGAACTCACTTTTACACCAAGGAGGATTTGAATAACAATGCAACTGTTTTATATTTACAGAATATATGCAATTTGTACAGATATATTTGATATGTTTATCTAAGACACCGTAATACGCATACGTTTCACATCTCGATCAAAGTAACTTGTGTTTCATACCAGAATCCAAGAAAATTTCACGGGAAACGTTAATTAAGAATAATAGTCACTCCAGTCTATTATTTAAGAATTTATGAAACCTATGGGAAATAATGCCCAAAGGCAACCAAGAAATACTCGCCTGTACAGAATGTGCTAAAATGTGTGTGCCACGAGAGACTTAACTTATAAAATGCAAGGCTACTGAAACCCTGATTGGACACCATATAAAAGCATAATTCAACGGTTCTGTCACGTTTTAATTACACTTTCGCACCAGATAACCATCAATTAATATCTACAGGGTGAAAATTATTTAAACCAACCAATTCTGGAAGACTGCGAGGGACACCAAAACAACAATTTTCTCCCGTGTCACAATAACTTCTGAATTTTTTTTTAAACTCATAGAGAGTGTAATCGCTTTAAGCACTTGTGTAGTCGCATATAACGTGGGAACAATTCACAGGAGTTTTTGAAAAGTCCTTCATCGTTCTAATAATTTATCACACATTCAAATTATTAGAACGATGGGATGGTAACATTGACAGTTCAGTACATATTTAACAACATTTTACGATGCAATAAGTGTCGTACTCATCGAATCTTGTGGAACTCTCAGAGTCAAAAGTCTCCATTTTGACGACGACATGTACTCATGTCAGATAGTCTTATATTCTGACAGAATGTAAGTTCTGTACATATCTCACCAATTTTTATAACTATGTTTGCTTAATTATGTATATACACCCTGTGCTTCACCTTTGTATTTTCTTGTGTTTAGGTAATTTTTGCAGTGTTTCTTGAAAATGGCCCTAAGACCGAAATTGCAATCTTAATAAGAAATATTTTATACAGTCAACGGCGACTAGGATTTCTTTTAAGAAATCCCACAGTTTGTCGGTTTAAATAATTTTCGCCCAGTACGGAACACTGGGAAAAATATCGTAGCGAGAATACCAAAACTTAGTATCACAACAGGAAGGGAAGAACCAGACGTCTGGTGTAACCTGTCTTAATGATTGTGTACTCACGTCTAACCTTGAAAGTAGCGTTGCCATAAAAGTCAAACATACGTTCAAAGCTGAAAAATCAGTTGTACGCCAATTGGCATTTTTAACTCGTCAAAGTGAGTCAAAAGATCTATTACAGATTATTTCACCAGTAAGATCCGATCACCACTAGCGACATGATCTGCTCTCGCTCGAACCGCGTCACGACTTCTTCTAATAAATGGGCTGCTACCAGTATGAATAAACTGTCTACTGTCCGTGAGATTATGCACATCAGTTCCCATAGGCAACATAACCTGAACACTTGTACTAGTACAAAATATGATGAATGCTTATTCCCACTCGAATCGATCACTGTGATAATTTTATTATGTCTACTTATCTTCCAAATATTACAGTTCTTGACAAAAAAAATTTATCCTCCTTAGTTCAGGAAAACTGAAGAGTCAACCAGGTGTCAAATGGCGTACTGCATCAGGATTATGCGAGGCTCCACACGGCAACCCACATTACAAACGGCATGAACGTATCGAATCCTGATTGGCGTGCATAGCCCCCAAATTTACCACCCAAACTGCTTGTCTGGAAAGCGTGCAGAGACGTGTGCTTTCATAATAGCATCCAACCAGCCAGGATTCTTCCATTGGGAGACTGTTCACTTCATGTCACAACGAATGCACGAGTGTATCTGTGGCGTTGAGAGTCACGCCTCGTACTGAAGTTAATAATAAATATCTATCACAAGTGGAGTGTACCTTTAGTTACTTAATACCTAAGAAGTCTGATAAACATCGGACTGGTACTTTATGACATAACAGTGTCTATTTCCGTCTGTATATTAAGACGTATTGTAAACTTGCAGCTTATCGACAAAGTGTTTCGAAATTTTATTAACAATATAATGTTTCCTTCGAATTTTCCTTAGTGTATCTCCAGCATGACTGACAGCATGGAACCTCATCTCCGACCTACGCAGCATATATTCTCGAAAAACAATTCACAGCGTTTGTAGTTTACACCGAGCTCGCGGCTCTCCTTTAAAGGCTCACATAACAGTCCCTGCAGTATGCCGTACTGCGGACTATGAATATATCGTCGGCTTCTTTCCGCAGAGCTCGTTGCGGACTTTCCGCTAGCAATAACCTTCTGTTTTCTCTTTCTTTCTTCTCTCTCCCCTTCCACGCAACTCGGCTTATGCCTGGTTTCTCTCTCTTTTTCTTACTCGCGTTCTGCCATTTCTCTGCCTGCTTTGTCCGCGTATCACACATTGTCTCTGTTCCCGTATAACTTCGTCTTTTGCACCCATATGTTTCAATAGGAGGGCCAGAGCTAATATAGCTCATGCCTGTATTTGCTATACATACAACCATACGTTTGTTACTTGTAGTTCTACCAGACACACCAAGGGAGTGTTTAGGTACGTCCGCTAAAATCGGTACAAAAAGTATCCAGGTAGCAATCATTGAACAAATATATTCATCAAAGATTAATAACACGTCTACTCCGACGTGGCTACAGAAAAAACATAAAAAAAGTCACTGCCTGAAGACGAACAGTATTTCTACTGACAGATGAAGGCCTGGTGGATTGTTAATTAGTTCTTCATAAAAATCAAAGTCCATAGGACGCTCAGAGTTAACGTAAAACTGCAGGAGACAAGCTTAAGTCCCATAAATGGCAAAATTCTCTCAGTCCGGGGCGTAACTGTTTGAAAGTTAAACAGCGATAAATTTCCGAGACCATATGTGTGCCACGCCGAAATGGTCCGCATCTTCCTCGGTGAGGAGGCCACAAACACGAAGTCCGCCGCTGGCAGCTCCCAACGTCATGAAGTCAGACGTGAACGGCAGTGACGTCTTGGAGGCGGTTCTCCAGTGGGTGGAATTATTGCGAAATCGGTGCCAGGCCCAGGAAAAGTCACTCGCAGCGGAATGGTTTGGGCCAAGCGCTGCCCTAAACACCACTCGGTGCTAGGGCACACCAGGCCTATTTTCTATAACGTTTCTTGCAACCTCTATCGACGCCTTGTCGAGACTCGGAGAATGGCTGCCTGTCTTCCCACGTACCCTGTAAACTATCACCTGTTCATTACCTGTTAGGAATCTGCGAAGTACTAGCGTGATTATGGCTCCTGACGCCGCAGGCTTAAAGTGTCGCTACAGCAACCTACCCCTTCTCCCCCACTCTCCTTCCATGAAGGGGAGGAGCTGTCAAAGCTCATCTTCATGTCACTGAAGTAGCCATGTCCCTCAGTCGTGACCAAGGTGGTGAGGGATGACAGCCACATCCATTGGCACCTGTCGTGATGTAGTGTGTCGCGCTATTGAAGGCCCCTCCAGCGAGATGCCCACTGGCAGCGATTGCGACTTCGTCCGAGGCTCAGATAATGGGTGGCTACATTCCCGAAACAAAAGAAGGTAGCAGCGCCAGTGTCAGGAGAAAGGTGATTGTGGTTACAATTGGTTGACGTGTTTGCGGCACAGTATTCTTTCCTGAAGTGTGACCTCAGCCACGGCCCTGCCTAGCAATTTGTAAATGATTGCCAGAAACCAGTATTGTTATTCCTTACAAGGGAACCTCCCCATCGCACCCCCCTCACATTTAGTTGTAAGTTGGCACAGGGATAGGCCTTGAAAAACTGAACACAGATCAATCGAGAAAACAGGAAGAAGTTGTGTGGAACTATGAAAAAAATAAGCAAAATATACATACTGAGTAGTCCATGCGCAAAGTAGGCAACATCAAGGAGAGTGAAAGCTTACGAGCGCCGTGGTCCCGTGGTTAGCGTGAGCAGCTGCCGAACGAGAGGTCCTTCGTTCAAGTCTTCTCCCGAGTGAAAAGGTTAATTTTTTATTTTCAGACAATTATTAAAGTTCAGGCACTCACACATAATCAACTTCGCTCTCCAAAACTCCAGGACATGTTCAGATTTGCTTGGACATATGCAGGATTTGACGGTGCACACGGAAACATTTGAAAACGTAAAAAACATGTTTTGACAGAGCACAGGGAAAACTATGCGACTGTGAAACTGTTGCATTCATTTGTTGCAGTTTATGTGACAAACTCTTATGTTTTCATCACTTTTTTTGGGAGTGATTATCACATCCACAAGAAAACCTAAATCTGGGAAGGTAGAAGAACCTTTTTACCCATTCGCCAGGTGTGCAAGTTAGGTGGGTCGACAACATATTCCTGTCATGTGACGCACATGCCGTCACCAGTGTCGTATAGAATATATCAGACGTGTTTTCCTGTGGAGGAATCGATTCACTTATGACCTTGCGATCAAATGTTTTCGGTTCGTATTGGAGAGGCACGTCCTTTCGTCTACTAATCGCACGGTTTTGCGGTGCGGTCGCAAAACACAGACACTAAACTTATTACAGTGAACAGAGACGTCAATGAATGAACGGACAGATCGTAACTTTGCGAAAATAAAGAAAGTAAAATTTTCGCTCGTGGGAATACTCGAACCAAAGACCTCTTGTTCCTCAGCTACTCACTCTAACCACGGGACCACAGCATTCCTCAGCTAACATTGTCCTTGATGTTGCCTATCTTGCGCATGGTCTACTCAGTTTGTATATTTTGCTTATTATTTCATAGTTCCACATAACATCTTCCTGTTTTATCGATTGATCTGTGTTCAGTTTTTCAAGGCCTATCCACTGTGTCAATTTATAACTAAATCTGAGGGGGGTGCGATGGGGAGGATCCCTTGTTAGTAAAATCACGGTCGGTAGATCAGTGGATAAGTGGGCTGTGTGGTAAAGGGTAGAAAGTACAGACCGATGAGACTGACCGTGAAGTTTCTCAACAGGAGAAGAGCCATCCTCTGGTATTGACCTGCAGGAAAATGGTGAGAGTTTCGTCTAAACGATAGTGGCAGGGAAGGTAAGACATTCGGTGTTTAAAAATACTAACCAAACGCTTTGCTAATCGAAGGGTGTAGTGTGAACTAGGGCTTTTTGTCAGAGAAAGCGAGAAATCCTGCAAATGGAAATTGGGAACCACTGTCTGTGACAATAGTGTCAGGAACTCCAAACACGCAAAAAATGTGAGGAAGCTATGAATTGTTTGAGTAGCTGATGTGGCAGATGTGTAGGAAAGATATGGGAACCCCATGCCCGTCTCTATTGCAATGAGCAAAACGTGGCCTATACAAAGTTATGTGAAAGCCCAATAAAGCCTGGACCAAGAACTGCCAGAGTATAGGCAAGGGAAGAAACGACATGGAGCGGCGGCCAGGTTGCTATAGTGATTGCTGCCAGAGGATGCCATTTGAGAAATAGGAGCATCCATGCTACGACAATAGACATGGTGGGAAACGAGAAGTTTAGGGGGCACCACGCTCCAATGCTCGACTTGGAAAAACAATACATGCTGCTGGAGACAAGCTGGACTGACCAGCTGGGTGCAGCATTTTCTCCTCGAAGCAGTAGCACGCCGTTCAGTAATGAGGGTTCGTTCCACTGGTGCAAGTAGGCTTTGGCCTCTTTCTGAAGGACCTGCCGACCAGCCACGGCATACCAGGCAGAGAATATCTCTGAGGACTGTGTGGCATGAGCTTGTCATTCAGTGGGAGACTGCACAAGGCTTCTTCAGCAGTGATATCCAGATGGAAACATCTGTATCGTTGTCGAGCACTAGGTCCTGACCCAAGCGTTGAGCAGGAGGGAGGTCAGCGCTTGCATGTTTTTGAGCAATGCTGAGCAACATAACTAGAACTCGACAGAAACAGGGTCCATGATTGAAGGCGGCATGAAATTTTGGTAGGAATGATGGCTGAAGCCTTGAAAAGAGAGAGCAAAGGTTTCTGGCTGGTGAATAGCGTGTAATGCCTACTACATACATAATCACGGATACTTTTGAGGCCGAAAGTGATGGCTAATCCTTCTTTCTCAGTCTGGCTACTATTTTCCTGGGCAGTGGTGAGGTTTTTGTACACAGAAGCAAGTAGACTCTCCTCACCTTCAACCACGAGGGGCAGGACTGCCACCACCACACAGTTTGGCACTTCTTCTGCCACGATAAGAGCTTTGGCAGGCCTCTATGCTGTGAAGCATGACAGGTGCAGAATGACCTGTTTTAAGCTTTGCCATAAGCCGTGGTCCATTTCGAATGGAAGTTTTTTTTTTTTTTTTTTTTTTTTTTTTTTTTTTTTTTTTTTTTTTTTTTTGCAGTAGATGGTGTAGTGGTTCGGCAGTGGCTTCCATATGGGGAATAATTTCGATTAACTGTCAGAAGATTGAAATCAGTTGCCTGGTACAGGTAGGAGCCAGAAGTTTTCGTACTATCCTGATGTACCGAGGCATGGGACAAATGATGAAAGAACCGAAAATGTGTCCAAGATATTCATACTGAAAAAATAGCAGTTCTTGTCCTTGTTACATTTTAGACTAGCCTGTTATAGTACCTTGAACAGAGCATCCAATTTGCTGGTAAGGTCCTGCGCATATTCGCCCGGTAGAACACTCAGAGTTAATATACAAACTGAATGAAAAATGTTGAAGTCCATAGGAGGAGAAATTGTCTAAGTCTGTACATTAAACGGGAGTGAATATATAAGTACTCAAGTCTGCCACGATGAGAGTGTTCCCATCTCCTCTGGTGAGGAAGCCATAAACTGTGAAAGCCCACAGCTGGCAGTTCTGAGGGCCTTGATTTCTGATGTGAACAGCAGCAACGTCGTTGAGGCGGCTCTCGAGTGAGAATACTGATTGATGGAACCCTTGCAGAATCATCACCTGGCCCTGGAAAACTTACTTGGAACGAAATGGTCTGTTTTGTCCCGAGTGCTGCCCTGAATATCACTCGACATTCGGATACAGTCGGGCAAAGGTTTAGTCCTCTGTCTTGCGGAAGAGAATAGGTCCATGAGGACCGTGGCCTCTATTGGTGCTTGGGTTGCCTACTGGTGAACTGTTGAAAAATGGCCATTTGTCTTCCAGAAAATTGTCGCCTGTGTGTTAGCCACCTTCATAGCATTGAAGTTATGTTGATGGCTGACGATTTAGGCGTTATGCATGGGTACAGCTGGTTTTGTACGAGGCCTGTTCAGAAAGTAAGCTCCGATTGATTGCCAAATTGAAACCACAGTCAACATCAGAAATGTTTTACTTGTAACAATTAGCTACACCTTTCAGCTACTTCTCTACGTAGTCGCCGTTCTGACTCAGACTTTTGTCATAGCGTTGTACCAACTTTTCAATAGCCTCATCATAGAAGGCAGCCGCCAGTGCTTTCCGCCAATTCTCCACGCTGGCCTACACCTCGTTGTCTGTGTCAAAATGTTGTCTTCAAAGACAGCGGTTCATGTGACCAGAGATGAAACTCAGGGGGAGACAATTGCGGACTGTATTGTGGGTAATCTCACATTTCCATTTGAAAACGATGCAGGAGCATCTTCATTGCCCCTGCAGAATGCGGCTGAGAATTGTCTTGAAGAAGAAACAGCACGACAGTTATGTAATGTTAGCTGCATAGCTTCAGGCGAAATTTCTCACCAGGCCCTCGTACTTGGCGGCAGACACTATTTTCTAGACATCTTTACGCACTCACTGCGAGCTCAGAAATGAGAAGAGCGACGTGATGCTAACTGGGGTTATACTAGAGACACTACCCAACACATGTGTGCAAAGCTTTATCGGATTTTCATAGTCGTTTCCATTTCGCGACCGATCGGAGCTTACTTTCTGAACGCCCCTCGTAAGTGACAGTGACAATGATGCAGACATTGTTGTCAGACATGGTCAAATTTATATTTGATTTACAGCTCTAAGTGTGTGAAATATTATGGCCAACAATAAGGAGCATTTCCAATCCTGCAGAATTCCATGTGGGAGAAAACTGTAAACTTTATTTATCGACTCCACGCTGTTACATGGAGTTATTTGGTAGTTCTACCAGACTGCTTTTATTTATTAACTCTGAGAACGTTACATTACTGCATTCTGAATATGATCTCTTTGTATTTAACTGCCATAGTCACCGTATCAGCTCTTCTGCAAAGGGTTCAACAGAACTTGAAGTTTCTCTTGATTACGGAGTTACTGAGCCAGACTTAACTGCCACATAGGGTAGTCGCGAGGTCTGAGGCGTCTTGTCACGGTCACAAAAAAAAAAGTGGTAAGATCTTATGGGACCAAACTGTTTAGGGTTGGGTTGTTTGGGGAAGGAGGCCAGACAGCGAGGTCATCGGTCTCGGCGGATTAGGAAAGGATGGGTAAGGAAGTCGGCCGTGCCCTTTCCAAGGAACCATCCGGGTATTTGCCTGGAGCGATTTAGGGAAATCACGGAAAACCAAAATCAGAATGGCCGGACGCGGGATTGAACCGTTGTCCTCCCGAATGCGAGTCTAGTGTCTAACCACTGCACCACCCCTCTCGGTAAACTGTTTAGGACATCGGTCCATAAGCTTCCACACTAATTAACTTAAGCTAACCTACGCTAAGGACGATAGATACACCCTTGCCTGAGGGAGGATTTCTAAACTGAAGGAAACATTTCACGGCATTGGCTTCAGAACTGCTACAAATTCGTCGGGCAATAGAACGCGCCACTGCTAAGAGTATCGTATGACTTCCACATCGCTGGCAACGCGTTATAAAAAATGCTGGTCACTACTTTGAAGGTCAGTAAAACTTTGAAACACGTATGTATTTAGTACGAGCTGTAAACAAATACACTCCTGGAAATGGAAAAAAGAACACATTGACACCGGTGTGTCAGACCCACCATACTTGCTCCGGACACTGCGAGAGGGCTGTACAAGCAATGATCACACGCACGGCACAGCGGACACACCAGGAACCGCGGTGTTGGCCGTCGATTGGCGCTAGCTGCGCAGCATTTGTGCACCGCCGCCGTCAGTGTCAGCCAGTTTGCCGTGGCATACGGAGCTCCATCGCAGTCTTTAACACTGGTAGCATGCCGCGACAGCGTGGACGTGAACCGTATGTGCAGTTGACGGACTTTGAGCGAGGGCGTATAGTGGGCATGCGGGAGTCCGGGTGGACGTACCGCCGAATTGCTCAACACGTGGGGCGTGAGGTCTCCACAGTACATCGATGTTGTCGCCAGTGGTCGGCGGAAGGTGCACGTGCCCGTCGACCTGGGACCGGACCGCAGCGACGCACGGATGCACGCCAGGACCGTAGGATCCTACGCAGTGCCGTAGGGGACCGCACCGCCACTTCCCAGCAAATTAGGGACACTGTCGCTCCTGGGGTATCGGCGAGGACCATTCGCAACCGTCTCCATGAAGCTGGGCTACGGTCCCGCTCACCGTTAGGCCGTCTTCCGCTCACGCCCCAACATCGTGCAGCCCGCCTCCAGTGGTGTCGCGACAGGCGTGAATGGAGGGACGAATGGAGACGTGTCGTCTTCAGCGATGAGAGTCGCTTCTGCCTTGGTGCCAATGATGGTCGTATGCGTGTTTGGCGCCGTGCAGGTGAGCGCCACAATCAGCACTGCATACGACCGAGGCACACAGGACCAACACCCGGCATCATGGTGTGGGGAGCGATCTCCTACACTGGCCGTACACCACTGGTGATCGTCGAGGGGACACTGAATAGTGCACGGTACATCCAAACCGTCATCGAACCCATCGTTCTACCATTCCTAGACCGGCAAGGGAACTTGCTGTTCCAACAGGACAATGCACGTCCGCATGTATCCCGTGCCACCCAACGTGCTCTAGAAGGTGTACGTAAACTACCCTGGCCAGCAAGATCTCCGGATCTGTCCCCCATTGAGCATGTTTGGGACTGGATGAAGCGTCGTCTCACGCGGTCTGCACGTCCAGCACGAACGCTGGTCCAACTGAGGCGCCAGGTGGAAATGGCATGGCAAGCCGTTCCACAGGACTACATCCAGCATCTCTACGATCGTCTCCATGGGAGAATAGCAGCCTGCATTGCTGCGAAAGGTGGATATACACTGTACTAGTTCCGACATTGTGCATGCTCTGTTGCCTGTGTCTATGTGCCTGTGGTTCTGTCAGTGTGATCATGTGATGTATCTGACCCCAGGAATGTGTCAACAAAGTTTCCCCTTCCTGGGACAATGAATTCACGGTGTTCTTATTTCAATTTCCAGGAGTGTACTTGCCACTATTAAAGTCCCAACCCTCGTATAACCAATCTAAAACTTCTCTACATGAATGACAGGTTTGTCTTGCCTGGTACCACCTACGGTACATCTGTCTGTATGGCTGAAGCACGCTAGCCTCCCCACCAACAGCAAGGTCCATGGCTACATTTTGTAATGTTGCATGTAAGGATCATATCCTAATTTTCTACGTCTACTTCTGCATACATACTTCGCAAGTCACCGCAACTTGCACTGCGGAGGGTACCTTGTACCCTTACCAGTGACTCCCTCTGCTGTTCATTGGCATATAAAGCGAGGAAAAGACTAAAAGCGTCCGAACGAACCCTAATTTATCTCGTCTTTTCTTGGTCTTTACACGAAATGTGAGTTTCCGGCAGTGGAATAGTTCTGCAGTCGGCTTCAGATGCCATCTTTCTCAATTTGCTCCGTAGTTCCGTGCGGAACTAGCATCGTCATCCCTCCAAGGATTCCCATTGAAGTTGACTTAGCTAATCTGTAATAGCTGAGTGGTCATCAAACCTACCAGTAACAAATGTTAACTTTTGCCTGTTAACATTTGCGCGCTATTTTTTGAACCGTGAGTACTACAATCTCTTTTTCCTCAGAATTTTCCGAATTTGAGTATCAAAACACGGACAATCCTTCCCATGCCTATTCAACTTACTTGTCAAATACGTCTCCAGAGCGTAATTTATAGTAAATTTAAAATTTGCCCGTAATCCCTCTACGTTCGTCGTTCTGGAGATAAATAATGTCCATTCACTGTCTAAGTGGGATGCTTACAACTGTTTATCTTATTTTGCTAGCGTAAACACTCTCCTGACCTTCCTGACGAATTTATTAAATTTACTAACCACTTTTGCTGATGTCATCATGATCACTAATCCCTGTTTCTATACAGACACTGTCGGTAAGGTGTGGCTTGCTTGTAGCTACAAGGTGTAATATTTTTCTATTGCGTTTGGACTGTGTACGTAGTTGTTCAAGGCATCGTACAATGGTCCTGTTTAATGAATTACATTGACCGGACATACGTCAAATGTAGTAGAATATAAAGAGCCCATTGCCAGAGATGCAATTGAATTTCTATTTCAGTCCAAATGATGTTAACAAGTCCGTATTCATGCATCACGTGACTAACTTGTTTCAGGATGAAAGAAACTGGGTCAGTTTCAGAGCAGCGCAGACGGCGGTGTAGCAGGTCGTCACGTGACTGAAACAGATACTGTATGTATCGCGGGGCTCCGCAATATGACGGAGAGCTTATTTGCCGCGAGACCCCCAGCAGGTGGCGCTGTGGGCACTTAGCGAGATTGCGCTGGCGCAGTCCCAGCCAGCAGAGGGCAACTTTTCCAGCAATCTCGGATCCCAATTTAAAAATTCCGCACGGTAGTAACCTCGATATTAAGGTTCGTAAATAACGGGAAAACCCTGAAACAACCCTCTCGGTCCCAGAGGTGGGAATGACCAGACATTCTCCAGGGGAATCCGTATCCCTAAGGAGCAACGAAGTAAACACCGCCGAATGAGTTGTTTGCGTCTGGCAGCGTATGCTGCACCGTGTAACATTATGTTCTGCAACCAAGGAAGTGGTGCTATACTAGAAGCCTACAAAGGCTCCTTTGGAAAAAATTAAATTTGTTTACTACTACTACTACTACTAGGCTAATTACAGTTTAGCTCTACATGACCTTTATACTGAAATGTTTCCCACATCACCTTGTATTGTCTTTCTATGTGTGTAACTGTATGTTCACTGTTGTGGGTAAATACATACAGAGTACACAGGGCGATGTGTGAAACTGATAGCGATTACACGCTTCCGCTGTTGTAGAAGTCTGCTCCAGTGCTGCAGATACCGTGTTGAGCTGAAAGTGGTAACCAAAGTACGGAGAAATATTCTTCGGGGCTCTGTTGCATAGCAGTCAGATTGCTTTCATCTCTGAGAAATGTCCAGGTACAATTGTGGATTTGAATGATCCATGAAGTGACTTCTTTTCCGGAGAAAGCATCCAACTATTTCACTAGAACTGAACGCTCCCGTCGGAACTGTTCTCAAGCTAGTATTTATTATTAAATCACAATAGTGGTATACGCTGGTTGTAGAATAACACGCACCTTCTTGAAATGAACAATGTTTTATTGTTCTATTAACTGATTTCTTTCCATATACACATATATTTTACAGTGTGAATCAAAATTTCGCAATGCCGTCTATTTTTACACCACAAGAATGGCTCTCCTCTTGTAAAATACTCTTAACAAGAGCAAAAGCTCTATATCCTAAGAATAATTATGTGTGCGCTGACCGCCACAGAGTAATAAACAATATCTTTCTCTTTCTCTCGCACTGTCACAGAAAGTTACGCTACATGATACATCATAAGCCTCATCACTGATTACAGAATGTTATCACTTAGTGTAGACACCTACATCAAATTTCTTAGCAAAAATCTCGCCATAGTATTGATGTTTTAAATTCCGCGTGTATCAGTTTATTCCGTATATCTGTCTATGTAACACGTAACTAGTCTTTTTTAAGCATCACAGCTTTCTTTCTTTCTCTCACAGTGAGAAAGCTAATAAGTTTATTTGGTCATTTTCACTGTAAAAAATTTAATAAAATTTGTGATTGCCTTTTTGTATGTTTGACCAGTTTCAAGTGGAGTACTACAGATATTGTGTGCTTCATCGCACTTTAGATCTAACATTCATGTGCGCCGTCATCTCGCTCATAGGTTATTTAACTTAATTTATGCAACGACATTAGGCGAGGACAAGACTTTCTACATAACAAAAGTGGCGTAAGCTATACGCAGTTATATGGTTGTTGGAATCTTTTCGGAGATTATCTGCATAGTCTAGGTCTCACTTAATGTAGTAGAATTCTTTCAGATACGTATTTACTCAGTAGACTTTACAAAGTCTTTCAAAAACAAGTACATGACTTTGAACACGAGCTACGAAAATAACTGAAAAACATTCATGTTTGCCGGCCGGAGTGGCCGTGCGGTTCTAGGCGCTACAGTTTGGAGCCGAGCGACCGCTCCGGTCGCAGGTTCGAATCCTGCCTCGGGCATGGATGTGTGTGATGTCCTTAGGTTTGTTAGGTTTAATTAGTTCAAGGGTCTAGGCGACTGATGACTTCAGAAGTTAAGTCAAATAGTGCTCAGAGCCATTCATGATTAGTCACTATTCAATCGGTAAAAAACGTGTAACTGTCTATAATGTTTGTTCCTGTTCTGCACAGCCAATTTCAAGTTTAAATAGAACAATGATTCCTACAAAGTACTAACAGGCTTTTAACCACTTTTAGGAAGAGTTGTTCTCTTTAAACGAGAAGAAAAACATTGTGAATGTTCCACTATATCAGATTCCCTGAGATGAACTAAATACGACCAGTGGGGATTAAATCAGCAAAATGATAAAATTTCGGAAACGTTGAACGAGGAAAACACTGACATCAAAAATTATGTTTTGTTCCGCAGCCTTACTAGACTGGACTAAGTGTTTTAGGTACTTCCTATTTGGCACAAAGGTTCATTTTTCACATATTCACTGCTTCTCTTGTTCTAATTTTCCAAATGGATTTCACTAATAATTTTAAGGCATTGGTTTTCCTTGATTTTTCCGCCTCATAGTATGTTTCTATTTTTATTTCAATGAATTTAACTAGTTTTCGATCCAAGAAAAACACCTAGCCATCCCTTTTCATCTTGGTAGTAAATAAGAACGATGAAAATTCATTTGGTCCGTCAACAGCTGCAATATGTAAGGAGAAAATGATTCAGTCGAATCACTGAGAAACTGAAAGAATGTTCCTGAACATATCCTATTATAAATTCGCCACTGCCAGAAAAATATGGATTCCATTACTGTGCCATCTCAACCTTCCTAAAATACGTTGTAGTACAGGAATATGTTTTCATTTGCGTGTGGTGGGGAGAGCTGACCATTACTATGCGGTAATTTATAATTAAAAACGTTTTCAGTATCTTTTAATAGTATACTCGTAAGCAGTGACACCTCATCCAGTCCAAACATCATCTTGGAGGTCTCACAAAAGATGGAGATTCACCAACTAGTTGTTCCGAGATCCTCACATTGGAAGCCGTGCACCATCCAACTTCTTCTCAGTGACGACGGCTGAAAGCACTGGAAGCAGATTGTAATCAAATTTGGAGGAGGTATTCGTATGGAAATAATAAGGTGCGATCTCCACGTGTCTGATCTGCCCGCTGAGCTACGGGCTCCTGTTCTAGCAACAGGATGTCCTCCTATGATCAACCAATGTCTCAGTGATGAGAAAAGAACATACAATCAAATCAGTGACATGAAAGTCTGATAAAATTTTCCATTGAGACCAGAAAACATACTTAAAATCTTGGCTACATTGTTCGTAGCCCATAGCTATCCATACAGGGTAAACCAGAACTCAACCGACAAACTTTCAAAGTTTGGTCAGGGATACTCAGTACAAGGACTCACGGTCTCTGATGTCTCACTAAAGAAATACTACATTTCATTTTTATTTTCCTTGTTATTTGTACTGCACAGAAAGTAGTGCACTACAGTGCAGGTGTCGACGGTATGCACTGTTCGTCTCTCTTCCATTCGCTCACGTTAACTGCTGTTGACAATAGTAATACCTCCCTTGCCTCGTTGGCATCATGTTTGCTTTCGGTACCTCTCGAATCTGTCAAGTGCTGGACCGTCCAAGAATTCGGCTCACGAATGGTTCCCAAGTTCGAATGCCATAGCACCGAGTACGGCTGCACATTTCTTCCATCACCACGCCCGATGTCTGAGCGTGAGGAGGGGAAAGAGGGCGAAACTGTGAACACATCGTATTTAGATGACAGTGCAATCGCACTGCAAACCACTTGGTTAAATAATTCACATTTCTCAAGAACATAGATCACAAATTAAACAAATGTTCAATATTGGTTCATTATTTTTGGTGCACTGAAGACATAATTTTTTTCTGATAGAAACTGCTGGTACACAAAAATAAAGATTTTCTTACTTAAGGTAAGACATAATCGTGACTTATTCAATTTCACAGTCGGAAAAAGGTCTTTCACACACATGGGTTAATCTAAATATTTTGTCACTTTTGCAATCTCATTATGGGGTCGTGGAACCGCTACATGAGGATAATAATATAGACGTCCTTGACAGCTTTAACGTAAAAGGCTTTGTCTTCAAAATCCGGACAACAATGCAGTTCAACCAATTCAATCAGCACATGCACAAGGGCGCTTTCACCTGAAGCAGCATGTGGTTTCAGAAACAGCTCTGAAAGAGTTGAAGGACTTCCATTTTTTCTAAAACATTTAGAAAACTATCCTTTTAATTCTTTCCCGTCCACAGTAGATTTTTCAGACTTCGTATTTCCTTTAATACCAATACTTTTAACGAACGGGATTGTTTGTCAGAATTTGTCCCTTCTACAAAGCCATTTTCCTTTTAACTGCATCCCCATCAAATCAGAAATAACATTTTTTTTTATCTCGCAGTACTTTACTAGGGGCAGTGTGCAGACAAGTACACTTAAAATGCGAAGCCTGCAATCCATTCTAGATCTTCTAATTTTCGTTCCTGCACTCCTTATTGCATCATAAATTCAAT
The DNA here is from genome assembly GCF_023898315.1 of Schistocerca nitens. Lineage (NCBI taxonomy): Eukaryota > Metazoa > Arthropoda > Insecta > Orthoptera > Acrididae > Schistocerca > Schistocerca nitens. The sequence goes on along the minus strand of NC_064620.1, from coordinate 547,557,458 downwards.
AACAGTGGGTTTTAAAACTACACATTCTTCCAGGGGTGCCCACTGACTTAACCAACGTACTTTGTAGTAATATATAAAGACTCCACACTCTTCATTCAATTCCACCGAAAACGGCTGCAAATGAGAGTGTAATAATGCATGCGACTTCAGAAATTTTGCTGTTCGTGCCACCAAGCTCTTCACGTGTTCCATGCCTGCAAAATTTAGCACAAAGTGCTTCTTGACGTACCGTACAAGGAATCCATCTATCGAACACCGTAATATTTTGCTCTTTCTTTGTTAATTAAAACTTTAAATTCCTTCTCCAAGTTATTATACTGTCATCTCATAGCAAATCTGCGGTACCCCTTGATTATGCAACTCCATAATAGATACTGAGAATTTACATCTCTCTCTTCTCTCGTTCCCGTAGATTTTTAAAAGCTTGTGATGGCAGCTCTCTAGACTGCCTCTTTTTCTGCAGATTTCGAGAATGACCGACCAAGCCGAGACAGGCTGAGCTTCGGCACGCGCATAGGGCTTGCGTGTGGTTTCGCACGCCCTGCCAGTCTTGGAAGAGGATTTTGTTTTCCGGCAGTGATATGCGTCAACAGTGCTACACATCGGTACTTTAAATAGGGTCACTGATAAATGTTGGCTTTAGTGTCCCTCATGTGTGGGTTCACTGAATGCAGTGGAAGAGCAGGACAACGAAGCTATTCTATTCCCACACCGACGGTAACCTCGTCACGGTATTTTTATATATGTACGCATTTGCCTGAGAGAAACAGGAACCTACCGTGTTGGAAGGGGATATACTGACAGTGTGATGTATGCTATAACTACTGTAAGAGAATGTGTTGCACGTGATTGGTGAGAATCGTTCCTCTACTTGTAGACAGGTCGCACAAATTCTGAACTCAAGCGAATGGAGTCTTTTGAGAGTGTTACATGAACAACAATTCCAACTGTATCATCCACAGAAGAAATAATCATTACAACCAGTTGACTTCACGATTCGAGAGGCGTTTGCAAATTGGTTCCTTCAGGAATGTACTGAAAACTCAATTTTTTTCTTTGGTGTGTGCAAAAGAGGCTATGTTTATCAGAAGGCCTTTTCAACAGAAGGAATGGCCCATTCTCATTGGTGTGTCGATTCCATCAACAGAAAGTTATTCTATGTCTATGCACCTGACTGATAGTCTGTAGGAACCATGCTGTTCACTTACGTAATAAAATTATACACCTGCAACCGTCGTTTTGATATTTTCCTATGTTACAACCAGTTTCTGTGACGAAATATATCACCTTCTGGCGTTAAGTGATGCCGAGGAAGTGAACTCCAGTAGATTACACAATCCCATCAGGGTTCAATATATAACAACTGGCTGCTGTAGAATACTGTAACAGCAATGTTGTGTCTGCAACCATAAACTACAGCCTCTGACTGAAATATAATGAAATAACATCAAAACGACAGTTTCCGGTGTCTCATTTTCCTATTATGAACAAAAATTTTGCTGTGAATGCGCGTGCTGGTATTCACTACGATTTTGCGGCTGTACGTTACCCACTGCCTGATACACTGAAAAGCAGAGCGCAAAATAAAAAATGCTGCATCAAACCCTCTCACAGTTTCTAGAAGTTGTGCTGTTAGGTATTCGTCACGGAGTGCCGCACCAAGGTGAGGGAGGTATCGCTGTCGGTCGGTGAGGCCTGGCACGAAGTCACCGTTCCAAAACATCCCAAAGGTGTTCTATGGGATTCAGGACAGAACTCTGTGCAGGCTATTCCAATACAGGGATGTTATTGTCGAGTAACCACTCCGCCACAGGCCGTACATTATGAACAGGTGTTCGATCGTGTTGAAAGATTCAGTCGCCATCCCCGAATTGCTCTTCAACGGTGGAAAGCAATAAGGTGCTTAAAACATCAGTCTAGGCCTGTGCTGTGATAGTGCCACGCAAAACAACAAGGTATGCAAGCTCCCTCCATAAAAAAAACAAGACCACACCATAACACCACCGCCTCCGAATTTTACTGTTGGCACTACACAAGCTGGCAGAAGACGTTCATCGGGAATTCGTCGTACCCGCACCCTGCCTTCGGATCACCGCGATTCCTCACTCCACACGACGTTCTACCACTCTTCAATCGTCCAATGTTTACCCTCATTACACCAAGCGAGGCGTCGTTTGGCAGTTACTGGCGTGACATGTGACTTAGGAGCAGCCGCTCGAACATGAACTCTAAGTTTCCTCACCTCCGGCCTAACTTTCACAGTACTTGCAGTGTATCTTGATGCAGTTTTGAATTCCTGTGTGACAGTCTGGATAGATGTTTGCCTATTACATATTACCACACTCTTCAACTGTGAGCGGTCTCTGTCAATCAACAGACGAGGCCGGCCTGTACGCTTTTGTGCTGTACGTGTCCCTTCACGTTTCCACTTCACTATCACATCGGAAACAGTGGACCTAGGGATGTTTTAGAGTGTGGAAATCTCACGTACAGACGTATGACACAAGTGACTCGCAATCACCTTACCACGTTCGAAGCCCTAGGGCTCCGCGGAGCGCCCCATTCTGCTCTCTCACGATGTATAATGACTACTGAGGTCGCTGATATGGAGTACCTGGCAGTAGGTGGCAGCACAATGCACCTAATATGAAAAACGTATGTCCGGATAGTTTTGATCAAGTAGTGTATCCTTGAACAACCTTTGAATGTTTTTCACCTCAGTTCTGGTTTGCACTGTATGTGGTTTTGCAACTAGTAATTATTTTTCTCCCTGATATTCATGATCACACAGTTGTCGTATGCATATTCAACGACCTGTGACACACCCGAACAACAGGGACTTACATGCATTGAAAATAGCGGATTGAGAATGGCTAGCAACTAGCCGAAATCTGGATTTGCATTATAAAATCTAAAAAGGAAGACTGATTGCTGCACTCTATAATTTATGTCACATACAGTAGCTCATTGCATCCACTTTCCGAATGGAAGGTAACCTGATGAACTTATTATTTCATTAAATTCTAACAGCAGTTCTTGTGACTACGCAGATAGTAGTGGAAGTAATTCTTATTTGACTGGCGGCCGTCCGTTACTGGTGTAGGGTGTCGCGCCACCAAATATTCAGTAATATTCATTCACCCCTTACAAATTTCTTTGCTCATTTAGAAAATCAGATAGTTTGGGATATGTGTGTAAGAGAACACTCGTCTTATAGTCGTCACTCGTCTGTAACGTATGATTACGGAATCTTATGCTCCGGTGTACCTACAACAGCAGCGATCCCCACCACTGCCATCGCCCTATCTACAAAGAAGTTGGCAACAGTCGGTAAGTAGACCACTTCCTTGTTTCTTGGTGTGCCAGCAACTATCGATCGCATGATGAGCAAGGATTTTATGTGTACGAGCCTTCAACTCAGCTTCCCACCATTATCATATGTCAGTCGCAAAGAAATTTTAATCGCAGTATAACCCGCCCGAGTCGTGAGAGCATATGAAGACTCAAGATTTTATAAACGTAGCTTCTACGAGGGTCACTCCAAAAGATATGCAAACTATTTTTTTTTTAAATCCATCTTTTATTCTACATGTATGAAAGTTTTACAGTGTGTACATACATCCTTTAGGAACAATATTTTCATGTCTCCAAATAATTTCCATTCCTCTCAACTGCCTTACGCCATCTTGGAACCAGCGCCTGTATACCCGCACGGTAAAATTCTGGACCAAGTTATTGGAGCCAGGCAGCGTGCACAAGGGAGTTATCATCTTCAAAGCTTGTTCCACGAAGAGAGTCTTTCAGTTTCTCAAGGAGATGATAGTCACATGGAGCCAGGTCAGGACTGTAAGGGGGCTGTTTTAGTGTTGCCCATCCGAGTTTCGTGATCGCTTCCATGGTTTTTTGACTGATATGTGGCTGGGCATTGTCGTGCAACAACAAAACATCCTGCTTTTTCCGATGTGGTCGAACACGACTCAGTTGAGCTTGAAGTTTCTTCAGTGTCGTCACATATGCATCAGAATCTATGGTGGTTCCACTTGACATGATACCCACAAGCAAGGGTCCTTCAGAATCGAAAAACACCGTAGCCATAGCTTTTTCAGCAGAAGGTGTGGTTTTGATTTTTTTTCTTGGGTTATTTTGCATGATGCCACTCCATTTATTGCCCCTTCGTCTCTGGTGAAAAATGATGGAGCAATGTTTCATCACCTGTCACAATTATTCCGAGAAATTCATCTCCACCATTCTCGTACTGTTCCAAAAGTTCGCTGCATACCGTTTTTCTTGTTTCTTTGTGAGTCACTGTCAACATCCTGGGAACCCACCTGGCACTAACCTTTTTTAACGCCAACACTTTCAGTATTCTGCAAACACTTTCTTTCCCTATCCCAACGTAGCGTGACAATTCGTTCACTGTGATGCGTCTGTCACCAGTCACCATTTCGTTAACTCTCTGCACATTGTCTGGAGTGTGTGCAGTACGAGGCCTGCTGCTGCGAGGACAATGCTCAGTATTTCCGTGCCCGCTTTCACCACGTTATCTGCTTGCCCACCGACTAAGTGTACTGCGATCGACAGCAGCATCTCCATACACCTTTTTCGACCTCTTGTGGATGTTTTCCACTGTCTCGTTTTCACAGCACAGGAATTCTATGACAGCACATTGCTTCTGATGAACGTCAAGTGTAGCAGCCATCTTGAAGACATTCTGTGATGGCGCCACTCATGGGAACAGGTTGAACTAAGTTTCAAAACAAGCGGGAAGGATGTATCTACACATTGTATAACTTTCACACATGCAGAATAAAAATTGTATTTTTACAAAAATAGTGTGGATTTCTTTTGCACGGATCCTCGTACTTCAAACAGTCACATTCGCACAGCCAGAGGAAGCAGGATATCCGTATAGGCAGCGTTCAGTGAAATGACTAGCGCTTACAAACCTCATGCGGAAACTAGCGCCGAATGTATCTACAAAAAATTCGTCAGAGCTTTGTGTTTCTTTCAGCACCGTCATCGCTGGTGGACTGTGGCAGACAGGTGTCGTCTCTCCGCCGCCCAGACTTTACCATGTATTCGGGGCCGATTCCACAGTGGTTGCCTGGGCGGCCACAGCCTGGATCGAGATCGATGGGCGCTGCCCGCTGTCCGGGACGTGTGGGAAGGCGGGCAGCTGGCGGCCCGCCCTGGCCGGTGACGCGCGGCCGCCAGTCCAAATACCGGGCGGGCACCACTGCTGCGCACGTAGACGGCCGCGGGCGACGGAGAACGCGCGTAATTGGATCTCTCGGGAGCCGGGGCCTCGCCATCCGATGGCAGTCGCGTTTCACCACCGCTGCCTGAGATCTCTTGACGTCGGCTGCTCTGTTGAACACTGCATCAGAGAACTCGATACCCCAACCGACGCGTACCGGAAAAGAATTAGACATCGCCTGTAGACGTCAAGCTACTGCAGTCTGACAACATCCCTAGCGTTTGCAATGGTCTCTGTGGTGTCACCGCCAGACACCGATGGTGGTAGCCTTTAAATCGGCCGCAGTCCGTTAGTATACGTCGGACCCGTGTGGCGCCACTATCATATTGCAGACCGAGCGCCGCCACACGGCAGGTCTAGTCTAGAGCGACTCCCTAGCACTCGCCCCAGTTGTACAGCCGACTTTGCTAGCGGTCGTTCACTGCCCACGTACGCTCTCGTTTGCAGAGACGACAGTTTAGAATAGCCTTCAGCTACGTCATTTGCTACGACCTAGCAAGGCGCCATATTCAGTTACTATAATTACTTCAAGAATGTATTCTGAACAGATAATTTTGTGAATCATGTACCGTCAAGAGCGACGTTCATCATCAATGGATTAAAGTTAAGGGGCTCCGGAATGCCCTATACTTGCAATGTTAAAAAACGCTTATAAATTACATCTTTCCTCACAAAGTATTTGAGGTAGGAAGTTGAACTTTTTACAGACTATTTATTGGAATATGGGCTACACCTTAACACGGGGATTTTACAAAATTTTAGTTCAGTTATTAAAGATGATTTTTTTCTATTGTAATGAAAATTCACAAAATTTTTTTGCAATTTTTTATTTATATATTCAAAAATATACAGTTTTTTGGAAAAAGGCTGTGTTAAATTATGCAGAAGGTACTGTGTAACATTTACTGAAAGTTTGAAACAGATATGTTTGGAAGATCCTTAGAAAACATGTAATTAGTATGAGAAAATAAAAGTTTTCGGAATCGAGCGACAAAGATTGGATTAACTTTTTAGTGCATCCCAGGTCCATAGGATGGATTATCTTCATCCTCTGCAAACTCCTCCTCCAGCTTCCTCTTTTCCTCCTCCTGTTTACTCTTGCTTGTATTTCTAGACTCTTTACAGCCCTGTCTGCAGCCCGAAGGCGTTCCTTGTCTAAAGCAAGCATCGCTCGTACCATGTTAGAACCTATCTTCATTCCCATATTTCTAAATACCTTGCACCTTACAATGTTGCCATCGTTGAAAGTCGCAACAGCATCATACACACCAAAGTGAAGTGTTTCTATTCCAACAAATACAGTCTTGGGGATTCTCGACCATATAACACTATTTACACTTTCATTGGGGTTTTGAGTTTTTCCGTGAATACACTTTTTCAACAGTTCAGGTGCTGCTAAGTCTCTGAAAATAGCTTTAATCACCTCCATTATTGCATGAGGCAGACTTTGCTTATGAGTGTACACTTCACCAGTTAGCAATCCTTTGTTATATTTACACCAACTGTCTTCTTCTGTGGGACACAAGCTATGTTGGGGATTTTCATCGTCTTTATTGTTTACAGTAATAACACATACCTTTGGCTTTCCAACATTTCTCCTTTTCTTAAAAGCCTTCAGAGGATTTCTAATAACTTTACTTTTACTCATTATTATACTTCAACAAAACAGAGACTCAAGAAACAGAATTAATTACGAATATTTTCGAGATAACGACAGAGTAAACATGAAACAATCGACAATCACACCAGCGATATATATTGAACCATCGCAGGTTAGCCACAACACATACTTTACCTCGCATCACTAAAATGTACCTGATGAACACGGACGTTAATAATAACACCATTTGACAGCAGTTTAACAGCGCCACAGTGGGTCACGCCCATGTAGAACACATTTCAAAAAAAATTTAAAAATAGTTGTAGTCTTCGGAATTGAATAAATTATATATCTATTAAAAGGTAATAGTCTGCAGATTCAGAAAACGCAAAAAAGTAAAAATTGAACTTTTCATGATTTTGAGCCATTCCGGAGCCCCTTAAGTAGCAAACTAATTACGTTCGCTTTCTGAATTCTCATTCCTTGTCATGTTCAAGACCTCACGTCAGTATAGTTCTTCCCTCCTCACGCCAGCCTGCGTGAGCTAAAACGCGTGCATTTCGGCCTCCACTCGTAACACGGTGTTGGCTCTTCTGCTAACACAAAAGTCTCAATTTGGCAAGGGAGATAGTTCATACTATTTTTTCGGTTACAAGGTCTGCAATTGAAGCCAGTCATCGATGATTAGATCACGCTGTTCCAAACAGTCACAATTTCCGCGGCATCACGATCGGCTGATTTAGCTGTTAAGTCGAGAAACATAGCGCACGGTTTTTTTTTTTTTTTTAAATTATGGCCTATCCAGCTGAAACCGATCGTTGGTCATTACATCACGCTGTTCTTTATAGTTACATTTACTAGAACATTACAGTAAAAGCGATTTAGTCGGTTAATCATGTTGTGACAAGGTGCATGAGCATTCGTCAAACCAGGAAGGAATGCGTGAGTCTGAGTTGTTGTTAAAATTCATGGTGAAACCGTCAGCTGTTATTTTGTACGATTCGCTACTAGTATCGGTCAATGACACTCAAGTGTGTTAGTAGCTGTGGATGTTTACTTGCTTCTTGACGAAAATAATCGTACGCAGTTACTAGTGTGAGAAATTCTTTACGTCCTATGGTGGGCTTAAAAGAGCAAATTACTTACCTGCTGTTTATGCGAGCTGATCTTGATAATTATCACTGACCGAAACTAGTAGCAAATCGTGCGAAATAAAGGACAGCTGAAGGATTCACCATGGATTTTAACAATTATTTTGTGGCTGAATATCTCCACCTGCAAACATACAAAAACTCAGTTGTTGTCAGCTTGAAAGAAGCGAATTTCGTACATAAGACATTACAAAGGGCAACAACTGCACACAGAGAATGTTGAAATAAATATCTGCCTTCCTTTCCGATGGTGACCTGAATGAGTGAGTCCACGTTGTGCTACGAAAAACAACACAAAACCATCACAGAAGCGATTCTGACCCGGATTGTAACCCTCATGTACATCACAGTTTAAGCGCCTGATTAGTTACTATGCGCACTTGGCGGCTTTCATTATTTGGAAACAGGAAAAACAGACCTGTCGTCCAGAAGACACGGAACACAACCGTACGTAGAAGACTGCGGAGCTTCCCTGTCCTCAAGTACAACTGATGTGCAATATACATTAGATGAGTATGTGGCAAGCACGATCGTAAGAGATGGAAAAAAGCCACCGTGGTACAAAAACAGAGTTAGGAAACTGCTGCGGAAGCAAAAGGAACTTCACGGCAAACATAAACATAGCCAAAGCCTTGCAGACAAACAAAAATTACGCGAAGCGAAAGGTAGTGTGAGGAGGGCTATGCGAGAGGCGTTCAATGAATTCGAAAGTAAAGTTCTATGTACTGACTTGGTACAAAATATTAAGAAATTTTGGTCTTATGTCAAAGCTTCAGGTGGATCAAAACAAAATGTCCAGGCACTCTGTGACCAAAATGGTACTGAAACAGAGGATGACAGACTAAAGGCCGAAATACTAAATGTCTTTTTCCAAAGCTGTTTCACAGAGGAAGACTGCACTGTAGTTCCTTCTCTAGATTGTCCCACAGATGACAAAATTGTATATATCGAAATAGACGACAGAGGGATAGAGCAACAATTAAAATCGCTCAAAAGAGGAAAGACCGCTGGACCGGATGGGATACCAGTTCGATTTTACACAGAGTACGCGAAGGAACTTGCCCCCCTTCTTGCAGCGGTGTACCGTAGGTCTCTAGAAGAGCGTAGCGTTCCAAAGGACTGGAAAAGGGCACAGGTCATCCCCGTTTTCAAAAAGGGACGTCGAACAGATGTGCAGAACTATAGACCTATATCTCTAACGTCGATCAATTGTAGAATTTTGGAACTCGTATTATGTTCGAGTATAATGACTTTCCTGGAGACTAGAAATCTACTCTGTAGGAATCAGCGTGGGTTTCGAAAAAGACGGTAGGGTGAAACCCAGCTCGCGATGTAGCGGGACTTTGAATTTCGCCGCGCTACACTCGTTCCCTCAGATAAAAATATCCCGTCGCAGCGATATGAGCGCTCGACGGCAGAGAAAATACCAAAATTGTAACTTTTTTGTTTTCTATTCGTTGCTTAATTGTCTCTTGATAGCCGAGGCTTAAGGCAGACGTGGTCTTATGCTGACGATAAAAAACTTAATAGCTAGTCTTGATCTGATTTTAATTTGCAGACATATTGAGGAAGTTGTTATGAAATTTGGAGGAGGGAAGCAACGTAAAATAAATTGCATTTAATATCAAGACGGTCTTGTGTACATTAGAAATTCCTGGTAAATGAAACTTATTGCAAGATTGCGGAGCCGACTTTTCACGCAGAAATGAAGGAGATTTTTGAAGACCTGGACGCCGCCCGAAAGAAGATAAGTTAACCTGGTAAAGGATGATTTATCTACGCCACTTCCCCCTGTCAGTTACATTTTGTTATTCTCTGTTTCTTTTCAGTAAGTTTTGTAGTGGAAATTGGTTTAACTTTTGCTCAAAAACGCCACAAGGACCACCCCAACTATAGCTTTTCTGTAATACGAAGTCCGATTTGCTTTTCATTCTTTCCCTTTTTCACGGTCTCTCTCCTCCATTTATTTTTTTTATCAACCACTACAGTGCTATTCGTCCACGAGACTCAGAGGGCAGTAGACACGGGTTCCCAGGTAGATGCCGTGTCTCTTGATTTCCGCAAGGCGTTCGATACAGTTCCCCACAGTCTTTTAATGAACAAAGTAAGAGCATATGGACTATCAGACCAATTGTGTGATTGGATTGAAGAGTTCCTAAATATCATAACGCAGCATATCATTCTCAATGGAGAGAAGTCTTCCGAAGTTAGAGTGATTTCAGGTGTGCCGCAGGGGAGTGTCGTAGGACCGTTGCTGTTCACAATATACACTCCTGGAAATGGAAAAAAGAACACATTGACACCGGTGTGTCAGACCCACCATACTTGCTCCGGACACTGCGAGGGGGCTGTACAAGCAATGATCACACGCACGGCACAGCGGACACACCAGGAACCGCGGTGTTGGCCGTCGAATGGCGCTAGCTGCGCAGCATTTGTGCACCGCCGCCGTCAGTGTCAGCCAGTTTGCCGTGGCATACGGAGCTCCATCGCAGTCTTTAACACTGGTAGCATGCCGCGACAGCGTGGACGTGAACCGTATGTGCAGTTGACGGACTTTGAGCGAGGGCGTATAGTGGGCATGCGGGAGGCCGGGTGGACGTACCGCCGAATTGCTCAACACGTGGGGCGTGAGGTCTCCACAGTACATCGATGTTGTCGCCAGTGGTCGGCGGAAGGTGCACGTGCCCGTCGACCTGGGACCGGACCGCAGCGACGCACGGATGCACGTCAAGACCGTAGGATCCTACGCAGTGCCGTAGGGGACCGCACCGCCACTTCCCAGCAAATTAGGGACACTGTTTCTCCTGGGGTATCGGCGAGGACCATTCGCAACCGTCTCCATGAAGCTGCGCTACGGTTCCGAACACCGTTAGGCCGTCTTCCGCTCACGCCCCAACATCGTGCAGCCCGCCTCCAGTGGTGTCGCGACAGGCGTGAATGGGGGGACGAATGGAGACGTGTCGTCTTCAGCGATGAGAGTCGCTTCTCCCTTGGTGCCAAAGATGGTCGTATGCGTGTTTGGCGCCGTGCAGGTGAGCGCCACAATCAGGACTGCATACGACCGAGGCACACAGGGCCAACACCCGGCATCATGGTGTGGGGAGCGATCTCCTACACTGGCCGTACACCACTGGTGATCGTCGAGGGGACACTGAATAGTGCACGGTACATCCAAACCGTCATCGAACCCATCGTTCTACCATTCCTAGACCGGCAAGGGAACTTGCTGTTCCAACAGGACAATGCACGTCCGCATGTATCCCGTGCCACCCAACGTGCTCTAGAAGGTGTAAGTCAACTACCCTGGCCAGCAAGATCTCCGGATCTGTCCCCCATTGAGCATGTTTGGGACTGGATGAAGCGTCGTCTCACGCGGTCTGCACGTCCAGCACGAACGCTGGTCCAACTGAGGCGCCAGGTGGAAATGGCATGGCAAGCCGTTCCACAGGACTACATCCAGCATCTCTACGATCGTCTCCATGGGAGAATAGCAGCCTGCATTGCTGCGAAAGGTGGATATACACTGTACTAGTGCCGACATTGTGCATGCTTTGTTGCCTGTGTCTATGTGCCTGTGGTTCTGTCAGTGTGATCATGTGATGTATCTGACCCCAGGAATGTGTCAATAAAGTTTCCCCTTCCTGGGACAATGAATTCACGGTGTTCTTATTTCAATTTCCAGGAGTGTACATTAATGACTTTGTGGATATCATCGCAAGTTCACTGAGGCTTTTTGCGGATGATGCTGTAGTATATCGAGAGGTTGTAACAATGGAAAATTGTACTGAAATGCAGGAGGATCTGCAACGAATTGACGCATGGTGCAGGGAATGGCCACTGAATCTCAATGTAGACAAGTGTAGTGTGCTGTGAATACATAGACAGAAAGATCCTTTATCATTTAGCTACAATATAGCAGGTCAGCAGCTGGAAACAGTGAATTCCATAAATTATCTGGGAGAAGACATTAGGAGTGATTTAAAATGGAATGACCATGTATAGCTGATCGTCGGTAAAGCAGATGCCAGACTGAGATTCATTGGAATAATCCTAAGTAAATGCAATCCGAAAACAAAGGAAGTAGGTAACAGTACACTCGTTCGCCCACTGCTTGAATACTGCTGCCCGTACCAGATAGGGTTGATAAAAAAGATAGAGAAGATCCAACGGAGAGCAGCGCGCTTCGTTACAGGATCATTTAGTAATCGCGAAAGCGTTGCAGGGATGATAGATAAACTCCAGTGGAAGACTCTGCAGGAGAGACGCTCAGGAGATCGGTACGGGCTTTGGTTGAAGTTTCGAGAACGTACCTTCACCGAGGAGTCAAGCAGTATATTGCTCCCTCCTACGTATATCTCGCGAAGAGACAATGAGGATAAAATCAGAGAGATTAGAGCCCACACAGAGGCATACCGACAATCTTTCTTTCCACGAACAATACGAGACTGGAATGGAAGGCAGAACCGATAGAGGTACTCAAAGTACCCTCCACCACATACGGTCAGGTGGCTTGCAGAGTATGGATGTAGATGTAGAACTGATTTAAAGCTAGTCCCAAACACATGGCAAGCCGTATTTTACGCTTCCTCCTTACGTGATGTAAATAGTTCCAGGGGGCACATTTATATGCCAAACGTACAGCAGACGCACGAACCTACTTAATCAGTATCAACTCAGTATCAAAAAGTATCCTATCAGACTGTGTCATGTGTACGCGACATTATTGGCGTTCAGTAGTAGGTTATAACTGTCCTGCGTGTTTCTGCCCCATTGCTGGGATACCGGAAAATGCCGGCCCGCCGGAGAGTGCATAAGCAGTAGCATATGGCGATACAGGGGCGTGCTCTGCTAGCCGGAATGCAGTGAGCTGCTAGCGGTACTATGGACAGTTGGAGATCCAGTTTTACTTTAGAAGTGCGAGCACGGTGGCCTAACCTGTGGAGTGTTATTAGCACCATCACGCTGGTTGGAGTCTGTCACGTACTGCACCATTGGGGAAACTGGGCCTACGTGCGGAATCGTTGTGTGCCTATAAAGTAGACTATGTGGCGCAACGCGCTGTAACTTTGTTCTTGATGAGGTGCGACCCACTTGATGCTGGCTGCTTTCGGGTCTAGCTGGTATTTGTGGTCCTTCCTCCGATCTTCAGTCGTGAGCCAAAGGCGTTCGTTTGCATTTTTCTACCAGAATCTGTTTAACCAATTCGCTGGATTATAATCTGATTTTGCTCTCTACTTTCCACGTCAATGAGTAGCATGCCTCTGTTGTTTGTATACAGAAGCCAGCACGTTCTGTCTTTCTGCAGATTACCTGTCAGGCGCATTACCTATTTAGTGCTCGAAAGACTTCTGTAATTCATTGGGTTATGATAATGTTTAACGCCAATATTATTGAAGTTAACTGGAAGGTACCTGCCTTGCACATTGTCTATTCAATGCTTGTCAGCCTCATTTACTTCACTGGAGTTTTGGAATTTTGTTAGAATAGTGTTTAACGCCTTCTGTGCTTACCAAGCTGCATTCGTTGGCGTTTTGTGTCTTATTAGACTTCGCTTTCAGTGATTGTTAATGTATTTTATTAGAATAGTTTTAACTCTGCATATACAGGACAGATTAGCCTTTATTAAGTAACTTATGTATTGAATTCAGGGGAAAACCCGGAAATAGGTCTTACTGTATGCCTTGATTGGTCTTAAGGCATTCGTAAAATCATTTTGTAATGTAAACTTCTTATACAACTGTGACGAGGGTATATATTTTGCTGAGACTGATTCTAGTAAAGCTGATTCTAGTAAATCTGCATTAATAGTCACTGGATCTTTTCCCGGCTAGCTGCTTATGTACAAACTATTTTGTGGAGAGTTCGTTCCTTTTCTGCCCGCCGGGCTTCGCTGATTCGTTCTGTATATTTGGTCGGCTAATGAAGTAGTTTGCTTACCTGCAACCCCAGACATTAAGAGCTTGCCTTCCTTTGGTGTTGCATGTGGTCCGGATAATTAATTTCCTCTATGATTTTATGGAGCTAATTTCGTCCAAATTCCACTTAAGAAAATGTAAGAAACATTGTCTGCAGAAGGCCTCTATTATAAGTTTAATCTAATGTTCTGGTGGGTCTTCCGGCCGAAAAAATAGCCTGATAACCTGCCTGTCCCTAGAGGCGTGTTGAGATATAAGCTTAAGGAGCGTCAAAATAATTACGATGTTAATGGATTTCTTCTGATTCACCCAATTCCATGTAAAGATTGTTTGCATGGCCGCCGTCGTTAATTTTCGATTTTTATTAATGCTATTTAAGTTCTTTATAGTCAAATTTTGTTCAGTTAAGGTTCTGCAGTGTCGCCGTAAACTAGTCTTTATGGTCGAAACATCATGCTCCTTAATGAAATTTATGTGCCGAACTTAAGTCCTTTAAATTGTTTTGGCTTCGCCGTGGTGGGTATTTATCATTGGGGCTTAAGAAGCTACTACAGTTCCTAACTGTTATTAATTTACTTGCTAAATTTATGTTCCTAACCTGTGCTGCGTCATGGCCCTGCAAGATCATTCTGAATAAACTGAAAATTCTTACCTCAATGAAGTCGCCGGATAACGCGTATATATCTGCTCCTTTAAGAAATTTTTCTGGCACAGCCCAGTGCAATGCTGGCCGCTACATTTGTCATGTATAAAGAGAAACAACTGATTTTTCCTTACGATAATCGGGATGACCATGGATTGGAGAAATAAGCTAATTCTTTAAATTCAGATGAATGATTGTCAAAAAGTTAATTAAATAAAAAACATTATTATTAAGATATTTTTTGGAACATCTACATGGCACTTGATATAACAATAGTACAAATTTAGTTTAACAAACTAAATATGCGCGCGGCTGATATTACCTTATACTACATCGCTCGGGCACTACCATCGCTCGCCGGCCTAAGTGTCCGAGCGGTTCTAGGCGCTACAGTCTGGAACCGCGCGACCGCTACGGTCGCAGGTTCGAATCCTGCCTCGGGCTTGGATGTGTGTGATGTCCTTAGGTTAGTTAGGTTTAAGTAGTTCTAAGTTCTAGGGGACTGATGACCGTAGAAGTTAAGTCCCATAGTGCTGAGAGCCATTTGAACCATTTGAACTATCATCGCTCCCCACGATCGGCCCAGCCAACTCCATACACCAGACTGCTAGCTACTACTTACTCCTACTGACACTGCTCTAACTGCAGCCAACACTACTCTCTGGTCTGAGATTCTCTTGTAGCAAAGCACGTAAGCAATCCATCGAAATTACTTCTACTCGAGTGCGCTAGCAATAACTTCCTTAGCCATGGACTTCTTACAGGGTTTGGTATGGGTAAGAAATAACTCTACTTTATCCGAGGTCAAATTGAGACTTCGTTTGCTTTCTCGGCATATTCGCGTGTCGCTGACCTCAAGTCACATTCTGTTTTGGAGCAGCATCTCTTACCCACTGAGAGCACCCAGACAGGGTACGTCAGTATCGACTGACCTCAAGTCACATTCTGTTTTGGAGCAGCATCTCTTACCCACCGCGAGCACCCACACAGGGCACGCCAGTATCGATTGCCCTCGCAGCTGTTCAGCTCGTCTCCCACTCGCACACGTGCTTCTTTCGCTGGAAACGCCGGCTCGGTGTTAGACTGCTGTGCAATTTCCGCAGTGCGGAGCCCGTCGTGCACTCTTTCTGCCGGCGCCGGCCGCCCGTCGACGTCAGCTGCAACACAGCCACCGCCTGGCACAGGTCCAGTTCCTGGCTACAGCCGCAGCTGTGTGTGGTCTGCTCTGAGCGGCGCTGCCGGCAAGAGAGCACACCCGCACGCCTCTCCTCACCATCCCAGTATCCACACGTATTATAAAAATGATTCTACGTATGCATGTACACCGGTGAGAAATAACATTACGATCACCTACATAACACTTTACTATCTGGCGACAGCACAGTGGTATCGTGCGCCAAATGGCAGTCAATGGCCGGCGACTCCACAGTGGTGTCGTGTGCATAGTATCACGCAGTGGCCGGCGACAGCACTTTAGTATCTTTTTCATCTGGTGG
Organism: Schistocerca nitens; assembly: GCF_023898315.1. NCBI lineage: Eukaryota > Metazoa > Arthropoda > Insecta > Orthoptera > Acrididae > Schistocerca > Schistocerca nitens. The sequence goes on along the minus strand of NC_064620.1, from coordinate 547,541,393 downwards.
TGTTTTGTTTAGGTAACAATATGTTATACACGTCAACAAGTTTATTGTTTTTATATGTAGTTGTGCACCTTCATCATGGCAGACGAAAGAGACGATATGATTATTTACGATGAATGCGCGGACGTCTTGTCTGACGTTCTGGACGACTTGGCCGATTGGCAAGAAGACATTGGGTGTCAAAAAATGAAAGTGAACCTGAATCGTCGGAAGATAGTGAAGTACGTCCAAGAAGAATTCGGCGAACGCTACAGTTGCCAACTGATTCGAATGAATCAGACGAAGAAGACAGACTATGATTTACTGAGGAGCAATAACAAATTTGAAGGATCTCCGTGTCCACATATATTTCCCAAAGAAACACAGAGCGTCGTGCATATTGTAGAATTATATATTGGGAACGATCTGTTTGAATATATTAGTAACGAAATCAACAAGTATTACAGTCAAAATTGCAATGGAAACTGGATTAAAAAATGCCAAATTTGTCTACGTTACGGGACCAGAACTTAGAAAATGGTTTGGGCTTGCTATCCTTCTGGGAACTGTAAAAAAAAGCAAGCATCCATGATTACTGGTCAACGAATCCGTTGATAGACACACCGATATTTCGCAAAACGATGTCACCCAACCGATTTAGACAAGTATTATCATTTTTACATTTTTCCTACAACAACAATAAACCGGATAATGCCGACCGGCCTTTCTAAGTGCAATTCTTAATTGATTATTTTTCCAAAAAGTTTAAAAAAATGTTTAATGTAAGTCGAAACTTCTCATGTGATGAAGGAAGATACCGTGGCGTGGACAGTTAAATTTTAAAGTTTACAATCCGTCGAAAATTACGAAATATGGCATATTCATTCCGATGCTGTGTGATGCGAATACGGGATATATTTCCTCATTCAAGATATATTCCGGCGCTGGACAACCTTCAGCAAAAACAGTGACGGAACTATTGTCACCATCTTATGAAAAGTGGCATCACCACTACATGGATAATTATTAAAAGAGTGTAGAAATTGCAGAGAAGTTACTTGAAAAGGAAATTCGAGTTTGTGGAACGATACGGTGAAACAGAGGATTTCCGGAAAAATTAACGCTCGCAAAAGTCAATGTGTTTGAAGCTTGTCATCAATGGAAGGGTGACAAGCAGCCGGCGACAAGTCAAGTAATCCGAAATAGCGCTGCCGGCGCCAAGCGAATAAATTTGTACCAGACGTGCGGACGGCAAAGTGTTAATAGCTTCTTTGACCGTCACTGTAACGAAATGCATCACCGATCCTGCGTATCAGGGATCTGACGGTTTTTTGGTAGTTTGTAAAGGACTTTAGTGTTAGATGTCTACGCACAGGTCATGTAATTCGCGTAAATAACGGGCCGCTGATTCGCGTACGCAGTGATGGCGCCCTATAGCGACCCAGATGGGTTCCATAGGATTTACGCCAGGCGAGTTTGGTCGCCGCGACTTCGTCAGTTCACTGTGATGCTTCCAAACTATTGTAGCACGGTTCCGGGACACGCAAAATCATACCGACGGAAGATGACACCACCGTCGGGGAAGACACCAAGCATGAAGGGATGTTGGTGGTTCGTTGATGTCAGGGTGTCTTCGGTTACTACCACAGGTACTGTGATAGCTCAAGAGACTGTCTCCCATAGTATAATGCTGACCCTACCGACCTGCGTCCGTGGCGCGCTGCACATTTCGAGCCGCCGTTCACCCCGGCGACGGTGTTTGTAGAGCCAACCGTAGACGTAGTGTAGCAAAAATATCATCACCCGAAACGCCTCTACGTTTCCATTGATCGACGGTTTAAGTCCCTGAGGTCCCGTCCCAACTGAAATCGTAACTGACGATGTAGTTTGGTCAACATTTGAACACGAAGGAGCGGTCTGCTGCGGAATTCCATTTACATCAATGTACGATGAACGATGTGCTCCGAGGCCCTCGTGAATGCACCAACATAGCGGCAGAACAAATAAGCCTCCGAACCACACGCTCTGTGAAGAGTTGTGGACGTCCAACCATTTAACGCCTATTGGTAGTTTCACTGTCCTCCTTCTTTTGGTAGATGCTCACGAAAGTAGCATGTGAACATTCGACTAGCTTCGCCGTTTTCGAAATAAATGTTGACAGGCTCGTCTTAATAATAATCTGCCCCATGTCAAAGTCGCTTATCTCGATGGATTTCCCCATTTGCAGCCCATATCATCGCTAGAGTGATCCTCCGTCAGGGTCTTTCCGCCTACATACTTTTGTTACCCAGTTACGTGCCCGCAACATCAACAGGCGGCTTCCAACGTTGTGGTGGGTACTCCTGTAAGTCTGCAGGCTTTCGTGGCCGTTGTCACTAATGTTAAATCTTCTGGGTTATTAGGCCGCGTCATGTTTCTTCTAAAATGATCGACGTTTCGACCCCTCTTTGGGATCTTCCTCAGGATCTTCTGGTGACCACTACTGCTAGAACATCTTCCTCAGGATCTTCTGGTGACCACTACTGCTAGAACACCAGAAGATCCTGAGGAAGATCCCAGCAGAGGTGTCGAAACGTCGATCATTTTAGAAGAAACATGACGCGGCCTAATAACCCAGAAGATTTTAACATTACTACAAGTAATGTTCTGGCTCATCAGTGTATGTGTGTATGTACGTATCTTCCAAATATGCTCCTAAACAACCTGCCAGATTTCCACCAAACTTGGTACACTTATCATTTACTCTTTAGAAATAGTCTCTGTGTGGGTAAGAGCCAACCACCTGAGAAGGAAAGAGAAGGTAGTGGAAAACTAGCAAAGGCCATGACGCGAGATTTACCAGACTTCATACATCCAGTATTTGAGAATGAGAGCATTTAGTGACTTGCCACACATTTTACATACAATTTGAAATCTTTACGAAATTTTTCTCGCAAGGAACGCTCACAAAATGATGTATCCCTTATAACAGTTTTTATGTTGATGCAGTAAATTTAGCGTTTGAGACATGACTCTCTAATTTGTTATTAATTTATTAGTAAATGATTTCGCGACACATTTTTCACACAGCTTTCACATATACTGCTCAGTGTATCTGCAAAATTATGTGATTGTACAACACAGTTCAAATGGTTCAAATGGCTCTGAGCACTATGGGACTCAACTGCTGAGGTTATAAGTCCCCTAGAACTTAGAACTACTTAAACCTAACTAACCTAAGGACAACACACACATCCATGCCCGAGGCAGGATTCGAACCTGCGACCGTAGCGGTCGCGCGGTTCCAGACTGTAGCGCCAGAACCGCTCGGCCACCAGCGGCCGGCGTACAACACAGTTCAGCAGATATGACATCATAATCACTGATTTGCTTGAATACGGAAGTGCAGGGTGAGATTCGCTAGAGACACAGGTGAACAATGTGTACAAATACTTTTGAATCATGTTAATATATGAAATATGGGCGTGCTCGGGAAATTCGTGTGTAAAAATCTTCTCCAAAATCCCTAGGTCTATTTCAACCAAATTTGGCACACCTACTACTTACTATCTGGAAAGAAATACTATGGGGATAAGAACCAGTAACCTCCTATCGGGAAGATGCCATCACGCGCAGGGGGAACAAGATAGGCGGAGAGGGGCACGTGGAGATGGGCTCAGACAGACGGAGGAAGAGATGAACAGAGAGGGGAAGTGGAAATGGACGTGAAGGGAGGACGTGGAGATGGACAGAGAGGAGGAGGGAATGGACAGAGAAGGGGAAGGGGAGGGAGGTGGAAATGAATAGCATGAGGGAGGAGATGGACAGAAGGGGAAAAGAAAATGACAGAGCAAGGGGGCTTAGCAAATGAACGAAGAGATGGGGAGGAGACGATGTACAGATGGGAAGGAGGAGATGGATGAGGAAAGTGCAAGTAGGTGGAGAAACAGATGGACATAGAAAGTAAAGTGGAGGATGTAGTGTTAGCAGTTAGCCAACACTACGCACACTACTTGGTTGAGGAGGCCGAATGCACGCGTTAAACTCACGCAGGCTAGAGATAGGTCCTAAACGGGATACGTAATGAATGCTATAAACAAAAGTACGTAGCTGCTGGAATACTTAACTTTAATCCATCAGTTGTATACATCGTTCTTGATGAGACATGCTTCATACGATAACTATCAATTGCTATGGCGCCTTGCTAGGTCGTAGCCATTGACTTAGCTGAAGGCTATTCTATCTGCTCTGCAAATGAGCGAGGTTAGTCAGTGTGCATCGCTAGCTAAGTCGTCCGTACAACTGGGGCGAGTGCTAGTAAGTCTCTCGAGACCTACCGTGTGGTGGCGCACGGTCTGCGATCACTGACAGTGGCGACACGCGGGTCCGACATGTACTAATGGACCGCGGCCGATTTAAAGCTACCACTTAGCAAGTGTGGTGTCTGGCGGTGACACCACAGAGGAGATGAACAGAGAGAGTGGAGAACACGTGTTGGCCAGAGGAAGGAAAAGGAGATGAACAGAGGGGGGAGGAAGGAGGAGATGGCTAGAGGAACGGGGTGGAAGAGATGGACAAAGAGAGAGGAAGGGCGAAATGGACTTGGTGAGGAGGAGATAAAGGGGAAGAAGGAGCTTGGGGTTGACAGAGGTTTGGGCAGACGGAGAGAGGGGAGAGGGGTAGATGGACACAGAGATAGGGAGGAGGCAATGGACTGTCAGAGGGTGAAGGAGGAGATTAACGTAACTCTGAAACAAATACGTACTTGGTCCTCTGGTGAGTCCTCAGTATATTCATAAATGAAGTGTCTCAGTGAGACCCATGAACTAGAGGTGTTGTAAGCTGGACATGCTTTCATTTGAGATCCACAGCATCATTACAAGGAGAGTTGCTTCAACCTATGCTTTGCAAGTACTTTTGCCATTCCGTTGTCTAGTTCTCATTCGCATTTCGAACTTAAGAAACGCTGTTATAATACTGCAGAAAAACATTCAATTACGGATTAACAATCTCGCACTATGGAGCCCTCGAGTGCATTCATGATACCCATTATCGTACTTTGTTGCCTAAATATCAAGACGATTGATAACACATTTACTAGAATGGAAAGATAAGGAATCGTGATGGGGCAACCCTGAGTAGTAATATCGTTTGTTGTTTCACTACAATTATTCAAATAACAATAAATAATATTAAACACAGTAATGATCAGATTCCCTGTTAAAAAACGACAACCAAAGGGCAGATTTGTCAAAAGGTGTAACAGAGATATAAACACAATAAATTAAAGTAGCATTTCACATTTAAAAAAAATGGTAAGAATAAGGCCTCGGGGCCTATTCCCACATTCAGTCTGCACTTAACTAAGCTATGTTGCTAATCGCAGAAACTGATACAGTTAATAGTACAGTCCGTAATTTCATAAAAAGCGATAATTTATTTCATAGTAACATTAACAGTTCCTTATACGAAGAAAAGAATGGAATATACTGTTGTTCAAGCAGAATCAAGGCTCCCGCCCCCTCCCGCCCCTTCTTTATAAATCTCTTTTTAATTAAGTAACACTAATGTGACCCTAGAGAATAGGAGATGAAAGCAGTAGCTTGGCAGCTCAGGCTAAAGCTAGTTGAAAGAAACACCTCAAAATATACTATGAATCCCTAATGGTTGAGAGGCAGATGGTACAGTACAGTTATTTAAATCTGAGACACTAACAACTAAGATGTTTTGTGTTAAAGGGTACAATTTTGAATACGAATACAGGGCGTGAAATACACAAGAGAACTTAACGTAAGTCGCTCGTTCCAATAGACGGCCTGAATCATTGTGTTTCGGCAGATCCCCAGCACCACGAGACAAGTTAACAAACATCAAGGTGGTGCCCTTGAGGCGAGAGAAGTCGGCCGCGAGCCGAAGCAGGTTAGACTTGTTAACAAAAGGCACAAAATAAGTGAGGGCCAAGGAAGTGGTTTAACAGTTACAAATGAAGACCTTATAAGAAAATACCAAAGAGTAGCAACTTACATTTAACTGTCGTAAGAAATATCTCTAGTAAAGAAAAGAGAACATGAGAATTAAAGGCAGCCTCAAGCTTAAATCAACTGGCTAGTCACAATAATAGTCAGAGGATTAGCAACAAATAAGCCTGGTAACTATAAAGCCACCAAGTCGTTTCCTAGCGCCTGTTACAATAAGACAGGAAGGAACGAGCTTACTTCTATAGAACTGGAATTAAACAGATTCTACGCCCGTTAGCTGCTTATGCAACACTTTTTTAAGCGTGAAAATTTATAACACAATTTGAATACTTATTTGACATACAAAGTTTAAATCCACTCCCCCACAAATAAAAAAAGTAAGAAGGCAACTGCTAAAATAACCAGCAGCAGACAATACAGCTAGTAAATTTATTGACCTTAGACTCAGGTGTTCATATGGCTAATGAAACATTTCAGTTAAATCACAGTTTCACTTAGCCATCTGTAAGAAAACTCTGACCCAGTTACACCACAGAATTGTTTAAAAAAGACTAAAGGATTAAACTTCAATTAACAACACACTTATTAAAAAAAAAGAGTGATCACCAACATTTTAATAAAACAGGGCTACCCTCAAAGCAATCACCAATACAACAAAATGATAAATGAAATTAGTTAAGAAACTACCTTCAGCCATCGTAACTGGACTTAAGCAACCAAATTAAACGTGCAATAAATAATGCAGAATACCATCCTTAGAGAGACACTGAAAGGTACAAATACACAATGAATAAAAAAAAAGTAGCAATAAATAAAAAGAAAGTGGGCTCAATCAGTAATCGCATTGAATTAAGTCCTTCAGTAATCCATCAAGACCAGGAAAATCTCTCGTAGTACAACCACTGTGCATGGATGGTGCAAAAGGCGAAGGCAAGTTATTGCCAGGGCACCATTAACTATCAAGTCACTCACAGCATTGAATCGCCTGAATCACAAGCCAACGGCCGTCAAGACGAATGCACGCCGTCTCCCCAAAAATTGCTGCAGGCCAGAAACGCTAAGACCGAGACCAAAACAAGCACCCAAGAAATATAGACGCCATTGGCGTTCCGCGCCGCTGGTCATTCTGGTCCACCGTACCCAGCTGTCCGCTTGCCCTCGTCTTACTGCCTCCTCGATGCACCGCCAGAGGTGTTGCTTAACGAGGGAATCGATACACAGAGGGAAATGTGGTGCCATAGACACACACGACTATGGAAGTTTCTTTCTTTTTTTAAGGTTGTTTGCCTGGTAAGAGATTTAGCAGGAATGCAACGTGCTTATTCGAAACGTTTTAAACTTGACAGAAGTTGAAGAACAGGGCGGTGCGGTTTTCCTGATTGAGACCGCAGCGGGCGAATTATCCTTATTGGCGGATCACAAGCGTGAGCTAGACCTGGACTGTAATCCGGAACTTTGGCAGTTTCTAAATAGTTCTTTCCGTTGTAAAGTGAAAAGTTTATTCGGGAAACGACACTATGCTTAAAGGGAAAAATTTTGAAAGGGCTTTGAATTCGGACATTCAGGATACGAGTTCAGTCAGCCCAATTTCTTCAAACCACGATAGAATAGTTAATGCATTTTAGGACAGAAATAATACCAGCCTGACTAGGAGACATGCCACAGTCCGGCTGCACGCTTTTGTTTGAAATTTTTTAAGAAGTAACTGCATTCAAGATTTCACCGAGCAAACAAGTGGTCAGAACCGAAACCAGGAGAAACAGAGACTGCCAACCAGTCTTGAAAAAAATTCACTGCCACATTAATGTGTTCGAGTAAACACTTTGCCTTATATTCAATTTAAATGTGGAGAATAAACAATATACAAAACGAAAGAGAATAAATGTGCTGTTACAGGAGGAGGCTATAGATTAGATGCGTAGATTGTGCAATTAATGTCGGGACAACGAATCCGTTTGGAGAGAAAAGAGCTTTAACGTATAATCGCATTAAGAAAAAGGATAAATTTGTGGGAAATACTAAGGAATAGCAGATTTGGAGACAAATCGGGCAAAATATGTGAAAGAGCATCAAGGCTTGAATACAATAAGCAGATTCAAATGTGTGAAAGGTGCAGTACCCATGAAATTATGGGAACGCGTGCAGAAGATAGAGTGAAGAGATCTAACCTGTCTTTGGACTGTTGACGTAATAAAAACAGCAACAACAAAAAGGCGGAAACGATAACTGTGTGTCACGTTTCAACCAGATGGACACACACACCCATCCGCCTATTGCGTGCTATGCATATAGACGTATTATACATATTTCGCCTTGTCAGTAAAGTGAATTGAGCAACTTTTCACCATAAGTATTCGATCAAAACAAAGGTGAATGGTTTGTCGTTGTAACACATTACGTTAAAATATTGACGAAATATTCGACACTTAACTAATGTCATTCAAAGCCAAGAACCAACATTATGCTTCATCATACTGGACGAACAGTTGATGTACTTTGTCCTCTGCAGAGTCAGTAACATAAACGTAAATAACGAAAAGCCAGAGAATCTTGAAAGTGGAATTCAGATAGAGGAATTTGTTTTCAATGCATCATTCTTCCTGTGAAAAATTACGGAAAAGCTCTTAATTGTCCAGAGAAATTTCTCGAACTGTGGCTTACAGGAAAGAGCACAGAGCTCAGACACACAAAAATACCTTAATCTAAACAGAGTGTGTTGAGTGGCTAAGCGTATATTGCATTTGAAATAATTATAAAGACGTTGCATAATACTAGGGTCAAATCAAAGACCCATCGGGCATTTAAGGTATATAAAGTGCTGTCAACTCGCCAATTCCTGTGTGTTTTTGGATGTATATAAATCTCAACAAATTTATCCACTTACTCACTACATTGTACCGATAGCCGAACGTCTTTCTGCTGTATTACTTTGATAACCTTCTGATTCTACACGTCCTAATTTTTTGAACAAACCGTCCATTGCTCTTTTCCATCAGTGTCATATCCAAATTTCCACACTGCAGGCTTGACTTACTTTTAAGATTGGAGGCTACGAAACTAGAGGTTCACTAACATATGGAACTATGGGTTCACTAACTGTTCTTAGTATTTTCCTATCTTTCGGACTGGCTGATGCCTTACGTTTCTAATATCAATACATATCACATTTTAACTTTGCTTAAAATTGCAAAATCTAATATTCACACAATTATTGGACCAGTAGACCGAGGAGAAGCTACTGTTGCTGCGGCCGATGTTTTTTTTTTTTTTTTCATTAAGACTCAGACAGCAGAAGCCTACGCAATTACAACTGCAGCCTGGTTTCTGCACAAGCCGTAAACAATCTTTTGTTCCTTGTATTTTATCCCTGCTATCTACACAATTTTAATCAATCTGTTACACTCAGCATTGTCACAAGCTTCCCCTCAGTCCATTAACTATATATACGTAGCCTATCGTCTAATGAAAGTTGTATGTTCAGTATGACCTCGCGGATTCCTACCCTACTTTGGAACCCAAACTGATTTTTCCCGAAGTCGGCGCTACCAGTCTTTCCATTCGTTAGTAAATAATTCGTGTCTTTAGTTTGGGGTCATGGCGTATTAAACTTATGGTTCTTAACACTGATACCTGTCAATGCTACCTGCTTGGTATTGGAACGATTACATTCTGCTTGATGTCTGAGGATATTTTGCTTGTCTCAATTTCTTGTACAGCAAGTGGATTAGTTTATTCTTTACTGGCTCCCCCGTAGATCTAATTCATTGTAAGAGAATGTCATCTACCACTGGGACCTCGTTTCCTCTTAATTCTTATAGCGCCCAGTCAAATTCTTCTCACAGTATCATATTTCCTATCATATTTCCATCTATTTCTTCATCACTTTCTGTAATATTCTCTCCATTTCTCTTACGAAGGCGTACTATACATTCCTTAGTAGCTTTATGGCTTGCATCGCGCGGGTATACGCCGGCATTATTTCAGAATTAAATTATTTAGTACATGGCAACTGTGTTCCTTCGAATTCAAACTTGCACTCTCCAGCTTTTGAGACAGCTGCAGAGGCGCAAAGCACAACGTAACGACAAATGTGGCACTGGAGTATTGTTGTTGTGGTGGTGGTGGTGGTGGTGGTGTGGTGGTGATGGTGGCGGCGGCGGCGGCGGCAGCGGCGGCCACGGCGGCAGTGGTGGTCTTCAGCACGAAGATTGGTTTGGTATAATTCTCCACACTACTCCATACTGTGCAAGCCTCGCCATCTCTGAATAATTCAAAAAATGGTTCAAATGGCTCTGAGCATTATGGGACTTAACATCTGTGGTCATCAGTCCCCTAGAACTTAGAACTACCTAAACCGAAGGTCATCACACACATCCATGCCCGAGGCAGGATTCGAACCTGCGACCGTAGAAGCCACGCGGTTCCAGACTGTAGCGCCTAGAACCGCACGGCCACACCGGCCGGCTCTGAATATTTACTGCAACCCACAGCTGTTTTAAATAGCTTACTGCAGTCATTACTTGGTTCCCCGCCAGAATTTATACCTTTCACACTTCCATCCAGTACTAAATTAACGATTCTGTGGTGTCTCAAAATATGTTCTGTCAGCCGACGCCATTTGCTAGTCAAGTGAAGTCACGGATTTCTTTCCTCCCCAGTTCCATTCAGTACCTCTTCATTAATTACGCGATCTGCTCTTGACGCTTCTGCAGCACCATATTCTAAGAGCTTCAATTGTCTTCTTGTCTTCTCTTCTTATCTTCTACTTTTCACTTAGGCGCAACGCTACATTCCAGACACATGTCTTCAGACAACACTTTCTACCACTGAAATTTATATTCGACGTTAGCAAATTTCTCTTCTACAGAAACGCTTTTCTGACCGATTCCAGTCTACACATTATATACTCTATACTTCAGTCGTCATTAGTTATTTTACTGCCCAGACACCAAAACTCAACTACTATCTTTATTGTCTCGATCCTAATCCGAGTCCTTCAACACTGCATCATTTAATTCGAATATATTCCATTACTCTTGTTTTCCTTTTGTTAAATTTCATCTTGTGGCTTCCTTTCCAGACACTGCCCATTTCGTTCAGCTGCACTTCCTAGTGCTTTGCTGTCTCTGACTGACTGGAGCGATACCATATGGAAAATTTAACATCGTGAGAGCGTAAATAAGTATTGTCCGCGGCGCATTTCTCCAACTGACATCTAAGCAGTGTGGCGCAAACAAGTAAAAAGTAAAGAAGATAGTTTAGGTTTTAATTTCATCTCGAAGACGTTGTCGAAGGGCAGACTCGGATCAGGGTACTATAGGAAACGTTATTTTAAAGTCCAGTTTACCGCAGCCAAATTTCCACGTCCGTGAAGTACAGGAAGCCTCTCAAAGGAACCGTCCGTAATTTACCTCAAGCGTATAACCTAAAACTGGCTGACCGAACGGGGATTTGAATCACCATACTCCAAAATGTGATTGCATTTTCTCATCATGGCGCCCCTTCACCCAAAATTCATTGCACTCGACCACATCCTTCAGCTTCAAGTAAACGGTTGCAACGCTTAGAAAGAAAAGTGGACCGTGCAGGGTAGCCGTGCGGTCTGGGTCACCTCGCCACGGTTCGCGCGGCACACCCGTCGGAGGTTCGAGTCCTCCCTCGAGCATGTGTGTGTGTTTTGTCCTTAGCGTAAGTTAGTTTAAGCTAGATTAAGTAGTGTGTAAGCCTACGGACGAATGACCTCGCAGTTTGGCCCCTTAGGAACTTGCCACAAATTTCCAATAAAGAAAAGTGAGAATGAACACGACGCAGGAGAAGCCACCAATAAGATAATCTGCAACCTGCTGCCCCCTACCCTCTCCCTCTTCACCCCTCATCACAACCACCGCCACAAAAGCTAGTGATTTACGAACATGCCTTGCGGTAGACGATGTATAACGTACATGAAACATTTGAGCTTTTATCTCGGAAACTTTCCCTGTCAGTTCCACGAGATAGAAGTGAGACACTTCCTAACCTGTTCGTCCGACTCAACAACAGAAGGAAAATTTAAATCAAATGTTATTTTCCGTGATCAGCAAGTAACTTTGTGCAAGAGTCTAAGAAACTGAAACCACCGTTATTCTCACATCATAAAATCCAAGAAACAACAAAAACGTGATACACGTATTATGACATTATACCCTGCGATCCTAATTGGCTTTGTAATCGCACGGAGAGCTTCCATACCAAATCATGGACACGATGTTACTTGACAGTGTCATACGCACGCTTGATTAATCCTTACTTTTAGGAAGCCATTCTGTAACGAGAATGAAGATAATTTAGCAACATTGCTACTGAACAAATTTATTTGTACAGCACGTTTACCTTTTTTCGTAAATAATCTAAAAGAATTAGATTAATTTTGTGCAGTTATGATTGACATTCATTCTGTAAGCGCTTATATATATTTGTTTTAATCTTCAGATTATAATAAGACTGTAAGGTTACACCAAGCGCAAATAAATAAATGAAGATGATATTCCTTTGGAGAAAGCCGCGAGCTTTTGACATCAAATAACAGAGGCTTTTCGCAAGCATCTGATGTGCCTCATGTGGGTCAGTCTTTTAGAAAACGCTCTTATTAAATTTGTACATTGTTCTTGCGCTTAAATATATACTCAAACGAGGATCTTGCTTTTCGGTGATATTCTGAGGTTGTAAGTTAATCTGTTTTCACTACCGTTTCGATTCGTAATATAGCGTAATTTTGATTAGTTGCTTCACTTAAAAGACCCGTCTACGGTCGTATATGAATTTACCGTAATTCTCTGCAATAACTTGGTATTACATAGTAATGAAGGCGCGATGATGGGAAAATTACACCACGTGACCCCGAGTGGTTAGAGACGCAAGGGTCAGACGTAACACTGAATGGCCTTCATCACGCAGTGCAAGTTCCCAGCTCGGGTACGCCCAACTAAAGTGATCTATCAAGCTGCGACTTGTTAGCCTGAGTAGCCCTACACACAAGTGTAGCAGCAGGAGCAACAGCAGCATTAGAGGTAGTTTACGACGGGGGATGAATGGGGCTGAAATGACCACTTGTTCTACGGACGCAGCAAGTACAAACTTGAGACTCTCCATGAATACTATGTTGTGTGGGGTAATGAATACCAATTTTAGTTAAACAGCGTGCGCGGAAAACTACTTTCTGTGTTTGTGAAGTACATCACATGCTCCTCGTGGACCCTACATCTTTATTTCCAGAATAAAACCCAGTATTGCTATACTCAGTAATGGATTAGTTCGCAAAACATATTGTTCATTTGTTCGCTAGTTTACAAATACATAACGTCGTCCAAACAGTAGGTGCAGCTGAGCAGGTACATTTCATTTTCCTTGATCTCCGAAGGGTATCAAAACTGTATCTCACTGCCTACTACAAAGCAAGATGTGAACAGACTACCTTCGCACGCATATGATTAGTTCGGTGACTAATTGTCTAAGGGAACCCAGCAGTTATACGACGAATATTCAACAGAAATGGAAGTAACATCTGGCGCACTCCGAGAAATCATAGTAGAACCCCTACTTCTCATTATACACAAACGACCTATCAGATAAGATCAACCACGCTATCAGATTGTTCTCGCTTTTACAGGAACTGCTAAGAAAGCGAAGACAGCTTCAGTTCAAATTTAAACGTAGACAAAGCCTCACAGAAAAACCAAAACTAAATGAATCCAAAATTAACGAAAGGAAAGCCACGCGTGAAGAGTTAAACGAATTCGAAAGTAAAATTCCGTTTACCAAATTAACAGAAAATCCAAAGCAGTTTTGGTCTTATGTTAAATAAGTAAATGGAGGGAAGCCGTCTGTCCAGATAGTCTATGGCCATAATGGCGATGAAACGGAGGAACTCACTGACAAAGCCGAAATACTAAACGTCTTTCGTCAAAACTGTTTCCCAGAGGACGATCGCAGTGAAGTTGTCTGTTTTAAATCGTCACACGAACGACAAAATGATACGCTTAAAAATACATAAGTGACCACGAAATAGAGAATCAACTGATATCGGTCAACAGAGGGAAGGCCAAATGGCTCTGAGCACTATGGGACTTAACATCTGAGGTCATCAGTCCCCTAGAACTTAGAACTACGTAAACCTAACTAACCTAAGGACATCACACACATCCATTCCCGAGGCAGGATTCGAACCTGCGACCGTAGCGGTCGCGCGGTTCCAGACTGTAGCGCCTAGAACCGCTCGGCCACTCCGGCCGGCAGGGAAGGCCACTGGACCTGACGGGATACGATTCCGCATAGAGTATGCAAAAGAACTCGCCCCCCTTTTACCAGCTCCTTGGAAGAAGGATATATTCTCGACGAGTGGCAAAAATGTGCAGGTCGTTTCTTTCCAGGACGGGTCGTCGAACAGACACGAAAGACTATAGGCAGGCCGAATACCTCCTCTGTAGGAACCTATATAGGTTCAGAAAGCAACGATCGTGTGAAACCCAGTTCCCTCTGTTCGTACACGAGGCACAGAAAGCAATAGATATACTTGCCCGGGGTGGCCGAACGGTTCTAGGCGCTTCAGTCTGGAACCGCGCGACCGCTACGGTCGCAGGTTCGAATCCTGCCTCGGGAATGGATGTGTGTGATGTCCTTAGGTTAGTTAGGTTTAAGTAGTTCTAAGTTCTAGGGGACTGATGACCACAGATGTTAAGTCCCATAGTGCTCAGAGCCATTTGAACCATTTGATAACACCCACCTACGAGAAATCAGAGCTCGAACCGAAAGATTTAGGTGTTCCTTTTTCCCACGCGCCGTTCGAGAGTGGATGGTAGAGAAGTATGAAAATGGTTTGATGAACCCTCTGCCAGGCACTTAAGTGTGAATTGCAGAGTAACCATGTAGATTTAGATATCTGCGACCCTATACAATGGTGGCGAAGTGCAGGAAGACTTGCAGGGAATCCACGCTTGCTACAGTGAGTGCCAATTGACCCTCAACATAAACAAACGTGACGTGTTACGAATACATAACGGAAAATCCCGTTATTGTATGATTACACGACTTCCACGTTTTGAAATGAATTGCAACTCTCTTTAAATCTGGGGAAAACACAAGATAAACAATATAACAAAGAGAAAGAACCTCTCCGTAAACGGGAATGAGAATCTGGAAGAAACTGAAAATTTGAAAAATTATTGCTTAAATTTGGGTAGCTTTATGAGAGGAAACTGTGCTAACATTATCCTCCCACAATCATATATTTCATATTCGTGATGGAAATACCGTAACACAAATTAGTTCCTTCCAAAACACACAGTCAAGATTCTCCACAGCTCAATACTCAAAGGGAGTAGCACAGGAAATGCCTTATATTTTTAGGAAGTAAAGTTCAACACAGACAGTACGAGTATAATTGCTTGGGGGGTACATGTCTAAGTAAATTCTTCAGCAAAACTCGTTAAGTATTTGGTGGAAATGAGCGAAAGTCCGGGAGCACGTTGCTAGGTATCTCCCAGTCGTGATGGAAAATTGGACGTGACATAGTGCAAGAGCTAGCCCCGTAACACGAGGCAATTCAAGGAACGGGAAAAGACAGTGTGTGTCATTTAGTTACGGTGCAATGTTGTGATGTTTTTCATCGCAAAATAGCCCTGAGAAAACATTTGGATGGCTTCAGAAGTGGAAATTTTATTTGATTCATTGCGCATTTGGAGACCTGCTGCCTTCAGTTTTGTAACAGGTCATTCATTTTACAGCTTTTCATGCGGATTACAGAACGTAGTGCATATTATAAACAGCAGTTATTGCTTCCAGCAATCACAATGGAAATAAGAATAAATTAAAAATACATTATAGATTGAAAGAAAAAACAAAAAAATATTTATATTTTAAGAAGACATGACGATTGATAACAGGAAGGACTTGGATAGATAGATAGAGAGAGAGAGAGACAGAGAGAGAGAGAGAGAAAGAAAGAGAAAGAGTGAAATGTTACCCTATATTAGCCAGCATGGTCTGAAAGCCTCGGATCTACTTCGAGCCTTGCAATCCCGGTTCCCTATAGTTTAATTCACGGATTAGTATTTCTAAACACTATTTGCAAAAAAGACTTTAACTGTTTCGTTCATTGTGGAAAATGCAGTGCTTTGTGAGTGTACAGCTGAAAACAGAAATAAGGACGAAATCTGAAGAGTATAGTCTAAGAGTTTGGTTTTGCCCACAGCATTGTTGGGGAGCATTCTGTAATACAGACACTGTTGAAAGAAGGAGATGAGGTAAAATATAAATCTTGGCTTCCAGTGCCATTGTCACAGTCAATAAAATGTGTGACGGCATTGTCAATACGTAAAACTACTGACGTTACAGTCACTGTTGCAAGTGACCTTCTTCAGGATTACAAACCCGGAAAAGAAATTTATTGTTAAGGAGAGGAGGTGATTTACCATGATCAGCTACAGCATCAAGAGACTGTTACATTGTACGTCAAACAGCAGCTTATGTTGCAACCATATTTAACAGGACTGCAAGACGGGCAGTCTCACGCCCCACGGTGGCACGGTGACTGCAACGAGTTGTCTCTTTGTGCGACGACCAGTACGTTGTGTTCCGTTGACATACATGACGAGTATGCGAAATTTATAATGGTGGGAGGATAATGTTAGCACAGCCCTTCCCGAATAAAGCTTTCCTAAATTTAGCCAATAATTTGTCACGATATTTTCATAGCCTTCTTCCAGATTCTCATTCGCTTTCTCTTTCTTGTATGCTTTATCTTGCATTTTCCCACATTTAAAGAGAGTTGTCATTCTTTTCAAAAGTTTAAATCGTATAATCATACAATAAAGGGACTTTCTGTTGATGTACTCGTAATAGACTATTGACAATTAAAATTGCTACACCAAGAAGAAATGCAGATGATAAACGGGTATTCTTTGCACAAATATATTATACTAGAACTGATATGTGATTACATTTTCACGCAATTTGGATTCATAGATCCTGAGAAATTAGTACTCAGAACAACCACCTCTGGCCGTAATAAAAGCCTTGATACTCCTGGGCATTGAGTCAAAACAGAGCTTGATGGCGTGTACAGATACAGCTGCCCATGCAGCTTCAACACGATACCACAGTTCATCAAGAGTGGTGAGTGGCATATTGTGACGAGCCAGTTGCTCAGCCACCACTGACCAGACGTTTTCAATCGGTGAGAGATCTGGAGAATGTGCTGGCTAGGGCAGCAATCGAACATTTTCTGTATCCAGAAAGGCCCGTACAGGAACTGCAACATGCGGTCGTGCATTATCCTGCTGAAATGTAGGGTTTCGCAGGGATCGAATGATGGGTAGAGCCACCGGTCGCAACACATCTGAAATGCAACGTCCACTGTTCAAAGTGCCGTCAATGCGAACCAGAGGTGACAGAGACATGTAGCCAAAGGCACCCCGTACCATCACGCCGGGTGATACGCCAGTATGGCGATAACGAATACATGCTTCCAATGTACGTTCACCGGGATGTCACCAAACACGAATGCGACCATCATATTGCTGTAAACAGAACCTGGGTTCATCCAAAAAAATGACGTTTTGCCATTCGTGCACCCAGATTCGTCGTTGACTATACCATCGCAGGCGCTCCTGTCTGTGATGCAGCGTCAAGGGTAACCGCAGCCATGGTTTCCGAACTGATAGTCCATGCTGCTGCAAACGTCGTCGAACTGTTCGTGCAGATGATTGTTGTCTTGCAAACGTCCCCATCTGTTGACTCAGGGATCGAGACGTGGCTGCACGATCAGTTACAGCAATGCGGATAAGATGCCTGTCATCTCGACTGCTAGTGATAAAAGGCCGTTGGGATCCAGCACCGCGTTCCGTATCATCCTCCTGAACCCACCGATTCCATATTCTGTTAACAGTCATTGGATCTCGACTAACGTGAGCAGCAATGTCGCGATACGATAAACCGCAATCGCGATAGGCTACAATCCGACCTTTCTCAAAGTCGAAAACGTGATGGTACGCATTCCTCCTCCTTACACGAGGCATCACAACAACGTTTCACCAGGAAACGCCGACCAACTGTTGTTCGTGTATGAGAAATCGGTTGGAAACTTTCCTCATGTCAGCACCTTGTAGGTGTCGCCACCGGCGCCAACATTGTGTGAATGCTCTGAAAAGCTAATCATTTGCATATCACAGCATCTTCTTCCTGTCGGTTAAATTTCGCGTCTGTACCACGTCATCTTCGTGGTGTAGCAATTTTAATGGCCAGTTAAGAATCATGATAGAAGGTTGTATACATGGAAGAACCCTGGAGATACTAAAAGGTATCAGATTGATTATATAATGGTAAGACAGAGATTTAGGAACCAGGTTTTAAATTGTAAGACATTTCCAGGGGCAGATGTGGACTCTGACCACAATCTATTGGTTATGAACTGTAGATTAAAACTGAAGAAACTGCAAAAAGGTGGGAATTTAAGGAGATGGGACCTGGATAAACTGAAAGAACCAGAGGTTGTACAGAGTTTCAGGGAGAGCATAAGGGAACAATTGACAGGAATGGGGGAAAGAAATACAGTAGAAGAAGAATGGGTAGCTTTGAGGGATGAAGTAGTGAAGGCAGCAGAGGATCAAGTAGGTAAAAAGACGAGGGCTAGTAGAAATCCTTGGGTAACAGAAGAAATATTGAATTTAATTGATGAAAGGAGAAAATATAAAAATGCAGTAAATGAAGCAGGCAAAAAGGAATACAAACGTCTCAAAAATGAGATCGACAGGAAATGCAAAATGGCTAAGCAGGGATGGCTAGAGGACAAATGTAAGGATGTAGATGCTTATCTTACTAGGGGTAAGATAGATACTGCCTACAGGAAAATTAAAGAGACCTTTGGAGATAAGAGAACCACTTGTATGAACATCAAGAGCTCAGATGGAAACCCAGTTCTAAGCAAAGAAGGGAAAGCAGAAAGGTGGAAGGAGTATATAGAGGGTCTATACAAGGGCGATGTACTTGAGGACAATATTATGGAAATGGAAGAGGATGTAGATGAAGATGAAATGGGAGATACGATACTGCGTGAAGAGTTTGACAGAGCACTGAAAGACCTGAGTCGAAACAAGGCCCCCGGAGTAGACAACATTCCATTGGAACTACTGACGGTCTTGGGAGAGCCAGTCCTGACAAAACTCTACCATCTGGTGAGCAAGATGTATGAAACAGGCGAAATACCCTCAGACTTCAAGAAGACTATAATAATTCCAATCCCAAAGAAAGCAGGTGTTGACAGATGTGAGAATTACCGAACAATCAGTTTAATAAGCCACAGCTGCAAAATACTAACGCGAATTATTTACAGACGAATGGAAAAACTAGTAGAAGCCGACCTCGGGGAAGATCAGTTTGGATTCCGTAAAAATACTGGGACACGTGAGGCAATACTAACCTTACGACTTATCTTAGAAGAAAGATTAAGGAAAGGCAAACCTACGTTTCTAGCATTTGTAGACTTAGAGAAAGCTTTTGACAATGTTGACTGGAATACTCTCTTTCAAATTCTAAAGGTGGCAGGGGTAAAATACAGGGAGCGAAAGGCTATTTACAATTTGTACAGAAACCAGATGGCAGTTATAAGAGTCGAGGGACATGAAAGGGAAGCAGTGGTTGGGAAGGGAGTAAGACAGGGTTGTAGCCTCTCCCCGATGTTATTCAATCTGTATATTGAGCAAGCAGTAAAGGAAACAAAAGAAAAATTCGGAGTAGGTATTAAAATCCATGGAGAAGAAATAAAAACTTTGAGGTTCGCCGATGACATTGTAATTCTGTCAGAGACAGCAAAGGACTTGGAAGAGCAGTTGAATGGAATGGATGGTGTCTTGAAGGGAGGATATAAGAAGAACATCAACAAAAGCAAAACGAGGATAATGGAATGTAGTCGAATTAAGTCGGGTGATGTTGAGGGTATTAGATTAGGAAATGAGACACTTAAAGTAGTAAAGGAGTTTTGCTATTTGGGGAGCAAAATAACTGATGATGGTCGAAGTAGAGAGGATATAAAATGTAGACTGGCAATGGCAAGGAAAGCGTTTCTGAAGAAGAGAAATTTGTTAACATCGAGTATAGATTTAAGTGTCAGGAAGTCTTTTCTGAAAGTGTTTGTATGGAGTGTGGCCATGTATGGAAGTGAAACATGGACGATAAATAGTTTGGACAAGAAGAGAATAGAAGCTTTCGAAATGTGGTGCTACAGAAGAATGCTGAAGATTAGATGGGTAGATCACATAACTAATGAGGAGGTACTGAACAGGATTGGGGAGAAGAGGAGTTTGTGGCACAACTTGACCAGAAGAAGGGATCGGTTGGTAGGACATGTTCTGAGGCATCAAGGGATCACCAATTTAGTATTGGAGGGCAGCGTGGAGGGTAAAAATCGTAGGGGGAGACCAAGAGATGCATACACTAAGCAGATTCAGAAGGATGTAGGTTGCAGTAGGTACTGGGAGATGAAGAAGCTTGCACAGGATAGAGTAGCATGGAGAGTTGCATCAAACCAGTCTCAGGACTGAAGACCACAACAACAACAACAGTGTACGTTACACGGCTGGGTGCTAATTGCGCTTTTGCCAACAGCATAGAGTCTGGACCAACGAGGATTGAGACTGCGTGCTATTCTTGGATAACATCCGTCTGAGTAATGATTCTATGCTTACGCTCCTATGGTGCGAGATGGTAACACGTAATGCACCCATGAACATCGTCGATCATGATCAATTTTTTTGTCTGTGTCTTTCGGTTTTGGGAGGCATAATACTGCTTAGGCGTACTGACCTCAAAATATTTGAACAAGGTACGCTCACGGGTCTTTATTGTGGCTGAATACCCACCCCATGAGAGTTCTTTTTGGAGATGCAACAGGCCCTGGCTTTGTTTTTATGGACGGCAATGCGCGACCGCGTCGCCTTGGGCAAGTGGAGGAGCTGCTGGAATGACAGGGTATTTCACTAATTGCTTGACCTGCCTGTTCCTCCTGCTTAAGTCCCATCGATCACACGCAGCAACGACCAGGCAGCAGTTGGCAGCCACACTGGTAGGGGACTGGAACACCCCATCACAAGAACCTCTTACGAACCTTGGGGCCAACATGGGAGCATGTTTCAGAGCGTGCATTGCCATCTGTGGTAATCGCACACCCTGTTAAGCACAATACTCTCCTTGTGCAATATCCAGGGGACCACCACAAATCGCGGTGACTTCAGCGTAATTATTGTCATTGAATAAAAGTGTCATGTCTATTTGTAAGTGCATATTGCTTTCCGTCAACGTCACTGCAATACTGTCGTAGTTCTTTCTATGTGTGGTCCATGTTTCATTGAGCTATGTCACTTGTCAGTGACCTTTTATGCGGAAGTTACTTTCTTTCTTACGTTTATCGCACTATTTTACATGGAAAAGTCTTCTATAATCACGTTAGAGCACAGGATATCTCCCTTTCATCAGAACACGAAACAGTTTGAGGAAATGAGTGAAATTACGGTAAAAAAATGGTTCAAATGGCTCTAAGCATTATGGGACTTAACATCGGAGGTCACCAGTCCCCTAGCCTTAGAACTACTTAAACCTAACTAACCTAAGGACGTCACACACATCCATGCCCGAGGCAGGATTCGAACCTGCGACCGTAGCAGCCCCGAGGTTCCGGACTGAAGGTCTAGAACCGCTCGGCCATAGCGGCTGGCAATTTCGGTCATTTGTAACAACTTAAATAAGTGTTCCTGACCTGCAGTCAGAGTCCTGTTCAGTGGGTGTGTTCCGTCCAAGTTTCAACATGGCAGTACTTCCCTTTGAAGTCGCTTGGAGAAACTGTCTTCTGTTGGAACTTCAAACTGGTCAGAATTCAAATCACTGTCCGGCTCATATGTTTAAATACTCATACATTTTCATAGTAACGTACCTTTCTCTGAGCAGCAATTAGATATTCAATTCAATGTGGATCTGTTACCAATTTAAGGTTGCTTGTGGGATGTTTCTTTATTTTTTCATTAATTGTGATAAATGAAGTAAATAAATAACTTTTTCAGCTATCCTCACGCCGATGTTTCATTTGAACAGTGCTGTGGTTTGAGCACTGCGTTTCACTAGACAGTTTAACTGAAACAGACACTTCAAATTTTACGTGGACTCCGAAATTGGGTGCAACTTGGCATTCTTCACATTGAAAATGATTCCAAGATTTGTTGACTAAATTGAAAAGTAGTGTTATGTATCTGTGTCACATTGCGTATAGTGTAACTTTGAAGGTAAGTTACTTGGTCTGCCCTTATTATGTACGTCATCGTTTTCTCCCTTAGTTTTGAAGCAGTTAAATTTATTTTCCTCTATAAATATGGAACATCCATTCAAGTATATTAAAGTGGGTGCGTCATTGGAAAGTATTTCCTTTTGAGTTTTAGTGACACTGTGTAGCCTTCCTGTTGTAATGAGAACTTCTTTGGTCGGCACGCTCCTGCAGCTGCATTTCGATCTCCATTTCAGGTAGAAATCAGCAGGAAACTAGTGTAGTGCTGGCAGAGTTTACAGAAAGGAAAGATATGCGCATCTATGGCTTCCCCGCTCTGTAAAGCAGGACAGTTGACAATCTGTCGCACGTCGGACGATAGAGCACAGCGCTGGTGCAGGCAAAAGTGTTTCGGAGCACGCTGTTCAGAGCACATTGTTTAATGTGGGTTTCCCGTGTTGACTCAGCGACAATTATGACTGCAGTGGGCGATGGATCATGGAGATTAGATCGTGGACCAAAGAAAAGGTGTCACCTGGTTGGATGTATCACACTTCTTGCTAAAGCAGGTTGATGATCGCGACCGTATATTCTGTCATCCTGGCGAAAAGCAACTCGAGTCATACACTACACCTCGGACGCAGATCCGTTGGGGCAGCATTGTACTGTTGGGAGACTCACCTTGGATACCATGGGACCTGTTATGTAATCGTAGGACCGCTGCTGACTATGTGAACATTGCTGTGGTTATGTGAACATTGTTTTGAACCACAGGCATGTCTGGATGTTCGTCTCCCACGACAACGAAGACAACTTTCCGCAGAATAACAAGGCCAGAATCGTGGACAGTATTTTTTAGGAGCTGACGTGTTGTCAGACAGAAGCATAAGACCTTATACACGTTTAAGCAACAATTCATTATATCAAGATCGCTTAATTACTACAGCACTGAAGTTACTAACTTCGCTAATTGATTACCATTTTCATGGGTGATTGTATATATGACGAATGTGTTAGTGCACTAATCATCACATATTACTTGCGAAGATGAAAATATATCATGATGAATCTGTTAGTGCATCAACTACCACACGTCAAGATGGTGGTAAATTTCCGGAACAGATAGTGTAAATATTGTAGTAATTAGGTGTTCTTGATGTGGAGAATTTTCATATAAATGTGCGGTAGTGCTTTAGGAACATAACACTGAAATACATTGATTTCTTGGCCACGAAATTCACTTAATCGTAAGCAAATAAACAGATCTAGATGGTATCCGGCGCCATCACCACGACCACAAACCATCATTCTTTTTACAAAAATTGCGTCACCTCTGCTGCCACATACCTTCGAAAGTCTACCATGAACTTTTTGGTGGATCCATACAACACCTAATTGGTGCTATATTGCTTTTCAAATGTAGGCCAAAGTACTATTAAGGCTCGCATTGCGCTATCAAATTTCTTTGATTGAAAGTTTTTATCAAACTTTTGTCAAATTTCTTTGCTCAAAGTTCTTCACTGGAGCTATTTTTCGTCAGTTGGAGAATATGTGCTGAACGGTTAATCGTGTCTACAACAGCCTTTAATATAGTGTAGCCGTCGATTGCACTGCTTAAAAAGAAAGAGAAACGGAACCCATTGTATGAGGAACCATGGATCGCGAGAAGAGAAGCCCGAACTGTTCACCAGAATTTGCTTCCTGAGCTACAGTGGTATTACATACAGAACTACGTAAATTACTTCAGGATGGATGAACAGACATTTCCGTTTGTCCTTATGAATGTAGCCCTTCATATTTGGGAACAAGATACTCATTTGAGAAATGTAATTTTTGCTAAAAATCGTCTCATAGTTGCGTGAAGATTTTTAGCAAGAGGTGAAAGCTAATCGATGGTTGTAATGTAGTACTTACATTACACTGAGTACCATTTCGTCTACTATTCTGGAAACATGTGAACCAATACATAAATCACTTAAGGGGGGATTAGTGAAGGATAACCTTTGTTATTTAGAGCAACAAATAAGTATTTTGTTTCACTTTTGTACACTTTGGGACGCTACTGTTATTTCCACATCACCACAGACACCTCAGTCCATTTAATTTCTTCCTTACATGCACCACAGTGCAACCATTTCAAAGGCAGCTGATGACTGCAACTATTTCTTTATGGCATTCTAACCCCTTATTGAGGTTCTTATAGTCAATATTTTTGATATTATGACAAGTTTCGCGTTCTGCATACCTGGAAATTATCGCTGTGGTGGTATCCACACACCAATTAAACTTCGACGTCATTTTATAGGTTACGATCAACTAAAGCAAGTCAAACACTGAAACAGGTACACAATACAGCGAACTTTGGTCGAGATAGGTTAATGCTCAATATCTGAACAAAGATCTTTGTCCAGAAAAAAATCTCTTATATTAGAGTCCCTAGAACACTGGCAAAGACACGCTCAGAGGGCATTGATCGAAGATCGTTTCAAAGAAATTACACAGTGCAATATGGGCCTAACTACGGGATCACAGTGTTACACTTCATCGGTAGATATGTTTAAGATCCGAAATGAATTGGGTATATTGCTTAAAAGTACAGTCGCTGCAGATATTTTCATACATTAATTACTTTTGTCAGCGTTACTGACACTATGACGATTCCCATTTTTTTATTTGGTTGGATGTCTAAATGGCTCTGAGTACTATGGGACTCAACTGCTGAGGTCATTAGTCCCCTAGAACTTAGAACTAGTTATACCTAACTAACCTAAGGACACCACAAACATCCATGCCCGAGGCAGGATTCGAACCTGCGACCGTAGCGATCTTGCGGTTCCAGACTGCAGCGCCTTTAACCGCACGGCCACTTCGGCCGGCGATGTCTAAAAAGTAGTCAGCGAAATACAGAAATGTCACTTATAGGTCTGTGGCTTCTATAACACAGTGGAGGACCGCCGTTGTGACGCGTTGTGTTGCACTGTTGCACCACCTCGCTACCTGCTGTTCGTGTGTGCGTGCTGATCGATCGCTGGCCCGCCCCGCCCACGGCGGCCTTGTTATGGTGTCGGGCGAGTGCTCCCCTGGGAGCTGCACTCAACGCCGGCACAATAAGTCGCCTGGGCCGAACTGCCGCGCAATGCCACGCAGCCACACCCGTGCGGCAGTCCACTGTGCGCTGGGCGACTAGCGGCGCCTGAGAGGTAGGCCGCCCGGCAGTACTAGCGCGTGTCGCCAACAACACGAGCAGAAGCGTCGCAGCCGCACAAAGACCGCTAAACAGGCTGGCGCCGCTTTCTCTGTGCGTGTTGTCGCGCCCGCTGCTGGCGAGTATTGTGCACGTGTCACCACCCCCTTCCCCCGAGAGTCCTGCGACACCAACAACCCTCAAAAAACATCGCTTTGTTTTCGGTCGCAGCAATTTTCTGAAAAGACTGTTGGGTTTAGAGGACTCCCGGTGCTACGTGACCTCTGAAAATATTGAATTCATCAGAGATTTTCTTGATGTAAGATAGAAAAGAAATATTCAGTCCACAAAAAGTCAAAAGAGGTATATTAAATGTAGTGGACTGTTAAGGCAGCCAGTCCACAGTGAAGTAGCCGAAAGGGCACGCGTCAACTCACGCCGTGTGGCGTTAAGTCTGGAACAGGATTCGTAATGAATGTGATAAAGAAAACAACGTAGCTACTAGAACACTTAAATTATATCGTCCTTTGGTATACAGCATTCTTGATGATACAAGTGAGACTCTATCTTGAGGTACATGCAACGTTACAAATGGTTAATGGTGCCTTGCTAGGTCGTAGCCATTAACTTAGCTGAAGGCTATTCTAACTGTCTCTCGGCAAATGAGAGAAAGGCTTCGTCAGTGTAGTCGCTAGCAAAGTCGTCGTACAACTGGGGCGAGTGCTAGTACGTCTCTCGAGACCTGCCTTGTGGTGGCGCTCGGTCTACGATCCTGACAGTGGCGACACGCGGGTCCGACATGTACTAGTGGACCGCGGCCGATTTAAGCTACCACCTAGCAAGTGTGGTGTCTGGCGGTGACACCACATTAAACCTTTTACGTGGCACAGCACCCGTACTGCATCAAATTAATTAATTATTTTCTAGTTGCTCTTCCAATCTGCAAAATATCACACACATGAGAAGAGATCTCATCTGATAAGAAGTAATGTTGTTCGCATTATCATTATCTACGAGCCCGTTATTCACATCAGCAAGATTTGGCCTTCATCCGCAATCACGAATATTAAAATTTTGTTAATCGTTTTATCTGTTTGTTATACCGGGGTTGAGAGTTTACGCTTGCACTTGGCTCGAACTTTCGTCTCCTGAAAAATGATCTCTAAAATCGATAGATTAAGAATCTACATGGTAATCGTGATCGAATTTCAGTGTGGTTTGTTATATTCTTGATACATTCATCAAGGACAAATTTGTGTCCTCATTATTGGAACACATTTTTTGAATTTTTTTGGACTATATTTCAGTGGCATTAGGAAGTTGAACTCAGCCTTATTCTATGTTCCAAATAGTTAGTTATTTACATCGTTCACCCAAATGTGCATCAACTCATCATAATTTTAAGTCGTGTTTATGTGTTACACTTCTCAATATTAAACACTGAGTCTTGTATGTGGAAATATGAGTAAAAGAAACTTTGTCTGTTAAATATATGTGACACCGAACATTATTTATGTCGCAATGTCATACTCAAAAGTAGTTGACCAAAAAACCGATGATTCCAATGTATAGTGTGTTCCAGAACACTCTTCATGTCACCGTGTGGCAGCTTTCACTAAATCTATTAGGTACAGTTAAATGAAAACAAGAAATATAGGAAAAAAGTAAGTAAATTGTTTATTGTTTCAAAAGTAATAGACATAAATGTTAATACATTTACTTCATTCAAAGCAAATCAGGGCTCCAAACGTATGGAAATCGCATGTGGAGAGATCGTGACTGTATGAGGTATGTGTAAGGGCTTCGCAGAGAAAGTTCTCCAGCTTACTAGAAACAACCTTTTCAAGAGTTGACCCACCAACATTTAAGCTAATTTATGCAATAGTATGAATCACGAATAGGGTTTGAGTCACATAGCATCCAAAAATCCATTTACATATACGAAGGTGCCTTTAGTCTATTATTCCACCGTTCTAATGAATACATTGTTGCTTCCTATGGTTGCTTGGAAGCAAACTGTTAAGCTTAATGATCACCATAATTTCAGTCTCACAAAGAAGATGAAAGCAAAGTTCACCGTTTCGAGTAGTGAATGAATCGTCAAAGATGACTTGTGACTCGCATCGAAAAGAACCATGAAATTTAACTTGGTACACGATGCATGAAGATAACCATGACCGATTAAAGAACATGTTCGGTGCCATCAGAGTCTAGGTAGCTGAAATACTTACCTCGATAAGCCCCCGCTGTTCCTGATAGTGGTTTATCGACACAGAGAATTCAAACTAAGCAATGAACTAACTCCCGTTCCGGTGTCCACAGAAGCAACAGTTCGTACTTAAGGAATAGCGGCTGTTCGCTGCCACTCGTTTCGCCCGCGCACGGGTAATTTCCCGCCAAAATCCCAACTGCTTCGCCTCTGCGAACAGAGAGCGAACAAACTTAATGGGGGGGACGTACTGACCATTTACCGGGATGAATCTGCCAGTAATAGCAGGCAGCGTCTCCTATCCGAAGACAAGAGGGAAATGTTTGGTTCTATGTCAAAATTTTCTACTCGATTCAATTTTCAAAAATCGAACGGTTGCCTCACTTTCGGGCGGTCTCGGAGAGCCAATCTTAGCCTCCGGTACGAAAACCCGCGCAGATGACATTTTCCCACCCGCCAGAGTGGCGCCTCGATACAGCTTCGAAAGTTCAGCTGCCGTTACCAAGCTTCTACGGCAAAGTTAAACCAAGAATTTCTGCTTGAATTCACCCAGTCACATACATTTTAATGACACAAGCATTCATGCAAACCAGCGATCATCCATGCTTGTGGTCACAGGAACTTAGTGTGCTATCAAATGTAACACACTCATTTTCTGTTCCCAGCTGACATTTAAAATATGAGGCAAAGCACGCATAGGAAAGATTCTCAGCCTAATAGATCAAGCCATGAAATTGTAAAAGCATGAAATTATATAAAACATCTAAATCTACATCTACATTTATACTCCGCAAGCCACCCAACGGTGTGTGGCGGAGGGCACCTTACGTGCCTCTGTCATTAACTCCCTTTCCTGTTCCAGTCGCGTATGGTTCGCGGGAAGAACGACTGCCGGAAAGCCTCCGTGCGCTAGAATGTCTCTTGTTTTACATTCGTGATCTCCTCGGGAGGTATAAGTAGGGGGAAGCAATATATTCGTTACCCCACCCAGAAACGCACCCTCTCGAAACCTGGACAGCAAGCTACACCGCGATTCAGAGCCCCGCACGCAGCTCGTGGTCGTGCGGTAGCGTTCTCGCTTCCCACGCCCGGGTTCCCGGGTTCGATTCCCGGCGGGGTCAGGGATTTTCTCTGCCTCGTGATGGCTGGCTGTTGTGTGATGTCCTTAGGTTAGTTAGGTTTAAGTAGTTCTAAGTTCTAGGGGACTGATGACCATAGATGTTAAGTCCCATAGTGCTCAGAGCCATTTGAACCATTTGATTCAGATCCCCACTCTTGCAGTCTGACACTTGAGTAGCTAAACATTTCCGTAACTCTATCACACTTACCAAATAACCCTGTGACGAAACGCACCGCTCTTCTTTGGATCTTCTCTATCTCCTCCGTCAACCCAATCTGGTACGGATCCCACACTGATGAGCAATAAAGTGTAGGTTGAACGAGTGATTTGTAAGCCACCTCCTTCGTTGATGGGCTACATTTTCTAAGGACTCTGCCTATGAATCTGAACCTGACACCCGCCTTACCAACAATTAATTTTATATGATCATTCCACTTGAAATCGTTCCGTATGCATACTCCCAGATATTTTACAGAAGTAACTGCAACCAGTGTTTTGTTCTGCTTCATACAATCATACAATAAAGGACCATTCATTCTATGTATTCGCTATACATTACATTTGTCTATGTTAAGGGTCAGTTGCCACTCCCTGCGCCAAGTGCCTATCCGCTGCAGTTCTTCCTGCATTTCGCTGCAATTTTCTAATGCTGCAACTTCTCTGTATACTACAGCATCATCCGCGAAAAGCCGCATGGAACTTCCGACACTATCTACTAGGTCACATATTGTGAAAAGCAATGGTCCCATAACACTCCCCTGTGGCACGCCCGAGGTTACTTTAACGTCTGTAGACGTCTCTCCATTGATAACAACATGCTGTGTTCTGTTTGCTAAAATCTCTTCAATCCAGCCACACAACTGGTCTGGTATTCCGTAGGCTCTTACTTTGTTTATCAGGCGATAGTGCTGAATTATTTCGAACGTCTTCCGGAAGTCAAAGAAAATGGCATCTATCTGGGAGCCTGTATCTAATATTTTCTGAGTCTCATGAACAAATGAAGCGAGTTGGGTCGCACACGATCGCTGTTTCTGGAATCCATGTTGATTCCAACAGATTTTGGGTTTCCAGAAATGACATGATACGCGAGCAAAAAACATGTTCTAAAATTCTACAACAGTATGATGTCAGAGATATAGGCCTATAGTTTTGCGCATCTGCTCGACGACCCTTCTTGAAAACACTGGAACAACCTGTGCTCTTTTACAATCATTTGGAACCTTCTGTTCCTCTGTAGACTTGCGGTACATGGCTATTAGAAAGGGGGGGGGGGGAGTTCTTCCGCGTACTCTGTATCAGGTCCAGTGGACTTTCCTCTATTGAGTGATTCCAGTTGCTTTTCTATTCCTTGGACACTTATTTCGATGTCAGCTATTTTTCCGTTTGTGCGAGGATTTAGAGAAGGAGCTGCAGTGCGGTCTTCCTCTGTGAAACAGCTTTGGAAAAAGGTGTTTAGTTTTTCAGTTTTACTTGTGTCATCCTCTGTTTCAATGCCATTCTCATCCCAGAGTGTCTGGATTTGCTGTTTCGATCCACTTACTGTTTAACCTAAAATCACAACTTCGTGGGATTTTCTGTCAAGTCAGTACATACAATTTTACTTTCGAATTCAGTGAACGCTTCACGCATAGCCCTCCTTACCCTAACTTTGACATCATTGAGGTTCTGTTTGTGTGAGAGGTTTTGGCTGCGTTTAAATTTGCAGTGAAGCTCTTTTTGCTTTCGCAGTAGTTTCATAACCACGATGGGTTTTTTTCCGTCCCTCACAGTTGTACTCGGCACGTTCCTGTCTAAAATGCATTTTACGATTGCCTTGAATTTCTTCCATAAACCCTCTAAATTGTCAGTGTCGGGACAGATGGATTTCACATTAACTACGTGGATTGCTTTCTCTTTTTGTCGTCGATCTTCCTACTCGTCTGATGCGGTCCGCCTATAATTTTGCTATTGTGTCAAACTCATCATTTAAATCTCTGTACAAACATTTCACGACTGATCGTGAACGACAGTTGTTATTATATTTATAGGGGTCATTTTATTTGAAATTACATTCGGTGTTATATTACAATCCCTAGTATCTTAGAGTGGCCTGAAGATGGTGAAATAGTACATCGGCATAGATTGCAAATAAAATAAGACGTGCAAGTACAGCCGATGGTAAGATATTCGATACATAAAGATCGGCTCGGAATACCATATGCATCCAACGTCCTCAGTTATTTGTTGGATATATTCCGAGCTCTGTCTCCCCTACTGTTTTTACCTTCTACAGCTCCCTCAAGTCATGGCAACCGCGGCGCGGGATTAGCCGAGCGGTCTCAGGCGCTGCAGTCATGTACTGTGCGGCTGGTCCCTGCGGAGGTTCGAGTTCTCCCTCGGGCATGGGTGTGTGTGTTTGTCCTTAGGATAATTTAGGTTAATTAGTGTGTAAGCTTAGGGACTGATGACCTTAGCAGTTACGTCCCATAAGATTTCACACACATTTGAACTTTTTTTTTCATGGCAACCTATCCCCTCTCCTTGTTAATGTTTCCCTCATGTTGGTCTGTTCACGGATTCTTCCGTAAACCTCTTCCATTCCTACTTTATCAGTCCGCCTAATTTCAACATCGTAGAGTAGGTATCAGTTGCTACTCTAAGAAAAGATGTTGCGAGAGATTTGTTCGCAGTTACCTTCCTTGTACCTATATTTGTACAACTTCTGTGACTCCATTCTTATTCAAGTAAACTGCTTACTGTGATATCCATTATCATAGTAATTGCAGTCTTAGAAAACTTTGACTTTTCAATACTTCAGCATCTCACTTCTTTGTTTGACTCTTACATTACAGAGTATTTGTCACTATTGTGATCTGAGTCTGTATCAGCTTCTGGAGACGCTTTATATCCAATATCTGTTTTCAGAATCTCTGACTATGATGAAATCGAGCTGGGATCTTCTTGTGTGTCCAAGCCTTTTCCAAGTACACCTCCATCTCTATTACTACCTTCAATTTATCTCAGAACTCCATTGTTTCTCTTGCCGTACCTTACATTCTTCTGACCAGAATTCCTTATCTTCTTTCCGTCTCACTTGTCTGACCCGCCACTATATCTAGGTAAAACCTTTGTATTTCTTCTTTCAGATTTTCTAGCTGCCTTGCCCATTCAGTCTTATGACGCTCCACGCTCCGTATCCTAGAATGTTGCCCTTTCGAGGGCTGTTCAATCTTTTTCTTAGGGTTGTCCTATCAGGCATCCAAATGAGGAGACTAATTCGGAATCTCTTGCCAATTGGGAGGTCATTGACACTCTTCAATTGCAGATCACGTGGCCCGAGATGTTAGTTCCCTGATGTTACGCTTGTGTTTAGAATGATCAGCGGCTCCGCCAGTTTTTCGGCAGGCGCAAAAATGAGGACAGTTTTTCTCCTCCGCGAGCGCACATTGGGTCACGGGTGGCGCCGCTTTGGTCGCCTGTTCGTGGTGCGTGTTATAATCGGCGCGCTGCGGCCGTCTGCTCCACGCACGGCTGCCCCTACTGCGGTTGACTGCCGCCCACATGGCTGAACAAAGCAGAGGTGCTCTGTGCACCGATGCCGCCTGAGCCGCCACCGTTGTACACGCCAACCCTGTGTAGTGTCAATTCACATCATGAAAACCTGAGGTTGTTACTTTTGGTGGCCTACCACTCCTTCGAATTTCGATCCTGGATGTCAATGATAAATTCTGAACATTGCTTGCCAAGAAATAAACACCAAACTTATTAAAGCTGAACGCTTAGAAACGCAATATTATTGGAGCGATAGAACTTGTAACACCTCCGTTTATTTATCCCGACCTGATCTGATCGAATAGCAGCCCAGTAATTATTATTAATGTGACCGTGTACCTAATGGGGCTGGCAATCGGAATTGACTGCTACGGAAGTTGTTACTTTCGAGTTCGTCCTTCTCAATACTGTAATAATGAAATGTCTGGTAACAAGAAAAACACCAACACAGTTTCACTAATTACGAACCTATATTCGTCTCAAAAACACAAAAAGGAGGAGACGGCCACTGCCTTCGTCATACATATCTAAATACGGCTAATCTCAGCACAGGCTTCTTCATTTTGCATTATCATCACACGCTAATCCATCACTGCATCCAACACTGCAATCCAACACTGCAGTCCAAGGTGATGCCGGCGCGGTAGACGCGAAACCAAAATATCGGCACTAGAAATGTCACTGACCACTTCCGTAATTATACGTCTTAACTTTCCCGGTATTATTTCTAGTACAAAGGGGTCTAACCACGGCGATGGCGACTCCCTTCTCCGTTAAAGCCTCGCATTACAACAACTGCCTCCACACACCTCTACCCGTAACCTGGCACTCGCTCAACTCCACACTCGCTCTCGCAACACGTCACAATCGATTGTTCGCCCTATCGACCTGTGCCGAGTGCAAATTTATAGTAAGGGCCTACGGACCCCTTACAAACTGTTGCGGATGTGGCACAACTCGCATAAGCACCACTAGAGGACATCACATGCTGCGATATCGTCGCGAAAAAACACAGTGACCCGTATATGTAATAACTTTCCTTTAATTTACGTCTATGGTCACAATATTTTCTATTTAACAGATTACCGGTTTCGGTCTTTGATGACCATCATCAGATCCACACTCTTTACTAAAAGCCTCATTTTCATTTCTTCCACATTTCATGCTTGGGAACGGATCCTTGTATTCTTCTCGGAAGTGAACTTTTAATTTCGATAACTTTGTGATTTTAACATTCCATGTAATGTTATCACCAGTAACTTTGGATCAGCTTAATATTCAGAATTACGCTCCATGCAGCTGAATATTAACCTCATACAAACCACAGAACAAGAGATAGAAATGCGAGGCAGGTACCAGAAATATAGGAACCGGAAACTGCAAAATTCACAGAGACTCGATACATTGCCCATCTCGCCCTAGCAGTGACAGCGGAAGCAGTGCAGTAATCGAGAAGAATACATGGATCCGTTCCCAAGCATGAAACGTGGAAGAAATGAAAATGAGGCTTTTTTAAAGAGTGTGGATCTGATGATGGTCATTAAAGACCGAAACCGGTAATCTGTTAAACAGAAAATATTGTGACCATAGACCTAAATTAAAGGACACTTATTACTAGAGGATATTTATAGTGATTCAAAAGAATTTGGTTGGGAACACTAAAAACACTTTACAACAAACTTTCGTCGAGTATTAAGGCGTGCCTTGTAGATTCGAGTTTTGCAGGACAAATGTGCATGCGATTTATAACCAATAATGCGTACGGAGGTCATCTAATGTGTAAGACAGTATGACGGAGAAAGTGAAATCATATACGCCTTTTCTGCAAAAGCATGACTCCTCGAAATCCTTCAGTTTAGCATTGCCTGTAATGGTGGGAAAATCTTAAAGTCACCAGCAAAGGCGCTGCATAAGTAAGTGCTGTCGTCCATGCAGAGCGCTTAGTGTAAGTGAATGGGGCGTGTTTCCAGAATACAACGTCCGTAAGGTAATGAAATAAGAAAGCCAGAAAGAATGAAAGACAATACAGTGAAACTACAGAATGAAAAGCTTATGATGGGCGAATGCCATTTATCAGATCTGTCATGTCCTACATCAAAACTTTATACCATCGCACAAAGGAAATTTCAAAATAATTTTACAAAAGTGGAAAATCATGATTTTACAACTGAAAGAGAGACATTGTAAGTCATATGTACCATTGGATGTCTGAAATATAATTTGGTAATGGCTTCCATGTGCTCTGGTGAAATCGCGTGGAGCACAACAGGCGTTAGGTTCCCTCCAGAAAGTCGAATGAAAACAATAGGCGAGAACTGATTTCAGTGTTGCATAGATTTAAAGCACCACCACATCTTGCAATACAGCGGGTTGAATATGTCCATTTCGAAGCACATAAGACTGTTGTCTTTTAAGACTCTATTTCATCCATCCTGTAAAGAACCAGAAAACAGAGTAGCTTTGTTATCAAGTACGACGCCCCTTATCTGAAATTTCGGCGGCCTGCCATCTGGTTGGCCGTTACAGGTCAAAATTTTGCGAACGGACCAAAATGTAGCACGCGCTATTTTGCAAAGACATATTTCGATAAAAGGCCAATTTTCAAACCACTGAGATTCTCTAAAATGGAAATGAGCGTATGGCATCGTTGACCGAGAGGCCCCATCCGGGGAAGTTCTGCCGCCAAGTGCAAGTTTTATTCCAGTCGACGTGTCACTGGTCGACTGGCGCGCCGGTGATGATGGTGAAGTCATGATGAGGACAACACAACATCAAGTCCCCGAGCGGACAAAATTCCCAACCTGGCCGGGAATCGAAACCAGGCCCCTTTTGCATAGGAAGCCAGCCCGTTACCACCCAGCTAAGCAGGCGGACCTGGTATTCTCTAGGTACCAAGTGACTCGCGTATGGCGCTTCGGTATGCGTAAAGTGAAACAAAGGCCGCGTAGAACCAGCCGTAGTTCACATTTTACAGCTTAGTTCCTCCTCGCCACACCTTTCGTGGAGAGTGTGGGGAAGTATCGTTCCCCGCCACCCTAGTTCTTCGATTATAATGAATCAAACGTTTATATGGTTCTCATTGTGCTTAGGCTCTCGAAATTTTACTAGCCATTCCCTGAATTACTCAACAAGAACATTCCTTTCACACAGCACTTTGATGTCAGCAGCCCAGATGCTCATGACAATGCTTAGCATATTTTCTGTATCCAACCCAGGGCATATCGCCATATTTTTCTGGCTCCAGCCTAGGATATGTTTTTGAAGTTTCTTACATGGTGTTACAGTTCAAGATGTTTAACAATAGATACTGAAAGTCTACGCGTTTCTGCAGACCAAATGATCCCCATAAATAAAAATAAAAAATCTCTAAGTGAATATGACGTCCCAGGCGAAGATATCGCAAACTCATTCAATTTAGACGTAATACAACATGAAATATCAGTCTTTTCAAACACCTTAATATTGGTTCTGACTTCTCTTCGATAGCATCTGGTACTTTCTTGGTACTTGAACCACTTCCTATCACTTGGCTTTGAAGTACCTGCTTCCAAATTGTACCTTCATGAAATATGTAACCAGTATTTATGGAATCTCTCATTATTTCATTAATAACTCGTGCACTCTCTTGTAAATGACATCAGGCAATTTCAGTTCGTAAATTTGTCCAATAACTAAATTCATCGAAGCTGATTATCCACAACTGTACGTATTTCTGGTTAGTATAATTCTAAGAATTGTGTACGCCTGAGGAGGACTTTTGTTCCTGAAAATCATTATTCTCTTCTAGAGTACATGGTAGTTGTTTATATTTTTTCGCACGCTGCAAAAGATACTGAGTCAACATCTTGGAAGTT
The DNA here is from genome assembly GCF_023898315.1 of Schistocerca nitens. Taxonomy (NCBI): domain Eukaryota; kingdom Metazoa; phylum Arthropoda; class Insecta; order Orthoptera; family Acrididae; genus Schistocerca; species Schistocerca nitens. The sequence continues at coordinate 547,505,283 of NC_064620.1, read as the reverse complement.
CCACCTGACTCTTCATCGACATTTCACAATGTAACTCGAATTCATTACTCCAGACGGAAACATCTTACAGCAGTTGGAACATGTTTCACTTCATTTTGCAGCTACCCACCACTATTATTATATATTTGATGTTTTTTACGGATGCAACATACTGTCAGATTAAATGGCGAAATAATGTTAACTATAACTGCTCGGTTTTGGTTGTAGTAGACGAAAATTTTAGGTCATATAATTTCGTAACCTGTTTAGATGTGCAGTCTGATAATTTGAAAAGTAGTTCCTGTATAACGGTGGCGTATAAGTATGTAGCCTCTTTAGCGATACACTCTAGATTACTGTTATTCCCATCTATGGCTTTAAAAAAATCTCTTATTTTGGTGAAGCAGTAGCTTTAATAGCACTCCTGTATTTATATGTTTTCACGTGGTCTTTAATATCACGCGTTCCTTTATGGGCAACAGAAAATTCTCCAGTGTACAGCATGCAAAAAACACAACGATCATTGTTAAAGTAATTACAGAACTTCAAAAATTTGTATTCCTATTTCAGAATGAAATTAGACACACAATTTCTTTTCCACACTGCTAAATGATAAGACATAAAACTAATGGAGATAAAATGATCAAAAGAATTTAACGAGTTATTTGCACACGGCTAAACGAATAGAACGAAAATGACTAAAAGCTTGTAGACAAGTTACTTTACACAGGAAAAATACATAGATGTATTGCACCTACTGCGTTGCAACATGACTGAGTGAAACATTGTGACAGAACCGGAAGTCAGCCTTTGTTTGTTTGCATTTTCACGTGACGGACGCCACAACGTTGGAATTGTATTATAGTTTGTGCATCTGTCTACGACTGTTTCATGTACAATAAATGAACGTGGGAAAACGAATGGAAGAAGTTCGTAAGTTTCCTGTGGTTTACGCCCAGACAAGTGAAAAATACCGGAACACCGTGTATACAGATGAGTGTGCAACAGATTTGCAAACCAAAAGTAAGATAAAAATTATAAAAATGTGATATAAGAAAGATATTTATTTTTTAAACAAATTGGTTTTTGCTTTATTCATCGGCATATCTCCAAGACGACATGTTCTTGCCAATCGACATGCCCTTGTGGAGAATTCAGGAAGCCTTCTAACTAGTCCTGTGTAACAAATGCAGCACTGGTGTTTCCAGGTATGTTTGATGATTTTTCGGAGTCCTCGGGAACTTACGCAGCCGTCACGATCACTATAAGATTTTTAGGATCTCCCTCAAGGATTCTTCTAAACATTCTAATTTGTTGCAAGATACCGAATGCATTTCTGGATTTCCTTCTTATAGAAGGTGTGCTGCGTCATCTTAAAACATACATAAAACTTCGTCTTGTCATCCATGACTTGAGGAAATCATGTTCGAAACTCTTTTTCTATTAGTCTTGTTTTCCAGGCGTTGTGAATCCATATATTTCTTCTTTTCTGCCTTGCTTCTTTTTCTTCTTCCCCTGAAGCAAGTGCTGTAAATCCTAATTCACTATTACGAAAATTAGCGAACATATTTACAACTTTCAGTATCAGGAACACCGAACAACACTTCCGAGTCACCACAAGGAACAACAGAAATGTGGAAGAGCTTCAGGCCTGACAAGGTGTAGACGTGTGTGTCCCGACGTCACGTCTACCCACCACGTCACCAATGGAGTGCTGAGAAAGCAGTAGTAGGCAGCGGGAGTGACAGTGCTCAATCAAGCCGTCTTGTCAGCATGGTGGCCTTAGGCTAAGCGAGGACGCAGCCCACCGTTGGATCTCTATGATGCTGGCGGACAATGTGCAGCCCCTCCCTCGAAGCCAGAAGACTCCCAAACTGAATGGGGAGTCAGGTGATGGCACACCATCGGCGTCCTTGAAACCTGGAACCATTATTTCTAACTGACGGCTGCTAGATCGCCTAAATGTTGACACTATTCGACAAGACTATATTAGCTTAGCCAGATATTCGACCAATGGCTGGCGTGCAGACTGCGCCGGTCGAACGCAAAACACCAAGAGAATGCTTCTACTCACTTACCTGGGTTAGGAGCACGATAACAGGCGTTTAGTCTACCTTTACATTCCCATAGATACTCTGCAAGCCACCGTACAGTACGTGGCAGAGTGGACATACGAGGTGTGGCTAGAAAAAAACCGGACTAGTACTGGTGAAACAATAAAACGAATGCAATAAGGCTGAAAGTCGCGTGGCCTATCACGTTACTCTCGCTCCGCCTACTGCTCGAGTTTCATCTGCCTCCTGCACTCAGTCTGCCCGTGGCGTCTGTTTTAAGTAGTTGACGTTTTGTCTGCGCGTCGGAAAATGTTGAGTGTACAGAAAGAACAGCGTGTTAACATCAAATTTTGTTTCAAATAGGAAAATCTGCAAGTGAAACGTTTGTAATGTTACAACAAGTGTACGGCGATGATTGTTTATCGCGAACACAAGTGTTTGAGTGGTTTAAACGATTTAAAGATGGCCGCGAAGACACCAGTCATGACACTCGCACTGGCAGGCCATTGTCAGCAAAAACTGATGCAAACATTGAAAAAATCGGTATACTCGTTCGACAAGATCGCCGTTTAACAATCAGAGCAGTGTCCGAGTTAACAGGAGTTGACAAGGAAAGTGTTAGGCAGACTCTTCATGAAAGTTTCAACATGAACAAAGTGTGTTCAAAAATGGTTCCAAAGTGTCTCACAATTGAACAGAAGGAACGCCGAAGAATGATTTGTTCTGACATCCTGGAAAACATTGAAAGTGATCCCACCTTCTTACAAAATGTTATTACTTGCGATGAATCGTGGTTTTTTACTTACGATCCCGAAACTAAACGCCAATCGATGCATTGGAAAACTCCTGGTTCTCCACGACAAAAAAAAGCACGAATGTCAAAATCGAAATTCAAGGCAATGATGATTGTTTTTTTTACATCAAAGGGATTGTGCACATTGATTGGGTACCAGAGGGACAAACAGTGAATCAGCATTACTACATTAGCGTCCTGGCTACCCTACGTGAGCGAGTACGGAGAAAACGGAACGATTTGTGGAGAAAAAAGTCATGGATCCTTCACCAAGACAATGCCCCAGCTCACAGTGCGTTGTCAGTGAAGACGTTTTTGGCAAAACACAACATTCCCATCATAGATCATCCACCCTACTCACCTGATTTGGCCCCCTGTGACTTTTTTCTTTTCCCTAAAGTCAAGTCAGCTTTGAAAGGAACTAGATTTGAGACTGTTGAAGTAGTAAAAGAAAAAGCGACGGAAGTATTGTATGGACTTACCGAAAATGATCTGCAGCATTGCTATGAACAGTGTAAAATTCGTATGGAGTGGTGTAGAGACCGAGGAGGAGAGTACATTGAAGGAGATAACATGAAATTGTAAATAATTGTAAATAAATGTTTTTTCCAGCATCAGCCCGGTTTTTTTCTAGCCGCACCTCGTATACCAGTTTGGTAGTTACCTTTCCGGTTCTAGTTGCAAATAGCAAATAAGCGTCTGTGTGAACTCTAATTTCTATCAACGTATCTTCGTTGTCCATACACGAAATGTATTTTCTTGGCAGTACACCAGATCTGCAGGTGGCGTCAAATGGTGGTTCTCTAAAGTTCCGCAACAGTGCACGACAAAACAACGTCGTCTTCCCCTTCAGGGACTTCCATTTGAGTTCATGAAGCATCTCCATAATATTTGTACACTGGTCGAAGCTACCGGTAACAAATCTAGCAGCAAACCTCGGAACTGCTTTGGTATCATCCTTTAATCTGCCTTGGTGGTCATCCGAAACACTCGGCTGTTACTTAAGATTGGGTCTCACTAGCATTATGTACGCCATCTCTTTTACAGATGATGATTCAGCAGCCTCCAACCCACAGGTTGTATACAACCACAATGCCTTCAAATACCACTCGCAAGAATTTCGTTTCCTCGCTCTTGTTACTCGAACCGGCCGCAGTCGCCGAGCGGTTCTAGGTGCTCCAGTCTGGAACAACGCGACCGCTACGGTCGCAGGTTCGGATCCTGCCTCGGGCATGGATGTGTGTGATGTCCTTAGGTTAGCTAGGTTTAAGTAGTACCAAGTTATAGGGGACTTATGACCTCACCTGCTAAGTCCCATAGTGCTCAGAGGCATTTGAACCATTTGTTACTCGTAGTCCGTTACTGCCACAGAAATTACGAACAGAACTCTGGGAAATTTAATGTAGGGATACATTTTGTAACGTTCCCTTTGGAAAATTATAAATGACTGTGCTGGTAAACCTCCTACGTTATTTGATTTTCAAACAGCTGAACAAAACTGAACGTACTCAGACATTTCTCTCTTTACTTATTCTGATCAGCACTAAACTGTCACACAATATTTTTTTAGCGCAACGCAATCTGACTTTCAACAAACCCTACAAAAGAATGGCCCTGACTAACAATAACCTATACCTTTCACGAATCACTTACCTCACAAAAATCTTCGTTACTTAAGCTACTGCAATACAACGAGCGCCAATACTGCCAGCTAAATAAAAGATTGTAACTACTGAAGGTACTAACTACTGATAGGCATAGTTAGCAAATGAAAGATTTTGATGGAGAATAAAGAATGTATTTACCTTAATAGTGTTCAAAAGTCATATAATCTCAGTTCATGACATCCAGTCTTACAAATTTCCTTTTTCTGACGGACACACGTCCGGATCGTCCGCTCTCAAAATTCTGCCATCTCTCTCCCCACATCCACCACTGCTGGCGGCTCACCTCCAACTGCGCAACGCTACGCGCTGTTCACATCCAAGTGCCCAACACTACAATAGCAAATATTCCAAAAATGCAAACCAGCCACAGACTGCACACAGCACAGTCAGTGATTTTCATACATAGTGTTGCGTGGCGTTACCAACATATAAACCTAAACAGTCTACTTACAATTTTCGACAGAGGCCGTAGTTTTCGAGTTATTCCAGAAAAAGTATGAAAGTGACCTTCAAAGGCATTTTCTTGAACAACTCATAAATCGTGACCTCCAGCGAAAACATATCTTTGCATAAAAGTGTGTTTATTTTATTTGACGAACAATAGTATGCCTGTGGCGAGCGAGAAATTATGAAAACCGCTCGCATCGTTTCCGAAGGAACGTGAAACCGACCGGCAGAGGAAGCTGGATAACCATGAATATGAGCTACACTTTGCCAATAAAACGAAGTCGAGCATTCACCTTTCCTATTACCAACCTCACGTACTCATTCCATTTCATATCTCTTGTAAGTGGAAACACTGCATTGTGCTACAGCATGCAGCGACCTGTACCATCATGATGGCAGAATGCCCAGTTGTAGATCGCTGTGTCGTCACCCATGCTGGCTTCCATTTACCTTGGTTGGTTACAGAATACTGCCTGAAGCTCATGCCACAACAATACCAACTATAAATTTCGCTTTAGTGTAATGGAACGGAATCCTGCCGATTTCGTAATAGCAAAAAATGGTTCAAATGGCTCTGAGCACTATGGGACTTAACTTCTAAGGTCATCAGTCCCCTAGAACTTAGAACTACTTAAACCTAACTAACCTAAGGACATCACACACATCCATGCCCGCGGCAGGATTCGAACCTGTGACCGTAGCAGCCACTGCTGTATCATTTGTTGCGGATCTCGCGTTGCAAGGTCGCTTGATCTATCCCTCTGTCGTCTGTTTCGATATCTACCATTTTGTCATCTGTGCGACAATTTAGAGAAGGAACTACAGTGCATTCTTCCTCTGTGGAACAGCTTTGGAAAAAGACATTTAGTATTTCGGCCTTTAGTCTGTCATCCTCTGTTTCAGTACCATTTTGGTCACAGAGTGTCTGAACATTTTGTTTTGATCCACCTACCGCTTTGACATAAGACCAAAATTTCTTAGGATTTTCTGCCAAGTCAGTACACAGAACTTTACTTTCGAATTCATTGAACGCCTCTCGCATAGCCCTCCTCACACTACATTTCGCTTCGCGTAATTTTTGTTTGTCTGCAAGGCTTTGGCTATGTTTATGTTTGCTGTGAAGTTCCCTTTGCTTCCGCAGCAGTTTTCTAACTCGGTTGTTGTACCACGGTGGCTCTTTTCCATCTCTTACGATCTTGCTTGGCACATACTCATCTAACGCATATTGTACTATGGTTTTGAACTTTGTCCACTGATCCTCAGAACTATCTGTACTGCTTTTAGTCCCTTTTGCTAAACAGAAAAATCTTCCTGCGTTTTTTAATATTTCTATTTACGGTTGAAATCATTGATGCAGTAACCGCTTTGTGATCGCTGATTCCCTGTTCTGCGTTAACTGGTTCAAATAGTTCGGGTCTGTTTGTCACCAGAAGGTCTAATATGTTATCGCCACGAGTCGGTTCTCTGTTTAACAGCTCAAGGTAGTTTTCAGATAAAGCCCCTAAAATATTTCACTAGATTCTTTGTCCCTGCCACCAGTTATGAACGTTTGAGTCTCCCAGTCAATATCCGGCAAATTAAAATCTCCACCCAGAACTATAACATGGTGGGGAAATCTACTCGAAATATTTTCCAAATTATCCTTAAAGCGCTCAGCCACAACAGCTGCTGAGCCAGGGGCCCTATAGAGACATCCAATTACCATGTCTGAGCCTGCTTTAACCGTGACCTTCACCCAAATTATTTCACATTTCGGATCTCCGTCAATTTCCTTCGATACTATTGCACTTCTTATCGCTATAAACACGCCTCCCCCTTCACTGTCCAGCCTGTTTCTGCGGTATACATTCCAATCTGAATTTAGGATTTCATTACTGTTTACGTCTGGTTTCAGCCAACTTTCTGTCCCTAGTACTATATGGGCATTGTTACCGTTTATTAATGAGAGAAGTTCTGGGACCTTTCTATAGACGCTTCTGCAGTTTACTATTAGCACATTAATATTGTTATTCCCTGTTGCATTTTGCCTACTCCTACCTTGCCGCGTCTCAGGAGGCGTCTTGTCGGGCCTAGGGAGGGAATTCTCTAACCTAAAAAACCCACATGTGCACTCCACACGTACACCGCTACCCTTGTAGCCGCTTCCGGCGTGTAGTGCACGCCTGACCTATTCAGGGGGACCCTACATTTCTCCACCCGATAGCGGAGGTAGAGAAATTTGCACCCCAGATCTCCGCAGAATCGTTTGAGCCTCTGGTTTAAGCGTTCAACTCGGCTCCAAACCAGAAGACCGCGATCGATTCTGGGAACGATACTACAAATAGTTAGCTCAGATTCCACCCTGCGAGCGAGGCTTTCTGCCTTCACCAATTCCGCCAGCCGCATGTACGAACTGAGGAGACCTCTGAACCCAGACGGCAGGAGTCATCGGTGCCGACATGAGCAACAATTTGCAGTCGGGTGCGCCCAGTGCTCTCTGTCGCCGCCGGCAGGGCCTCCTCCACATCTCGGATGAGACCCCCGGCAAGCAGACAAACACTGGCCTTCTTCCCCGACCTTTTCGCTATTTCCCTAAGGGGCTCCATCACCCGCCTAACGTTGGAGCTCCCAATAACTAATAAACCCCTCCCCCCGTGTGCCTGCTCGGACCTTGCTGAAGGAGCAGCCACATGTCCACTCACTGGCAGAGCGGGCGATGCCACACGGCCAACTTCCACATTGACCCTCCGCCTCGTGCACCGCGAACGCCACTGAACCCGCCACTCCCCTTGGAGAGAGGGTGGCCCAACCACGCCCGGTACCCGCGAAGATGTCTCGACAGCAGGGACAGTGGGTGAAGCATGTAACACCTGGGGTGTACGATGCGACGCACCAGATTCCCCACTGCCGCTACACTCCGAGGCAGCAGCCTGAAGACGGCTGACCACGGCCAGCAACACGTTCAGCTGTTCGCAAACAGTGGCCAGCTCCTCCTGCGTCCATACACAGCAGTCACACATCCTATACATCCTAAGAAATCAATTTACTGTAGAGAGTTAATCAACTTTTAACTAGACTGCTAATTCTCTAAAGGCGGCTGATAGCTGACCAAACTGTGGTTGCTAGACACTTCTTGTAGAAAACAATGAAAATAGCACTACCTGTCTCTGGGCTGTATTGAAAACAAACACTAGCATTACTGGCACTATGGCTGACTAAAAGGACTCTCTCTGACTGTATTCAAAACGAACACGAAATCTGTGGAACACTATCACTAGTACTTGACAATTAAAGCTTCCCAAAAGCAAAAACACACGGAATAAGAAGTGACAAGTAAGAAAAATGCAGTTAATACTTAGATCAACGTAGCTCGCTGCACAGCAGACGTGAAGCAGACGGCGGTTACGACGACAGTGATGCATAGGGAAGGACATCGGCCACGTTCGTTTCAAAGGGAATTCATTAGTATTTATCTTAATCTATTTATGGAAGCGAAAGATGGTCGAATGTATGAGTATATAGTATCTTACCACTGCGTCACCTTTGGTAAAGTTGAATATTTCAGCCCTTAATCGACACTCGTGTCCCGACTTCACCACCTTCAAAGATGGCCGATCTCGTAGCCTGTATATCTCCGCAGAGATCCACTTTGACTGAACACGCATTCCACTTACTGTAAGCCAACAACGAAGAGGTATTCGCCAGTTTCTTCGCCCGCTATGTCATCGCTGTATGTATTTGTTTCGGTATCCGATAGTTCACTTTGGAGGTTGGCAGAATCGCTTATCTGGCGGTCCCCATGTGTAAATAAGTTATTTCATTTTCTCTATTTTCTTATGCCAATTGTTATTCTTGGCTGAACTTTAGGCTAGCTAACCCAGCATATCCTAGCAAAGGCCCTACTATTCTGCAATTTTTTTAGCATGTATTTTCCAATGACTTCTATACTCATTTTTTTTAATATTGCTTCAGTTCCCACTTTGTCTGTCTTTGACAGCAACATATTTTGCAAGCTTACAGTTATCGTTCATTTGACTTTCAGTGGGCCACATTTTACTTTATACAAAGCTGGACAGAAATTATATGCTGCCCATGGAGATGACGTGGTTGTTTATTGTTTTTTTTTTTTTTCTTGCGACATTCTTACATAACCAGTTCCCAATAACTGACATCGATTTCGACCAGCAAGTGAACGGTCATCATGTAACTAAAAGCATAAGATTATATTGACAGCGCAATGGCAATGCTGCATCACCGAAAAACGTAAGTCCGTAGCAAAACAGCTAGAAAGTAACAGCAATTAACAAAAGGCAACTCCTGCCAGATTGTTAGCACATGCTGCTGTTTGATGTAACATTACCTTCGCGATGTTGACAAAACTGAACGTTATGTGACCAACACAACGCAAACGTTGCGTCACCGCTTGAAGCATGTGCATACAGTCTCATGATGAGTAGTAGCTAACCACTTAACGAAACGCAGGAGGAATGTTACTCCATCGCTTAAAGCGTGTCCTATAGTTTTACTCTTTGTTAACTATTGTTAAATCTCATATGTAATGCGAAGGAGACATACTTTAGTTTTTCCACAGACGGTGGTCATACTGTGAGGTCATACCGAAGTAAATAAGTTTTACGTTGTCGTTTACGTAGTCTTTTTTAATACAGGTTTTTTACATTGATGCATTCAGTGGTGATCCTAGCACACCGCTGTAGATAACGGGGTACATGCTATCTCCTTCTCCTTACAAATAACAGTGTGTTTCCTCTGATTTATGTTAGTGTGTCTATATGATCATCACCGATAGACTGTTAAGCCACAGAAGTACACTCCTGGAAATGGAAAAAAGAACACATTGACACCGGTGTGTCAGACCCACCATACTTGCTCCGGACACTGCGAGAGGGCTGTACAAGCAATGATCACACGCACGGCACAGCGGACACACCAGGAACCGCGGTGTTGGCCGTCGAATGGCGCTAGCTGCGCAGCATTTGTGCACCGCCGCCGTCAGTGTCAGCCAGTTTGCCGTGGCATACGGAGCTCCATCGCAGTCTTTAACACGTAGCATGCCGCGACAGCGTGGACGTGAACCGTATTTGCAGTTGACGGACTTTGAGCGAGGGCGTATAGTGGGCATGCGGGAGGCCGGGTGGACGTACCGCCGAATTGCTCAACACGTGGGGCGTGAGGTCTCCACAGTACATCGATGTTGTCGCCAGTGGTCGGCGGAAGGTGCACGTGCCCGTCGACCTGGGACCGGACCGCAGCGACGCACGGATGCACGCCAAGACCGTAGGATCCTACGCAGTGCCGTACGGGACCGCACCGCCACTTCCCAGCAAATTAGGGACACTGTTGCTCCTGGGGTATCGGCGAGGACCATTCGCAACCGTCTCCATGAAGCTGGGCTACGGTCCCGCACACCGTTAGGCCGTCTTCCGCTCACGCCCCAACAGCGTGCAGCCCGCCTCCAGTGGTGTCGCGACAGGCGTGAATGGAGGGACGAATGGAGACGTGTCGTCTTCAGCGATGAGAGTCGCTTCTGCCTTGGTGCCAATGATGGTCGTATGCGTGTTTGGCGCCGTGCAGGTGAGCGCCACAATCAGGACTGCATACGACCGAGGCACACAGGGCCAACACCCGGCATCATGGTGTGGGGAGCGATCTCCTACACTGGCCGTACACTACTGGTGATCGTCGAGGGGACACAAACCGTCATCGAACTCATCGTTCTACCATTCCTAGACCGGCAAGGGAACTTGCAGTTCCAACAGGACAATACACGTCTGCATGTATCCCGTGCCACCCAACGTGCTCTAGAAGGTGTAAGTCAACTACCCTGGCCAGCAAGATCTCCGGATCTGTCCCCCATTGAGCATGTTTGGGACTGGATGAAGCGTCGTCTCACGCGGTCTGCACGTCCAGCACGAACGCTGGTCCAACTGAGGCGCCAGGTGGAAATGGCATGGCAAGCCGTTCCACAGGACTACATCCAGCATCTCTATGATCGTCTCCATGGGAGAATAGCAGCCTGCATTGCTGCGAAAGGTGGATATACACTGTACTAGTGCCGACATTGTGCATGCTCTGTTGCCTGTGTCTATGTGCCTGTGGTTCTGTCAGTGTGATCATGTGATGTATCTGACCCCAGGAATGTGTCAATAAAGTTTCCCCTTCCTGGGACAATGAATTCACGGTGTTCTTATTTCAATTTCCAGGAGTGTATCTACGGAAAGCTAGAAACAATTAAGTCCGATTTGCACTGATAAATCCGATTTGCACCGATATGAGTTTGATGTACCCAGTAATGCAGGTCGCCAATGTATTGGTGCTCAAATGCTCGATAAATCCTTATGGAAAGCCGGATGTCATCAAGTTACCTTAATCCTTTTGATTAATTAGCTTGGAAAGGTTTCAAATAACGCTCCTCTGCTTAATCCCTCTGATAAACAGATCTAAGGAGGGCGTATGTAAAACCCGGTTTGGCGCATGAAATCCTGTAACTCTTTATAATGCCGCTCGCCACAACTTTGTCTCTTATATTAACCTCTTAATCTAAGAGCAGCTCTTGAACCCTACGTCCTAGATTATAATTCTCTCTGTTACCCAGGAAATCATTCCCTGATGTCTTAACACATTTCCTATCGTTGTGTTCGTTCTTCATTTCAGTGTTTTCCGTATTCCTTCCCTCGTGGTTTCTATGGATGTCCACACTTCTTATGTGTCCACTTAATTTCCAGAATCCTGCAACATCACGTTTCGTTTTTTATCTGGTTTTTCACCTTACGTAGTAGAATTCCTTCGTTTTGTTTACTGAGTGGCACCCAGAGTTTTCCGCTGATCTCCTAACTCGGTTTCGTTTGCTCTCAGTCCATGTTCTGTGATCTTTACACTGTTCATTCCATTCAGTTTTACACCCGCTACTAATACTTTCTTTTATTTCAGTCACTGATTTTTCGATGTTCATGCCGAACAATATTGAAATAATACGGCATCCCTGCTCAAGCATTTTTAAATGTGAGCACTTAGTTATTGGCCCTCGATTCGTATTGCTCACTTCAGGTTCTAGTGGATACTGTATATTTACCTATGGCTTGTACCTATTTTTCTGAGACTTTCAAACAACTTGCGCCATTTTACTTCGTTGAACACTATTTCTACGTCGAAGTATGCTATTAGGATGTCTTGTATTTTCTTTCCTTGCTTCTGTTATTAATCTCAACGTTATACATACCCATTTCTTGGAGCCAGATTGTTCGTAGTCGAATATATAAGATTTTCTCTAGGTTCTGTCTGTTGTTCTTTACATAAGTAAACTGCTTTGATGTATGATGTGTTAAGCATATTGTCTGATAGTTCTAAAATTTATCTGGCTTCGATACCTTTGGGATTGTGTGCACAATATTTTACCAAAAGTCCGGTGGTATGTCCCCAATTTGATACTCTATACACTGACTTGAATTACAGTTTGCCTTCCACTTCCCGCAAAGAGTTCATAAATTCCGAAAAAATGTTGTCTATGCCCACTGCCTCGTCCAGTCGTAAATCTCCAAAGCTCTCCGTAAGACTCCGACTCATAATATTACTTCGTTGCCTTCCTTGCAGTAAAGAAAAGCTGCCATATCGAATCGGTTCCGCAAAGTCAGACAACACATTATCATATTGCTTTTGAAAAAGCGTGATTATGTGAAAGAAGTGAACGATTTCCTTACTCCCCACTAAACTATGTAATAATGAATTTGAAAATATATCTTGAGGAAAACTTCTCAACAACATGTTCTCTAAACTATACTGGACTACGAAAGTGCATAAGCATAGTGTAACAGTCCGTCGAGTTTCATTCTCACTGATAGTTGTATTCGACAAGCTGTAAATACAGGGCACTCTATTAAAAGTAAGAAATAGTTCAAACCTAAGTTCGAGGTCTGGTCAAAAATTACCTGAACATTTGTAATTTCGCGCCAATGGTTTTGGTGGAGCGAAACGCGGTTGCCATCCCCGCACACGCCTGTGTTCAATGTGTAAGTGACAGAAGTTTCATTGTTGAAGGCCTATGTCTGTTAGTTATTGTTCAGTGCTGTATTGAGTAGAACGTTGTGTCGCACAGTTTGCGAATTTCGAGAGGGCAGAGTTAGAGGATCAGCGCAACTACATCAAGAAAAACTTTACACACACACACACACACACACCAAACAATGCAGGAAGCCTACGGTGATGAGTGCTTAAACCTTACTCGGTGTTACGAATGATTCACACGGTTTAAAAATGGCCGGACGGAAGTTAAGCCTGTCCCACGTTCAGGACGCCCTTGGACGCCTACCTACTATGCTCATGTCACGAACATAAGCGAAATTGTGTGTGCCAATCTAAGACTGTCCGAGATATTGCGGAAAATGTAACATTCCAGTTGCATCATCTCATGAAATCCTATGACAGCAACTAGGAATGCATCTTGTTGCCACCAAGTTCGTTCAATGGCTTATGAGTCAAGACCGGAAAGACCTTCGCCTCGCTATCTGTGAAGAGCTTTTGGATCTCGCAATGATATGTTCCTTATGAGAATTATAACTGGTGACGGGTCTACGGTTATGATGCTGAGACCACGGTTCAATCTTCACAATCGGTCGGGAAAGGTTCTCCAAGACCAAAAAAAGCTCGTCAGGTCAGATCAAATATCAAAGCCACGCTGATAGTTTTCTTTCATTTTGATGGATTAGTTCACCATGAATTTGTGCCACAGGGACAGACTGTTAATCGATGGTACTATCGGGTCGTGCTGCGACGCCTGCGAGAAAATGTGAGAAGGGAACGGCCTGAAATGTGGCGAGACAGTTCACGGCTCTTGCATTACGGTAACGATTCCGCACATTCGTTCCAGCTGGTGTGTGAGTATTGCACAAAAATGGAATAACTGTGCAGCGTCTTCCTCCGTACTCTGCAGATCTGGATCCTGTGGACTTCTTTTTGTTTCCAAAGTTGGAAACCGCGTTGAAAAGACGAAGATTTGCAACGATAGACTACATAACAGAAAATTTCAGACGGCGCTTCCAGCTACAGGTGTACCAAGACTGCTTCTGAAAGTAGAAACGGCGTTTGAGAGTGGTGTATCAATTGTGGAGGAGATAATTTCGAAGGAGACAACGGACAATAAGTAAGAGATAAACGTAGAAAAATTGCTTTGAACAGACCTCGAAAGCTATTCGAAACTCAATGTGTAAGGGGTCCGTAGGCCCTTACTATAAGTTTGCACTCGGCACAGGTCGATAGGGCAAACAATCGATAGTGTCGTGTTGCGAGAGCGAGTGAGAGTTGAGTCAGTTCCGAGTGGCGGGCCGAGTCGTGTGGAGGCCTGTTGATATAATTCAAGGCTGACCGACAAAGGGAGTGGCCATCGCCGCGGTTTAACCCCTTTGTGTTAGAATAATACGAGAAAGTGAAGAAGTATAATTACTAGAGTGATCAGTGATATTTCTGTGCCGATATTTTTGGTTTCGCGTCTACCGCGCCGGCATCATTTGGATTGCAGTGTTGGATTACAGTGTTGGATTGCAGTGATTGTATTTAGCGTGTGACGATTATGAATAACGAAGAAGCCTGTGCTGAGATTAGCCGTAATTAAATATGTATGACGAAGGCAGTGGCTGTCTCCTTTTTCTTGTGTTTTTGAGACGAATATAGGTCTTGATTAGTGAAGCTGTGTTGCCGTTCTTCTTGTCACCAGACATTTAATTATTACAGCATTTGAGAAGGACAAAATGGAATGTAACAACTCCGTAGCAGTCAAATCCGATTGCCAGCCCCATTAGGTACACGGTCACATCAATTAATTATTATTTGGGCTGCTATTCAGATCCCGACCGAGCGGGATACATAAAACGGAGGTGTTACAAATGGACCTCTAAACAAAATAAAAACCTAAACAATTACACAGTGGTAATATAGTACTTTTTGACGTCCTGCATTTGCTGCCTTCCACGTATCGTTTGAGATACTCAGTCCTGTAGCTTCAATTCGAAGACCCTGCACATGGTGAGTCATCTGTGTTGAGAACGCACCGCTAGGCAGCTGAACCAGTGACACTCCTTTTGGCCGGAACCCGGTGGATATGAGGCTGAAGTCCGGGCACCGGTATGGAAGGAAAGGGCAATCTCAACTCGGGACAGGGTATTGCCGGGCTACACGCTGCTGCCGAAAGGGGGAAAATGTAATCCTCCCACCCGAGGCAGCGGAGTCCAATAAAAAGGTGCACGCCTTTCAGCGTGTTCCCATCATCTCCCACCGAGACTTACTTTTTCTTTATGCCCTCCGATAGCGAATGGTATTCCGGCTTTTTCAATACACAGCAGTACCCTAGGCGGAGAGGCGGAAAAATGTGGCCCGGGAGAAGAATGATGTATAGGACGGGTGCTAAGTTGACAGGCGAGAGGACAAGCAAAGTAAAGAAAAAAACACAACGCACCGTAGCTCGCCTCTCTCCCTGCTACTCCGGCGACAAGTCTGGGGTCTGACTTGCCCTGGGCACTTAGAGATCTTGCCAAATGAGACAAAATTCACCATGTACGTTTCCATTACTAATACTGTCTACGTACGTATGGCTTCACACTGTGATCTTAATCCATAACTGTATTCAATAAATGTAGCTCCATCCTATGTCTGGAGTACGTGACTTCGGGTGGTCGATTTCCAATAATAAATACCAACAGCTGTTATTTTGGTTTTATTTATAAGCCAACTAGTATCGACATTACATTATGTCATCTCCAGGCCTCCGTATATAGAGTAACACTCGTGTTACAAACCAATGCAGCACTGTCAACTGGTCTCATGAAGATTTTTTTCCCACGGGAATGTGCTCTCCTTGGACAGCTGGGAGAAAAATCTTCACGAGACCAGTTGACAGTGCTGCGTTGGTTTGTAACACGAGGGTTACTCGATATGCGCAGGCCTGAAGATGACATAATGTAATGTCGAAACTGGTTGCCCAAAAAATAAAACCAAAGTAACGGCTGATGGTATTGTATTATTAAGTGTATTCCTACTGAAGTAAGTGAAGGAAAGGTGCCGTAGTGGCTTTAAAATTCACCAGTAAGCTTCGATGATGACATTATTGGTCTCTTGAAAGTAAGGAAGAATTACAGGACCTGTAAAACGGGACGCAAGAACGGAAGTGTAGAAGTGCAGTAGAAATCAAATGAAATACTTAACATTAAATTGTGAACCAAGTTGTACACAATGTGAAGGAATTTCGTTAGCGCTATGCATGACAGAAAACGCAAGGAGAGGCTGAGGCTGTTGCTCAGTAAAACGCCTCTTCTAGTGTCAGATATAGGCCTTCGATTTAAAAAAAATAATCTAGGAACTTGATTCTGCTAATCTAGGAACTTGCTCCTGCACTATTCAACGGAAGTCAAGAATGGACAACAGAAGAATTGGAAAACTAGTAAACTGAGGCGTTCTAATTAAGGCATTACTTAAGGATAGTGAAAAGTAAGTCACTGATAACAAAAGAAAAATGCCACAGTCTCGGCGTGGAAAGATGCATGGAAATCACCAACTAGAATATCAGGAAATAGTTTCCATGACACTAAGGGTAATAGCAGAAGGAATGAACTGCAGTGAAGACAGGATGCCGTGGATATAAAAAATATATAAACTGGTTAGTTTATATACTGGGTATCAAGAATATGTACGTGTTGTCGGAAGAATTTTCCGAAAATCTCTCATTAACATTGATCTACGGCTATGTAAGAGTCTGGACTGTGTTAATGCGTTGAAGACACAGATGGCTGCAGATCTGCAGATTTAACGGCCTTATCTATACATTGCACACCGCTGTGAAGCTCTCGGTACAAAGTGCTTACCGTTATGATTATTCCCGTTCAGTTCTGTGTTTGCTGTAATTTGTCTATTCCTGTCTTCCGCTGGCCCTAGAGAAATACGTAAGGAGCTGCAATGCAGTACCGGTTTTTAGTCCTAAATTACTCAACACTGGCTATCGAATCACTTACCTTGCATCTTGCCATCAATGTTCAGGCGTCTGCCAGTTCAGGCTTTTCATTATTTCCGTGACATTCTCCCATGTGTCGAACAAACGTCATTTCATGCTCCCCATACTTATGCACGTTCGTACGTTCATTGTTTAATACATTTACAGAATTTGTTCTGTATCCCATATGATTGTACAGCCGTTGCTAAGCTTAGGTATAGTGTTATATCTGATGGTTTCCAGGGGTAATACTCAAAATTTCATTTGAAGTCAGCGAAACTATGAGTGGGAGGAAGTTGTTTGGCGGGGGAGGGGGGGGGGATAGGGGAGGAAAGAGGGACCAACCTGTTGCTGCTCTAGGAGTATGGGGCACAGATAGTTTATTAGGTTCAAAAATGTTAAGTGTTTCTCGAAATCGATTGTAATTCTAGTGAACCGCAGATTTAAAAATGCCAAGTGCAAAGGGGAACACTGTGGCTTTAGCAAGCTCTCCATAACTTGGTTTAGTTTAGTTTAGTTGCAACACTTTTCGCAGCGAATTACGCTGTTCTCTTGTTGAGATGGCTATTTAGGCGCATTTTTGCACTCGTGGCGAATTTGTGCCTTATAAGAAAGTTGACGAAATGGAAAACGCAACTTCTTTTTACGTCATATCCTCGTAAGGCTGTTAACGAGCTACACAAGAGGAGAGTTAATGAACGCACAGCATAGCATAAAGATCGGTGGAGGTCACATGCCCGACACCCATCCCTGATTCTAACAATGACTCCTTTTTCTCCTGATTCCCATCGTAGTACGCTATTTATCAAAGAGAAACAAGAGCGTCAAGCTTTGTTGAGCCCTAGTAGTCAAAAGAACAAGTTGCACTGTAGAAATGTTCGTCTATACCATGTTTATAGATACAAGTGCGTCTGTCGTAAAGAAGAACTGCCGTTTTCGGACGAAAATGCATCTGTCGAAAAGAAGAACTGCCATTTTCTGCACTTGAATTTGGTTCAAAAAATGGTTCAAATGGCTCTCAGCACAATGGGACTTAACATCTATGGTCATCGGTCCCCTAGAACGTAGAACTACTTAAACCTAACTAACCTAAGGACATCACACACATCCATGCCCGAGGCCGGATTCGAACCTGCGACCGTAGCAGTCGCGCGGCTCCGGACTGAGCGCCTAGAACCGCTAAGCCACCGTGGCCGGCGAATTTGGTTCAAAGGTGCCTCCAACCTTCCTCTGTAATGATGCAAAATCGTGGCGCCCTGCATCGTCACTCTGTCGCCTCCTCAACGCTTCCAAAAGCAAGTTGTCGACACATACGAAAAACAGGCCAGAGCTCCGAAATGCATGTGAGGCGTATTGTGGGTTAGTGATGGCACCAAATTTCGCCTGCCAACGCCACCGTGGACGTATGACCATATGGGAATGTCGTCAAAGCTCACACGCCTTAATTTTCCAACATTTCACCTCTTCTTTTGACGCCTCTTCAAAGAGGGTCACAACCATTATGCCAAAGACTGAAATCGCGCGCCGGCAGGAGTGACCGAGCGGTTATAGGCGCTTCAGTCTGGAACAGCGCGACCGCTACGGTCGCAGGTTCGAATCCTGCCTCGGGCATGGCTGTGTGTGATGCCCTTAGGTTAGTTAGGTTTAAGTAGTTCTAAGTTCTAGGGGACTGATGACCTCAGATGTTAAGTCCCATATGGCTCAGAGCCGTTTGAACAATTTTTATTTTTTTATTTAATTATTTATTTATTTTTAATTCGCACGGTTTTCTTACGGATGGCCTAGGAAAACATTTGCGATACATCGCCGCTCAGAATCGACACAAAACGGACTTAGGGTGTGACATGAAGGTCGTAAGTGAAAGTACCCTCTTCCCTTGGTGCGCCGTCTGCAGAAATCTGTACGTGATTTAATAGCAGATATTACCTCAGTTTTAGTTCAGAAACTATCAGATAATGAATCTGAACCTGTTATAAAGGCAGTTTTGGTTGATTCACAGTCTTCGTATAGTTACTTATTCAGTGCAAAAAATTTTTTAAATGGTAATGACGTCTCAGTTGCCGCTTTATGCTTGTCTAACAGCTTTGTAAACGTTGTTTGGTTGAACATTATGTTTGGATGTTAGCTGCTGACCTTCTCTTTCCTTAGAACAGAATCCATGGGAAATCCTGAGTGAACGGATTTGAACCGATATTCGATGTCCCCTTTCTTCCCAAGTCATACACTTCCATAGACACACACACACACACACACACACACACACTTTTCCTTTACCTGGCAACAAAGCTAATCGATTTCCCATTGCGAATGGAAGTGATATGTTTATTGCTTTCTGCCTGAACACACGATCATAAGAATAAACCTAGCATTAAGTGCATGCGCTCATAAACACGCGGGCTACAAATGGCTCTGAGCACTATAGGACTTTACTTCTGAGGTCATAAGTCTCATAAAACTTAGAATTACTTAAACCTAACTAACGTAGGGACATCACATACATCGATACCAGAGGCAGGATTCGAACCTGCGACCGTAGTGGTCGTGCGGCTCCAGACTGTAGCGCCTAGAACCGCTCGGCCACTCCTGCCGGCCGTGGGCTACAAATATGGTCAAAAAATCCTACGTTATACCCACATTAGGACACAATTTAAATAAAACACTTTGTATAATCAGCAAATATCACTTTTAAACAAAAAATTAACAAAATTTAGCTTTTCAATTGTCGCTAAAAACAAAAACAAAAACAAAAATCAACGTTAGCCCATGGTTAGGCTATGTAAACATGTTCTTAATTTCGCAACTAGTACTTATCAGTTTCCTGGTTACTTATCATCTAATTAAACAAATAATTAATATTTCATTTCTGGCGTGCATTCAGTATACATGATTAGACAATGATTGTTAAAAATGCGTTTCGAACGTTTACTGCATTACAATTCGTGCTGTGATCGCAAACCCTGATACAAAAAGAACAACGGCAAATCCTCCACAAACAGACATATTAGGTTGCTTGGATGTCCTGCAGTGCTCTTGCTGGTGCGAATCTGACTTCTTGCAGGTGATAATGGCGGATGACTTTCTTGTAAAAGTTACCCGTCTATCACCAGACGGTTTATGCCCACTACATTGACAGAACTGTAAAACAGCGTGAGAAGCCATCACCAACTGTTTCGGGTAAAGCCGTACCCTCTGCACATTTTATCAAAAGCAGAAACAGGTAGTGGATTAAATAGCGTTCTAGTGGGCTTTCCGCTGACGACTTTTGTGACTGCTTTGTTTTTGTTCGTCCATGTTATTTGTATAGCGTAATGATTTTTGTGCCGCCTTTGAATTTGTTTTAGCGTATTATTTATGTAAACTGTCATCTAAAAATACAATATCCACAATAAGATTTTATGTGAACAGCAAAAATGCGTCTAAACACACAGCTAATACTAAAAAAATATTACAGTATCTGTACATTATTTACCTCAGTTTCACAATTTCAGCTCGCCCGTGCTAGAGATATAGCCCACAGACTTCGATGACAATTTATTTAGAGGTCTTTGTGGCGCCGGGGTCCACACGGTACTAGTGGGAAACGTAATTCATATCTAAGGAATACATGAAACGATGGCACTGTAGTCCGCCAATTTTTGAAAATAAAGGACCATTTGATTGGCTGGGCTACTCCTGTATCCAGAGCGTGCATTCTAGTGGTACCTTGGTATCAATGCGTAAAACAAATGTCTGATACGAACACAGAAGACATGCGCACGGCCTCACGTGTATACAATCGACTAAGAAATTGAAACTGTTTTGTTCTTGACTTACAATGGCAGTTCCGCCGGAGAAACAAGCATTTCTTGTGTTAATGATCTGAGGGGAGCAACCCGGGTTACTCAACAAGATCATTCAAGGATTTACCGATAATAGCCCCGCGATCGACAGTTTCGTGGTAACTCTTCTAGGTGAATTTTGGCACTTAATTTAACCCCTTACTGCATGATTTTTTTTTATTTTTCTGAAAAAAATGTTACATGTTATGTTCGATGTTCTGATTTCATAAAAAATGCTTAAAAAATTCTAAATCTTATGTAGGGGCGGTTATTTTAGAATTAAGGGTTTGTGCCATATATGGGACAGCATGCAGTAACGACTAATACCATGCGATACCAGTTTTGAGATTGATGATGTACGATGTGGAAAATACACAATAAGATACGTACATGAACTAGCAGAACTGTATTTATGTAAAACAATTACACTTTCTATTCATTACAATACACATATTTTGGGAAAATAACACACATTCTGTTTCCATTTTTCTCTATTCATTATGAAACTTGATGAAGCAGTTTCTCTCCTTATTCAAGCACAATGTTGTACTGCACTTCATACACGCTATATAGGATTTCCCCTTGCATTCTGGATACTTGCAACTACCACGGTTTTCCAGCCAGATAGGCATGTGATGTATCCCATCCAGTCGCACCTGACGCTGCAGAAGATCTGCTGTAGGGCCTCTCTTCTTCTTGCAGTCAAGCTGTTTTTGTATTTCATTGCTTGGCCTACCAAGTTTCTTGGATAAGGATTTCCCAATTTTACAGAGGGCCTCTGCAACTGCGACCTTGAAATCAACAAGGGGCATGTAGTCCGTATTTCTTTTTCTCCATAAGAGCCAGCTGTTCACACAAGCCAAGTCAACTAGATGAAAGAATATCTTCTAGTACCATTTCTTTGATCTGATTTGAATTCTATAATATCCTAGCATAGAATCTAATACATCGACACCCCCCCCCCCCCATGTAGTCATTGTAGATCATCACAGAGTTTGGACAAGATACCATTTTGTATTCTTTTTCCTACCTGAAAAGCCTCTTGATCTCGCCTTCTGGTTTGCATCTAACGTAAGTTGACAAAGTGTTGACTACTTATTATCAAACCAGGAGACTACTGACAGTTGCACACCGTCTACTGTTGCTATCTTTTCCTCCATGCTGCTTCGACCATTCATCTTCATTGCTGCCTCCTTAGGTAAAATGCAACCACGTACTCGATTGGACCGGACTGAATGTTGTGCCATATCCGTCACAGACCTATTTTTGAGTATTATATGTATTCTAATGAACAAATATATAAACTTTCTTCTTATAACTGTCCACAGATGTCCTTTTTCCTCTGCAAATAATATAAACACTGAAATCAATCGTTTACTGTACTTGATTGCAACTGTTTGTGTGACCAAACTTTGATGTAAACAGCTAGCAACACAAAGCAAAGATTCATAACACGTAATTCCTTACTCTCCCAACAGATGGCATACACTACTTGCACAGCTGCTCTTGACTGTGTGCCATATCTGTCCCAACATGCAGTTTGGAAATATATTCTCAGATATGAGATTGACAAAGAGAAAAGTGGTATGTGCCATATCTGGCACATTATGCGGTAAGGGGTTAACTTACGCATAGGACTAGAATGATTTTATATTTGAAAGAACGAAGGGACTTCACGGAAGTGTAATGCACAAGCTGAGTTGCATGTGATGTGAAATAAAGATATCGCTGGATAACGTGCTGCGAGTCACCACTTCAAATCCAATCAGGAGCAAATATATGGGGGTAATTAAAAAGTTTCTGTTTGATTGCCTTGCTGCAGCCCATAAGCAACGAAACGCGACTCCGATGCGCGTAGGTAAGCACCGACATGTAGGCAAGGAGTTAATGTGGCATTTGTATCTTTCAGACGTGCGTACGGTACACATGAAAAGGTGAAATATGGCGACATTGCTTGCAGTTTCGTCCAAAAAGGACCAACGTGCATTTGTTCTTTTCTTGGTTGCCGAAGGCCAGACACCGATAGCGTAACATGAAAATACAGGGTGTTTCAAAATGAATATATGGGTTTTAAGGCTTTGTAGCGCATATTACATTCACCTTTCAATTATGAATAATACGTCAAATGAAAGAGAAACACAAACAGTTTTTCTTAGAATTATTCAGTGTGAAAACCGATCACACATCGAATCGATAGGCGAGTTGTTCCGAAACCTTGATCAATTGTCAGGAGTAACTTTTGCACACTGTTTCTAAAGTCGGTTGGATCAGCTGGCATCAGAGGCACATACACATGATTGCGTCAGATCGTGTATGAACGTGGAGGTCATGCATAAAACGCTGTGTCAACCGGCCCCTTGCACCCAATCCACGGGTCGGATACAACGTCGTTTAACCAGTCGCGTACTGAGTTATGCCAGTGAGACGGCGCACCATCTTGCTCCCAGATAAAGATGTGTTGTTCAGTTTCTTCCCATTGAGACATGGGCCATAGCTGTAGCACATCAAGATAAGAAACATCAGTTACAATTGATTCACCGAAAAAGAAAGGCCCATAAACTTTCCGCGGAGATGTTTCTTGGGTTTAAGAGTGAAAGACTCGTAATCGTTCAACTCGTTTTTCAGTCACTCTTTGTCATTCCATACTCTTCCCCTTTCGCAAGGGTATAGAAACAAAACTGTTTGAGTTGCTCTTCCATTTGCCGCTCGGGGTTAGCCGAGCGGTCTTAGGCGCTGCAGTCATGGACTGTGCGGCTGGTCCCGGCGGAGGTTCGAGTCCTCCCTCGGGCATGGGTGTGTGTGTTTGTCCTTAGGATAATTTAGGTTAATTAGTGTGTAAGCTTAGGGACTGATGACCTTAGCAGTTAAGTCCCATAAGATTTCACACACATTTGAACATTTGCTCTTTCATTTGGTGTATTATTTACAATTGGAAGTTGAACGTAATAAATGCTACAACGCCTTAAAACCGGTATGTTCATTTTGAAACACCCTGTATATTTGGGGCAGCACGTACGTCGGAATTCAGTTTTGTGGAATAATGCGCCAGATTTAGTGCTGGTCGCTATTTTACACAAGATTACAGTCGCTCTGGGAGGCCAGCCTCCAGCCTCATCCACTGAGGACAACAAGAAGCTGGCATCCGCTCTGCGGTCTTGATTTTTCCTCATGCAATGTTCACGCCTTCGGTTCCTTCAAGAAAGGCCTCGATAGGTCGTAGATTCCTGTCGGACGAGGATTTGCAGCAGGCAGGCAGACTTCATTATGCAGCAGATCATGGTGTTTTACCAAATCGGTATCTTCAACCTGCTGCAACGGTGGGATGGTTATTTCAGTGCCCGAGGCGAATCTGACTGTCTGGCATACAAATTTTGACTGTATGGGCTTCCAACGGAAATTTTTGATCGCCTCTCACATCTAGTGTTTATCGTTTCTGGAAGTTTCTCGAAATTTCTTGTTGCATATTCTAAAATATTCGATGTTTCCACAAACAGCAGCACTCTCCGTCCAACAAAGAGACCTGTATTGTCTGCACCTTGGTGCCCAGTAATAGACGTGCTTTCAGTGCCAGGTGATTTACTTAATGGTTCAAATGGCTCTGAGCACTATGGGACTCAACTGCTAAGGTCGTAAGTCCCCTAGAACTTAGAACTACTTAAACCTAACCAACCTAAGGACATCACACACATCCATGCCCGAGGCAGCATTCGAACCTGCGACCGTAGCGGTCGCGCGGTTCCGGACTGTAGCGCCTAGAACCGCTTGGCCACTCCGGCCGGCTTCGATTTACTTAATGTGCGATGCATGTTTCGGGTTTGGGCGTGATTATGGTTATGACGCGACGGTACTTTTACATGCAAGGAATTCAATCTTTTTTACCATTATGCTTAGGATCGAAGTTTTCATTTACCATTCATAAATATTCCACATGCCCTCCTTTGGACACAAGTCAAACATGAAGAGAATATTGAAAATCGTCCGGTACTTTTGCGGGAATATCTGTTGTTACTGTGTTAACTGCTGTTGCTGTTCGGCTTCGCAGTTCGCACAAAGTCGTAGGAAGGGAGAAGGGAGGAGCCTGTCACAACGTCCTCCTCCCGCCCTCCCCCCCCCCCCCAAAAAAAATAAGACGTACTAAAGGAACGTGCGACCTTCGAAGCTAATGATGTAATTAGTACTTTTTTTGAGTCATCACTCTTCCGACCGGTTGCATGAGACCGCCAAGAATTCCTCTCCTATGCCAATCTCTTTACCTCAGAGTAGCACTTGCAAACTACATCCTCAATTACTTGCTGTTTATATCTCAATCTCTGTCTTTGTCTACAGTTTTTGCCCTCTACAGATCCCTCTAGTACCATGGAAGTCAGTCCCTGATGTCTTAACAGATGTCCTATCTACTGTCCCTTCTCATTGTTAGTGTCGTCCACACATTTCTTTCCTCTCCGATTATGAGCAGAACCTCCTCATTCCTTACTTTATCAATCCACCTAATTTTCAACATTCGGCTGTAGCACCACCTCTCAAATGATAACGTTGGAAGCTGAAGGAGTGAATTAAAATGTGTGCTGCGGCCGGGACTCTAACCTGGGTCTTCTTGCTTACTAGGCAGATATGATGACCGTTACACTACCACAGCATTATGGTGAACACAGCTGCACGAACTATCCACGTCAAATACCCTCCCCAACAACACTAACTCCAATTCACATCTCCCCTAATATTGTCACTATTACCAGGGCTCTCCGACATTGGAATATCACCCCAGCATAGGACGTAATGGGGAAGTGCTGCCCTACATGTGATCGTATAGATCTTAAATTAAATTTTCCCTGGTAATAGTGGCAATATAAGGGGAGAGGTGAATAGGAGTTTGTGTTGGGGAGGGTATTTGAATTGGGTAGTTCGTGAAGGTATGTTGGCCATAATGCTGTGGTGGCGTAATGGTCAGCGTACCTGTCTAGTACACGCCAGCACGGTCGCTCAGCGTGTTCAGTCAGAGATTGTACGGATGTCATGAGACGTCCGCAACGACCAAACACAACGATCAGGAATAAACAAAATGCAGCACAAATTTTAATTCACTTGTTCTTCTTCCAACGTTATCGTAGATAAATAAGAGACTTGAAGAAAATTTAATTTAACCTCTCAACTGCTTCGATTCTCTTCTGCTCCGGTTTTCCACAGTCCATGTTTTACAACCATACGATGCTGTGCTCCAAACGTATGTTCTCAGAAATTTCTTTCTCAAATCAAGGCCTGTGATTGATACTAGCAGACTTCTCTTGTCCAGGAAAGCCCTTCTTGTCAGTGTTAGTCTGCTTTTTATGTCCTCCTCGCTCCGTCCGTCATTGGTTTTTTGCTGCCTAGGATGAAGAAGTAGCTAGAAGTTTTCAGTGTCTAAATTTGCGAGCCTCAGTATCACCTCCGCAGTGCTGGCCCAGGTTGCCGCAGAGGCACGCCCAACCTGTTGGCCAATTAGTGCTCGCGATCGCACTACAAAGCCCGGTGCGCTGCAGCTCTGCTTTCATTTGTGTAGTCGCCGTGGTCTCATATCGTTCTGTTTGCAACCATTGCTTATGGCCTCATATTTCGCTACGCTTTAGGAATTTGCTATTGAATTACTTCTTTGATCTATTCTGCTCTGCCCTCCGTTGTCTATTTGTTGTTGTCCTCCTGTTCATATTCGGCTAACCGCTGCTGATGGACCCTGGATAGTCGGCCAGTCTCTTCTGATTCTTTGAGTTGTCCCCAACCCTTGTCGGATTCCAATGAAAAGTCTGCAACAATAAAATACTTAAAAATCGAGTAAGAAATTTTCCACAGGCAGGGCTACTGAGAAATAATTGTTTCAATAAAAGTAAATTTTTAACGTCACACGCTTTTAAATCAGATTGTGAAGTATAAAATAATTCCTCCTAGTTCCGTACAGATTCCTAACCCCATACGGATAATTCAGAAAATTATTCACTGTGAAATTTTAGTAGCTATTAAAATAATTGTAAGATACAAAATTTGTGGTGGACGTGCAATTAACAATAGTAAGGACGCGAACTAATCATAAACTAATTATGTATAACATGCGCCGAATGTTTTTCGTCATCATTGTTGTAAGTATTTTCATAGGTATTAAAAATACACGATTTGCAATACTTAAGAATTATCTGCATGGGGTTAGGAACTGTGAGGCAGTAGGAGAAATTATTTTTATATTTTGTGGCTGGTTTAAAAATGTCATATTAAAAATTTGTTCTTATTTAAATAATTATTTTCACTGTGGTCATTTCGTGAACTATGTATGGAAGTAATATATTAACAGACACTCATTAGGAAGTACGTCCCCAGGATTTTAACAGTAAACTTCTCTGTGACGCATAATGCCTCGCTTTCCTCTGAACTTCTTTGAGCACTCGCAGTTAACATACGCACTTTAAATCTTCTCTATCTCTTCTATTAATCCAACCCAGTAACGACACAACACTGACGAACGATACTATAGTCACTGTAATAGTAGCAATTTCATGAAAGTAGATATTGTATTGTGTAGAAGACAAGCAAAATAAGACACGTTTATAGGATTTGTCGACCAAGAAAAAACGTTCGATAATTTGAAATGGCGCAAGATATTCGAAATCGTTAGAAAATAGGCGTAAGACGTAGGGAAAGACGGGTAATATACAATGTGTACAAGAACCAAGAGGAAATAATATAGTGGAAGACTAAGAACGAAGCGTATGGATAAGAAAGGGTGAAATACACGGATGTAGTTTTTCGCCCGTACTGTTCAAGCTACACGTGGAAGAATAAGGACGTAAAACAAAGGTTAAAGAGTGGGCTGAAAAGACATCAGTGGTAAGATTCCCTGATGAGTCTACTATCCTCAATGAAAGTGAAGAATTAATGAGTTGAATGGAATGAACAGACTAATGGTACAGAATACGGATTGAGAATAAATAGAACAAAGACGAAAGTAATGAGATGTATGAGAAATGAGAACAGAGGGAAGCTACATCAGCATTGGAGATCACGAGAAGAAATTTCCGGTAAAAAAGTCTAGAGCATAGCATTGTATGGTAGTGAGACATAGACTGTGGGAAAACAGGAACAGAAGAGAATCGAAGCTTTTGAGATGGGGTGCTACAGAAGACTGTTTAAAAGTAGGCGGACAGGTAAGGTAAGGAATGACGACGTTCTCCGCAGAATCGGCCAAGGAAAGGAACACAAACAGAAAATACTGACAAGAAGAAGAGTTACAATTGTAAAACATCAGGGCTTAACTTCCATGGTACTAAATGGTGCTGTAGAGGGTAGAAACTGTAGAACAAGACAGAGAAGGCAATACAGCCAACAAATAATTAGGGGTGTACGTTCCTACTACTACTCCGAGATTAAAATTTTGGCACAGGCGACGAATTATCAGTGGGCCGCATGAGACCAGTCAGAAGACTGATGACACAAAAAGGACATAGTTTGTGAATGCGCAGTCTAATATTCATTAATGTTTTTGAAATGGTATTGTTATACTAAGAAACTTTAATATTTTATTGACGCTCAGTAGCCCGACACAAAAGCAGCATTAAGTAAAGAGTCAGACAATATTTTATCAAGGTAACTAATAACCATATTTCATGGACATACATTTAGAAGTTTCTCCATAATATCAATTAATTTATTAATAGTCACCCATAACGTCCATTACTACTTTGTGTGCTCAAAATTACTCAAAGTTTTTAAACTTTAAAAATAATTTAACCTTTTGAAATTACAAAAAATATAATCTTAGGGACGGTAACGTGAAGAAAATTAGTGAGATAAGACAGCTTTCATTAAAAATGAACACTAGTTACAGTGAATCAATTTACAACTGTATAATAGGTTTTTACTGTCGTCTTTGCTGCGTTCCCCGAAATTTATCCTATTTTACCCGGGGAGAACAAGTATTTCCTTTGACCATGCGTTTCCCAAAATTACTCACACCACCTCTGCCTGGCCTTATCAGCTAAGTAGTTTTACCTACACGCCACAAGATAAGAGTCAGCTCGCCGTACCGCAAAGTGCTGACAGACTGAGGGCTGTGTAAATAATCGCAACAATCATTTAGAAGCACATTTTGTACGAGTCTCTCAGCCAATGATATCTTCATAATCCCGTTTAGAGTCTAAGAGGAACACGTTTGTAACACAGCTCTGGATCTATCGCACCTTTAATATGACTACTCCCCTTGGCACGACTTAAAGCTGTAATCCTCTTCAGTCCGGAACCACGCTGCTACTACGGTAGCAGGTTCGAATCCCGCCTCGGGCATGGATGTGTGTGATGCTCTTGGGTTAGCTAGGTTTAAATAGTTATAATTCTAGGGGACTGAAGACCTCACATGTCAAGTCCCATAGTGCTTAGAGCCATTTGAACAATTTTTTGCAATCCTCTGTTCAAATGGTTACAATGCCTCAAAAGTTCCAATGTCAGCATACCTTACATCTGTACAACGTAGTCGAAAACGCTTACCGGCTTCTACAGATAAGATGTCGAGCCTCGATCCGTGTGCCTTCCTTGACACGCCACGGATCCGAGGTGTGCCAAGAAAGGCACTTGTCTCGTCCACTTCGCCTGCAGGCCCACCACACTCTTCTCTCGTGCTCGAGGGGAAACTCGCCGTCGCTGACCAGAGGTCACCCTCCAAACAATACTGACTGTCTTCTCTCCTCACTGGTGCCTTAATCGAGAGATTATATCGAGCACTACACAGTCAATGGTTTTGGGAGAATGTCGTTTGAGACCCCTGAGATATGAAATAAATAATTGACAGTGTAATGTGGTTCAATTTTTATTGAGATTGTGTTGACTTTAAAGCAATATTGACGGTCTCAACAGCTAATCAGTCATAATCTGAAGCATTATGTTTCTTGCGGAGTAACGTGTTAAAGCTGTGTGTACATAGTACACTCTAAGAAGAAAAACGATGTACAGCGAAGGGTCATCCGAGTGGGACGGAAATAGATAGGTATGATGTACATGCAAAGACAAACAAATGCTTACAATTTCAGAAAATTTCGATAATACTTGTGAGAGAAAGAGCTTCACAAAATTGAGCAAGTCAAAAACGCGGTCGTCCATCTCTGTTCCATATTCAAGCAGTTATTCGGCTTGTTATTGATTGACAGAGTTGTTGTATGTCCTCCTGAAGCATATAAATTCTGCCCACTTGATGCGTTAGATCGTCAAAATCCCAAGTTGGTTGGAGAGCCATGCCAGTAATGCTCCAACGATTCACAGTTGGGTTGAAGTCTGGCGACCTTCCTGACTAGGGTTTGGGAAGCACGATGACAAACAGCGGAAACTCTTACCGTGTGCGGGAGGGCTGAAATGTAAGCCCACGGTGGCTTACCAAGAAGGGCAACAAACCGGAACACATAATACAGTCTTAGCACCGCTATGCTGTAAGGTTACCAAGGATGACAAACAAACGGGTCCTGTTATGAAATGAAATGACAGCCCAGTCCATGACCCCGGGTCGTCGAACCATATGGCGGGCGGCAAGTAGATTGGTATCCCACTGCTGACTTGTGTGTCTCCAGACACATCTACTCTGGTCATCGAGGCCCAGTTCGAAGGGGGTACTTGCCAATGAAGGCAATTATACACCAGTCAATAAGATTCAAGGTTGAATACGCCCTCTAATACTGAACAGGGGGGTTGTTGGTATACAGAGGTCAATGGCAGGCCGGCGCAAGGGTCGCCTTGAGCTCAGCCCCTTTTTTGTGAGCTACCCAGTAATGGCCCTTGAGGTCACTCAAGCACCAGTTGCACGTCGGATAATCATGAATCCGGGGTTCTGGGTGGCTCTCTGACGATTTCTCGGTCCTCACGTTCTGTTGTCTCTCTAGGCCGACCGCTTCCTTCAAATGGTTCAAATGGCTCTGAGCACTATGCGACTAAACTTCTGAGGTCATCAGTCCCCTAGAACTTAGAACTACTTAAACGTAACTAACCTAAGAACATCACACACATCCATGACCGAGGCAGCACGAGTCTGCGACCTTAGCGGTCGCGCGGTTCCAGACTGAAGCGGCTAGAACCGCTCGGCCACACCGGCCGGCCGACTGCTTCCTTCTTCACACTGTGTTTGGGTATTCATGCCGATATTGTCGAACAGTGGCTTCGCTCCTATTCAAATGCCGAGCGATTCACTGGTTACTCCGACCGGTTTCTGTAATCCCAACTAGATGTCCTCTCAAATATTGACATCTCAGAATATTGAAATTACAATGAAATCCAGACCATTAGCTGCTTACAGGCGTTGATAAATATCAGCGGGGACAGTTGAAAATGTGTGTCCCGACCGGGACTCCAACCTGGGATCTCCTGTTTACATGGCAGACACTTTATCCGACTGAGCCATCAAGGCCACAGAGCATAGTGCGACTCCAGGGACTTACCTATGACACGCTCCCCGTGACATACATTTCCAACTTACTGTCCACACATTACATTTGTAGTGCCCCTACAACTATACTCATTACTCGCTGCCTGTAAGCAGCTAATGGTCTGGATTTCATCCTAATTTTATTTCTCGAGACCTAAAAGATCACCAATGGATATCATCATAATATAGATAAGACTTACCAGCCAATGATCTTTTTAGTGCCGATGCCCTCACATTGCTCAAACTCTTACGGGTATCGTTAGATTGACTGCCGCGAGTAATAAGTATAGTAGGCAGGGGCAATATACATGAAGTGAATGGACACTAAGTTGGAAATACGGGTCTCACGGGGAGCGTGCCACAGATAAGTACCTGGAGTCGCACTATGCTCTGTGGCCTCGATGGCTCGGTCGGATAGTGTGCCTGCCATATAAACAGGAGATCCCAGGTTTGAGTTCCGGTCGGGGCACACATTTTCATCTGTCATCGTTGATATTTATCAACGCCTGTAAGCAAAAAAATGGCTCTGAGCACTATGGGACTTAACTTCTGAGGTCATCAGTCCCCTAGAACTTAGAACTACTTAAACCTAACTAACGTAAGGATATCTCACACATCCATGCCCGAGGCAGGATTCGAACCTGGGACCGTAGCGGTCGCGCGGTTCCAGACTGTAGCGCCTAGAATCGCTCGGCCACCCCGGCCGGCGCCTGTAAGCAGCTAATGGTCTAGATTTCATTGTAATTTCAGTCTTCAAGAGGTGCAAGATCACCGTATCTCTTGTTTCGGAAAGAACAGATACCATCTTCATGTATCTCAGAATATTGTCCACTCGCCTGTCTGCAAGGCGTAATCAGTGTCCAAGCACACAGAATGAAATTCCCAAAGAATGTACGCCCTGATATCGACATGTTCCCTGTTTACTATGCTTGCAAGATGTGCAGTGAAATGGCGCTTACAGCGTCATACATTCTGTTGTGTCTAGACAAGACAGCCTAGACACAATGAGAGGAAGCCGAAAGGCACGCGCTTAAACTCACGCAGGCTGGCGTGAGGTCTGAAACAGGATACGTAATGAATGCTATAAAGAAAAGTACGTAGCTTCTGGAATACTTAACTTTAATCCACATTTGTAGAACATCGCTCTTGATGATACATTAATAGAATCTCAATATCAATTGAATACGGCGCCTTGCTAGGTCGTAGCAAATGTAGCTGAAGGCTATGCTAACTATCGTCTCGGCAAATGAGAGCGTGTTGGTCAGTGAACTGTCGGCTGTACAACTGGGGCGAGTGCCAGGACGTCTCTCTAGACCTGCCGTGTGGTGGCGCTCGGTCTGCAATTACTGACAGTGGCGACACGCGGGTCAGGCGTATACTAATGGACCGCGGCCGATTTAAAGGCTACCACCTAGCAAGTGTGGTGTCTGGCGGTGACACCACACATTCAACCATCGGCAACCAAAATTTATAATTTTGCATTTCCCATCGATACCTGTATGAATATCAATTTGTGTCCAGTTTGCGTAATTTCTTCGTGATGCGTCTTTTTTTGTGACAGAGTGTAAAATTCGAACACCGAATGAGCTGCCATGATCATATTCTCATTAAACATATTCCAAAACCATGCCTTAATGCAGAATTTAGGTCCGTAACTAATATATTTTGTTGGGCGTATATGCCGTAGTTATAATTTCTTGGCCGGCCGGAGTGGCCGAGCGGTTCTAGGTGCTACAGTCTGGAACCGCGCGACCGCTACGGTCGCAGGTTCGAATCCTGCCTCGGGCATGGATGTGTGTGCTGTCCTTAGGTTAGTTAGGTTTAAGTAGTTCTAAGTTCTAGGGGGCTGATGACCTGAGAAGTTAAGTCCCATAGTGTTCGGAGCCATTTGAACCATTTTTATAATTTCTTTTAGAATCACACTGTCTAGATTACAGCATTATTTCCATTTTATTACATGTTTCGGATAGTATCATCATCATCAGGTCGTTTTGAATCACACTTTAATATCTTAAGTAATATAACGTATGCTCTTTATCAGAATTGTTTAGCACTGAATCGTAATTAAAGTGATCACTAAATGTAATTCCGTAACTCTCTCAGTATACAATTATATATAGTCTACAATCGTGCGTGCTGTTTATGGTAACAATATCACACTATATGCATTGCTCAATTGTTCGTCCCCATTCCGCCAACAGTGCAGTACATAATGTAAAAGTGTGGCGGCAGTCATGAGATATGTTCTCACAGAGAACCCGAGTTGACTTCTCAGAAACATTAACGTATGCAGTACTTTAGACTTTTTTGCGATACAATAGCGTACACTTCGTTGCCTCGAGTTGGAAATCACAAAATTTTTCATCAAAAATGTATCACGACATCACTGTACCGCATCTCAGATCACATTCTGTTTCTCAGAAGACATCGATGTGAGACCCTATATTACAGCGTTTGCCATCTTCCCTTTCATTTTGTCTTGCATATTACGTAAATATAAAACAGGACTTACATTCAGTTGCAACAGTTGCTATTACTGACTTAACTTCCCTTGAAACGATTTGCTGGATGCGCAACTGGAACAGAATTTCTCATTTAAACATATCTTCCTGAAGCGGTGCATATATAAGGGAACTCGCATAGACCGAATGACTGAATGAATGAATGAGATATTAAGTCTGTGAGGCAGCGAAGATTATAAATGGCGACGCCTTTCTGGGAGCGCTGACGTCTGAATTTCGAACGCAGCTACACGTTTTCAGTAAAGCTTCTGCGAGATTTTACAAATTAGATTTGAAACTCTTTGAGCATACCTCTGCGTCAGACTTTGCTAGGACGAGCTTCTGAAAGGAATCACTGGAGTGGTGAATATACCGAACGTGTGCATGTCGGAAACTACATCTTTTCATGAACACACTTTAAATGTCATAAATGTGCGTATTACTGAACTTCACATCCGATTCTTAGTATCTTTGGGTGTAAAATGTAACCGCTGCAGACTGCCAAGCGGTGAAACTCTCTAATATGAGGAATGTATTTCATGTCTTGTGGGTACCAACGTCACCTGAAATTGGGGCCGTGTGAAATTAAATAAGAAAAAGTATGAATTAGTCTGGAAATATGTAACCACAAATATTTTATACGTAGTAACGTGTCAAGAATTTGATAAGCGTCTCAGTGTTGCTCTCACGTATACAAAACGCACCGCTCCTCAATGGATCTCTGTAGTCATAACTGTTAACTAAACTTGGAAAGCCATTCTCAAGAACCGATCATTTAGGTGCTTTTAAACAACTTAATTTGTGTACGAATTATTTCTTAGAATCTTCCGATGAACCTGTACATGGTAACCGATTTTCGTATAACTAGTTTTATTTCAGTTAAAACTTCCACGCAGAGAGGTCATGATAGACATTACAAAATATTCCCCGACATTTCGGCTCTGTGTGTGGGAGACGTCTTAGAAGGTAAAATGGTAACTGTATCGAGGGCTCGAGAGGATGTCAAAATTATAGAATTGCATAGAGAGCATCACCATTCGCTACATAATGCCGCTTGGGTATTTAACTCTGGCTGCCACCATCGTCCTCGGTTGAAAAATATAGATCGTCATTTTGCTATCGCGAACCCGACATCCATATTTTGTGTAACAAAATACTTTCGTCCTCCCTGTCAAAATTATATTCGTGTTAGAAAATATGTCCTCCCTACACATGCACACACGATAATGCTTCGCAAATTGAAGGTGGAGAGGGGAGAAAGCTAATACAAGGGAATTAAAGCGGATTCAGTGGAGATGTTTTGGGATTCGAACCTGGAATCTCTTGCTCCGTAGACAGTGGCGTTAACCTCTGTGCCAACTGCCTACAGTGTTTATCGCACTTCCGCAAATTATCTCGCCGAGGCTTCTTGGCTGGCCCATATTTCCATATCGCCATTTACCCGCTGTCCATGTCCTCCATGCTCGTTAGCTTGAGATTCCCGCAGGAGTCCAGACGTATAGAGATTCCCACACGTGGTCAGACATCCGCACCAAATGTTGAAGTTTCGTCGCCCATCGAGGCGAATCCGCAATTTCCGAAACAACAGACACGACACTTTCATGATTCACCTCATGTTCAATGAATTCACCACCTTTAGTGAGGACGCACAGTGATATCCGATGTCCTGCGGAAATCTCAAACAGCGAGTATAGACGACATGGACAGGGACTGCGGATGGGAGGCGCTAGGCGGGAATGTAACGCGATCAAGAGACTTGGTTTCCACCACGGAAGACACGTTCTGCCCCAGCCGATTTGGTAGGATGTCTGAGGTGGCAGTTTCTTTTTTGTTCGACTAAATGGCTGTCAACACCTCTTTTTACGATCAAAATATGCGACTGCCAAGAACAGCACGGGATTTTATACACCACAGTTGCTTCAAGTAAGTGCCATGCATCTTTTACAGTTATGAAGCATTCTTTTATTTTCTTGGTGGGTCTAGATAGATGTCAGAAACTGAGTGAATATGAGTCTTACGCTGAAGGTTTCATGTTTTAGATATCAAGGCACTGATGTACAATCTAGTCTCCATCTCACTGCAGTCATAACTTAATACAGGGCCGCGCGGGATTAGCCGAGCGGTCACAGGTGCTGCAATCATGGACTGTGCCGCTGGTCCCGGCGGAGGTTCGAGTCCTCCCTCGGGCATGGGTGTGTGTGTTTGTCCTTAGGATAATTTAGGTTAAGTAGTTTGTAAGCTTAGGGACTGATGACCTTAGCAGTTAAGTCCCATAAGATTTCACGCACACACATTCACTTAATACAGGAGTTGAGTAACCCATTTTTCAGTTGTAAAGCAGCGTTGACAAGGCAGAATGACTAATTGTGGGGATCAGATGACGTCTAGTGACCTATCATTTGTCAGACTGTCGAGGATCTGAGAAGAAAGATAAGTGATGCAGTATCATGTATGGAACAAGCTCCATCTTGTAGTCCACAATTCAGAAGGAAAACAGATTTCGTGTAATGCAAGCGAAGTCACTGTATTCTTGTTTATTCAACTTTCACCATAAGAAAAACTATATACCACATCAAAAGGAAACTAGGCACAGAATAATATCACTATTACGTCCCTGCGAACAAACAGCGAGCTGTTTCTGTATTCTTTTCCTCAGGACAACTTGTATACGGGTTAACAGTGTGTCATGTAGCTTATGATATATTCCTGTAAAATTTTCGAGGACAAGGTTATAATTTTATTTTAATTACCAATCACTATCTAGGGAACGCAGTCCATCCTCAAGTCACTGCTTGTGCTGTTGTCACAGACTTTGTAACGCATTGGAACGGTGTGTGTATGTCAACGTAATTGTTAAACCTTCTCTAAACAGATATTTGATATTGAAATATATTTACAGCAATATATATATATAAAACCTGTCCGCCGGGACCAGCGGCACAGTCCATGATTGCAGCACCAGAGACCGCTCGGCTAATCCCGCGCGGCTTTGTATTATGACTGCAGTGAGACGGAGGCTAGATTGTACATCAGTGCCTTGATATCTCTATCTAAAGCATGAAACGTTCAGCGAAAGACTCACACACACACACACACACACACACACACACACACACACACACACACACACACATATATATATATATATATATATATATATATATATATATATATATATATACCAGTGACCACTACCCAGAAGGGCAGTTAAGTTAAATATGGCACAACAGTACGTACATACTAAAATAAGAATGAAGCACTGCTGCAATCTGAAAAAAAAACGGAATCTACGAGGCCTGTTCAGAAAGTAAGCTCCGATTGATTGCCAAATTGAAACCACAGTGAACATCAGAAATGTTTTACTTGTAACAATTAGCTACACCTTTCAGCTACTTCTCTACGTAGTCGCCGTTCTGACTTAGACTTTTGTCATAGCGTTGTACCAACTTTTCAATAGCCTCATCATAGAAGGCAGCCGCCAGTGCTTTCCGCCAATTCTCCACGCTGGCCTACACCTCGTTGTCTGTGTCAAAATGTTGTCGTCAAAGACAGCGGTTCATGTGACCAGAGATGAAACTCAGGGGGAGACAATTGCGGACTGTATTGTGGGTAATCTAACATTTCCATTTGCAAACGATGCAGGAGCATCTTCATTGCCCCTGCAGAATGCGGCTGAGAATTGTCTTGAAGACGAAACAGCTCGACAGTTATGTAATGTTAGCTGCATAGCTTCAGGCGAAATTTCTCACCAGGCCCTCGTACTTGGCGGCAGACACTATTTTCTAGACATCTTTACGCACTCACTGCGAACTCAGAAATGAGAAGAGCGACGTGATGCTAACTGGGGTTATACTAGAGACACTGCCCAACACATCTGTGCAAAGCTTTATCGGATTTTCATAGTCGTTTCCATTTCGCGACCGATCGGAGCTTACTTTCTGAACGCCCGTCGTACAAATAGAACTGCATTTGATGTTGGAAACACATCATATATGGGACATAGGACCTTTATTTACATATGTGATATTTTTCTTGGTATTTCCCGATTTTTAAAAGAAACGTTCTTTTCTTCAAGGAACTACAACAGATGAAAGTAAGAGTTATCAGTCTTAACTTCTCTGTTCATTAATTTCTTTCACACATTTAATCAACAAGAGACGACAGTGAACTTTTACAGTCCCTAGGACCATCCACTATATATCAGATTTCCAGCAAATATACACTAGGAAAAGTGGTAATTCTGTATCATACTCAGTGTGAAATTTAGTATCAAATTCATTTTAGAGTTGTGTTGTTATGTCCTGTTGACTTATTTACTCTGAGTAATTTTGGTTGCTTTTCATACTAGGAATGTTTATTTTATCACAACCTATTCGTGAGTTGGTCTGGTGGGCAAACGCACAAATACGTGAATGCGTAATTAATTTTCGCTTCTCGGTTTCAGATTCATCATCCGACTGATAAACGTAAACCGAAATAACTTTAGTTTCTACTTTCCAGGATTCCCATATACTTTTATAAATTAGAACACGATACGCAAATCATCCACAGTTCACTAGCACAGTTCACATTCAATAATAATTGACATGTCTGCGTCGCTGAATATCTGCCTTTATCTCCAAAGTGTCTCCCACCGTTAGCAATCTTCAGTCGAGGCCTATCAACATTTTTAACCCCAAACCACATTCACTTCATGAAAGAAAAATTTGAAACTGAAATATCTACAAGCAGAAATGTATTAGCAGACATATATAATGTCAAACATGTTGCTGACAGCGGAATAAGTACTGCAGTTGCCAAATTTCTCGAGTTCCAAATTTGCTGAATCAGTTTTCGGTACGAAAATCTGATATTAACTTCACATTATGAGGGTTACTCAGGGCTACACGGCCCAGTAGTTATTAAGCGGTCTTCAATGTGCCTATGGAGTACGTTTTAGAGGGTGTTTTCGCATTGGGGAAGGAAGGCTTATTATGTCATTATTCTTCTGTCCTGACTTACACAGTCACTAAGTGAAGTGTAACATCAAGAGTGCACTTACCTATATTTGAATCCACAATTACAAAATAGAAACTGCAATGACATGAAACTCTGCAACAGCATTTTAGCGACCTGCTGACCTATCGTGAGATTTTCGTATATTCATTGGTTCTTCCACTCTGAAAACTACACTGCAAAGCAAATCAAATATCTCATCTATGTTCTACTGTTTGTCTATTTTTTTTTCTCGAATCGGCCAGCAAACATAACAGATATCGAAAGATTGGAGAACGCAACGGAAATTAAAATTTCTACATCGGTAGTCACGTTGCAAGGAAAAAATTCCATGCGTTGAAAACGTAGTGACATACCGATGTCGCTGATAGAAGAGGATTGCATATAGATAGAGACAGTACGTCAAGAACGCAAGCTGCAGTATACATGTTTCATTTAGTCAGAAAGTGGCATGTCGGACAGAGCGCGTGAGCAATAGCAAAAAAATTGAGATTAAGGCGGACAAAAGGTGAATGAGAGAGTGAGAGTGAGAGAGAGAGAGAGAGAGAGAGAGAGAGAGAGAGAGATACTCTTACAGCAATGTACTGCAAATGCGAGAGCATTTCCTGTGAAATAGAATAAACAAAGAGGTTAAGAAATAGGTTCCAGCGAAGCATAAAGGATAGTCCAGTCATATCTGGAATCTGCTGGTTGTGAAACTTCGAATACGTAATTAATTACGAAAGAAAACTCCGCCTTGAACCAAGATATTGTCATCCATAGTTTATTTCTTTCGTGATGTAGTTGTCCTCTGACGAAGAATCCTAGACACAGTAGCAAACACAATCAAGTTACATTGATAATCGGGAAGCCGGCCGGTGTGGCCGGGCGGTTCTAGGCGCTACAGTCTGGAACCGCGTCACCGCTACGAACGCAGGTTCGAATCCTGCCTCGGGCGTGGATGTATGTGATGTCCTTAGGTTAGTTAGCTTTAAGTAGTTCTAAGTTCTAGGGGACTGATGATCACAGATATTAAGTCCCATAGTGCTCAGAGCCATTCGAACCATTTTTGATAATCGGCATCCTGAATGCCTTCCTAGAAAAAATAGTTATTAGCTGCTAATGTGAAACAGTGCTGCATTTTCGTAATACTGCCGTAATGGTTGATTCTCTTCTTGAAGTGATGTATATCTAATAGGCTATTCTTTCATACATATATTTAACACCAACAGAATTCGGGTACAGCATCGCTGATGCCAACACATTTGAGTTTACATATAAAAGTACAGCTTTGCAGATTACAGTCTCTCACTTCCTCGTCTGCTTACTTCGGCAGTGCGCGGCCTTTTCTTCCCAGATTGCTATGCTACGTGGAGGCATTATAGTTACTTTATTTACACATCGCAGAGTATACCTAGTTTAACTCTTCTCGAATTCCAGTGGATTCTAACATGTCACGTGTAAGTTAGCCCCATTCTTACAAATGAAACTGTCTGTAATTTTATATTAACTGTCCGTACAAAGAGCATTGGATACAGATATCCCTTCCTGATTCTCTTATTGTTTAAGTTTTTTCGTGTTTACGAAAAGATTAAATTTATTTGTTGCTTAGCTGCAAATATAAAACTGCATTCTTATTTAAGAAGTACATAAACGAATTAAAATTTGTTAGCTCTACTTAGATTTGAAAATTTGCCCTAAAAGGCAATGTTTTCATTTTTTCTACGCGGCTATTGAATTTCACTATGGATATGAAATTAGCGTTTCCAAGTATAATCATGAGAACCTGTACCGGTTAATTTATGGTGCTTTTACATAACGACTTTCAACCTTTCGATAGAGTAATTTTATTTCACATTAGGAAATCTACCTTCTGATGCGACAACCAACTATCCTTCACAAGATAAAGAGCAAAAGAATACAATGGGTGGGCCATGTAGCCCGTATGCCAGATGGAAGACAGGCGAACATGGCACTAGAGGGGAAACCAAACACCAAACGCTCCATTGGACGACCAAGGCAGCGCTGGATGGACGACCTGGCAAAGGACCTAGCAGCCCTCGGGATTGAAGACACCTGGTGGAACCGGGTACAAAACATGGAGGAATGGAGGCAGTTTGTGGAATCAGGGGCCTGTGATCGCTGGATATCAATCTATTGGGGATGGTGTCAGTAACGTTTCGCAGTGATTCAGTCACGGGAACACAGGAATGTAAGTAAATCACGCTATGTATTCAAAACCCAGTATGACGGTATCAAGTGTGTTCTTTAATCTATAAACAAGAGTTGTGCAATAATTTTACTGCCGTAATGAATGTGTTACTCTTCACAGGAAATGAAAAAACGTTTACCTCCTACAAAGCAAATCTATCTCCAGTTCTATGAATGCAATGGGTAGTGGTTTGTAAAGTTAAGTTAGAGCTTATGTTACTGAAAGGTAAATTATACTTATAGACAGAAATTTTCATTGAGGGCAATGTTATTGGTGAGAAGTTTGTTGTGCTCTCAAGGTAAAACTTTTCACAGCATTTTCTTGAATGAAATAACTGCAGCAATGTACTCTAAGAAATTGGAACGCTGTCTCTCGACGTAGTGTATCATATTTGTGACTATCGTCGTTTTTTGTTTATTATGTCCTACGTTTTCTCAGTGTGTTTTGTGGCCGACATCCGTTTCCCGAACGTTCGTTACCAATGCCAGAAATAAATTTCCTTTCACATCAATAATGGCGGTAATCCCTGTGAAATATTACCATGTAACGTCAGTGAATTTATTACGAGCTTTATTCTGTTCTAAATAAATGGAAAACATTTGCAACACAAAAACTTCAGAATGAATTGCTTCCAAAACTTAACACAAAGCCTCTCTATACCGTACGCTTGATTAAAATTACGAATGAAATTCTGTGAAAACTTTGAAAGGCTTTCTGACAGCTCTGTTGATCAATAACGCGAGATAATCGACGTAGTTACAAAGAGGTTTATTTTATTTCGTTTAGGAATATCCTGCTTACCATAGAGTGTAATTATTACTACTTGATGAAGAACTCAGCACTGGCGTCCAACAAAATTGGTGGTATAGAACTTGATAGATGGGGCGACACGAAAACGCAGAGAACAATGTTAGCTTTAAGCACTTATTCACTGTTCCAGTTAGGTTCTAGCCAATGAATTAAAAACGACAATATTTAATACGTGTTGTAAAATTAAAAACAGGTTGTGTGCTACAGTAATGAAAATTAAATGAACTTACATGAAAGCTCTATCACTTACTGTTTCGGAATTAATTCCGCCCTCTTCACCACGCTTTTCACTTCCTACTAAGAGTCCACTATTTCCCCAACTGGTATACAAGGGGCGCACAAAAATTTTCAATTCGAAGGTCTTACAGTCCAGAACAGGTATGCCAATCAGTCAAAAACCCCGTGAGCATTGAGGCAATCAGCTCACTGACGCGCAAGGTTGAAGATGCCCGATAGGTAAATTACCGTGTCCTACTGCACGAAGAAGTCTGAAACTACCTGCTGCACATCCTTGTTCGATAGAAATCGCCTACCATTGATGGCCTTTCTTTTAAGGGACCAAAGGCGTTATAACCACGCAGGCCTGTAAAGTGGGTTCTCGAGAGTCACTGGAGTTGGTGACATCTGCGATGTGAGGACGTGCGTTATCACAAAGCAGAGGCACCCTTTGGCGCACCATTCCACAGTGATGGTTCTCGACAAACATGTTGCCTCATACATATTCTTCATTCTCCGAAGGATGTCTAGCGGTGTTTGTTCCTCGGCAACCAAGCAAAGAATGTCGGCACGTTGGTGCTGTTTGGACGCATTTGATAATAGTGCCGCACTAGTAGACGTTTCCACATTTACC
Organism: Schistocerca nitens; assembly: GCF_023898315.1. NCBI lineage: Eukaryota > Metazoa > Arthropoda > Insecta > Orthoptera > Acrididae > Schistocerca > Schistocerca nitens. The sequence continues at coordinate 547,462,790 of NC_064620.1, read as the reverse complement.
GCACACAAGTCTGAAGGACACGAAAGGCCTGTAAAGAGGGTTCTCGAGATTCACTGGAGTTGGTGACATTTGCGATGTTAGGACGTGCGTTATCACAAAGCAGAGGCACCCTTTGGCGCACCATTCCACAGTGATGGCTTTCGACAAACATGTTGCCTCATACATATTCTTCATTCTCCGAAGGATGTCTAGCGGTGTTTGCTACTCAGCAGCCAAGCAAAGAATGTCGCCACGTTGGCCCTGTTTGGACGCATTTGATAATAGTGTCGCCCTAGTAGACGTTTCCACATTTACCGCACACCAGTCTGAAGGACACGAATGCCGCACTAATCCCTTACCTAAACGGCGGTGCTTATATACCTGCATCGTGGTCGTGCCATGATTCATCTATCCTGTTGCAACCCCCTAAAACGGAAACGTTCGAATCGCCCCCTTGTAAATTACTCTTTGTTAACATTTTTTGCGTTTCTTCACCAAGATTTTCAATTCTGTCTCTGTTAAATTCTTGTAGTGATACAGTCTTTAACCCTTATAGGTCATCATTTACTTTTATGTCCGTCAGTTTACGATCCCTAATAAAGCGAGCAAATGGCAACGTTGGACTGAAACAAGGGAAATGAATACAATAGGAGACGAATGGGTAGCTTTGAGAGACGAAACAGTGAAGGTGGCAGAGGATGACACAATTACAAAGACAAATCCTATTAGAAATCCTTGTATAACGCAGAAAATAATAAATTTCGGTCATGGAAAGAGAAAATATAGAAATACTGCAAATGAAGCAGGTAAAATGGAATACAACTGTCCTAATATGTGGTTGACAATAATGCAGAATGACTGAGGAGTGGGTGGACGACAAATGCAAGGCTCTAGGAACATGCATCACCAGGGGAAAATAGATGTCGCCGATAGGAATAAAGACCTTTGGAAAAAATAGAAACAGCTTTATGAATTTGAAGAGTTCGATAGAGCACTTGAAGACCTAAGTGGAAACCAGGTTCCTGGAGCAGACTTCAGTCCCTCAGAATTATTGGGTCCTTGTGAGAACTAGCCATGAAGAAACGTTTCCACCTGGTTTGCAAACTGGGGAAACGCCGTCAGACTTCAGCAGCAATGCAATAATTCAAATTTAAAAGAAGACAGGAGCTGGCATGCATTAATATCACCGAACAATCAGTTCACTAATCGTAATTTTTTGTTTGATGGGCATTCACGACTGTTCTGCAAAATGTCCGTGGTAGTTAAATCCGCCACAGTAGTAAAATACTTTTCTTGGCCGAGTCTTACACGACATAGATCACTGTGCACTACCAAATTTTCTGGGTCTTGCCCCATAATCCTCCATAATCCAATGTGTCTCAAACCTAAAGCCTTGAGTAATGACTTCAGCCAAAAAACGTAGTTTAGAACTATGGTGGATTTGCTTACCTTGAACAGTTTAATAAGTCATGTATGTGACAAAAATCATTCACATAAAAATAGAAACGCTGGTGTAAGGCGATCTCGGTGAACACTGGTTTTGGTTCCGGAGAAATATAGGAACACACGAGGATGTAATCGTCCTACGTCTTATCTTAGACGATAGATAGAAGAAAGATGAACCGACGCTCAAACCATTTGTAGATTCAAAGAAAGATTTTGGTAATGTTGACTAGAAGATCCTCTCTGAAATTCTGATCGTAGCAAGGATACAATACAGGAATACAGAGGTTATTTACAACTTGTACAGAAACCAGACTGCAGTTTGAACAGTCGGACACAAGAGGGAAGCAGTACCTCAGAAGGTAGAGATATCTATCCCCGATGTTATTGAATCTGTACATTGAGTAAGCAGAAAGGGAAATTTGGATAACGAATTACAATTTACTGAGAACTATAAAAATTGTTTTTATGTTTTCCGATGATACTGTTGTTCCGGCACAGACGGCAGAGGACCTAGAACAACAGTTGTACGGAACGTATAGTGTCTTGGAAGGAGATTGTAAGACAAACATCAATAAAAGTAAAACGAGCGTATTGAAATGTATTGTATGTAAATCAGAGGAATTATATTAGGAAATCAGACACTAAAAGTAGGTGGGTCTAGCTGTTTAGGCAGAAAAACAGTTGAGGATGACCGAAATAGAGAGAATTTGAATACAGACTGACAGAAGCAAGAGAAGTATTTCTGAAAAAGGGATTTTGATAATGATACGTGTTAGGAAACTTTTCTGAAGGTATTTGTCTAGAGTGTAGGCATGTACGGAATTGAAACGTGGACGATAAGCAATACAGACAAGACGAGATATTGAAATATGGTAGCACAGAAGAATGCTGATGATTGCAGGGGTAAATCACGTAAATACTGCGGATACTCTGAATCGAAATAAATTTATGCCACCACTTGACTAAAAGAAATTATTGATAGGATACATTCTTAGGCATCAATATATAGTCAGTTTGGTAATGGTGGGATGTGAGAATGGTAAAAACTGTAGAGGAAGCCCTAGGTGTGAATACGGTATGTTGAAATGGATGTAGGCGTGGTAGTTATAGAGATGAAGAGGATTGCGCAAGACAGACTAACATGGATAACTGCAGCAAACCTTACCACAACCACCACAGCGCTATCTCTTGCGAAGATTGAATATGTTTCAAAGAGAATAATTTTCTCAACAATGGAAACAGTTTGCGAAGTTGTTCTTGTTTAAATTTGAGTCTACCCCGTAACTAAACTATGCACGTAGAGATTGAGTGTGAATATGAGGAACTGTCGGCTGAATTATTGCATATTTACTGCCATTGTGTCTCGTTTTCTTCACCCATTTTTGTTTCCATTTTGTCTCCGTCGTGCCTCCAAATAGACCTTGCATATATTCTATAGTTGCGGGTTGAGTCCGAATTTTATCCCTGCCCCAGGAACATCTTTCACGAGGTGCTTTACAACTTCCATTACTGGTACCTCCACTGTGTGTTCTCAACCTGGGAAAGATTACAGATTTACCTTCTTCCTGCGGCGATATCAGCGCTTCAGTTCATTGTAATATTTTGTCTCACTTGTGTTGAAACGTTCCAGAATGGTTGGAGCAGACAATAAATTGTTGAATACAACGGACGAAGCTGTTGTTACACACGGTTAGAAATGTGCCATGACTTCTGTACTCGTGACTTTTATTTAGTTTTCAGAAAGCTAGAACGCTAAATTTCTTTCAGAAAAAATAGTTTTGGAGTTATCAGTGGCGATCTGGAATTCTTCGGGATGTCGTGCTAAGAGAGGCGTCCAATTTCACCAACTATACTGTTACGGCACTCATAATGGATGCCTGTTATTCTCCTCATTTATCGCCTTTCGTAACCTAAAACTGTTTATTCAGTTCAGATTTATCATTTTTATTGAAACCTCGAATACCTAAGAACGCTTTTACTGCTAGAAGAAGAGTATTAGTAATTCATAAGAGTTTATTGAAGTATTTTACTATTAAGTTTTAAGTAATCGGTTTCATTTTGTTTTATTCAAACGGATCTCTTTTCAAAAGAAAATCAGCCCTGAGCTGTCTTTGACGTAAGTAAATTGTAGGTCCATGTTATTCAATGGGCAGACCATTACTCCTACAAGCCTTTCGCCTCTCTTTATTCACAAGCCTTAATTTTGTCCAGGAAGATTTCGGTAGCAATTCCATAATCCTGAAATCGTTTCTGTAATCAATGAATGAGCATATCGTAAGCCCCTGCACCTTTAGAGCTGTGACGATGTTCGATAGCCACTACATTACCTTGATACCTCATATTACAGCGATAGCTACCCCACATTTCTCAGCAACTACTTTTGTGTCCACCGTTCAGGCTAATTCGTGGGAGATGAGAAATCTTTGATATATACCAATGTCTTCAAACGAAGTGGTATAAGAAGAATTTTTTAAAGATAACTAACCAAAATAGTCCATTCAAATGCACACTAGGCTGTTTTAAAGTAACAGGTGTACTTTCAGTTCACGGAATGTACTCTTGCAGTGGAATCGAACACTGTTCAGTTTTTATGACGTGTGTTTCACCTACAAGCTAGGGGTAGTTATGGACTTGTAATTATCGTAAGTTTCCTTACTTTACGTCTTCGGTCACAAATGTTTTGTCATCAGACTACTGGTTTCGGTCTACAATAACCATCTTCAGACCTGTTTGATAAGAACATGTCCGAATATGTTGGAGCCATAGTGGCAATGTCAAATCCTAAACCAAAATCAGGGGCAGCATCGTCAAATATACACTCCTGGAAATTGAAATAAGAACACCGTGAATTCATTGTCCCAGGAAGGGGAAACTTTATTGACACATTCCTGGGGTCAGATACATCACATGATCACACTGACAGAACCACAGGCACATAGACACAGGCAACAGAGCATGCACAATGTCGGCACTAGTACAGTGTATATCCACCTTTCGCAGCAATGCAGGCTGCTATTCTCCCATGGAGACGATCGTAGAGATGCTGGATGTAGTCCTGTGGAACGGCGTGCCATGCCATTTCCACCTGGCGCCTCAGTTGGGCCAGCGTTCGTGCTGGACGTGCAGACCGCGTGAGACGACGCTTCATCCAGTCCCAAACATGCTCAATGGGGGACAGATCCGGAGATCTTGCTGGCCAGGGTAGTTGACTTACACCTTCTAGAGCACGTTGGGTGGCACGGGATACATGCGGACGTGCATTGTCCTGTTGGAACAGCACGTTCCCTTGCCGGTCTAGGAATGGTAGAACGATGGGTTCGATGACGGTTTGGATGTACCGTGCACTATTCAGTGTCCACTCGACGATCACCAGTGGTGTACGGCCAGTGTAGGAGATCGCTCCCCACACCATGATGCCGGGTGTTGGCCCTGTGTGCCTCGGTCGTATGCAGTCCTGATTGTGGCGCTCACCTGCACGGCGCCAAATACGCATACGACCATCATTGGCACCAAGGCAGAAGCGACTCTCATCACTGAAGACGACACGTCTCCATTCATCCCTCCATTCACGCCTGTCGCGACACCACTGGAGGCGGGCTGCACGATGTTGGGGCGTGAGCGGAAGACGGCCTAACGGTGTGCGGGACCGTAGCCCAGCTTCATGGTGACGGTTGCGAATGGTCCTCGCCGATACACCAGGAGCAACAGTGTCCCTAATTTGCTGGGAAGTGGCGGTGCGGTCCCCTACGGCACTGCGTAGGATCCTACGGTCTTGGCGTGCATCCGTGCGTCGCTGCGGTCCGGTCCCAGGTCGACGGGCACGTGCACCTTCCGCCGACCACTGGCGACAACATCGATGTACTGTGGAGACCTCACGCCCCACGTGTTGAGCAATTCGGCGGTACGTCCACCCGGCCTCCCGCATGCCCACTATACGCCCTCGCTCAAAGTCCGTCAACTGCACATACGGTTCACGTCCACGCTGTCGCGGCATGCTACCAGTGTTAAAGACTGCGATGGAGCTCCGTATGCCACGGCAAACTGGCTGACACTGACGGCGGCGGTGCACAAATGCTGCGCAGCTAGCGCCATTCGACGGCCAACACCGCGGTTCCTGGTGTGTCCGCTGTGCCGTGCGTGTGATCATTGCTTGTACAGCCCTCTCGCAGTGTCCAGAGCAAGTATGGTGGGTCTGACACACCGGTGTCAATGTGTTCTTTTTTCCATTTCCAGGAGTGTATATAAATACAGGGTGGCGCACGAAATGTGTTACCACTTGTTTCCTTCACAATTTACGACGCACATTAGATATCCCGCTGGGAACTCTACAGCAGTACCAGCAGAGCTTGGGAAAACAAATGAGTTACGAAATGACGTGTAATTCACTATACTGCCGCTAGGAGACTAGTAAGTAGCAATGGCTGACAATGGAAGACTGACGACACAGCAACGATCGGCAATTGTGTTACTTTTTCGTGAAACGAAGGGCCTTGTTGTGAATCAGAGGCGTTTTCGACAGCGTTTTAACACACGATGGGTCCCTTGCAAGAAGATCATCCAGAGGTTGTACGATAAATTTGTACAGGAAGGAGTAGTATTCGAAGCGAAGCGACCTCGGCCTAAGCCAGTTTGTTCCCCGGAGAACATTGAAGCGGTTCGAGTTTCTGTACAGAGAAGTCCCGGGAAATCGTGTAGAAAGGGAGCAGTGCAACTGGGAATATCCAGACGCTCCGTTCAACGCATTCTTAAAAGTATCCTCCATATGAACCCATACAAGATGACCTGAGCACAGAAGCTCATTGAAGAACACAAACAGCAGAGACTACTGTTTGCTCAGTGGGCGGAGGATAGGGAAGAAACTCTCAACAACGTTTGGTTTTCAGACGAGGCGCATTTTCATTTAGACGATGTGATTAACAAACAAAGTGTACGCTTTTAGGCCACTAAAAACCCACAAGTGCTTCATGAACGACACCATTATGCTCCGAGGATTACAGCGTGGGCAGCAATTTCCAGTCACGTTTCTTTGAAGAAACTGTGAACAGCGAGCGTTATTTGAGCATGCTTCGCAATAGCTTCATTCCACAGCTTCTTGCTACTGCCTTGCCCTTCAACACGCAGTGGTTCATGCAAGATGGAGCAAGGCCACATACTGCAAACACTGTGTTGGAGTTTTTACACGAGCATTTCGACTTACGGATCATTTCACTCAGGTTTCCAGGTCGCTTCAGTGACGGATAAATTGGCCCCCCAATAGCCTCAATCCATGTGACTTTTTTCTTTGGAGGTACCTAAAGGAAAAAATTTTCCCGAAACGTCAACGTTATTTAATGGAGCACAGAAGACTTATTCTTCAAGTTGCAGTGAAATTACGGAGACATGTGCCGTAGGGTAATCACTAAATTCAGTGTTCGTTTGAAGGAAGTTAGGAAACGAAATGGTGGACATATTGAGCATGTGCTGAGTTAGAACAAATCTCCATGGACGGCTCTTCTTTGTAGTATATGTTCCTTTCAAATTGTATTGACAATAAAGTTTATATTCAAAAACAAAATGCCAACACATCTCGTGCGCCACCCTGTAATAGTATATACAAAAGTCATCTTGCCAGCAGCACTACTGTTCAAAACATAATTATCATCTCGAAAAATTCAAACTACGATCGAGAAACGTGGTAGTGTTAGTCCTTCTCGACATACTTATTCTTCAATAAGACACTTTTTTTTTCATTTGGCGGAAACTTTGGTTGTAGAATTCTGAATTTCGTCTGTTAAGAAGTGTCCCATCTCTAAATATCTCCTCCTGATGCTCCCCTCATGCTGTCCACAAATTTGGGAAGGAGCTCTAGAGATAGGGCGTTCCATTCTTCCAACGGCGCGGTTCACAGTTGCTGGTCGTTGGTACTGTGGACGTGGCTGTAATACGTTTCACCAAAGGATCCCACAGCTGCCGAATGAATCTAAGGCGGGAGAATGAGCAGCATTACCGAATACCCTCTCGTTTCAAGTGCCCCCCCCCCCCCCCCCCAGCGCATTGCGATGTGGTGACGCATTCTCATCCATAAAAATGATTCACGAAAGAATGCACTCCAGAATAGATGCTCATGGGGAAGGTGTACAATGTACTCTGTAACTTCAACCGATGGTGTGCCATGGTCATAGATATGGAGGTCAGAACGGCCCATGCAACACCTGGACAACCAAAACGATCATGATCGATAACGTTCCTAGGTGGATTACGTGTTCGCACCTACCACCATATAAGGGTGCATCTAGAATCAGTGTTCAGACTGAATCTGCTCTCATCCGAGAAGAACACGCGAAACCACTCCTCGTTCGACCAATCTCTACGCTGTCGGCACCACCTCAAATCTTTGTCACGGCACATTGACCAGTAATCGTTTGTGATGCAGTGTACTTCTTACCTACAGGGTGGTCCATTGATAGTGGCGGGGCCAAATATCTCGCGAAATAAGCATGAAACGAAAAAACTACAAAGAACGAAACTCGTCTAGCTTGAAGGGGGAAACCTGATGGAGCTATGGTTGGCCTGCAAGATGGCGTTACCATAGGTCAAACGGATATCAACTGCGTTTTTTTTTTAAATAGGAACCCCCATTTTTATTACATATTCGTATAGTACGTAAGGAAATTTGAATGTTATAGTTGGACCACTTTTTTCGCTTTGTGATAGATGGTGTTTTAATACTCACAAACGTATAAGTACGTGGTATCACGTAACATTCCGCCAGTGCGGACGGTATTTGCTTCGTGATACATTATCCGTGTTAAAATGGACCGTTTACCAATTGTGGAAAAGGTCGATATCGTGTTGATGTATGGCTATTGTGATCAAAATGCCCAACGGGCCTTGCTATGTGTGCTGCTCGGTATCCTGGACGACAGCATCCAAGTGCCCGGACCGTTCACCGGATAGTTACGTTATTTAAGGAAACAGGAAGTGTTCAGCCACATGTGAAACGTTATCCATGACCTGCAACAAATGATGATGCCCAAGTAGGTGTTCTAACTGCTGTCGCGGCTAATTCGCACATCAGTAGCAGACAAAGTGCACGAGAATCGGGAATCTCAAAAACGTCGGTGTTGAGAATGCTACATCAACATCGATTGCACTGGTACCAAATCTCTATGTACCAGGAATTGCATGGCAACGACTTTGAACGTTCTGTACAGTTCTGCCACTGGGCACAAGAGATATTACGGGACGATGACAGATTTTTTGCACGCATTCTGTTTAGCGACGAAGCGTCATTCACCAACAGCGGTAACGTAAACCAGCATAACATGCACTGTTGGGCAACGGAAAATCCACGATGGCTGCGACAAGTGGAACATCGACATTGGCGGGTTAAGGTATGGTGCGGCATTATTGGATGAAGGATTATTGTTCCTCATTTTATCGATGGCAATGTATGCTGATTTCCTACGTAATGTTCTACCGATGTTACTACAAGATGTTTCACTGCATGGCAGAATGGCGATGTGCTTCCAACATGATGGATGTCCTGCACATAGTTGAAGCGGTATTGAATAGCATATTTCATGACAGGTGGATTGCTCTTCGAAGTACCATACCATGGCAAGCACGTTCACCGGATCTGACGTCCCCGGATTTCTTTCTGTGGGGAAAGTTGAAGGATATTTGCTATCGAGGTCCACCGACAACGCCTGACAACATGCGTCAATGGCACGAACGTTACAGAAGGCGAACTAGTCGCTGTTGAGAGGAATGTCGTTACAGGCATTACCAAATGCATTGAGGTTGAGGGGCATCATTTTGAGCATTTATTGCATTAATGTGGTATTTGCAGGTAATCACGCTGTAACGGAATGCGTTCTCGGAAATAAGTTCGCAAAGGTCAAAAGAAAAATGTGTTCAAATGTGTGTGAAATGTTATGGGACTTAACTGCTAAGGTCATCAGTCCCTAAGCTTACACACTACTTAACCTAAATTATCCTAAGAACAAACATACACACCCATGCCCGAGGGAGGACTGGAACCTCCGCCGGGACCAGTCGCAGAGTCCATGACTGCAGCGCCTTAGACCGCTCGGCAAATCCCTCGCGGCCACAAAGGTACATGTACCACATTAAAACAACCGAAATAAAATGTTCAAACGTACCTACGTTCTGTATTTTAATCTAGAAAACCTACCTGTTACCAACTATTCGTCTAAAATTGTGAACAATATCTTAGTGACTATTACAGCAACATCTATCACAAAACGAAAAAAGTTGTCCAACAAAAAAATTTATATTTCATTACATTCTACACGAATATGTAATAAAAACGGGGCTCCTATTTTTAAAAAACACAGTTGATACCCGTTTGACCTATGGCAGCGGCATCTAGCGGGCCAACCATAGCGCCATTTGGTTTCCCCCTTCAAGCTAGAAGAGTTTCGTTCTTTGTAGTTTTTTCGTTTGACGCTTATTTCATGAGATATTTGGCCCGGTCACTATCAATGGACCACCGTTTTCAGGGGTGCATTCCGTCGTGGCTGCATTATTGTGGATGACAATGAACGTCCTCATCGCACATCGAAGGTGGATGAGCTCTTGGAATTAGAGTTTGTTCGGCCAATGGACTGGCCTTCCAGTTTCAACGGCTTCAATTCTATCGGCTACGCGTGGAATGCGTTGGGCAGACGCGTTTGAGCATGTCCACGTGCATCAGTGATTATCCAGCAGTCGCACATCGGACTGTTGGAGGAACAGAACGCCCTGCCACAAGAAATGCTTACCAATCTTGTGACCAACAAGGAAGGACATTGCTCAGTGTGCGTTGTCATCCACGGTGATCAAACACCCTATTCAGAACCATGTGCAGCGCTATTTAATGTCCAGGACACCATCATAAATCGCGGTACTTCTGTGGAATAATTGTCTTTGGACAAAACTATCCTTTCTCTAAATTTGAGCGTTTCATTTTAGGCTTTAGCGTGATTGTTATTGATATGGAATCAAGCAACAAGTTTTACTGTTATCAGTCGCTGTTTAATTTATTTCCACAGCGCGTTTCGAAGGTTTAAGCCTCCATTATCAGATGGATTTATGTATGTTAATATGACGCTTATGTTGATTTACGACCTTGGGATAAGCTGTCTCCAATGGTCACAGGCTTCTTTGTTTGCTGTAACATATTACATGTAAACTGTCACACTTTGTCAACAGTGTGCAAAGTGAGAAGTTTATGTATGATATATTACGACAGAGAAAGGAGAGTGTAACTACTGGAGGCAGTGCTGCAGGTTACCAAAAAATAGTTCAAATGGCTCTGAGCACTATGGGACTTGACATCGACATGTGTGAAATCTTATGGCACTTAACTGCTAAGGTCATCTGTCCCTAAGCTTACACACTACTTCACCTAAATTACCCTAAGGACAAACACACAAACCCATGCCCAAGGGAGGACTCGAACCTCCGCCAGGACCAGCCGCACAGTCCATGACTGCAGCGCCTAAGACCGCTCGGCTAATCCCGCCCGGCTGGGACTTAACATCTGAGGTCATCAGTCTCTTAGAACTTAGGACTACTTAAACCTAACTAACCTAAGGACATCACACACATCCATGCCCGAGGCAGGGTCCGAACCTGCGACCGTAGCGGTCGCACGCTTCCAGACTGAAGCGCCTAGAAGCGCTCGGCCACACCGGCCCGCCGTAGATTACTCCAAACTCGTAACATAACACACATGACATATTAATTTTAAATAAATCTACTTGATGATGGATTTTAAACCTTCGAAACTCTTTGTGGAAATAAATAAAACAGTGGCCGACAACAGTAAAACTTGTTGTTTCATTCGACTATCATTCCTGTTTGTCTCTGCTCTTATTTCTTTCAGTTACCTGTACTATAGTAGTTCTTTCTGTGTATGGTCCAACGTTCATCGAGCTTTGTTACTTGGCAGTGACCAATCATGCTAAGGACACGTTCGTCCTTACGTTTTTGCATTCTGGATCGTCAAGAGTCGTGCTACTGTACTGTGGCGGGCGGATTTCGATGTTTCGAAGATCTCCGTACCTGTACCTAAAAACTAGGGAAAGAGTAATTGCCTTATCAGAATGGTAATTAGAACTTTATGATCATACCTCTTGCATGTATGGTGCGTATTCCTTAGGCAACAAATGAGTTCAGTAGTTTTTAACGGATTTCTGTTTCTTAAAAAGCAACAGCAGCAAATATGGTGAAACTTGTATTGCATTATTAACTCCTCCTGCACATTCTTCAGAAAAAAAACAAATTATAAGCTACATTCGTTTCAGTTTTTTGTGATTTAGGTTAAACAACGTGGCACGAGAGCCATTAACTTCTCACAATTCGAAATGTTCCACACTTTGTCTATTCGCGAGTGGAGCACAGTAATGTATGTTATTATTCATTTGCTTTTATTTACATTTACGACAAATAACAAGTAGGCAATATCTCACTCTGGCAGTTTCGTGGCTTAGAAAGGCACAATATAATCTCAGAACATCTTCCTCAACTCAGACCGCCATGAATACGACTTTCACCATTTTTTACTCGTCCTACCAGAAATGGCTTTAGTTCGTGGTTCTCTCGAGAACACTCTAAGCCTTTAAGCCAGCGAGCCGCCCTATTCCCATAAACTACTGGCTTAACTGCTACGTCCTCTTTCGTTGGCATTTAGAAACGCTCGCCCTCCACTGGCTGCTTAGCGGAGCCGTAAAATGTTTAGCAAGTTATTCCGCGCCTAAATTACGCGATATTTTATTCATGACTGAAAACTGGAAACGCTGTTTACACGTATTTAATATTTGAGCCAGCTATCTACTTTCATGGGGTCATTCTCGGAAAGTTCCCTAATGGCATTAACATCGCATTACCCGTTTGCACGCAGTACGATCTTTCGAGTTTAAGAAGAGTAGCAAATTCAGTCGTTTTCGACAATGAAGCTGCTTTCATTTCGTATGTTACGTTACAGTGGAATTTTTGTGTGACTGTACCAGCAAAATTTATTTTTGGCTACAGGTGTTATGTAGAATTCTTAAAAGTTCTTGAAATACGTTTCAAAAATAATAAATACGGCTAATCTAAACATAATTGCAGGATTTACACAATCATTGGGGAGATGATTTTTAGCTGCTGTGTCATTGCTGTTAATTGAGTATAGTTTGAATGAACGGCACATTTAAAATATGATAAAGTATGTGTCGTATCTTGCTCTTCATTGAAATTCACTGATATCATGTGTTGGGACGATCGAGACTACCTCACTATAAATAGTAACATCTCTGTTACTTTTCACGCAGCAAGAACAGCAACGTAACGAGCTTTAGGCCCAGAACATATCGTCATAATTATAATCAGTTAACAAAGAAAGAAGAAACGTAAATTCCAGTGGTGCATTTTCTGTGACGGCGTAAAACTATACAATAAATTGCTGAAGCAGGTTAAAGAGATTACTAGAACTAACTTATTTAAACACGTAGTTAAAAAGTACCTGTAAAGTAATACATTCTATGCGGTAAAGAATTAGTTACATAACACAGAGCATGGTATTGACAAAATGTAGCATAAGGAAATAACAACAATAACAAAACATTTATCATTTCACAAAACCTGCTTTTTTTCCCCAATTCTTATTTTTGTTTTCCGTGAAACCGTACTCCGAAACCCGTACACTGTACAGTTTTAAAATCTTGTCCTCTATCTGAGCCTAACATCTCACTCATTATAGAGGGATGCTTATATGTTTCTTCAGGTTAGGATATGGGCAGCTGCATTACACGTGATTTAAAACCAAATATCGTCACTTTGGTCCACAAGTCAACAGATAATCTACACAATATTACATTATGAGACAATATGCGTATAGTGTGTCTAATGGCTGGTAATGACAAATGAATGAACGGTGGAGCACTAGCATTTTACTTTACTAAGTAACTTCTTTACAAAACAGTACTACACTCTAGCGATACAATGAATGCGGCAGCTACGTTTTAATTCTAATACGTCTTGTATTCGGTAGGGTGGAGGTTCCAGTCTTCTTCCTGCTATCCTGAGTTATGATTCATGTGGCTTTTCTAACTTATTTGTGGTATATGCAGTGTTTGTTGCTAGTCTAAGGCCGGCCGGTGTGGCCGAGCGCTTCTAGGCGCTTCAGTCTGGAACCGCGCGGCCGCTACGGTCGCAGGTTCGAATCCTGCCTCGGGCAGGGATGTGTGTGATGTCCTTAGGTTAGTTATGTTTAAGTAGTTCTAAGTTCCAGGGGACTGATGACCTCAGATGTTAAGTCCCATAGTGCTCAGAGCCATTTGAACCTAGCTTAAGGACGAGACCGACTACCTGCACTTTAATTGTCATATAAGATTTTAGGTATGTAAATGCCAAGTACGCTATTTTTGCTGCTCTTAAATTATAGTATAGTGACATGGTCAATATCCTTTTCAAAGTGATTCACAGATGAATAAAACTACTGCTGCTACAGCGCCAGTTGTAGTTCTACTAAATAGTGACTTTATTTTCATATGAATATAAAATTAATGTCAAAATATTTAATAATGAAATATCTACCCAATTTCTATTTCCAACAAAATAGTGATTCATGCGCAAAATGAAGCATCCTGCTGAGTACTATCACTACTAGTACAGAAAAAAAAATTCTTCGTGGCATTTAAATTTAGCAGTAGCTTCTATAAACCTGCGGATTGTAGAGCATAACGATAACTTTCCCTTCAAATTTTAAAATTCACATTGAAAAACAAATAGGAAACACAGGCCCTTTCCCAGAACGTTTGTGGAACATTTTATGTATATGTAGGAACTGTCAATATACTAAACGTTGGCTACTGACGATAAAGGCTGCACCATATGACTGTTAGAGTTAAAATCAGTTATTCCACTGCATACATGTTTTAAGTGTTTCGATATATCGAAGAGGCTTCTTCACTCTCTTCTTATTCTTGCTTTTCGTTCTGTATTGTGAATGTGAAAGCATATATCGTTGGCGAATGTAGATCAGGGCCACATACAAAGAAAGATGCCTTCGTATTGCGTACCATTGTGAAAAATAATCACTTATTCCACAGTGTTGGGTAGATTGTCATATTACAACACAGCCGCGCGGGATTAGCCGAGAGGTCTTGGTGTCACAGTCATGGACTGTGCGGCTGGTCACGGCGGAGGTTCGAGTCCTCCCTCGGGCATGGGTGTGTGTATTTGTCCTCAGGATAATTTAGGTTAAGTAGAGTGTAAGCTTAGGGACTGATGACCTTATCAGTTAAGTCCCATAAGATTTAACACACATTTGAATATTTTTTTATTGCAACACATTTAGACCTTCTAGTTAATAATTACTATAAATAAACAGAAAGTTATTTTGATATCTCGAAGACGTGCTGACACTACGGTAAACAGCTTTCTTCAAAAAGATGATGGAAGCTACTGGGAGATTGTAGAAACAGAAACGAGATACAAAGAAAGCACTTAGAGTAAAACATACGCTACAATCGAGCACAGAGTGTTAATCCTAATTTCATGAGCTTCAAACAAGTAAAGAGGGATGTAGTGCATACGCTATGTAAGGACTCAGGTCGTTATGGCACCAGAAGTGGGATTCAATGTACAAATGGACAAAAGCGGAAAGTGATCACTAAAGCCTCATCCGGAACTATTTAGTTAGCAGCTACCTTCAGTTGTCTGCCTTTGCGAGGGAAGGAACCGCTGCCAGACGGAAATTAGCGGCGACATTAATCGGTCAGGAAGCCCTCTCTTGGATTAACAAAAAGAATCAAATTAAAGGTGCAGTCCACTCTTATTCTACAGGCAGTCCCCGTTCTCGACGTGAGCATTCAGGCTCTGAGCACGTCCAATTCCATTGTTCCTTTTGTTTTACCGCATAGGTAACAGCGTTCTTCCGGAGTGCCACAATGAATTATTTCGGATCCTATTCAGATACCAAAGAACCGGAGCGCGGGACGGCCGGTGCGATCCAAACGCTTTGTCAGTTCACGGCGGAGCTCTTTAAATGACGGAGCGAACTAACGGAGGAAGAGGAACAGGCGCGGACAGCCGCAATGAAGCGCTGCGGAACAACCCTCCAGGGTCGACAACAGAGGCGGGTGAGCCCGCGCCGCCATAAAAGACCACCCCGGGATGCTACACGCCGCTCTATTCAGACCGCCACGCGCGCATCCTCGCGTTTTTGTCCACGCGCCGTTGTAATGACGGGGCTTAACGACCGCTGGAACCCCGCACAGCCGTGCGCCCGTGTGCCGTAGAGTGCGTAAAGTGGGGGCGGATTTAATAACGGGGAGAGGTAAGCCCGCTAATTGTGGGAAGCTAATTGTCAAGTGCGAGACCCAGGAGTAGAGTCGTTTACATCTGTTTCTGCCTGTCTCCCTGTGACTCGTTCTCCTTCCCTTGCCCCCGCCGCTCACCTCACTGTCTTTACGAGGATCACGATGGCATATTGTGGGAATCAGGCGCATTCCATCGAGCCGTAATTATAGTCTGTATAAACCGCTACAGTGCAGCTGTTGTATACATGCGGTCATTAATGTCTACTATGTAAACTCAAAGGAGGGATGACCTCAGTGGTTGCCTTGAACCATTGTGGATGGTTTAAAACGAGCCTGTCGTGCATCCCTCAATTGCTGATGGCTAAAAGTGGTCTGCATGTACCTGCCGGTTACACAGAATTAGCGCAATAACATAGAGAGATGTGCAAAAGGGGAACATGACAGAAAAAAAGTTACCTTGTTGGGATGTGCCCTTGTATACACCGCAAATGAAGCTGTGCGAGGCGGCCGGAGTGGCCGAGTGGTTCTAGGCGCTACATGCTGGAACCGCACGACTGGGGCAGGTTCGAGTCCTACCTCGGGCATGGATGTGTGTGTTGTCCTTAGGTTAGTTAGGTTTAAGTAGTTCTAAATTCTAGGGGACTGAGGACCTCAGAACATAAGTCCCATAGTGCTCAGAGCCTTTTGAACCATTTTGAAGCTGTGTGATTTTTTGGTGCAAGAATGCGGGTTTTACACTGAAGGGCCAAAGAAACTGGCGTAGGCATGCGTATTCAAATAAAGAGATATGTTAACATGCAGAAGACGGCACTGCCGTCGACAACGCCTATATGTCAACAAGTTTCTGGTGCAGTTCATAGATCGGTTACTCCTGCTACAATGGCAGGTTCTCAAGATTTAAGTGAGTTTGAACGTCGTGTTACAACTGGCGCACGTGCGATGGGACACAGCATCTCCCAGATAGCGATGAAATGGGGATTTTCCTGTACGACCATTTAACAAGTGTACCGTGAGTAGCAGGAGTCCGGTAAAACATCAAATCTCCGACATCGCTGCGGCCAGAAAAAGGACCTACAAGAGCGGGACCAACGACGACTGAAGAGAATCGTTCAACGTGACAGAAATGCAATCCTTCCGCAAATTCCTGCAGATTTCAATGCTGGGCCGTCAACAAATGTCAGCGTGAGAACCATTCAACGAAACATCGATATGGTCTTGCCGAACCGAAGGGCCTGTCGTGTACCCACGATGACTGCCTGAGACAAAGCTTTGCACCTCGCCTGGGGCCGTCAACACTGACATTGGACTGTTGATGACTGTTAACATGTTGCCTGGTCGGACGAGTCCCGTTTCAAATTTTGATGGTGTGTGGTATGTGCAGTTGGAGTGAAATGGACCCCGGATACGTCTAGATAAGACTCTGACAGGTGAGACGCATGTAAGCATCCTGTCTGTGCATCTGCATTCATTCATGTATAGTGTGCATTCTGAAAGACCTGGGGCAGGACAAATAGACACCCCACAAACCCAGAATTGCTGCAGAGTGCCTCTGGGAACACTCTTCTGAGTTTAAACACTTGAGTAGATAGTGTCGGAAGTTCCATGCGGCTTTTCGCGGATGATGCTGTAGTATAGAGAGAAGTTGCAGCATTAGAAAATTGTAGCGAAATGCAGGAAGATCTGCAGCGGATAGGCACTTGGTGCAGGGAGTGGCAACTGTCCCTTAACATAGACAAATGTAATGTATTGCGAATACATAGAAAGAAGGATCCTTTATTGTATGATTATATGATAGCGGAACAAACACTGGAAGCAGTTACTTCTGTAAAATATCTGGGAGTATGCGTGCGGAACGATTTGAAGTGGAATGATCATATAAAATTAATTGTTGGTAAGGCGGGTGCCAGGTTGAGATTCATTGGGAAAGTGCTTAGAAAATGTAGTCCATCAACAAAGGAGGTGGCTTACAAAACACTCGTTCGACCTATACTTGAGTATTGCTCATCAGTGTGGGATCCGTACCAGATCGGGTTGACGGAGGAGATAGAGAAGATCCAAAGAAGAGCGGCGCGTTTCGTCACAGGGTTATTTGGTAGCCGTGATAGCGTTACGGAGATATTTAATAAACTCGACAGTCGTTCTCCCCGCGAACCATACGCGACTGGAACAGGAAAGGGAGGTAATGACAGTGGCACGTAAAGTGCCCTCCGCCACACACCGTTGGGTGGCTTGCGGAGTATGAATGTAGATGTAGACGTAGATGTAGAGCTGGCCACCAAACTCTCCAGACATGACCATTATTGAATATATCTAGAATGCCCTGCAACGTACTTTTCAGAAGATATTTCTACCCTCTCGTACTCTTACAGATTTATGAACAGCCCTGCGGGACTCATTGTCTCAGTTCCATCCAGCACCACTTCAGACATTAGTCAAGTCCATGCCACGACGTGTTGCGGTGCTTCTGCGTGCTCGCGGTGGCCCTACACGATATTATGCATGTCTACCACTTTCTTTGACTCTTCAGTGCACATTGTGTCTACATGGAACGGTGTCATCTAACACGGGTTAAGGATTGTGATCGAAAAATGGTCCTAACCGACAGCGACTAGAGTCAAGAGCCTTGGCAACGTCTATTGGTTTCAAACAGACAGGAATTTGATCCTTGGCACGATCGACCTTGCATCAGTCGTTATCTTGGTTATATCTCTCGGGCTGAATTGCTCTGAAATTCAACCTCCGATTGCTAGTTGTAAAAGGCCGAGAGTGGTGGCGCTGAGGAGCGAGAGAGAGAGAGAGAGAGAGAGAGAGAGAGAGAGACACCGAGAACGGTTACTTCCTAGTGGAAGTAAAGCCACCGGCAACTAGCCGTATGCTGTGGACATGTGTTATGTCCTGTGTGGACTGGTAGTCGTACGTTGGGTACTGACTGGCTGAACGACGTACACCGTGTCTCAGCATCTCCTATTGGCACGTGTTGCTTCCGAGTGTGGCTCGTGGTTTCGGCGAATGCAGGTGCTCTTTGTTGCCAGCCGCTACGAATATAGCTTGTGGAACAAGCTATTGCCGATACTGTGTGGAACACAGGCAACTTTCGGTGGACATTTAAGCTTAACTAATTATATAGGAATGGAATTACAGCAACAGCGATGAAGGACGCAGTCAGAGTTATATTGCTGGGATGCACTACAGTAGAGGAAGACAGTGACTGGAATACATCCAACAAATAATTGAGGAGGTAGGCTTCGAATGCTACTCTGAGATGTAAAGGTTGACACAGGAGAGGAATTAGTGGCGGGTCATAGCAAACCATTCGGGAGACTCGTTCCTCAAAACAAAAAATGAAGCTCTGCCCTGCTCTAAATATACATATTAATGTAAAGCAATGTGAAATTCGCCGTCCTGGTTATGTGAAATAATTTTTGTTTCAGTGTTAGCGTAGAAACGCGAAAGAAAACCTCCCTTAAATTTAAATAGTGTGGTGCGCCGAGTGAATGAGGTGTTCCTTATCTATATTTTAATTTGCTGGTCGATTTTGTTAATTAACCCATCTAGTCCCTTCTGCTGTTGACTTAAATTCCTTGCTGAGAATCCGATAACTACGCTAAGTCCTTTTGGTTTCAAGTTTAATAATATTTCATACGGGTTACCTGACATGTTTCAGATAGATTATATAATGGTAAGACAGAGATTTAGGAACCAGGTTTTGAATTGCAAGACATTTCCAGGGGCAGATGTGGACTCTGACCACAATCTATTGGTTATGAACCGTATATTAAAACTGAACAAACTGCAAAAATGGTGGGAATTTAAGTACATGGGACCTGGATAAACTGACTAAACCAGAGGTTGTACAAAGTTTCAGGGAGAGTATAAGGGAACAATTGACAGGAATGGGGGAAAGAAATACAGTAGAAGAAGAATGGGTAGCTTTGAGGGATGAAGTAGTGAAGGCAGCAGAGGATCAAGTAGGTAAAAAGACGAGGGCTAGTAGAAATCCTTGGGTGACAGAAAAAATATTGAATTTAATTGATGAAAGGAGAAAATATAAAAATGCAGTAAATGAAGCAGACAAAAAGGAATATAAACGTCTCAAAAATGAGATCGACAGGAAGTGCAAAAAGGCTAAGCAGGCATGGCTAGAGGACAAATGTAAGGATGTAGAGGCTTATCTCACTAGGGGTAACGTAGATACTGCCTACAGGAAAATTAAAGAGACCTTTGGAGAAAAGAGAACCGCTTGTATGAATAACAAGAGCTCAGATGGAGACCCAGTTCTAAGCAAAGAAGGGAAATTAGAAATGTGGAAGGAGTATATAGAGGGTCTATACAAGGGCGATGGACTTGAGGGCAATGTTATAGAAATGGAAGAGGATGTAGATGAAGATGAAATGGGAGGTATGATACTGCGTGAAGAGTTTGATAGAGTACTGAAAGACCTGAGTCGAAACAAGGCCCCGGGAGTAGACAACATTCCATTAGAACTACTGACAGCCTTAGGAGAACCAGTCCTGACAAAACTCTACCATCTGGTGAGCAAAATGTATGAGACAGGCGAAACACCCTCAGACTTCAAGAAGAATATAATAATTCCAATCCCAAAGAAAGCAGGCATTGACAGATGTGATAATTACCGAACTATCAGTTTAATAAGACACGGCTGCATAATACTAACACGAATTCTTTACTGACGAATGGAAAAACTGGTCGTAGTTGACCTCGGGGAAGATAATTTGGATTCCGTAGAAATATGGGAACACGTGAAGCAATACTGACCCTACGACTTATCTTAGAAGCTAGATTAAGAAAAGGCAAACCTACATTTCTATCACTTGTAGACTTAGAGAAGGTTTTTGACAATGTTGACTGGAATACTCTCTTTCAAATGTTGAAGGTGGCAGGGGTAAACTACAGGGAGCGAAAGGCTATTTACAATTTGAACAGAAACCAGGTGGCAGTTATAAGACTCGAGGGACATGAAAGGGAAACAGTGGTTGGGAAGGGAGTGAGACAGGGTTGTAGCCTCTCCCCAATGTTGTTCAGTCTGTATATTGAGCAAGCAGTAAAGGAAACAAAAGAAACATTCGGAGTAGGTATTAAAATCCATGGAGAAGAAATAAAAACTTTGAGGTTCACCGATGACATTGTAATTCTGTCAGAGACATCAAAGGACTTGGAAGAGCAGTTGAACGGAATAGACAGTCTCTTGAGAGGAGGGTATAAGATGAACATCAACAAAAGCAAAACGAGGATAATGGAATGTAGTCGAATTAAGTCGGGTGATGCTGAGGGAATTAGATTAGGAAATGAGACACTTAAAGTAGTAAAGGAGTTTTGCTATTTGGGGAGCAAAATAACTGATGATGGTCGAAGTAGAGATGATATAAAATGTAGACTGGCAATGGCAAGGAAAGCGTTTCTGAAGAAGAGAAATTTGTTAACATCGAGTATAGATTTAAGTGTCAGGAAATCGTTTATGAAAGTATTTGTATGGAGTGTAGCCATGTATGGAAGTGAACATGGATGATAAATAGTTTAGACAAGAAGAGAATAGAAGCTTTCGAAATGTGGTGCTACAGAAGAATGCTGAAGATTAGATGGGTATATCACATAACTAATGAGGAGGTACTGATTAGGCTGGGGGAGAAGAGGAGTTTGTGGCACGACTTGACTAGAAGAAGGGATCAGTTGGTAGGACAAGTTCTGAGGCATCAAGGGATCACCAATTTAGTATTGGAGGGCAGCGTGGAGGGAAAAAATCGTAGAGGGAGACCGAAAGATGAATACACTAAGCAGATTCAGAAGGATGTAGGCTGCAGTATGTACTGGGAGATGAAGAAGCTGGCACAGGATAAAGTAGCATGGAGAGCTGCATCAAACCAGTCTCAGGACTGAAGACCACAACAACAACACGGGTTACCTGATCATTGTAAAAGCTTAACAGATGTTTCCTTTTTAGAAACAAGTTGCCTGGTTTCAACTTAGTGTTACAGGGATTGAATTACTTGCCACTTCATTGCTTGTTTTTTTTATTATTTAAATTTTTTCATATATTTTGGATATCTTGTTTCCTTTTTAAATTTATCGTAAAGTTTTACCTAAGGAATCTTTAAAATCTTTGATACCTTTGAAAGTTTTAAATATTTGGTGTTTCTTTAGTTTTAAAAATTTGTCGCTTCCTTATTTATTGTTAAGTTTAATTAAAAAATGTAGATATTTCTGTCATTGCAAAGTTTACTTTGATTAAAAATTTAAACTTTCGTGGTTTAGTGATAAAAGTAAATGAACGCATTGCTTCCAGCTGTAATTTTGAAATTACCGGTCTCTGGGTTCTAGCACAGTATATAAGTTCTTCTAAAATAGTGGTTAGACATTTCTTGTCCCTGCACCTCTCCTACTCCACAAACGTGGACCTGTCTGTTTGGTCCAAAATAATTAATATTTATCCAAGACTATGTTTGAGCTTACGTTTTTAGTACTTAGAGCGGAATGTCTGTCTGACAACCGGATATGGTTTATTTTTACCCGCTACAAGCGCTTAAAGTCGTCCTCGGTAGTAGCCGGCTACGAGAGTCGTAGTGTAGTGAAGGTCATGAGTGAGGATGGTAGCCACTCTTTTTACAATTGTTTTCAATAATTGCATTGAACTATGGAGTCGTAGCACATTTTGGTTCCTAACTGAGGTCGTCCTTTTTAAAAATGCGGGGCTGTAAAACTACCTGCATATGTTTCTAACAGAAACAGACGAATTATGCAGGCAGTAGAGGAGATTTTTTCTGAAGACTTTAAAGTTGGCTCCATTCCTGACGAAAACAATCTGTTAACAGTATAACACGACACAGGCTCCGAAAATCAAACAGATCAGAATATCTTTTATGAAGAGAATGCAGCAATTATCAGCACCATCCGTATGAAAAGGTGAGCAGTCTCAATTCTGATGATAATTCCGAACATCACATGTGCTGGACTATTGTTTAAATCGCCCGCCCACCTTTCTGAAACAGCTGAGGTCGAAAACTTTAAATTTAGACTTCAGATACATATTTTAAAGGTTGTTGGTACTAATGTTTTGATGTAATCGTAATTTTTTACTGGATGTTCATCCATCTCAATCTTTCTTTTTGTGTTATTGATTCGAGTGGTCTGTTATTCGTGACTGTGCTTACGTCGTTTATCGAAGTCTCAGCAGCGTGCAGCTGTAGCGGTTCTGAAGCTAAGTACTGACGAAGTTGTTTGTGCACTATATTCGAATTTTAAATTTAGTAGGTTTCAATCGTTCATTCAGATAATAGCAGTGTGTTTACGTTTCGCGGCATGCAGTTGCAGCTGTAGCGGTTCTTAAGTACTGACAACGATGTTTGTGCAATTTTATTCGGTTATTAAATTTGTTTTCAACGGTGTCTGTTGCAATTTTGGTGAAATAAAGGTTTAATATACTTCCGGAAACTTCCGCTCTGTTTTATAAAGTTGTTTGTACGCTGTAGTCATTTATTAAGTTTAGTGCGATAGTTTTCAGCCAATGTATCTTTCCATTTCTAGTGAAATATTTCAGTAAAAACTTTCATTCACTGTGTTTAGTTTGAGTGTTCCAGAGTATGCGTGAATTTTTGGTTTTAGATATTTATTTGAAGTTTTTGTGGTAATGTTATTAGTTGTGGTTTAGTAGTATTAATAGAAGTAGTTGTTTCCTTTGTGGGGAGCGAAATTCGAGACCGCTATTTTTCGTTCTGCAAATCGTTCTTCTGCAGTAATTGATATTATGTAACGTAGACGTTTTATTTTCTTCAGTAACTGTTAACATTTTACCATGAGTGAGAAGTGTGCGCTCTATCGTAGGTTTGTGCGTAGTGGGTTATGGTGTGAGTTTTGCTCAACGTATTTTCTTGAGGGGGCGGGTAGGGGGGAGAGGAGGGAGCAATGCGGGGAATGCAGTGGGAAAGCCAGGGCGCATTCTAGCGAGATCCGATTCTCGAAATGAAACATTTCTAGCAGTAATAAGTTGATAGAGGAGCAGAAGCGTCCGATCTATGCCCTTCAGGTGCAGGTACGAAACGCAAAGGAGGAAATATAGGATTAGCGGGAGGAGGCCACAGGGGAATAGGAACTTACAGTTTTGTAAGAAGGCAGCTAGGAGGAGGAAGGTATATTCAGACAGTTGTAATCTGCGTATAAGCAATAAATTGGACTAACTGTCAGAGTTTAGTGCGGAGGAGCCTCTTCTAGCCGTAGATGTAGGAAACACGGAGCAAACGTCAGCATTCAGGGAGCGTAAGTCATTTGCGAATTCTAATGGATACACTCCTAGAAATGGAAAAAAGAACACATTGACACCGGTGGGTCAGACCCACCATACTTGCTCCTGACACTGCGAGAGGGCTGTACAAGCAATGATCACACGCACGGCACAGCGGACACACCAGGAACCGCGGTGTTGGCCGTCGAATGGCGCTAGCTGCGCAGCATTTGTGCACCGCCGCCGTCAGTGTCAGCCAGTTTGCCGTGGCATACGGAGCTCCATCACAGTCTTTAACACTGATAGCATGCCGCGACAGCGTGGACGTGAACCGTATGTGCAGTTGACGGACTTTGAGCGAGGGCGTATAGTGGGCATGCGGGAGGCCGGGTGGACGTACCGCCGAATTGCTCAACACGTGGGGCGTGAGGTCTCCACAGTACATCGATGTTGTCGCCAGTGGTCGGCGGAAGGTGCACGTGCCCGTCGACCTGGGACCGGACCGCAGCGACGCACGGATGCACGCCAAGACCGTAGGATCCTACGCAGTGCCGTAGGGGACCGCACCGCCACTTCCCAGCAAATTAGGGACACTGTTGCTCCTGGGGTATCGGCGAGGACCATTCGCAACCGTCTCCATGAAGCTGGGCTACGGTCCCGCACACCGTTAGGCCGTCGTCCGCTCACGCCCCAACATCGTGCAGCCCGCCTCCAGTGGTGTCGCGACAGGCGTGAATGGAGGGACGAATGGAGACGTGTCGTCTTCAGCGATGAGAGTCGCTTCTGCCTTGGTGCCAATGATGGTCGTATGCGTGTTTGGCGCCGAGCAGGTGAGCGCCACAATCAGGACTGCATACGACCGAGGCACACAGGGCCAACACCCGGCATCATGGTGTGGGGAGCGATCTCCTACACTGGCCGTACACCACTGGTGATCGTCGAGGGGACACTGAATAGTGCACGGTACATCCAAACCGTCATCGAACCCATCGTTCTACCATTCCTAGACCGGCAAGGGAACTTTCTGTTCCAACAGGACAATGCACGTCCGCATGTATCCCGTGCCACCCAACGTGCTCTAGAAGGTGTAAGTCAACTACCCTGGCCAGCAAGATCTCCGGATCTGTCCCCCATTGAGCATGTTTGGGACTGGATGAAGCGTCGTCTCACGCGGTCTGCACGTCCAGCACGAACGCTGGTCCAACTGAGGCGCCAGGTGGAAATGGCATGGCAAGCCGTTCCACAGGACTACATCCAGCATCTCTACGATCGTCTCCATGGGAGAATAGCAGCCTGCATTGCTGCGAAAGGTGGATATACACTGTACTAGTGCCGACATTGTGCATGCTCTGTTGCCTGTGTCTATGTGCCTGTGGTTCTGTCAGTGTGATCATGTGATGTATCTGACCCCAGGAATGTGTCAATAAAGTTTCCCCTTCCTGGGACAATGAATTCACGGTGTTCTTATTTCAATTTCCAGGAGTGTAGATAGAGGTTCTGTTGCTAGGTAGTTCGCATGGCAGAGGTGTAGGCCAGCAGTTGCATGAAGTTGGTACCAGGTCACTAGCACTGTGAAGCCTAGTGCCGGGTGGGCTAAGATTACTGTTAACATATGGGAGTTACGTAGGTGGTGGTGGCGGTTAGTGTTTAACGTCCCGTCGACAACGAGGTCATTAGAGACGGAGCGCAAGCTCGGGTTAGGGAAGCATTGGGAAGGAAATCGGCCGTGCCCTTTCAAAGGAACCATCCCGGCATTTGCCTGAAACGATTTAGGGAAATCACGGAAAACCTAAATCAGGATGGCCGGAGACGGGATTGAACCGTCGTCCTCCCGAATGCGAGTCCAGTGTACTAACCACTGCGCCACCTCGCTCGGTAGGAGTTACGTAGGAATTTTACGAAAGAGGATCAGGTGGTTATTGTGGGTAGAGCTGGGAATAATCTTGACAGAGGCAGGGGGGAATGACTTAGGGGATAACCTGGAAAAGATAGCTACTCAAACGGGCGGCACTAACGTGTACTTCGTGCAACTGTTTCAGCGTCATGATCGGCCTCATCTTAATGCTGCTGTTAGGCATGTTAACATGACGCTTGAGAAGGCACTGATGGCGAATGCCATGGCTCACACTGCGGTGGTGCCAGCTGAGTCCGTCAGTAGATCGTGTTTCACTAGGCATGGCCTGCACGTCAATACGTCTGGGGAGGGGAGGCTGGCAAATATTATAGGTTACAGTGTAGTGGCCGGTGGTGGGATCACTCACGGGAAAATTCCTGCAGTAGTTGGTGTTAGAGCTGCACCTTTTTTTATATTGAAGTCAGCTGATAGGTATCCCTGCTTAAAGGAAGTCCGTCTAACAAGGGAACCACCTACAGAGGTGTTCAGGTATGCAAGTAGTGAAGTAATTAGCATATTTCATCAAAATGTAACAGGTATTAGTTATAATGTTTGTGAACTACTTATAGATGTTGACTCTGACATTATTGGTATGTCAGAGCACTATTTAAATAATTTGAAAATTCAGAGGCTTCCTTTACCTGGATACACAATAGCTGGTGGTTTTTCAAGGGGTTGTTTGCGGACTGGGGGAGTGGTCATGTATTCCTTTTGAGTTAGTAGACGTATCAAAGCACTGCACTGAACTGGTATTTGAATGTTGTGAGGAGTCAGTTAAATTCAGTGAAACTAAATTTCTAATCGTAGGATCACACTTCCTAAACTCTTGTGCAGAAAGGCGTAAGGTATACTGCTGCATCCATTTTAAATAAGCTACCACAAGAATTCAAAAATCTTAACAGCCATCCTGGCGTTTCCAAATCCAAACTGAAAAGTATCTTCATGGGTCACTTCTTGTATTCTGTCGAGGAGTTTCTTGAAAAATGAAGCTGATTTCTGTGTCACGTTGTTGAATGCGTCCACATAAACATATGACTTGTGGCTTTTTGGATTCCTAAATATTATGTTTTGACTGTTATTACTTTTCTCTTGTAATTTCATGTACTGACACGTTCCATGACATTGGTGATTTGCTCCTCAGTTTTGTCCTACGAAACTAGACGTGTAAAAAAAATAAAAAGAAAATACGATAATCACGGAATGTGACCCTGCAGATTCACTTGTTCCAAATTCCTCTGTTTGTTTATATCAGTACTAACGACGTGGCACTGTTCGTTGTTTCAGTATACCGGTAACTAAAGTATAGTACCAGTATATAAAACTTTGAGACTGATAGATTTTCCTTCTAAAATTGAATAAAAAATAAAAATCTTAAACTATCAACATTTAATTGCTTTTAAATTTTCAGATAGCTCTCTTTCTTCAATAGTGGCTTCATGTATGTCAGAGAAAAGCAATATTCGCCCCACATGCGGCTGTTGCGACTCGCTATCCTCCTCTCAAGCGGATGTTCCCCAGAACGATGCTCCTACCTAAGTCTCAAATTTACGAAACAGAATTGGTGATGTCAGGGGATGCAAGCATACCTCAACTACGTCACGAAGGTCGCTTGCCTGCAATGAATATCGGAGCCCAGTGACTGGCAAAAGACCGTTGCTCACAGTGACACAGAGTTGCAGGTCTTTAGTGGACCAAAGAACACTGTAACTGTACAGTGACCTACCAGAGGCGTGAAATGTGGTCCGGGCCGTCGCGATATCGCCTCTTTTCAGGTGATGCAAGTCTTGGAGTGTAGCTCAGAGTGTGTAGTTCAGGCCGGGGGCTGTTCTGTGACGTTTCGGTGTTCCTTCTTGCACCACGACTCTGGACCACATATTCAGATTACCGTGAACATGGGTGAGGATATTTACTTCAACATTCTAGGTATCTTGATGAATACTGTGCTGTGGTCCCTCCAGTTTTACAAGGTAACAGCAGTGAATAGAGGGCCACACGCACATGTTCATGGTTTGACGAACAACCAAACACCGTATCGCTCCTGAAATGGCCTGCTAAATCAGACCATCTTAGCAGAAATGAAAATTTAGTACATCACCTTTTGGAATAAGAGGTGAAACGGAATAGTCGTCGTCACTACTACTTGGTAGGTCTCTACGGTATCTAACCAGCGTGGAAATATGCCTAAAGAAACTGCCCCTAAAGGTGGAAGAATAAGCAATGCTCAAAGGCATGAAGATGCATAGGGCAATGGAAACCACTGCATTAATAACACGTAATGTGTATACACAGGATATGTAGTTTCTAATTGAAAAAAATGTCATGATGATGTCTCCTTTGATAAAGGATTCTCGGCTAGTCCCCCATTCGGACCTCCGGGAGTGGACTGCCAATGGGGACGTGGCCATGAGAAGTTTGAACGTTGTAGGGAAGCTGAAAATTTGAAAAGGGAAATTCTAAGTATCAATCTAGATACAGTAGGGATCAGTGAAGTGAAATGGAAAGAAGAAAATGATTTCTGGTAATTGAGTACAGTATAATGTGTGGATGATGTTTTTCCTAAAGTCAGATTGTATGTCACCACTCGCATACATTCTACTCGTCAACGTGAATAGAAAATGATATAACAGGAGTAGGATTCGTTACGAATAAGAATCTAGGACACAGAGAGAGTTACTGTGAACAGTTCAGTGATTGGTTGTTCTTATCAAAATCGACAGAAAACCTGAGAGGCAACCACATGCCTTGCTCATACTGTGCCATCATGCAGTCAGGCCTGCAAGATGAGTGGTCTGCCAAGCGAGTGGATTCATTCTTATTTATCGAGTAACATGAACTCTCGTACTCACAATTAAGTTACAAATTATCCTCCTATGTGAATAATACGCAACGGAAACGCACATCTGACTATCAGTAATTTACAGAACTCTGTTCACAACGCACTGGCAATACCACATTTTCTTTTTTTTTTATTTAACGGCTTTTATCAACACGTGGCCATCGCACTGAATATGAGTGGCGCACACATTATAAATTCTGGATATCATGACAACATACAATTCGAAGTAAAAGGCAACCAATCTTTTCCTTTTCACTATCTTATTTATTCCGATAAATTGTATAACTTAAACAGACAAATTCTATAACCTACAACAATAACACGTGAGAAATTCCGCCCAGTGGGCATGGCTTTACATTGGTGAATCTCTATCTTATGGTCTCGTAATTATTTAACGCTTCAGTGCACTTTCTGGATAGGATGGTGGATCTTTTATTATTTCTCACACTTCGACTCTCGCAATCATCATCACGAAACTTTCCTCCAGACCGAGCAGTACAAAAGGAACACGCATAACCCACTACCTCTAAAACTACCTTGCTACTCTCCCATGCAAATCACACATACTTAAATTACATGACATACACCACACTACAACATGAAATACAACACAGGGAATAGTCACAACATTATCACTTTCAGCTTTCCCACTTCAATTAATATTTATCCCAGTTTCACACAACACTGCCCCACTTCGTAATTCTACTTTCCTACTATGAACTCTGGAGATATATGCACGTCTTCCTGTGCAATGCAAGCCAAGTGGCGTTGCTGGATAGACGGCTGACTCACATTGTTTCTCTCTCAGAGTGTTATAGTTTGAATCAAGTGTCACACGGAAGCATATCTCGCAAAGTAATATTAAGAACATATTCATCACACACACAAGTCCTCAAGTGATACCATGGACGAGTACTTCTGTTTATCCTTTGTCTCATACACAGATTGAGACTCACACAGTACTCACCACGTGGAAGTACTCGCCTCTAATTTCAAGTCCTGCACACGCTATTTCTTAAATATTTCAACTTATAGTACACACGCTAGTAATTTAGCTTAACTTAAGCACACGGAAGTATTTCAACTTATTGCTACAAGTGGTTTCATTGTGGCCGTTGGTCACTTCCGAAGATTACTACGATCCCATTAATATTATCTGCCTGACATTTAATTCTCCCCACAAAAGTTCCTGAAATAGAGAAATTATTATTTCAAACTAGTCTTAAATATTCCACATGCATACCGCGTCTCCACTCTTTTGTCTTTACGGAGCACAACTAAGACAGGTCTTAACAGCACAAGATTCAGTGGCAGAGTGCTGAAACATGGCTGTTCTTCAGGTCCTCTCGCACCTCTGCCGAAGTGGGGGAGCACCTTGCTACTGTATTGTTCAGCCACATTTCAGGCGGTCAAAGCTCAGGTAAATTTCATCTCTTTGGTCCCACCAAAGGTGGCCAAAGGATCGTCTCAAAGATGATCATATATTCACATTCACTATCTGCGGTTAGCAGACGACCATACATTCATTCATTTCATAGATCTCACCAAACTGGATGTAGGGATTTATTTTGTGGGAGTGCACATGTGATCAATTAAATAAATAAATGGTCATTATTTCCCACACTGGTATCCGGCTTCGCTGTATTAATTGAAATTAAGTTATTATTAGAAAAAAATGTGTTGTTCTGACAAAAATAATGAAGTATGTCGTACCTATTTTCAATGTCGGGCGGTACTGTACCCTTTCAAACCAACACCGACAGTGATAGTTCAGGTGTAGATGCCAAGGTCGCAAGCTGAAGATGAAGAGATAGAGAAAGTGTATGAGGATATTGAAACGGTCAGACAGTACGCAAAGAGAGATGAAAATCTAATGGTCGTGGGGGACTGGAAAGCAGTTATAGGGGAAGAAGTGGAAGAAAAGGCATCAGAAGAATATGGCCTTGGGACAAGAAATTACAGAGGAGAAAGACTGAGCTCTACAATAAATTTCAGCTGGCAGTTGCGAATATTCCATTCGAGAATCACAACAGAAGGCGGTATACTTGGAACAGTCCGGGCAATACGGTAAGGCAAAGATTCAGAAATCAGATACTGGATTATAAGGTGAACCCAGGAGCATATATAGACTCAGGTAGCAATAAACAATAAAGCAGTGCTGAAGAGACGAGTCAGGAAGACCCAGTGCGTAAAGATCATTGCTACGGAAGTACGACGAAATGAAGAGATACGTTTGAAGTTCTCTCAGACTGTACATAGTGCGATTCGTAATAACTCTGTAGGTTGAAGAGAAACGGCCGTCTCTAAAAAAGAGCAATCACAGAAGTTGGAAAGGAAAATATAGGTACAAAAAATGTTACTGCGAAGACACCATGGGTAAAAAGAGAAAAACTACTTCAATTGATTGATTGGAGAAGGAAGTATAAAAATGTTCAAGGAAATTCAGGTATACAGAAATACAAGTCGAATGGGAATGAAATAAATAGGAAGTGAAGAGAAGCTAAGGCGAAATGGGTGCAAAAAAAGTGAATAAGTCGGAAAAGAAATGATTGTCGGAAACACTGAAGCAGCATATAGAAAAGTGAAAACACCTTTCGGTGAAATTAAAAGCAAGGGTGGTAAGATTAATAGTGCAATGGGAATTTCACTGTTAAGTGCAGAGGAGAGAGCGGATAGATGGAAAGAATTCATTAAAGTCTCAAAGAGGGGAGACTTGACTGCTGATGGGATAGAAGAAGAAGCAGGAGTCGATATAGAATAGATAAGGGAGCCAGTATTAGATTCAGAATTTAAGAGCTTTGGAAGCCTGTAGATCAAATAAGAGAGAAGTGATGGATAACATTCCATCGGAATTTCTATAATAACTGGAGGCAGTGGCAAGAGAACGACTATTCACGTTGACGTGTAGAATGTATGAGAGTGGCGACATACAATCTGCCTTTAGGAAAAACATCATCCACACATTTCCGAAGTTGAGATGACAAGTGCGAGAGTTATCGCAGAATGAGCAAAGCAGCTCATCAATCCGAAATTGCTTGCAAAAATATTATACAGAAGAAATGAAAAGAAAACTGAGGATCAGAGAGATCTAGATCAGTTTGGCTTTAGGATAGGTGAAGGCACCAGAGAGGCAGTTCTAACGTTGCCTTTGATAATGGAAGAAGAGAGCAGAAAACTCAAGACACGTTCATGGGATTTGTAGACCTGAAAATAGCAATCAAAATAGTCAAATTGGGCAAGACGTTCGATATTCTGAGGAAAATACGCCAAAGCAACAGGGAATGACGGGTAATGTACAGTATATACAAGAACCAAAAATGTACAATTAGAGTTGAAGGCCAAGAACGAAGTGTTCGGATTACTGTTCTATCTAAACATCGAAGAAGCAATGACTGAAATAAAAAAAGTATTTTCAAGAGTGGAATTAAAATTCCAGGTGAAAGGATATCATTGATAAGATTTCCTGATGAGATTCCTATTATCAGTGAAAATGTAAATAATTACAAGGTGTGTTGAATGGAATGAACAGTCTAATGAGTGCACAATATGGATGGAGAGTAAATCGAACAAAGGCGAAAGAAATGGGAACTAGCAGAAATGATAACTCGGAGAAACTTAACATCAGAACTGATCATCACGAAGTAATTGTAGGTAAGGAATTCTGCTACCTAGGCAGAAAAATAACCCAGGACGGACGGAGCAAGGAGGACATATAAAGCAAACTAACATTGTCAGAAAGGTCATTCCTTGCCAAGAGGATCTATTAGTATACAATATAGGCCTAAATTTGAGGAAGAAATTTCTGAGAACCTAAGTTTAGAGCATATCATTATTTGGTAGTGGAACATGGACTGTGGGAAAACCGGAAAAAAAGATACTCGAAACATTTGAGATATGGTGCAACAGAAGAATTCCATATTCAAGTGGCCTGATATGATAAGGAATGAGGTGGTTTCCCCACAGAATCGGCGAGGAAGGGAACAATAAGACAATAAGAAGGGATAGGATGGTAGGATATCAGTTAAGACCAGAGAATAACTGCCATGATACTAGAGGGAGCTGTAGAGGGCAAAAACTGTAGAGGAAGACAGAGATTGGAAAATATCCAATAAATAATTGAGGACGTCGGTTGCAGGTGCTACTCTGCGATGAATAGGTTGACACAGGAGCAGAATTCGTGACGGGTCGCTGGAAACGAATCAGAAGACTGATGACTCAAAACTTGTAGACTCACATTCTTATCGGATTACAGCTATTAACAAGGACAAAAACGGTATTAGCTCCATGGCTG
Source organism: Schistocerca nitens (assembly GCF_023898315.1). Classification (NCBI taxonomy): domain Eukaryota; kingdom Metazoa; phylum Arthropoda; class Insecta; order Orthoptera; family Acrididae; genus Schistocerca; species Schistocerca nitens. The sequence goes on along the minus strand of NC_064620.1, from coordinate 547,429,820 downwards.
AAAGTGAAGGGGGCAGGACTAATTTTTCTTCGGGTATGCTGAGTGTGAGACTCCTCCAAAGTGCCTACTACAAAGGATAGAATGTTAGGGCAGAAAAATAGTGTAAAATTTTCTTGAATTCATTGAAGAATATAAACAATAAGGCCCCGCTATGAATGATTAGTGGGGTGGGCTGTGAAGTAGTAAGGTACCGGGGTAACTTTTAAACAGGATGTCAACACAAGGTTTTTATTTGCTTTTTCTTCCTCTAAATGGAAACTATAATTTTTTTTTTTTGCTAAAATATTTACGCATCCCATCATAAAATCATTCACTGAATTCAGTAATAAGAAAGAGATATCCAGGAATGTTACTGAAAGTACATTCTTCTTCTAGTTGAATTTATTAACAACATTTCCTTAAAATATCTGTGAGAGTACTAATCGATGATAAACTTTAAATAGCTGTAATGATTAATCACTCTTATTTCAAAACAATAAATGAAGTATGCAGAACTTCTGGTTCACTAGTGCTGGCATAATTCGTCGACTTGCGTCTTGGAATGGTAGTAACAAATGGACGGCGTAACAAATAACGGATTACTATGACAGAAAGAAAACAACAGAATTACAAACAATATTTATGCTGGTAAAATTTCAACACTGATCAGTTCTAGCCATCAAAACCACGAGAGATATACAAACATACTCGGCAAACACTATGAATTACTTAAAGACACAGGAGAACAGAAACAAAGATAGTTATGGTTAAATGTTGGAAACGATACTCTGGTTTCGCACTGTCGAAATCAGTGTACTTTAAAAACATGAGCAGTCGTAATAATAGTAATAAGAAATGCCCTAGTAAACCGTTATCATGCGACTCTCAGTTACGTCAATACTTTTTGTTACCCAGAATAAAGGATCCTGGTGAACACAAACGCAAACGGCTGTATCTCCAGTGCGCTCGTTCCGCTTAAGTCCGCATAAGCTGGCTGCCGCATCTGGGCAAAGATGGTAAACACGTATTCGTGTGTCTAGCAAAGAAATACACACACACACACACACACACACACACACACACACACACATTATCCATACCGCCCACTCAAACTCGTCAGCGAAATGCTACAAATCGTTTGGGCAAATCAAATTAAGCCAACGCACGTCGTCGATTAGATTTTAAAAGAAATTTGTTTCTTTCTTCTTCAGATGTGTCACTACCAGTATAACCAAATTCCAAATACTTTCATTTGAAATATAATTAAAGAAAAAAAACATGGGCGAAAAATGTAAAAATTCCCTTGTTCAAAACTGTCAGTGGCCTGAGAAAAGTTACATAAAAATGTTAAAGAAGAAGACTGGACTAAATAAAATATACCCCTGTTTTTAAAATATTTAAAGGAGTTGTAGGAACAGTGGTTCTTCAATGGCTCGAGAATATCAAAAGTCTGTACCGCATATTGGAAAAGAGAGTGGCGAGTAGGAATGCTACCAGAATACTACTGTTGTCACAGCCAACAAAACAAAAGATTTCACAAAATCTGGGAGCAGATGAAACAACACTTGCGTTTGCTACGTAAGTTACTATCGCTTATGGTATAATAAAAACATTATGGGACTATCATTGTTCTGCTAACTTACTCTTCTAACTCATTCGTATTTCCCCTCTATCAACAGTTTTTTGGAGTAGAGTGTACGTACCGTTAGACCTACGTCAGTGATGGAGAAATTTCTATGTCAAAAAACGCAAAGACTATGCATAGGTGAAACTTTTTCAGACATCAGTTGCCTTTTAAATGAACTTTGAAAGTTACAGATCAAAATAAAGATACTACCGAAGCTATAAAGGGTTAAAGCCTACCCTCTCCCCTCCCCTTCCCCCCCCCCCCCCCCGGCCTGTTAGTCAATTCTCCATCCCACTCACCGTGCAACCATAAAGGAAAATCAAGGATAAATTAGAGAATTTGGAAACTTAAAGTCCAGGGAGAAGAAAAAACTACTTGGAGTTTTAACGATAGTATTGTGATTCTGTAAGCGACGGCAAAGAAGTTGGAACACAGTTGGCGGAATAAATATAGTCACGAAAGAACGAACATTACAAAACTAAAAGAAGTTTAATGGGATGAATGCGAATTAAATTAGATGACGCTGACAGTATTTTCCAAAATTCTGGCGAAGGCAGATGTAAAGAGGACACAGGACACAGACTTTTAGAAACAAGAGAAGTTCTACTGAAGAAAGAGACATGTTAACACCTACTGTACATGTAGGTGATAGGAAGTCTTTCCTGAAAGTATCTGCGTGAAGCGAGCTTTATGCAGAAATGAAACTTCGACGATAAACAATACAAGTAAGAACAGAAGAAAAGGTTCTAAAATATGGTATTAAAGAAGAATGCTGAGGATTATATGAGTAGATCGGATGTAAAAGTGCTAAACGGAATGGGAGAGATAAAGAATTTGTGGCACGTGAGAGGATAAAAGCTGTAGAGGTTGCCCAAAGCATGACTATGTTAAGCAGGTTCAAGAGGATATAGGTTGCAGTTAACTAAGCAAAGATGAAGATGTTTTTGTCATGTAGAATTGCGGAGAGATCTGCGTCTAACATCTTCGGGATGATGAACACAACAGTGTCTTCTTGTTAAAGTTGCCTTCATAGATAAAGTGTGACCCTTAATCTAGTGTCAGCAGCGATTTATCTTGCGCACTATCAGAACGTCAATAAGGACTATGAAATGCACGAATAATAGCCTAACGGTATGGAACTTCATGGCAGATTAAAAATTTATCCTGGATCGACATTCGAACTGGGAACCTTTGACTTTCGCGGGTAAATGCTCTGGGAGCCTAACGGTAACCGTACCTGTGACTATATATTCTCGACACAATGAGATAAGTTTGCTTCAACCAATTGCCAGTGATGGCTGTAGTTTTCTGCTGACGCCGAACGGCGAATGAAAGATATGCCTTTGGTTGTGCCTCTGGGAGTAAGAGAAACTGAGAATCAGTCAGCTCTTGGAATGAGGCGAATGTGGGTGATTTCTGTGAAAGCCACCCAGTGTGCTGAAGATGCTGGGGGCATCTAGGAGGGACTGGCACAGAGCTATCATAGCCCAGAAAATAGATACGTTGGTGATTAGAATTATTAGGTAGTTGCAATCTCCTTCTTGGCTTAAGATGTATGGAATTAATTTTTAAAGAACATGTTAACATATGTGCTATCATTCTCTGCCCGTAAGTGGAATCCTCTATGGTCGTACCGGTTCTGATTTTCGATAGCTGCCACAACTGAACCGTTATACACAAAGTATTTGCTTACACCATGTAGTCAGTACAAGAGTGACCCTTCCGCATTCTGTCTGCCCAATTTCATTTTAGTGAATTTTAATTTCATTTCTTATTCTGTGGAATTCTCTTGGCTGACACCCATATGTGGTGTCACCGCCAGACACCACACTTGCTAGGTGGTAGCTTTAAATCGGCCGCGGTCCATTAGTACATGTCGGACCAGCGTGTCGCCACTGGCAGTGATCGCAGACCGAACGCCACCACACAGCAGGTCTCGAGAGACGGACTAGCACTCGACCCAGTTGTACGGACGACTTAGCTAGCGACTACACGGACGAAGCCTCGCTCCTTTGCCGAGCAGACTGTTAGAATAGCCTTCAGCTAAGTCCATGGCTACGACGTAGCAAGGCGCCATTAGCCTTAGATAGCTTGTATCTAAAGAGTCTCACTTATATCGCCACAATCTCCAGATGTCTCATCAAGAACGATGTATACAAAGGATGGATTAAAGTTAAGTAGTCCAGGAGCTACGTACTTTTCTTTATAGCATTCATTAAGTCTCCTGTTTCAGACCTCACTCCATCCTTCGTGAGTTAGCGCGTGCATCTTGGCCGCCTCTTTCAATTAGTGTGCGTAGTGTTGGCAAGTCTGCCGACACTACACCATACATTCAGCTTCGTAAGCGTACGTCGTCTTCGAAGGTTAAATGTCTACTTCCACCTACATTCCACTATCTTTATTCTAGGCAATAGGTGAACGATCGGCTAATGTCTTTATTTTTCATCCGTTCTCACCAGTTTTGTTTTAATTTATCGTATTTCCAGACAGAATAGGAACACACTTCAAACTGATTTTTTAACAAGTGGTAAAGCAGTAACTTCATCATCATGTTCGTGTTGACTGACAATGTATACACATTACTAGGAAGGCTTATCACAGGAACTACTGTAAGAATTTCGACACGGTTTTTGCTAATAGACTGATTCAAGGGGAGGGTTTGTGTCTTTAATTTATTACCGCTTCGCCGAAGAATTCGTATAGTCATAGTTATCTGTTGTTACTCACGTGCAACCAGACAGGTCGGTGGAAAAAGCGCTAGAGTTGTTTCGCATTAAGCTCTACTCGTGGTAGCGTATTGTCTTCAACCTTCCCCTGAGAAATAAAATCCACAGCTTCTTGTGAGTTGCTCCTACCTTCCTATAGTCCGCCTCAGTAGCTGCACCGTCGGCGTGGTGGATTCCAGGCCGTTGCAGAGATTTTCTCCGCTGGAAGACTGGGTGTTGTGTTATCATTTCGTTCGTATCGTCGTAAAGGATATCCCACTGTTGACATGGCCGTATGGGCCCGTCGCGAAAGCGATAAAATTAAAAAAAAAAAAAAAAAACAATTCGTTCCTTTACGACAGACATATAGGAAGTACTGTGTGCTCGGGGTGAGACGTCAGTTCTCATGCAACAGACAAGGTGATTCGCCGGTCTCTTTCTCAATCGACAAGCGCGCCGGGTACGCGCAAGTTTAAATTGGAGGCTGTAGCGCCAGCGAACTCTGCGCCGGAGTCATTACGTATTCTGTTTACGTTGCTTGCCTGCCTGCCTGCCTGCCTCTAGTTTCGCCAGCACTCTCGTGCGCACTCTGCGAGCCGTAGATGGCGATCAGAAATTACGCAGACATCCGCCGCAGGCGCCGCAGCGAAGCTGAGCACCGGCAGAACATAGAGGACACTGACCTCACCCCTGGTCGTCTGCTCTTGTCACACCGCAGTCAGACTAAATTGCCTGTCATCCAGAAACGAGCTGTATAGCATCAGCAGAGAACCACCCCAAAATAAGTAGGAAACACAAAATTCCAATTAAATGCAGTCACCTTACAGGTTCCATTAACACATCTCTTGAAAATATGAACGTGGCCACTTTCCCATCGCTGTTGGAATCCCGTAAGAATGGAAGGGCGAAATATCGTTCGAAGAAACTTTTTACACAAGTAAAGACGAAGGCGATATTACACTACATTTACTTTATTTTCGACAGTTTCTGTAAATCTTAAACTTGTCTGGTGACTCTGTTAGCACCTAACAGTCGAATATCGGTTCTACAGGGTGTCAAAAACCAGTCTCTTAAGTAAGAGCGTAATCGGCATTACGCACACATACACTACTGGCCATTAAAATTGCTACACCACGAAGATGACGTGCAACAGACGCGAAATTTAACCGACAGGAAGAACATGCTGTGATATGCAAATGATTAGCTTTTCACAACATTCACAAGAGGTTGGCGCCGGTGGCGACACCTATAATGTGGTCACATGAGGGAAATTTCCAACCGATTTCTCATACACAAATAGCAGTTGACCAACCTTGCCTGGTGAAACGTTGTCGTGATGCCTCGTGTAAGGAGGAGAAATGCGTACCATCACGTTTACGACATTGATAAAGGTCGGTTTATCGCATTGGGACATTGCTAGTCGCGTTGGTCGAGATCCAATGACTGTTAGCAGAATATGGAAACGGTGGGTTCAGCAGGGTAATACGGAACGCCTTGCTGGATTCCGACGGCCTCGTATCACTAGCAGTCGAGATGACAGGCATCTTATCCGCATGGCTGCAACGGATCGTGCAGCCACGTCTCGGTCCCTGAGTCAACAGATGGGGACGTTTGCAAGACAACAACCATCGGCACGAACAGTTCGACGACGTTTGCAGCAGCATGGACTATCAGCTCGGAGACCATAGCTGCGGTTACCCTTGACACTGCATCACAGACAGGAGCGCATGCGATGGAGTACGCAACGACGAACCTGGGTGCACGAATGGCAAAACGTCATGTTTTCGGGTGAATCCAGGTTCTGTTTACAGAATCATGATGGGCGCATCCGTGCTTGGCGACATCTCGGTGAACACACATTGGAAGCGCGTATTCGTAATCGCCATACTGGCGTATCAACTGGCGTGATGGTATGGGGTGCCATTGGTTACACGCCTCGGTCACCTCTTGTTTGCATTGACGGCACTTTGAACAATGGACCTTACATTTCAGATGTGTTACGACCCGTGACTCTGCCCTTCATTCGATCCCTGCGAAACCCTACATTTCAGCAGGATAATGCACGACCGCATGTTGCACGTCCTGTACGGGCCTTTCTGGATACAGAAAATGTTCGATTCCTGCCCTGGCCAGCACATTCTCCAGATCTCTCACCAATTGAAAAAGTCTGTTCAATGGTGACCGAACAATTGGCTCGTCACAATACGCCAGTCACTACTGTTGATGAACTGTGGTATCGTGTTGAAGCTGCATGGGCAGCTGTACCTGTACAGGCCATCCAAGCTCTGTTTGACTCAATGCCCAGGCGTATCAAGGCCATTACTATGGCCAGAGGTGGTTGTTCTGATTTCTCAGGATCTATGCATCCACTTTGCTTGAAAAGTTAATCACATGTCAGGTCTAGTATAATATATTTGTCGAATGAATACCCGTGTATCATCTGCATTTCTTCTTGGTGTAGCAATTTTAATGGCCAGTAGTGTAGTAAAAGATATCGCCTTAGTTCTTTCACATCCCAACAGAGGACCTAATCCCTCATGCAGTGTCAATAAAGCATGGATTTATTATGAATTTTTGACTGAGATACACAATAAGGAAGTGACTACAGCTTACGCGTCGCATTTGCCAAATATGTTTGACGCCGATTGTCAAACGTTGGGTCATCGACAAAAGTGAAGATTAGATACTACAGGACGACAATGATCCGAGGCACCGCAGCAGGTTTTGCAGCGACTGGAAAAAGGAGAAAGGTGTGCAAGTGCTGGATTGGCACTCACAGTCCCCTGACGCTAATCGTTTTGGTAATATATGACTCTACACCACAAATAAGTTGCGAGGAAAACAGGTATTCACTTTGAAACAGATGTCAACGCAAATTTGACACTTCTTGAGGTCTCTCTTCCATGTGAATACGTGGAAAACTTGGTTTTAAGCACGTTTCTGAGATATCAAGCAAGTATCGATGCTGGAAGTGCGTTTTTCTTTTGTTTGTATATGATGTTTGTATATGGTTTAGTTTGTCGTCAAATATATTTTTCTACTGATTAACCAGACCACGACCTTACTCATCAGAACGTAAAACTGTCTCAGAAAATACTTCAGGCACCTTTGTATAGGAAGCCCAACTTACATCATCCACTCCACGGGTTTGGGGGGGGGGGGGTTTATGTGAGTTTTGTTGCCTATCTTAAGGGGAATGAAATATTTTCTGGGTGAGTTTCATTCAGCCCATCCTCTATGTCGCTCCCTGATCTGATGGAGGGGACGCCTTGATGAACGAGGTTGGATTGGAGCAAACAAGTCCGACGTTACCTGAGCTTATTTCAACAAGCCCAGGCGGAAGTTTGTCTCTCAGTATGATGACGGTGTCTCTCGTTCATTGTGTTTAACGCTCCATGTGGACTATTACTTCTCTAATGGCTTCGACACGGTACTGCGATAAATTTATTTCTTAGAAAATGAATCCCCTTTCCATAATACATAACCAGTAACCACCAACCCACCCCCACGATTATTTCAAGAATCCCATGTAGAAGACAGCCGTAAACGTTTTCCCTTTTATTACTTTGTGGAGCTGTAAAAGAGATAAATTTTATAAAAACTTTGAAATTAAATGTGTTAGTCGTCGTTACGTACTCTCATTATCAAACACTGGATAAATAAGGACTGCGTAATTTACGCTCCGTTTTACAAGGTGACCTTCCATATTGTAAATAACGGATTTTGATGCTTTTCAATATGTTGTAGAGGCACTTACCCTGAGTACCTGGCTATCCGGTTTTTTAGCGACGAGCCTTGGTTTTTGAGAAAATCGATTCTGAAGTTCATTGCGCGCTTTTTATACCCGTAATACTGCATGCTTTCCGAGCAAATCAGCGTAGCGCAGCGGTAAAGGTACACAGCTACCGCACGAGAGGTAACATGTTCGAGTCCTGCTCTTGTACTTTTTTTTTCTTCAAAATCGACCGAATTTTTCAATTTTATTTCAAATAATATCAACAAACAGTGTAGGGTGTGCAAAATTAAAAAGATATATACAGTTTCTAGTTTTTTCTGTCATACAATACTACAAAATCTTATTTTTCATCAGCCACATTGCTTGATGTGCCAGATCAATATTGTGGGTGATACTTATCATAGAAACAACCAAAGCCCAAATTTTCGCAGCACCACGCACATTTTATGAAGGTAACCGTCTTGCAGGCGCACGGTTTCTTCATGAGCGATACCGGGAAACACAATTCGTTTCCATTCAAAAAGATTTCTCTTTCAGCCGCTAATTTCGATGCGAACCATCCGTATCTAACCATGCTTTCAAAATTAGGTACGCTGAATTGATGTAGGTTTAGCGAATGTAATTTTATCGAATCTTCTCTAGAAGCGATCTCTCTCTCTTGTCTTTCATCGAGTCTGGAGCATTCTGAATAATTTATATGAAGATTTTCACCTGTCGGTAAAAATAAGCATCGCAAGGCTGGGAATAAGGATTCCACTTCGGTGGGACCACGTTTAGGGTACATGTGCTCGCTTTCTTGTCATCAGCGAATAGATGATCTTATAAGGTGGAATCGGTTTGCCCTCCTCACGAGTCGATAATGTACAAACAAATATTCTGTCCCAGGTAAGGAAGAATTGCAGATTGCAAAAATTCTTCGTACACCAGTTTCGTGAACTTCACGGATTTCGTGCAGGACACGACTACATTTCTGTATTTCCCAGTTAATTCGTCTACTCGGTTTTGAACATTAGGACCAAATTTTCATGATGGTTCTTGCATACATAAAAAAAACATATGGGAGCAGGATTTGAACACGGTACCTCAAGCGCGGTAGCCGTGAATCTTTACCGCGGCGCTACGCTGACTTGCTCGGTATATATGCAATTTTACGAATATACCTGTACAATGAGCGCAATGAACTCCAAAATCGATTTTCTCAAAAGCCGAGGGCCGTCGCTAGAAGACCGGATAGCGAGGTATTCAGGGTAAGTGCCTCTGTAACATATTTGTAGCGCATCAAAATCCGTTTTGAACGTTAGGACCAAATTTTCATAATGGTTCTTGCATACATAAAAAAAACATATGGGAGCAGTATTTGAACACGGTACCTCAAGCGCGGTAGCCGTGAATCTTTACCGCGGCGCTACGCTGACTTGCTCGGTATATATGCAATTTTACGGATATACCTGTACAATGAGCGCAATGAACTCCAAAATCGATTTTCTCAAAAGCCGAGGGCCGTCGCTAGAAGACCGGATAGCGAGGTATTCAGGGTAAGTGCCTCTGCAACATATTTGTAGCGCATCAAAATCCGTGATTTACAGCTTGGAGGGTCCCCTTGTTAGTGGAAGATGTTCTTTCACGCATCTCAATGTTTATGACGTCATATCTTCTAAATTGTGTGTCGTACACTCATATAATTTTGCAGGTACATTCAGTGGTATATGGGAAACCCGCCAGGGTAGCCGAGAGCGCTAACGCGCTGCTTCCTGGGCTCGGGTACGCGCGCCGGCCCATGGTCGAATCCGCCCAGCGGATTAACGACGAGGCCCCGTGTGCTGGCCAGCTTGTATGTGGTTTTTCGGCGGTTTTCCACATCCCGCTAGGTGAATACCGGGCTGGTCCCCATATTCCGCCTCAGTTACACGGCTCGCAGACATATGAACACATTCTCACTATTCAATGGATTCCACTCAACGTAGACAGTTGGGGTATACAATTTCCGTCCCGGGGGGTCCGGGGTGGCGGCAGGAAGGGCATCTGGCCACAGCTTACATATTAACATGCCAATTCTGATTAACGATAGCTGACCCTGCGTAACTGCGGGACAAGGCCCAAGCGATAGACAGATAGGTAGATTCAGTGTCATATGGGAACACTGTCAGCAAAATTGCTGTGAGAAGAGCTAGCAGTAAAGAAAAATGAATTAAAGCGTCATGTCCGATCCTGAGGTTTTACTGCATGAACAGCAAAAATGTAGTAAGCTATAAATTTTTTCTTTTTATTAATTTGGTGGAAGTGCGCTGTCATTTAGAAAAAGTTTCGAAGAGATGGGGAATTTTGTGTAAAGTTTGTTGGGAGTTGCTTAGTGCACTTATTCTCAAATACTGGATGGATTTTCTCTCAGTATTTGAATCATGCTCGCTCAAGACACATACACAGTTGTTGACTTCAATACAGAACTTACTGAATGAAACCTTTGGCATAATGTTACACATCTTCTTGAGAAGATTACGAGAAACTTCAATACATGAGTTAATCTTTTAACATAATAGTTTACCTCTTTTGAGAATACCTCTTTTGAAAATCAAATTGTTATTTGACTACGAAGTCTTTCGCGACGGAGTCCTTGCATAAAAAGTTCTCGGTTTACTTGCCGCGTCAAATTTGGATAAAATCCCAAGCTTTCGATGACTACCTCCGTCATCTTCGTCAGGGGTAAAACTGACGAAGATGACGGAGGTAGTCATCGAAAGCTTGGGATTTTATCCAAATTTGACGCGGCAAGTAAACCGAGAACTTTTTATGCAAATTGTTATTGTCCATGGCAGCTGTTAGATAGACAATCTGCAACTGGTATTTACAATTAGCGATGATTTCGGCCATGTAGTAATATAGCTACCTCGAAAACGTTCTACCCATTTCATTTCAGTGTTCCCAATATCGATACACACTTCCTTCATATGTTAAACTGCATTTCACACTATCATTTTCTTTGCAGCTTGCGGTTTGAAATTAAGAGACTCCCCGCACAACGAGCGAGGAAAGTAAGAAAGGGACAACACGAACTAGAATAAGGGACAGGACACCTGTCCCCACATCAAGGAGTAACTATAATGTTTCTATCGCAGATCGTAGAGTGGGGGAAGACAGAGGGGCAAATAAGACAAGCGATGTGGTGGAATACAAATATTAGAACACATACAGACAAACTTTGAGGGTGTGTGTGGGTGCCACTTTGAGATCAAAAGGCTGGTGCAAGAGGTCAAATGGTATTGGGATTCGTTATATCAGTAGGAAGGCTGATGACTCAAAAGAAAGTGCACCAGTGAGATTTCTAGGCAGCCTTGGTAATTACTAAGGGTTGGGATTTTCGTGGTCCAAAAACCTCTATAATATGCCCAAAAATATGATTTTATGACTCAAAATTTACAGACGTATGCAGGATAACATAAAAACATTAAATAAAATGTTAAAACGAGATACAATTTTTATTGAGAAATAAATTAGTGAATCATTTTATAATAACGAACTATTTATTTAAGAATAAAATCTACGTGAGAAGCAAGTTAAACTATGGAAGTTGATGTTGTTGAATCCTGTTTATTGACATAAAATATTAACATCAAACATACTTAAACTCTGATTTTTTTCATCATCTTTACGTCAATTTATGAGACTTGATATGCAACTTGCAATGAATATATACTGCAAATTTCTAAATAAAAATTTCTTAATGTCAGCCAATAAAACCTTGTACATCAGTATATCAAAAAATTTCTTTCTACTTCAGCTAACACAAGATGAGCACATTTAAAATTGACAACATTGCATTGAATGAAATTAGAATGAAATCCATATCTTTATCTGCTAACAGGCGTTGATAAATATCAAGGGGGACATTTGAAAATGGCTGCCCCGACCCGTACTAGAACCCGGGATCTCCTGCTTATTTGGCAGACGCTCTATCCGTTTATGCCACCATAAGGCTTACCGGCCAATGATCTTCTTCAGTGCAGATGCATTCACATTGCCCGAAATCTTACGGGAATCGGTAGATTGACTGCCGCGAGTAAGGAGTAGTGGGCAGGGGCATTACAAACGTAGTGTGTGCACAGTAAGTTGTGAATGTGGGTCTCACGGGGGGCGTGCCAGAGATAAGTCCCTGAAGTCGCACTGTCTATCCTCTTTGTCCTCGGTAACTCAGACGTATGTTCGAAAAAACAGATACTATCTTCATATACTGCATTAATGTCTCGTTGAACGTTCACCTTCGTTTCATTAGTATGCTGAGGTTAGACGCAAAAAGTCCCTCCTTTAAGTAGCCGCAAAGGAAAAAGCCGCAAGGGGGCCACAGTCTACTTCTGACATGTCGTTCATTTGTGAAACCAGCTTTTGCGCGATTCAGTGAAATTTTTGATGTGTGACACATTGCTCAGACTTGCTGGAAGGGGCTGTGCCCTTTTTTCATTATCAGTAAGTGCGCATATAATTCTCCGAAAATTGTGAGGTAAACTTGTGTCTTGAAAGTCTGGTTACAAAAAAATGTGGTCCACCGTATTATTACAGGAACGACACACCAGTTGCCGGAAGCGGCACACCAAATGCCCATTTTCTGTTACGTTTTCAGTTTATGTGCTCTGATTTTAAAATTGAAATACATATCAAATAATAAGAAAACCTACTTACAAAAAAAAGCACATTTTACCTTAGGAAAGACATATGAGTGACCTCAGTTCGTGCAGCATAAAATTACCTATACGAGTTAAAACAAGGGTCTCATTATTTACTTCGTGAGCGACAGCCTCTTCGTAATAGAGTTCTAGATTGTAGGTGGGTAGGCCCATATTGTGTTGGTTCACGTAGCGTGTGTTGGTCACTTTGAGATTCGATTGTGTACCTCGACTCGATATCCGTTTATCTGCTACAGTCAAATACTGGAACGGTGTCTTCATTTAACAAAATAAAAGTTAATAATAAATTCAGTCTTCTGTCTTTATAACGTTTCGTTCTGACAGTGCACATTTCGAAATTCCAGTACATTGGCATAATAAAAATTCTGTTAAGAAAAGGAACTAAATCAATCTTCTAATGTCAGCTTAACCAGCTATTTCACTGTAATTTCGATACAAATTCTAGTGTTTTTTCCACTGTAAATAAGTGGTTGAGCCGACAATTTACACTGACTTTTACAATCACGACTCATATCCATTATAGGTAAAATCACAAGAGACTGAATTTATTATTAATTTTCCCTTTATTTCACTGTCGCCTTTTTCCTACAGTATCTGCTATGGATACCATGAAATAATATAATACATTATTTTGCCCACAGTTATTAATGGGATAATCAACATATCGACGTATCATAACGTCTACGTATAGTCAGTCATTTGGCAATATTGAACGAAGCCTTAGAATATTTTACACCATCACATGCATCCCGATAGCATTACTTGAGACCTACATTCACTTAAATTTTAAGGCCTTTAATTACGAACGTGGAAGCTGAAGCAGTGCTGCACTTTTATTTCCTGTACGAAATGAAAATTGAAGATAAGGCCTTTTTTTAGTTAAAATGGTGCTCTTCCTTTAATTACAAGCCATTACCACAATTTCAATTTTCGAAAGTAGGTTTCCAAACCATTTTCATATGAGCCGAAGTGATGTAACCAAAAACGTTTGATAATCTTGCGAAAAGGGAATTTATAGAATTTAATCTGGAAATAATCAAGAAGGAAAAATGTTACACACAGAATGAGGATATTAGAATTCTTACAGAGAACACATTCTGTGTCGGTTTTATTAGTGACAGAATAGGATTACAGTGTGGTGTCCAGTTTTCAGAATCTTATTTGAGGCACACACGTAGGAAACTTTATGGAGTGGAGCGGAGCGGAGCGGCCGCATGTATAGATAGAACTTATTTTACGGCCCCGGCCGGCGTGGTAGCGGTGGACCCGATCGCCGGTTCCGCAAACGACGCCGTAACTCCCTCCCGTGGCTGCTCGGGCTTTTTACGATACTGTGCAGCCGGAAATACGAGGCTGGACTGGACGCTGGAGTAGAAGAGGCTGGAGGAGAACCTCCAGCAGCTAGAGAGGCGCCTGGCCTGCGGCCGCTGCAAAGGACAAGAAGTTATCCAGTGTGGCTCCAGGCGCTACGTGGCTCCGAACAAAATCTCGGGAAGTGTTACAACAGTGTAGTCCAACCTCTCTGAGCCCGTAATCCCTGAACTAGGTGAAGTAACGGCCAGTAACCTCGACAAATTAATATAAAGAATAAACTTTTCATCTACAGTTTTCCACTCTAGTTTCCGGGTGTATTTTACGAGGGTTCTCCTGTCGACCCGTGTACCCGTTATCTCTCAGTATCGAACTAGATGGTTCGCATTCGGGAAGACGATGGCTTAAATCACTGTGCGGCTATCAACACTGAAGAGCCGAGGAAACTGGTACACCTGCATAATGTCGTGTAAGGACCCGCGAGCACACAAAAGCGCCTCAACACGACGTGGCTTCGACTCGAATAATATCTGAAATAGTGCTGGAGGGAACTGGCACCATGAATACCGCGGGGCTGTCCATAAATTCGTAAGAGTACGAGGGGGTAAAGATCTCTTACGAACAGCACGTTGCGTGGCATCGCAGATATGCTCAATAATGTTCATGTCTAGGGAGCTTGGTGGCCAGCGTAACTGTTTAAACTCAAAATAGTTTTCCTGGAGCCACTCTAGACGTGTGGGGTATCACATTTTCCTGCAAGGATTACCCAAGTCTGTCGGAATGCACAATGGACATGAATGGGTGCAGGTTATCAGACAGAACGCTTACGCACGTATCACCTGTCAGAGTCGTATCTACACGTATCTGGGGTCCCATATCACTTAAACTGCACATGCCCAACACCATTACAAAGCCTCCAGCAGCTAACCTACTGACATGCAGGGTCCATGGATTCATGATGTTTCCTCCATACCCGTACATATCCATCCGCTCGATACAGTTTAAAACAAGACTCGTCCGACCAGCAACAATCCAACATCGGTGTTGATGAGCCCAGGCGAGCGTAAGGCTTTATGTTGCGCAGTCATCAATGGTACACGAGTGGGCCTTCGGCTCCGAAAGCCTATCTCGATTATGTTTCGTTGATTGGCTGACACTTGTTGATGGCTCGGCATCTAAATCCGCAGCAATTTATGGAAGGCTCAAGTGGTTCAAATGGCTCTGTGCACTATGGTAATTAACTTCTGAGGTCATCAGTCCCCTAGAACTTAGAACTACTTAAACCTAACTAACCTAAGGACGGCACACACATCCAGGTATTCGAGCATGAGACCGTAGCGGTCACGCGGTTCCAGACTGTAGCGCCTAGAACCGCACGGCCACAATTTGTGGAAGGGTTGCACTTCAGTCACACTGAACGTTTCACTTTAGTCGTCGTTGGCCCCGTTGTTGCTGATTCTTTTTCCGGCCGCAGCAATGTCGGAGTTTTGATGTTTTATCGGATTCCCGACGTTCACTGTTCACTCGTGGAATGGTCGTACGGGAAAATCCCTATGTCATCGCTACCTTGGAGATGCTGTGTCTCATCGATCCTGCGCCGCCTATAGTACCCCGTTCAGTCACTTACATCTTAATAACCTGCTATTGTAGCAGCAGTAACCGCTCTAACAACTGCGCCAGACACTTGTTGTGTTACATACTCGCTGCCGACCGCAGCGCCGAATTCCTGCTGTTTACATGTCTCTGTATTTGAATACGCATGCCTATACCAGTTTCTTTGGCGCTTCGGTGTTTATGCCAGTTTTTCGTCTAAGACAAACGTTGCGATGGTTCCTTTGAAAGAGCGAGGCTTATTTACTTCCCCATCCTCTCCCAATCTGAACTTGGTTTCGTTTATAGTTATTTCGTTGTTTACGGGATATTAAACACTGGTCTTCCTTCCTTCCTTCCGTTTTCTCTCAGACCTGTTACCTAGCTTGTTATCCTCGGTTCAGAAATCTCTGCTTTCGTCTTTCTACCGATCACAATTGTGTGTAGCCATTGTTTCGCTATTCTTCTATCGTCCATTCGCTTAGCATAGCCAAACCATCTCAAACATGACCTCGTCCAATTTTCTTTCAAGGGTGTGTTTAGTCAAGCTTCTTCTCCTATTTTTTTCATTTATAACCGCATGTTTCCTGCTTTTCTCGTAAGAGCCTTATTTTTACAGCTTGCAGTTTGCTGTCGACCTCTTTCCTTGTTGTCTTGCTTCTTAGCTCATATGATAGCGTTGGATAAAGATATACAGAAAGAGAGACTATTTTTGATCTTAAGAGGACTTTTTAGGTCCAAAGCAGATACCGATATTGATAACGGAATTGAGCAGATTTTTGTATCTCATTCTCGATTTCATGCTTTGAAATGATGCGTCCGTGATATTGACATTGAAACCGTTTCTGTTTTACTTATAGTTCAGCTGTGTGCAGTTTACATAGTCATGCCAGTTGCCCAGTCTCTCATGAAATACTTTCTCTGTATTCCCCATATTACTGCATGATCGGCATATGCAGATACGTTGATGTCCTTACTGTTGTTCTCAACAGTCTTCTCATAACTTCATCGATGATAGTGATAAAAAGAAATAGGAAAATGGCACTGTCTTGACGAATTTCGTTAGTTGTTCGGAACCAATCAGGATTACCGTTTCCTATCTGCAAGTAACTGCAGCTCCCTCCGTAAAGCATTTTAACACTCTGAATTAGCATTTTGGGTACGTTTCCCTTCTTATGCCTTCCTCGATAGTCTACTTGGGGCGTTATCAAAAGCTGTTTCTTTAATCTAAAAACACATTTTCGGACCATGATAAAATTGAGTGATTCCTCTATAATAGCTACAGTTCTTTCTACTTCTTGATGTACTATTATTCCCCTTTTCCAATCATCTTGTATTATTCTTCCGTATTCCCATATGCACATTCACTCTCTGAAGCCAATATGTAGCAACTGCTTTGATCATGTCTGCATTGACTTCCCAAATTTCTGTAGACTTTTTCTTTGGGCGTATTATTAATGGCTGTTTCTACTTCCAAGTTGAAGGACACTCTTGATCAGGTTCTATAACGAAATAAACCTCAGTGGTTACATCACTCGGGTCCTCTTTTGTACTGCTGCACACCTTTTCAAAACGGAATGTCATGATCTTTATTTCTGTCTCTCGTAACGACTTTGTTCCAACAAACTATTATTTTAAAATAGTACTTTATTCAGCACTACCAGAGGCTTTCGTGCATTTTTTTTAATTCCCAAACGCATAAGCGAAGTGGATGAATCATCAACGCCATTAGTATTGCGTGCAACAAACCGCAAACTGGCAGTTTGTGTACTACATGCCTGAATGTTTAAATTGTAGGCATTTCAACACAGACTATTCTGTGAACGAAACTGGATAGATCGCTTTGTATATTTCTTTCCGCTACTGCCACCAAAAGACTGAAACTTATAACTGGTAAAGCAAAGTTTCACTATAGAAGTTACAAAGCCTATTAAAATAGGTAGAAATAAAACAATGTACATCTTAACATGAGGAAAGATTGCGGAACGAATTTCTGCTTTCGCAAATTGTATTTGTACATTGATTGTCTGTGACACGACCGTTATACACAGTACGAAAAGGCATCTTCCAACACATCGCTATTCGAAGACTATCCTGGCCTGCGGTACTGCTGTTTGTCATTCTGCGATGCTGCTGCTTCCGTTGGTCGGGATCCCACTACTGCAACGCAAAGAAGGAACTGAGAGGTGTAGGACCACTATGTTCAATGCTGTGCAGGATCTCAATAGCCACGTGCGAGATGCACCCAAGGGAGCATATTTCTCGCTCGTCCATGCAGGACTGTACCACCACACTACATACACATTGAGTCAAGAAACGAGATTGTTTACAGGAAGACTAGAACCCACATATACTATGCGATAACACCTGAACCATCACGGACTTCCAGTCAAGTGACCTTCTGCCGTTTTCCCTTGATGCAAGAATACAGATACGTATAATGGCAGTAGTTAGTCCAACGATAATATTGGACACAAGAAGGCACGACGTCGTCTTTTCAGACACAGAAGGACCGGTAATAGTAATAGAAGTGCTAACCTGGTGATCGAAGTCCAACCTATCCCAATGGAAGCGGTAGTGGCAAAAGTGAAATACCTTCATGGATTATCGTTGACTCACCTCCGAAGATGTTCTCCGTAGTTGAGAACGAAACGTTAGGGAGAAGAAGTTTTACAGATCGACCACGGCAACTTAGCCCGGAAGTGTTTATTGATGAAGACGCCGGCCGTGAAAGCCTACATGGAATGCTTCATGGATTACTTCCCAATACACTGAACATTACAATGATTGCTGCTCGCTGGCATATGCGACTTCACTCGTCCCTTCAGAAAGCGATCCGAATCAAGACAGTATAAAAAGCGTTGGAGCTACGTCAGGTGCTGTGGCATTCTCCACGAGACATCACGGCGCCTAGAGTATCAGCAACCAAACTGACAGCCTGCAGCCGCGGGTTGCCCGCTTCACAGGCACACCAAAGCACTACACAACCGACAGGCAATATTGATGAACGACCACAGCAACAACTACAACAACAACAACACCGCAAAGACACCAGCGGCCACCACGGGCCACTACTGGCCGACATAAACATAAGGAAGTGGTCGCTGCAGATCCCAGAACTATTTTCACACGTCAAACCACGTGATGGAAAATAGTTCCGAGGTTCTCATCCACCGAAGCGCTATGAAGGCCGGCGCTCGGCCGCACATCCGCAGTTCATCGACCGCCAGCAGACTTCGATAGCTGCTGCCCCGGCAGCCCGGCTTGGATCTTCTCGCTGATCTCTGGATTAGGATTGGTATATCGGAGAAGTCTCTGGCGGAGACTAGTAGGAAATTATTTCAGTTCTGTTCTATCTTATTCTTGTATGTAGTTGTGCTTCGAAGACGGATCACTGTTTTGTGTTGGTGTTATACTTGGAGAATTTGTTTTGGTTAATTGAACAGTCCAATAAATTCTTTTCGGACTTTGATCGTTAGTTTCTTCTGCTTACGCAGACATAACGTCAGGATAATCCAGATGTTCTTCTATAGCCGCTTAATCCCAAGAAAGGGGAGGAAAGAAAGCTGTGGAGATATGTGGATTCACTTACCAAAGCCGGAAAATACGGTATCCAACCATCACAGAGAAAGATGATACTGAGTGCATTTTAAGAGTGCCGAGGTGTGGTGCTAATAGACTGTGCTAGCAAAATGGTTCAAATGGCTCTGAGCACTATGCGACTTAACATCGGAGGTCATCAGACCCCTATAACTTAGAACTACTTAAACCTAACTAACCTAAGAACATCACACACATCCATACCCGAGGCAGGATTCGAACCTGCGACCGTATGGGTCGCTTGGTTCCAGACTGAAGCGTCTAGAACCGCTCGCTCACACCGGCCACCCTGTACTAGCAGGGAGAAAACTGTCAGAGAAGCATACTGCCAAAATGTCCTAGCGAACATCCACGAGGCTGTCAAGACGAAGCTCCCCATGCACAGCGCCCAGATCTCACGCGCCGTAAACAAAACACACATGTTCCTTCTTCGGGTAATCATATATTCGTCCCTCCCCCCCGCCCCCTCCCCTTCAGTATTCACTAATTCGGTAAGTGTGAATCTGACTTTTTGACTTTTTTATCATTTAGGCACTCTGTTTGACCTCTATCCTGCAGCGTTATGCGAAATATCACCAGAGGTGTTGCCCCAGGTGGAAGTGCGACTGACGCCAGATACGCGCGTTCCGAATGGCGCGGAATATATCAAGAGGCGGTAGAGGTTGGGGCCGTGATAAACAGGAGGCCTGCCCCCATCCCCCCCCCCCCCCCTTCACTGTGCAGGCGCTCGTTACTCGGCGCCGCGCGATTGGCCCGCCATTAAAAGGAGCGCTCGATACCTTGGCGCTCGCCATCGCGGCAGCGATCGCCGGGCACGCCTGCTGATTTATGGGAGTGCTCCGGCAGCCCGCGACTGACGCGTGTCGCTCTGCCGCGGCTAAGCCGCGCGCCTGCTAAATCTCGCACAGCGGAACGCAAAAAAGAGACTCGGCGGAAATAAGCCCGACGCGTCTCGCGCGCTCCCGGTGCTTTGTTTCGAACGCTACGGTGCCTCCAGGCGATGGATTACTGCACGCCTTCCTGCGAAGAACTCTGACAAACTACCGAATACGCAGGAAAGAGAGCAACGCCTACTGACAGCAACTGGATTACCAATGCGGCAGTTGGTCGAAGTAGCTTCTCAGTTGTGAATAAACAATACCTTCGGGATCATTACTTTTTCGTTAACGGTGATCTGTATCGATATGATTAGCAGGTAATCTTCACATCTAGGAGAAAAAGTAAAATTGAGGCGCGACAATACATAAATCATGCGGTATGACACTTTAAATAATATCGAAAATTTACAGTAAAATGATGGTCCTTTGATCCAAAATGTTCATATACAATTCTTACCGAAAGATGTCCTAATTTTATTATATATTTGAAATGTTTCTCTAGTACTTTATGCCATTTCACCAAAATTTTAATTTTATATCTCCCTCTTCCTCTTCTTTTTCTCTAAGGCCTGTTTCGTTCAGTACCCCTCAATCGCCCTGAAGTTATCGCGCCATCTTTCCCTTGGCCAGCCAATATTTCTTTTACTAACTGGTAATTGATTTACTCTATTTCTTACGATTTTCGCAATCTTCCGTTCTTCCCTCCCTGGTTGCCATGTTAAAAGATGTAAAAGTTTCTGCTGGTAATCTTTACTGTTTGTAGCAGATCTACACTTTCAACAAAACAAATGATTTATATTCCTTCGTCCCCGTTTCTATAACCACTACCAGCTAATACCTTCTTTACCACTTTGTCCATAACTGTATTAAAAAGTATCGGACTCAAAGAGTCAGCTTGTCTAATACCATTATAATCTGTCACGCAGCTGGAACCAATGTTCAACTGGATTTAGTTGTTGGAATAAATGTCTTAAGATGTTTTTATTAATTTGGAAGGAATTCCCCGATTATAGAGCTTGTTTACCAATCTGTTAACTGAATCCTATCGAAAACCTTCTGTATTTCAATAAAACAAAGATAAGCTGTTCTGTTGTATTCAATAGATTTCTCTAGAACCCGTCTAAGAAAGAAAACTGCATTTGTGAATGACCTACCGGATCTAAAATCATATTGTTCCGCTGCAAGGGTTCGAAAACTTTTTTATTTCATTTCCTATGATTTTTGTTTTGAGGTTAAGAACTGAGCTCAGTAGATTTATCCCTCTTCCCAGTACTCACCTGCGCATTTGAAACATGAGTATTGAAGAAAAGGGATAAGCAGATTACTGGCATGTGAAATATGGTTCATCAGAAGTACGAAAGAAGTGTAGTGGCACTACTGTTTGGGAAGGAGAAGTCAGTTTTGGTGCAATATTTCTGAGTGCACAAGTTACAGCCAGGCCTGTTTACATTAAGTTACGCTCACCAGCAGTTGTGAAGTAAAATAGAGGCCACAGGGGCGTAGAACCGCCAGAAAAAGTACACGCAGCGGTTTGTATGGAGCAAGTCACAGGCAGAAGAAGCCACTGGCCAACCTAAGTGTTATGAGTACGTGGCGTGGAGCGACGTGTTGAGCAAAACAGAGGCGCACAGCCACACATAAATAGGTGCTGGTTCACTGACAAAGTATTTAAGTGTGGCAGCTCTCCTGGACAGCGGGGCATGTCACACCACCGACTACAAACGGCAGCAGATGGGGCGCCAGTGTTTTAGTGTACGGTGGGTCACTGGTTCGACCTTCTGAGGCCAATTCAGGGCCCACAGCCAGCCAGCAGTGGGCCACTCCACAGATCACTACTGTGGGCAGTTGTCTTGGCACCCAATAGGCACTGGAGACATCCTGGCGAGGGCCACAGATTCAGCTGCCAGATTGTAG
This sequence comes from Schistocerca nitens, assembly GCF_023898315.1. Taxonomy (NCBI): domain Eukaryota; kingdom Metazoa; phylum Arthropoda; class Insecta; order Orthoptera; family Acrididae; genus Schistocerca; species Schistocerca nitens. The sequence continues at coordinate 547,407,804 of NC_064620.1, read as the reverse complement.
GCACTTGTTGGCGCTGTGACCCAAGCCACACCGGCGAGGAAGCATGGCATGGGCCACCTTGCAGTTTTCAGTGGGCGGTACTGAGGCAGCACAGGATGAAGGCTGCTGAGTCAGCTGCTGGCGCAGCCCTGACGTCGTCATACCACCGCGGCCGTACAAGGCCGACACATTAGGAGAGTGCTTGACGGGTCGTTGAGGTGGCATCCTCAGCATTGCGGGACCCGGTCATGCAGACTGACGGGAACGCAGCGCTGTAGTTGGAAACAATAAATCATTTGGAAACCTCAGGCGAGTCTTAATGATTTATATTCCTTCGTCCCCGTTTCTATTCTACGTCTTCCCACTACAGTAGTAACAAAGAGAGACACAGGGTGACAATTATTGAACTATATGAAATAAAATAGTCATAACTTCTGAACGCTTTGCGTTTTGACGTTCAAACTGTGAGGTAGACCGCGGGCTTGATAGGGATTAATATGCATATGGTTTGGTTTAGCCCATTTTGATTTGGATGGGTGATGGGCTTGTCAATAAACAAACTTGGTGCATCTGGGGGACTGAGAATCAGCATTTCGCAATCGAGAAATCTCTTCGTCCTCAAAGGATGACTGTGTGTGTGTGTGTGTGTTTGTGTGTGTGTGAGTGTGTGTGTGTTTGTGTGTGCGCGAGCAGTGCCCAGTCACAGAATAACCAGTGTGATACTCCTTGAAAGCGCGATGTCTACCGAACGGTACGTGATGGTTTTGGAAGATGATTTCATCCCCATTATCCAAAGAGACCCTGATTTCGACAAGATGTGGTTCATACAAGGCGGAGCTCAAACCCATCGAAGCAAGAGTGTATTTGATGTTCTGGAGGAGCACTTTGGGGACCGCATTTTGACTCTGGGTTACCCAAAGGCTACTGGCGTGGGACTCGATTGACAGCTATATTTTCCGGATCTGAACACATGGGACTCCTTTTTGTGGCGCTATATTGAAGGCAAGGTATACAGCAATAACTCAAAAATCCATTGCTGAGCCGGAAACAGGCATTCACGAGGTCATCGGCAACATCGATGTTCTGGCACTTCAGCAGGTCATGCGGAATTTCGCTATTTGTCTGTGCTACACCATCACCAATGATGGCAGGCATATTGAACATGCCATAACCTAAATCATAATATATGTAGTTAACTTTATATGTTGAATAAAGTGACTGCACGCCGTATCTTGGAACTAATTTACGTTTTTTTCCATATAGTACAATATTGTCACCCTGTAGGATGATTAATGCAATTAGTTTGGGAAATAGTGAAAAAGGAATTGTTGCAGAGCAGGACAGGAACATCAACGCAAAGGTGGTAAGGGCACTTAAAGAGAATGGAAAACAAAAGGATTCCCAAGAAGATACATGTTATAATAAATTATATCTTAAGATATTTGAAAACACTCTGCAGATCAGAATCCGAACAAACTGAGAGAGGAACAGCATGACTTCAGACCTGAGAGGCCATCTGTTGATCTCCTATTTATAATGAGATAGCTCCAGGAGCACCTCCATGAGTTTGGGGAAGATCTTTCTCTATATACAAAGGCATTTATTAGCGTCTGTAGAAGAAAGGCCTGGGAAGCAGTAGAAACGAATGCAGTAGTGAAAGAGGCAAGCAGAGCTGAGAAGATGTACTGTGGGGGTGAAAGTTGTGTGCAATTGGGAAATGAATGGACAAATTGATTTCGGCAGACAGGTTGTGTGAAACAGGGCAGTGCATTATCATTCTTCTCCTCTTCATTGTGGTCATGGATGAGCTGACTAAGATGGCAGTAAAACACTTCAAGACGAGATTAAAGTAGTGGTGTCCACTACTGTAAAACCCCATTCACTAACGGACCTTTGTTACCTCCTCCTCATCGTCGATATCCAAGCACAGTACAACCCCGACTTACGCAACCCCATTTTAAGCAAATTCGAAGCTATGCGTTTTTCTGCTTGAGCGATGGGCATCTCTATTCCCCGACACCTCCTACACAGTGTTCGTCTTGCGACAGGTTCGGATACGTTTCTTGTGAAATTTTTTTATCTGTGTCATCCAAATGATGCAAAGCTATTTAATTTCCATCAAACAAGAAAAGAAAATCTTTATTTTAGGAAAGTTAAATTAAAATTATCGAAGAATTATCATAGACTTCGATGCAAGAATTAAATGTGGTAAATTGGTCAACATGATTGATCTACCGGAATCAACTGTAAGAACAATTACAAAAGGCAAGAAAAAAATTCTCGAAGCTGTGAAAAACGCTCTCTCTTGAATTCAAGTATCATTCGTAAAGGTCACGGCATTATCGCTCAGATGGAAGCAGTGTTACAATTATGGCGTAATAATACAGTAAAGTAAGAGTCAAAAATTGTCCTCTTGATCACAATGCTGTGCACGCGAGCGAAGCTGGTTTTTGGGAGATTGAAAGAAAAAGCTGTGGAGGTGGCAAAATTTTATATGTTTAAAGCTCGTAACTATTGCTTTAGCCGATCCATAAGTCATTGTAAATGGCATAGCTTCAAATTCATTGGAAAGGCGGCAGGGCCAATAAAGTGACTACATCGCTCTATCCAGAGAAAGTTGGCAGTGATAGAAGAACGTGGCTACACTAACCGAACGATATTCGTCATACATGAAACTGTTCAATTTTGGAAGAAGATGTCTAAAAGAACTTTTATCGCTCATGAGGAGTATATCTTTTCAGGTTTTAAGGCCGCCAAAAGATCAAAACACAGTGATGGTTGGTCCGAAAGAGCAGGTGATTGTAAATTAAAACCTGTTTTAGTTTGTCGCTCAGAAAATCAATAGCTTTAAGAAATACACCTAAAGCTGGTCTTCCCATGATTTGGAAGTGAAATGATACGACTTTCGTAACGGGTTCCTAGTTTGAAGACTGATTTAGTCTCATACCTGAAGTCGAACGTTATTGCCAATTAAAATAAGTCGCATTTAAAGTGATGTTATTAGTTGATAACGCTTCATTTAGCCGGCCGGTGTGGCAGTGCGGTTAAAGGCGCTTCAGTCTGGAACCGCGTGACCGCTACGGTCGCAGGTTCGAATCCTGCCTCGGGCATGGATGTGTGTGATGTCCTTAGGTTAGTTAGGTTTAATTGGTTCTAAGTTCTAGGCGACTGATGACCTCAGAAGTTAAGTCGCATAGTGCTCAGAGCCATTTGAACCATTTGAACGCTTCATTTCATCCTCCTCTTACCCTAATTAATTTCGACTCACGTGCGAAAGTTGCATTTTTGCAACTGAATACTTGCTTCAACCTGTGGACCAGTGGATAATTAAAACACTTAAAGCTTACTACACGAGACGACAGTTTGAGAATCTGCAAAACAATGAGCTCTCTGTTAGACTTTTGGAAGCAGTTCAATGTTTTAGGTGCCATGAGAGTTATTGGACAATCTTGGAATCAAATGTCACAAAAAACTTGAAAAAAAAACGGTCATCATCAAGTTGATAGTGCGATTGAAGAAGAGGTCATTTAGCCAAATGATTAAATTTATAGGTGGATGTTGATGACGCTCAAGAACTGCTGGATTCACACAACCAAGTACTAACTATTGATAAGCTTGCAACATTGAGCAACCTGATGCCCTAGACCAAGTTCAGTCAGAAGTTCAAAGACGGTTGAAAATTTAATATTGACGGTCACAAATTTTAGAAAAAAAGAGATTTCAAGAAAATGCTCGTTGATGCCACAATAAGCGGAATATAAAAATTATTTGCGTGCTGAGACGAAATTTTGCGTGAGAAGAAAAAGAAATGACTTATCTGATGACATTGTTAGATTTTATGATGCCTGCTACGTCATAATAACTTCATATTGCTGCAAAGCGTAAAACTGTATCGTAATATAATTTTTTGTATTTTTAAACGTCTTATTAAACAGTTTCCTTCTAAGTCGTATTACTTTGTCTCTGAACACAACTAATCCTAATTTGTATGCCTTTATATGCGAACCTGGGCCACGACTTACCACGAATTCGACGTTGCAACGCTTTTTGTCACATAATAAAAACGACTGGAAGAAGTGCTGATATGTCACATTGTAAGTGACCTTGTTTTAGTGGACATAGTCTCACGAAGACTGCATGCTATAGTGACCTAAGTGTTCGTTCATTGTTCGAATACTTTACGATGGGGTCTACAACCCAACAATATTTTATGAAAACCGACTCCTGTAACGGAAGCCTAGAATTCTGTGGTCCGTTGTTGTCAAGAGGTACTTACTCGAAATGCTTTATATCTTTACGTTTGTAGCCATATTCACTGAGCCCATAGTTTGCTACCACACTATCTATGTAACAAACATTCCCTTTGCCCTAACGATAGCGCCATTGTTTGTCATGATATAACCGTACTTATATAAGATATTGTGACAGTAAATTGTTGATAAAATTCTTGTCCACTGTAGAGTTTTAGCTATTTAGTCCGTTAATTCAGCCACTGAGTACAAGAAACATTATTTGCTGCTTTTAACAAAGGTCGTTTTCTGTTTCAGGTATGTACCAATAGCAGTTGCCTCAGAAAACAACAAAGAAACGTCTGCCAAATGAGGAGGTATTTCATAGTGAATCAGAACACCTCCTTTGAGTTATGTATAAGAACCGTAAGTTACTGACCAAATCATGGTTTTTACTCCTATATCACTGTAACCACCAAAGTTTTGCTACATTATTTCATGTAACAAACAGTTATGCCATGCCAACATACACCAGTTACCCAAAGTGTATCCGTCAGTACACTGCAGCAATGACGAAATAGTCTTCGAATTTATTCTGTTACCTAAACTTACAGATACACTTACGCACGTGAGGCGTTCAAATTTTCATGTAGAACACAACGTCCCAGCAAAAGAAACTTCCAGTCTACCGATTTCGGGGAGTTCACAGGAGGAATTTACTTAGTTGTATGTAGACTTCGAAGCACGATGCTTACTGTCAAATATTCTCGACTGTGAACCCACTGACCCAGGTTCCGTTCGCTAGGATATGACTGAACATATCCATCTATTACCCAATATGCCGGTGTCCCAAACCAGACGTCTTGTCTATTAGCAAAAAGAATAAAACTTAACGAAAAGATATAGTGGAGCACCTGAAACAATGTAAATGTTTTCTCCAGGAAAGTGTCACAAACTCTAATCATAACTTAACTCTGAGGAAATACTCATCAAAGTCATTACACACAACTAAGTCACCTTATGACAATAGACTTCATGTACAGAGTGACTACATTGCAATAAGAATACAAATTACATGAGACCAGGACCTGACACTGCTACACTCGGTAATGGCTTCGACATAAACCTACTTTAGTACGTTGTACTGTACGTTTCCCAGACACTAAAGTATGTTTCTGTAATATCGATATGAGCATGCATTTATCGACGATCGGAAATCATGTTGTAACACAGTCAGCTAGTTTAAAAACTTTGTTATTGCTCGATTGAAAACTTTATTATTGCTGGATTGTCAGGCATAGGAAATTTTCAATCATAGCATCTATGTAGATACATAGATGGCATCCGATCTTACGCTTCGTGGTGTCGGAAATTCTAAACGGGCAACAGAATTCTGTACACTGAATTCAAACATCGGTATTTCCAATACGGCGGTAGTATGCTGTATGTATCACCACGCCACATCCTCTCCATGAGACTGGCAAACTTTTGTAACGTCACCATCGTTACGCACGAGAACCATGTCACTGAAAGTTTTCGCACTCTAAGCATATCCTATTAAGGAGATCGTGTTTTCGATGCTATGTAGACTGATGTATGCAGTCACATACTGCAGTTGAAAAATTGTGTTGACGACGATGATTTCTTTTCTGACACACCAAACTAGTAGTAATGAAACAAGAAATTAGCCAGAATGAGATTTTCACTCTGCAGCGGAGTGTGCGCTGATACGAAACTTCCTGGCAGATTAAAACTGTGTGCCCGACCGAGACTCGAACTCGGGACCTTTGCCTTTCGCGGGCAAGTGCTCTACCATCTGAGCAACCGAAGCACGACTCACGCCCGGTACCCACAGCTTCACTTCTGCCAGTACCTCGTCTCCTACCTTCCAAACTTTACACTTGCCCGCGAAAGGCAAAGGTCCCGAGTTCGAGTCTCGGTCGGGCACACAGTTTTAATCTGCCAGGAAGTTTCATACCAGCGCACACTCCGCTGCAGAGTGAAAATCTCATTCTGGAAACATCCCCTAGGCTGTGGCTAAGCCATGTCTCCGCAATATCCTTTCTTTCAGGAGTGCTAGTTCTGCAAGGTTCGCAGGAGAGCTTCTGTAAAGTTTGGAAGGTAGGAGACGAGGTACTGGCAGAAGTGAAGCTGTAGGTACCGGGCGTGAGTCGTGCTTCGGTTGCTCGGTTGGTAGAGCACTTGCCCGCGAAAGGCAAAGGTCCCGAGTTCGAGTCTCGGTCGGGCACACAGTTTTAATCTGCCAGGAAGTTTCATATCAGCGCACACTCCGCTGCAGAGTGAAAATCTCATTCTGGAAACATCCCCCAGGCTGTGGCTAAGCCATGTCTCCGCAATATCCTTTCTTTCAGGAGTGCTAATTCTGCAAGGCTCGCAGGAGATCTTCTGTAAAGTTTGGAAGGTAGGAGACGAGGTACTGGCAGAAGTGAAGCTGTGGGTACCGGGCGTGAGTCGTGCTTCGGTTGCTCAGTTGGTAGAGCACTTGCCCGCGAAGGGCAAATGTCCCGAGTTCGAGTCTCGGTCGGGCACACAGTTTTAATCTGCCAGGAAGTTTCAAGAATTTAGCCTCTTACCGCGCTATTATATGATCATTGACAAATACTTTCAAGCTATGGAACAAATGTCCGGAAAAAGTTACCGATTGGCTAATACTAAATCCATTTCATTGTACACATTTGGTACTACAGACGAATTATCTTCCCCCAAATGTAAGACAATAGAAAACATTGTGGCAAGAAGGTCTAGCATAGATCTAAAACGAAGAAGGGCTGAGGAATATTTTCCTTTAATGTCATCATTGATTGCCCTGCAAGTGTCGTACTTGAGACTCTGTTATGACGGACATGGTGTATGTTTAGGACATGTAAGTACGAAGATCAAATAAGGCTCACGGGGTGGATAGAATTCCATCAGAAGTTTGTAATCATTGGAGGAAGTGGCAACAAAACGACTATTCAAGTTGGTGTGTATAATGTATGAGTCTGGCAACATACTATCCGATTTTCGGAAAATATCATCCACACAATTTCGAAGACTGTAAGAGCTGTCAAGTGCGAGAATTATCGCACAATATTTTAACAGCTCATGCATCCGAAGTTGTTAACAAGAATAATATACAGATGAATCGAAAAGGAAATTGAGGATGTGTCAGATGACGAGCAGTTTGGCTTAAGAAAGGTAAGGGTAGCAGAGAGGAAATTCTGACGTTGCGCTTGATAATGGAAGCAAAACTAACGAAAAATCAAGACATGTTCATAGGATCTGTCGACCTGGAAAAAGCGTTTGGCAACGTAAAATGGTGCAAGATGTTCGAAATTCTAGGAGAGACGGGTAATATGCAATACGTACAAGAGCCAAGAGGAAATAATAAGATGGACGATTAAGAACAAAGTACTCGGATTACAAAGGGAATAAGACAGAGATGTTGTCTTTCGTCCCTACTGTTCAATCTGTGCATCGAAGAAGCAATGATCGAAAAAAATAAAGATTCAGAAGTGTAATTAAAATTCTTAGTGGAAGGATGTCAATGATACGATTCGCTGATGACATTGCTATCCTGAGTGGAAATGAAGAAGAATTACATGATCTGTTGAATGGAATGAACAGTCTAATAAGTAAAGAATATGGAGAATATGGACTGAGAGTTAACCGAAGAAAGACGAAAGCAATGATAAGCAGCAGAAATGAGAAACAGAATATGGGGGATATGGACTGGGAGATAATCGAAGAAGAAAGCAATGAGAAGTAGCAGATATGAAAACCGGGAGGAACATCAGGACTCATGGTCACGAAGTAAATGACGTTAAGGAATTCTGCTGCCTAGGCAGCAAAATACCCAATGACAGGAGTAACAAGCAGGACGTCAAAAGCAAACTAGCACTGGCAAAAAGGGCATTCATGGCCAAGAGAAGTCTACTAGTATCAAACATAGGCCTTGAGGTAGAAGTTTCCGAGAATGTACGTTTGGAGCTCACCACTATACGCTTGTGAAACATGGACTGTGGGAAAACCGAAACAGAAGAGGATCGAAGCATTTTAAATGTGTTCCTGCAGACCAATGTTGAATATTAGGTGGACTGATAAGGTAAGGAATGAGGAGATTCTGCGCATAATCAGGGAGGAAAGAAATATGTGGAAACTACTGACAAGGAGAATGGACAGGATGATGTCTGTTAAGTCATCAGGGTATGACACCCATGCTAATAGAGGCAACTGTAGAAGGCAATTATTGTTAAGGAAGACCGAAACTGGAATACATCCAGCAAATAATTAAGTATGTAGCTTGGAAGTGCTACTCTGAGATGAAAAAAAAAAAGAAAGTTCTCCTTGGAATTGTATTGGGAGTCCACCTGGAAGGCTGGGTCATACATGTTCAACATCTCAATAACAAACATGCTGGCAACAGCAGGCACATCGATAACTATTTGTACGCCACATCTGTGGAAAAAAATTTTATGTTCTTTTTTTGATTTCCATTTCACAGAGAGTGTGTTTCTCTTAAGACGTCTTTAAAATCGTGAGTAAAGGCAGTCAGGTATGGTTTTTATTATAGAATTGGGGAGAAGAGGAGTTTGTGGCACAGCTTGACTAGAAGAAGAGATCGGTTGGTAGGACACGTTCTGAGGCATCAAGGGATCACCAATTTAGCATTGGAGGGCAGCGTAGAGGGTAAAAATCGTTGAGGGAGACCAATAGATGAATACACTAAGCAGATTCAGAAGGATGTAGGCGCCGGCTGGAGTGGTCGAGCGATTCTAGGCGCTGCAGTCTGGAACCGCTACGGTCGCAGGTTCGAATCCTGCCTCGGGCATGGATGTGAGTGATGTCCTTAGGTTAGTTAGGTTTAAGTAGTTCTAAGTTCTAGGGGACTGATGACCTCAGAAGTTAAGTCCCATAGTGCTCAGAGCAAGGGATGTAGGCTGCAGTAGGTACTGGGAGATGAAGAAGCTTGCACAGGATAGAGTAGCATGGAGAGCTGCAGCAAACCAGTCTCAGGACTGAAGACCACAACAACAACAACAACAATTCTTTTGACTGAGCTCAACACCTCTTTAACTGTCGGAAGTATCCTCTGGTGTATCAATTTGTGACTGGATTGAGGATATCTTCCTAAGCAGAAAGAAAGAAGTAGAAGCAACTTCAGTCGTGACCCATGGATGTGTGTTGAAATCCATGTTCTTTATACTGTAAATTAATGACCTGACATATCATATTAAAAGAAGTCTCATACTTTTCGCAGATGACGCACCTGTCTTTAGTGATGTAGAAATATTTAACCACAGATAGATAAGACTTGAAAATTGCACAAAGATTGGCAACTTGTTTGAAATGGTCCAAAAAGAGAAAACGAAACCTGGCGATACAATATAAATACAATATCAGTGAGACACAACCGAAATCAGTCAACGATACAAATACATGTGAAACAAGTCTGACATGAAATGGAACGATCACATAGGCTCACTCGTAGTCAAACAAGGTTCCAGACATGGATTAATTAGTATGATACCAGGAAAACGTAGTCACAGGAGATTACTTACAAAACACTGCTGCGACCAATCGTGCAATACTGCTCAAGTGTTTAGACCCTGCGCTAAATCAAGCAAACACGGGGCACTGAAAGAAAGTAGGGCAGCATGATTGCTGAAACGTTTGTTTCACCCATGATAGAGCGTCATGGAGGTAAACGTGATTGAGGTGAGCAATCCTTTGAAAGTCTATGTATGAAATTTCAAGAAGCGGTTTTAAGGAATCTGGAAATGTCTGCAACCCATACGTATCGCTCGTCATGGAAAAAGACATGGTGAAAGGGAACAATATAACACAACTTGGAAAAAAACATGTCGGAAGGAAACAATCCTATGAAACCCTATGTAAGAAGTTTCAAGAAGCTGTCTAAGGGAATCTAAAAATGTCTGCAACCAGTACGTATTCCTCTCGGTGGGATCGCAAAGTCAAGATTAAACCATTACAGCACGCCCAGAAACTTTTAAGTAGACATTATTCCTGGTATCCATACACGAATGGGACGGAAAAGAAGCTTATGGGACGGAGAGATTTCTGTGCATTCGGGCTAGTCTCAGGAACGATTGAAGAGAGTTTCATACGGTTTTCATTAATAAGTAGACTGGTTTATGAGGAAAGTTTTTGTATGTAATGTAAGTATATTTCGAGCAAATTGTGTGATTTATGACGCATTTGTCAACCGCCGCTGTGAAAACAACGCCATGGCATCTGGCGGTGAGCAATTGAACTTGAATCCACAGCTCTGCGGAGCCTGATGCAGCCACAACCAAAGCGAGAGCGCGCAACACTAATGGTTCGCTTGATGTACCGGTAACAGAAGGGAATTGTTTGGCCCGACACGGCCATTGAGAATGCGATTTAACGTACTCAGATATTATTTGTTTGGAGACTTTAAAGTTAAGCTAAATTTCGTGCACATCACTGTATAACCTAAAGTACACCAACTGGAAAGCAGCAGCATTGCTCATAAACGTTGATGCAATCGCGAGCTTCTTCAGAAGGAAACAAAAAACGCCACGAGCTCCTTGGAACCCAAAATAAATAAATAAATAAATGCGGAATAGCATTCGGAAACTCCAAGTGGATGACTACATAAGATTTATTATACGGAACTAATGATATTCACTTACCCAACATCGTTCATGAAATTTTATGCCTAGCTTTACGCAGAGACCAGTGCCCAAATTTACCGCTACGCTAGACAAGCCGTATGGTCGTAGACATTTACACCCATATAATGCGGGGACGAGTTGCTAGTAAGTTATAGAAGTGGAAGTTCCCTCTCCTACGCGCCTTCCAGTGTGTCGTGGGATATGTACATTGAGGTGACGAAAGGCAAGGGATACCTTCCAATATCGTGTCTGACATCCTTTTGCCCGGCGTAGTGAAGCAACTCGTCGTGACATGGACTCAACAAGACGTTGGAAGTTCCCAGCAGATGCTGCCTATATAGCCATCCATAATTGCGGAGGCATTGCCGGTGACGGATTTTCTGCACGAACTGACCTCGCGATTACGTCTCAAATGTGTTTGAAAGGATTCATGTCAGTCGATCTGGGTGACCAAACCACTCGCTCGAACTGTCCAGAAAGGTCTTCGACCCAATCGCTAACAATTGGGGCCCAGTGACATGACGCATTTTCATCCCTTGTCTTTCGTTGTTTGGGAACGTGAGATGCATGAACCGCTGTAAATGGTCTCCACGTAGCTGAACATAACCATTTCCCGCGATTGATCGATTGTGTTGGATTAGAGCAGGGCTTCACAACATACGTGCTCGCGGAGCAAGCTGTGAGCAGCAAGGCGCGAGCATGGAGCAGCGCGAGCACGCTACCCCCACTACCGGACCAGAGCGGAGAGTGGGGAAAGTCACGTGGGGCACACAACAGCTGCCGTCAGTCAATGTAAATCCGCGCCACCTGCAGGGATATCACTCACGAATTATTACTGCGACAAATGAAACAAATAAAGGAGAATGTACACATGCCACATAATTTTATTAGCTTAGTGTATGCCTCTACATTCGCATTAATTTGTGAACTTTTACACAATAAAAGGTGTCACTGAAGTGTGGGATTCTCGGTTATCTTGTACTTTTTGCCCTTTACAATTGCGTCTATGTTCGGAGTAATTGTTCTTGTGCATTTTAGGCGCAGCGTGCAGTTTAAATTTCGATCAGACAATGCGTTTCTCAGGCGCGTCTTGTTACATTTCACTGTAGAGAACAGTTGTTCACAAACATACGTGGAACCGAACATTGATATTATTGTAGCCGCCAGTTTGTGCAAACGAGGAAATCTATCCTGAGGGAAGTGTCTGTGGGATTCCAAAATGTTTTTCTTGTTCTGAAATTTGTCTCTGTATTCTCTGTCACACTGCAGGTCAATAATTTCTTGCTGCAGCTAAGGACGAACCTCTTAAATATTCGCTGAAGATAGCAGATCACAATCACTGTCTAGTGCTGTCAGATCTTGAAAGCGCTGATCAACTAAACTATGTGAATAACGTTCACAGTCTTTGTGAACATCTTGCATGGATGATAATTTAGGAAAATGAGCTAGGTTTCCTGTTTCCAGCTGACTCACCCAAAGTGTCAATTTCATTTTAAAAGCTCGTATTCGATCTATGAAATGAGTAATTAGCAGACCTTTACCTTGTAGTAAAATGTTCAAATCATTCAGATGGCTAGTTAAATCTGCTAAGAACGCGAGATCACATTCAAACGTGCGCACGCATTTCCCCTCCCTCCCTACTCCGCGACCTTGCACCTGCTCGCGTGCAAGTGCCTGAGCAGACGCGAGTACTCGCGCTCAAAACCGGCCAGTTGTTAAGCCCTGGATTAGAGGATGCATTTCATTCCATGTAAACACATCTCACACCATTTTCGAGCCACCAACAGCTTGCACAGTGCCTTGTTGACAATTTGGCGCCATAGCTTAGGGAAATCTGCGCCACATTTGAACCATAGCATCAGCTTTTACCAACTGAATTCGGGACTCACCTGATGAGGTCACGGTGTGCATGTCGTCCAAGGTACAACCGATAGGGCCACGAGGCCAGGAGAGGCGTTGTAGGCGTCGTTGTGCTGTCAGCAAAGGCACTCTCATCGGTCGTCTGCTGCCGTGGCCCATTAACGCTAAATTTCGCCGCACTCTTCTAACGGAAACGTTCATCGTTCGTCCCACATTGATATCAGCGGTTATTTCACACAGTGTTACGTGGCTGTTAGCACTCACACTCAACGCCAACGCCGCTGATCCCGGTCGTTAAGTGAAGCCCGCCTGCCGCTATGTTGCCCGTAGTGACAGGTAATGCCTGATGGTATTCTCGGCACACCATTGACAATGTCGATCTCAGAATATTGAAATTCCTTTATCCAAACTGGAATGACCCATACGTCTAGCTCCATCTACCATTATGCGTTCAAAGTCTGTAAATTCCCGTCGTGCGGCCGTAAAGACCTCACAAACTTTTACTCATGAGTCATCTAACAAGTGGAGGCCACGACGTTTGGAACGCGGATTTACTGCAAACTTCGTACACTCGTAGTACTCCATGAGGACAACAAAATGCGTAAGCAGTAGCGCATACTTCTCAAGCGTTACTGAGAAAATCGCAAGATAATTTCGGTCGTCAAATATATACCTGTGCGTGGCCATTTTTACCATGGAAGCGACGGCAGCCGAGAAGCCACTGGCACGGTAGCTCAGCGTGTTCGGTCAGAGCGTTAGCTGCCCTCCACAAAAAAAAACAAAAACAAAAAAAAACTGAGTGAATCGATGAACGAAGAACTTAAACGGACGTCATAGGACGTCCACCCCGAACACATGGAACAAACTGTAACGAACAAAATGGGATCAACAACAAAAAAAGTGATTAGCGTTCAAGCCCCGTAATCATAGGATCGAGTCCCGTTCGTCTGTTTCTTTTTTTTTATTTTCAGCACAGTCAATTACTTTACTATTAATATTACAACTGATGTAATGGGAAAATACGTGTAACCGGATGAACTTTTATTAAATTTACAATGTTATTTCACAGTCTAGTAATTTGTATTACCACAAATAATATTATAATCATAACTATCGACTAGTAAACAACCAAAGTCACAAAGTGATACCGAAAATGTATGATTGTCAGTGATTTGAGAAATCCCTTATGCCTGGAAGGAGCACGAAACTACTTGTTACCTGCAAGTTTTGACCGGCACAGACGGCTTTCGGAAGATGTACAATTAATCGTCGCTTTCGACATTACGAGTACAAGTTGCAGGATTGTATTTTCCGTAAAAACACGGAAAACATAAAATTAAACGGCACCAGCTGCGTTGAATAAATGCTATGTTCCCGCATACGCAAGGCCTTTCGAGGTTTTTCGTGGAAAAACAAACCTCGTTAACATTTTCAAAAACCTCTCTTTCAGACGACAATTTGGAAGCAAACCATGCATAACGCAGTATTTCCTTAAAAATCGGCGCTGATCACTGGTTATGCATTATCGAGTGTATTTTAATAGCGTCTTTCGAGAAGCAGCTTCTCGTTCTCTTTCGATTAAGTTCAAAATGGTTCAAATGGCTCTGAGCACTATGGGACTTAACTGCTGTGGTCATCAGTCCCCTACAACTTAGAACTACTTAAACCTAACTAACCTAAGGACATCACACACGTCCATGCCCGAGGCAGGATTCGAACCTGCGACCGTAGCAGTCACGCGGTTCCGGACTGAACGCCCAGAACCGCACGGCCACCGCGGCCGGCTTTCGATTAAGTACGTACAATTATGAAGACACGGACAAGCATACATTTTCAGTATCACTTTATGCGTTTGGTCGTTTATTAGTAGATAGTTATGAATATTATATTATTTTTGATAATAAAAGTTTGTAGACTGCCAAATAACGTTGTAAATTTAATAACAGTTCATCCGATTACACGTATTTTCCCATTATATCAGTAATAGTAAAGAAAATTGTTGAAAATAAAAAAAGAAACAGACGAACGGGACTCGATCCAGTGATTATGGGGCTTGAAAGCTAACCATTTTTTTTATCTCATTTTGTTCGTTATAGTTTGTACCATGTGTTCGAGGCGGACGTCCTATGACGTCCGTTTAAGTTTTTCGATTCACTCAGTTTTTTTTATTGCAGAGGGCAGCTAACCCTGTGAACGAACATGCTCAGCTACCGTGCCGGTGGCCACTCGGCTGCCGCCACTTCATGGTAAAAATGGCCACGCACAGGTATATATTTGACGACCGAAATTATCTTGCGATTTTCTCAGTAACGCTTCAGAAGTATGCGCTACTGCTTACGCGTTTTGTTGTCCTCATGGAGTACTACGAGTGTACGACGTTTGCAGTAAATCCGCGTTCCAAACGTCGTGGCCTCCCCTTATAAGTACAAATGACGGCTCCGCCAATGCACTGCCATCTTGTGTAAGCGATACTATCGCCATCTGTGTATGTGCATACCGTTATTCCACGACTTTCGTCACTTCATTGAATGAAGACGTAGATGCAGATGTCTTCGTGACTCGGCTAGGTAATGGTCTTCATACAAGCGTATCTCCGATGGCTTACCATTGCCGTAATACACGAAGGAACTTTTGAAACATCGTTCCAACGAAGATACGGAGCATTACATTTTCTGAAAACGCCACCGCAATCGGTGCTTTACGGGGTAAACTACAACATGCATGAAAAACGATTATGGGCACTTTCTATTGTGGATGAATTACGTTTAGATAACATCAGAGTAAGTATTTCTTTGTCGAATGTACCTTGGTTGCTGGATAGCGCCCCTTTGACTCGTATACGTATGTTACACGGAGCTCTGCACTGACTGCGCAGCAAGTTGTGTTTGCTGCCTCCCGATTAATCACGGGTCTGCAGCGGAGCTTTACGCGGTGGTTGGCGGGAAGCCTAGTCATCAGGGGCAGCGTATCACGTAACGGAGAGCGTGACGCAAGAACTGGCGGGGCAGGGGGAAGATAATTAGTCCTAGTCGCCGGGTCCCCTTGCTTATCCAGCTTTCTGTGGGCTCGTCCGGCTCAGCAAGAGGTATCGGTGCGCACCACGAACTTTGATTCCGCTCGTAATTAATCTAATTTCGGTGGCCTCTTTCAGGAACCTTCAACGGCGGTCCACTGCGCGTAATTAAATTCGGAGAACATTTCACAGGTCGTTGAATTACTTAAATTCCACTTAGTAAAACTCATAACCGGGCTCGGAGCAGCTTTCAACTGAGGCGACGGAAAATGCACTGTATCTGTACAAATGAGTGATTCGTGAATGGTGATTGCAAATATCTAATGATGCTTTTAATGTATATATCGGATCCTCTGCAATATCATCGTCATAAGACGACAAAACCTTTCTTTATGAGTGTGAATGTAAACTCAAAGAAATATTATAATTTTGTTTGTCACAACTAATTGGTTACCTGAGATTACCATGATATTTTACAAATCTACAAACAACTGCATATCTCACAGAGGGATATATATTTATATCGATGTGGAATATGCACTTTTCATGCGAAGCCATTTGTCATGCATATTACTAACGGTAGAATATTAAAAAAAAATGGTTCAAATGGCTCTGAGCACTATGGGTGTCAACATCTGTGGTCATCAGTCCCCTAGAACTTAGAACTACTTAAACCTAACTAACCTAAGGACATCACACACATCCACGCCCGAGGCAGGATTCGAACCTGCGACCGTAGCAGTCTCGCGGTTCCGGACTGAGCGCCTAGAACCGCTAGACCACCGCGGCCGGCAATATTTAAAATATTTTGAAAACATTTAGTTGTTGTGTAGCATAAAGTCTATAGTACGGATAAAGTTTCTATTTTTCAATTACTTCTGCTGCAACTTCTACATCTATTTTTACACCAACATCTCCGTGATTACTCTGCAATTCACAAATAAGTGCACAGGGTTAATCAAAACACCTTTGAGCTATTTCTCTACCGTTCCACTCTCGAACAGTGAGCGGGGAAAACGAACACTTAAATCTTTCCGTGCGAGCTCTGATATATCTTATTTTTTTTATGATAAGCATCTCTCTCTACGTAGGTGAGCGCCTACTAAATATTGTCTCTGAGGAGAAATTTGGCGATTTTAATTTGTAGAGAAGGTCCTGCGCAGCGGTAAACGCGTGTTTTAACGGTTCCCTCAATAGTTCGTTTACCATATCCGTAGCACTCACTCCCCTATTTCACGACAATACAGAACTAGCTGCGCTTCTTAGAACTTTTTCGATGTCGTCCGTCAATCCTATTTCATGCAGACCCTACACACCTCCCACACCATCACAGAGCCTCCACCAGCTTGAACAGTTCCCTGCTGACATGCAGCGTCCATGGATTCATGAGGTTGTCTCCATACCCATACACGCCCATCGGCTCGATACAATTGGAAACGAGACTCGTCCGACTGGGCAACACGTTTCCAGTCATCAAACGTCCAATATTGGTGTAGAGTTTCGTGTGTACAGTCATCAAGGGTACACGAGAGGGCCTTCTGCTCCGAAAGCCCATATCGACGATGTTTCGTTGAATGGTTCGCACTGTGACACTTGTTGATGGCCTAGCATTGAAATCTGCAGCAATATTTGGAAGGGTTTGCACTTCCGTCACGTTGAATAATTCTCTTGAGTCGCCGTTGGTCGCGTTCTTGCAGGATCTTTTTCGGGCACAGCGATGTCGGAGATTTGATGTTTTACCGAATTCTGATGTTCACGGTATACCCGTGACATGGTCCTACGGGAGAGTCCCCACTTCATCGCTATCTCTGAGATACTGTGTCCCATGGCTTGTGCACTGACTATAACATCATGTTCAAACTTACTTAAACCTTGATAACATGCTATTGTAGCAGCAGTAACCGTGCTCAAGTCACTTGTTGTCTTATATAGGAGTTTCCTACCGCAACGCCGAAGTCTGCCTGTTTATATATCTCTGTACTTCAATACACATGGCTATACCAGTTAATTTGGCGCTTCATTGTAGTTCTGGCAAGTGTGATTGGAGTAAAATCGGTGTGGAGCCCTCAGAAAAATCTGAAACATGAAACTTAGCATGAAGGTGCGTAATATCAGCAGGCAAATTCGAATACAGAAAAATGAATAGTTTCTGATAAAACTCGTGGCATTTACCTGGTACACGATATGACATTATGATATAAATCTGCGAAACCAGTGAGTGCATAGGTCATATAGAACTACTGGCAAATATCGGATGATTTCGCTGTAAGCTTTGCCCACAGGTGTTGGTTACAGATTGTCAATCAGTAACTAATGTGCACCTGTCTTCGTTGAAGGTTCAACGAAATACATGTGTGCGCGACCGGTAGTATGCATACTGTAGCGTCCGCTTCCATTGTTCAGAAACTTCCTTTTCCTCACGTTTAAAACAACAAAGTTACTAATACCGAATAATTATAGTAAATAATAATCCTCCAATAATGAAGTAGTGTTTAATATACCATCCTAATACAAAGTAAAAGCGAGAAGTTTGACTTAAATTACAGTAAATGTACATACATTAAATAGTAAATACAGGTGACAGAGGAGGACGATCATCATTTTGTAATATTTTATTTGCTGCTGGAAGCACGCAAAATAAACCCAGAAAATTCTACTTAACTATCGATAAAGAAATTTCTCGAAATTTATGTGTTACCGATACTGACAAGATGAAGATAAAATATTGATATTTTCGATTTAATAAGTGTGGTTCATATCTGAAAAATGCTGTTTCCTATTTAAAACTAGGATCTATAATTATTAACATTTGTTATATGAGAGGTCACTCACTCTTGATTAGCACGCGTTTTGTATCGTACCTTGCTTAATTTTTATAAAAAATTACGTTTGCAATGAATTCATCCTGAAGAAAATTAGCAGAGGTAGTTAACTACAGTAAACGTATATTGAAGTAGATATAGGGGGAAAAAGGAGTATTTATATACTGAAAACAATATTTATGAGCACCATCAACAACATATTGCTTAAGTCCTAGCCAGAAATTTACTTCGAAGGAATGATATTAAAAAAATGGTGTTATTTTGGACACAACCTTAAAATAATGGATTTAAGTACAACTCTCCTTTTAAAAACCTAAAGTTGTGGCAAATATGTATTATATTCTCTCATTAAGCTGCGAGGTCAGTTATTTTTCATTATGTATTTCTTATAATTGTTTCGTTGTTTTATTTATTTTATAATATTTATTTATTGAGTATTGTGAAGGGACATCCTTCTCTAGCATTAATTTTCCTCAGCTGTAGTTGTTGATATCAGTACTATTTTTCGAATTTTGAACAGGTCAGTATTATCTCAGTTGCTTTTCTGAAAACTTTCATATCATTTTATCCATAGTATGTTATATTTGAAGCTAAAATTTATGATAATGAATTGCTTTACAAAATATGTTAGTTTCGATGTTCTAATCGATAAGTACTAGTTCTGAATTTATAGTTAAAATTCTTTTTTAGAAACATTTGAAATTACGAATTATTTGCACACTTAAAATTTCTGTTAGTAATTACGCAATCCTATACTGTTTTCCTGTTTACTACGTTTATTTCTGAATTCATTTATCAAATAATAATCGAAATTAATAATATAACGAAAACTAGCGTGAGAGTCGTAATCTTGCCTCTGAAGTGATCCGACGTATTTTTCTATAATAAGTGCGAGCGATGTAATTTCTGTTTTATTAATGTAAAGAATCGAAATACTGTAAGATATACTAAAATGAGAGAAAATCAATGGAAAATATGTTTACGTAAAAAATTCTGCAACAACAGGCTTCCAGTTTATTTAGTACAAACCAACTGTGAGGACTTGATGTTAGATTTTCAGCTTCAAGAATCAGACCCATAGATAAGAAGAACTGGAGCCACTCAACATGACAAGCCAAGTAAACTTGAAAGTTTATTGTAATCTTCGCTCCTCTCAAAACTTCATAAAAGATTTTGCATATTAGTTACTTATGCAAACATATTAGTTTAATATCGACAATAGATGGAAGGAGGGGGGAATTAGAGTGTCTATGAGCTTTAATTCTTCTTCGTAGTGGGTATCACAGATTGAGGGTTGTGACGGTTATTTACTGTTGAAACATGTTTGCAAACACTCACATAAATGTTAATCGCGAATTCCAAGCTATCCATTTAAGTCAGGGCCTCCTGTGAGTTATATCAGAAGTCACCTAAATGCAGTGAGCTTACTCATTGAAAAGAACGTATCACTAATACGATCGGCAGGAGGTGAGGTCACATTCCCGGCCTCCTCCTCAGACCCAAAGACATTCAAGCTCCACACATTCAGATTGTGAGAGAAGTGAAGACCTGATTCGTTATCACACATGGATAAGTTAACGCAGCTTGTAGAGACTGATGACAGGCTGCTAACACATTGTCTTTTCTTGATATCCATAGATTTATTAAACGAAGGGGGCGTTTTCCCACTTACGCTATATTTATTTGTACCTCTTCCTTCCACAAGTAATTTCGAATCTTTAGGCCATAATCAAGTATTTGATTGTCCCATAAAAACACGGGAGAACTGCCAGATATCAGTAACGTCCTGCCACGATGTTTCGGCGCAGAGTCTTCTGTAGTAGTACTACAGTGGCACTCACCTGAAGATGGCCAGAAGACTCTGCGGCGAAATATCGTGGCAGGACGTTACTGATATCCGGCAGTTCTCCCGTGTTTTTGTGGAACAATCAGTACGCCGGGAAAGCTTTAAACATCACATCAAGTATTTGATTGCATAACAAAGCACTCTACATCCCTCCACAAACGGGAACATAGTGGGGCCACGTTACGTAATGGTAAGATACCTACATACAAATTTCGACACGTGTGAAGATGATAGCGTATTAACGTGATGATCTTCCGTTCATTTTAGTTTAGAGTCCGCCCCTGGTAGCTGAGTGGTCAGCCCGACGGAATGTCATACCTAACGGCCCGGGTTCGATTCCCGGCTGGGTCGGAGATTTTCTCCGCTCAGGGACTGGGTGCTGTGTTGTCCTTATCACCATCATTTCATCCCCATCGACATGCAAGTCGCCGACGTGGCGTCAACTCGAAAGACTTGCACCAGGCGAACGGTCTACCCGACGGGAGGCCCTAGCCACACAGCAGTTCCATTTCCATTTAGTTTTCAAAACTTACTGTTCCCCATGTTTTGACAGGCAATCGATTCACGTTCAGAGGTAAAATATGGAAAGACAGATGCCGACGAAAGAGTAAAACGAGAGACTAACGATTTCAGAGGTCCATGCTCGTATATTTCAGCGTACATCTAAAGGGGAGCTAATAAAAATAATAATAAAAAACAAAATTACTAAATCCACATGGTGTGACAAAATGATAACGTTGCAAAATTTAAAATTTTATTTAGCATATTGAGTGGACAGCACAGCTGCCTGTCATGCGAAGGACCTTGGTATTTCCAGGGATTTTTCCCTGGTGGCAGCACAGGAACGGGTTGCGCTCCGTCTCGTGAGACCAACAGAGGAGTTACTTGCCGGAGTAATGCTGGCTCCAGGTCACGAAAACTTACAACGGCCAATAGAGCGAGTTGCTGGCCTCACGCCTCTCCATACCGCATCGGATGAAGCCACTGACAAAGGATTTCACGGTGGTCGGTCGGTATCGATGGACCGGCCAGCGTACCTGGACGGAGTTGACATTTACGTATAGTCGTCATAAATACTCCTAGAGGGCTTATAGTTAATGTTTCACAAGGTACATTCGTTGTTTACGAGATGTAGCAACAGGCACCGGGATTATTCTTGTTAAATTTCGTATGTTCTTTAAAACAAATCTCTTAACTTCGGTCTGGTTTCAGGATTCCTGAGAAATCTGAAAAGCTTCTATTCCCATCCTGTCTGTAGTATTGTTAATGTTTCACTTTCTCATGAGACTAGAGCTAAATTTGTATCTGATGTCCTCTTTTCTTTTTTAGAATTTGTTGTTTCGATTGCCAGTTCCATTTCATACCCTCTTTACTTTGACCATCGTCAATTATTTCGCAACCCGTCTGCAAACTTAAGTGTCTCATTTTATAATCTAATTCCTTCAGTACGAAAAGATTTAATTCGACTACGGTTCACTACCCGTGTTTTACTGTTAACAAGGATTTAAAGATCGGAGAAAAGTGAGGAAAGCAAAACACGTGCAATGGTGTGTAGTCAAATTACATCTGGGGAAACTCAGAGAATTAGACTATGAAATGAAAATGAAATTTCGTGTGGATAGGGCCTCCCGTCGGGTAGACCGGTGGCGATTTGTGTGTCTGTGAGGATGATACTGTGATGAGGACAACACAACACTCATGCCGCGGGCGGAGAAGATCTCCTACCCCGACGGTAATCGAACCCGGGTCTCTTTCACTGAACATTCAGTTATCGAGGCGAACAATTAGAGTATGAAATTAGGCACCATATGTATAAGACGACCTTACTATTTGGGCAGCGTAATAACTGACGATGTAAGGAATAAACAGAATACAAAATGTAACAGGCAAGTTCTGAAACTGAACATAGTCTTACAAGGAAGTGAAGCATGAATCATAGTACAGGCAGGAAGAGCATACAAACTTATGAAATAGGAGGACGGTAGATGAGTAGATCGTATAGCCAACGAAGACAAATAAGTTGATTACGCTAGATAATATCATTATGGAGTAACTTGAGCGTGACCAAAAGAAGGGGTATGTTTGTAGGCCACATCCTGAGGTATCCATAAATTGTGGTGTAGGAAATGGCAAGATCAATAATCGATTACAGCAAGCAATGTAAAAGCGTGGCGTTGCAGTACCTATACAGCAATTATTACGGAGACGACGAGACTTGCACACGATAGACTTGCATGGAGACCTGTATCAAGCTTAACTTCGGAGAGAACACACCGGAGTGCAACAACAATAAGCACTATGGACAAAACAGTCACAACCGGTATATATCATGCTAGTACTATGTGACACCGCCGCTAGCCGCAAGGCCGGGAGGAAGAGACTCCACACGTTTCTTCATGTATGCCACATGCAACTGAAGCCACCAATTGCAGATTACTGATTAGATACCGCAGTTTGGTTTTTGCAAAGGTAAACGAACTAGAGATACAGCCCTGGCGTTGCGTTTAAAGGAAGAAGCAAGAGTGAAAAAAAAATTAAAATACATTCCTAGGATCTGGAGAAAGCGTTCGACAGTGTGAAATTGTGCATCTCAGAAATTCTCAGAAAATCAGGAGTAAGCTATAGGGAAAGACTTGTGATATACATGGTGTAACGAGTACAACTGCAGATATTTTTCTTTGTGGCTGAGGGCAGTATACAGCACAACATTAGATCAGTATTTACGTCATTTACAGACTAATAATTATAGCCATTACAAATCATATATTGGTTAGTACCACTAAGAACATGTGGCAAGCCATTACTGCTCATTTTACCCATCACAGCAGGTCAGGTGATGAATTTTTGACGCGTGGACGCATAACGGTTAGTGTATACTGATACATGCAGTCCATGTACTGGTGTACTACGACTGTGCAGAAAACATCAGGTCGTAAAGTTTGTGACCTGTCTGTGGGAAGACTGTTCTACGCGGGGAGAAAACAACCAAAGATACTGATGTGTGTACATATAAGATACCGTATAAAATAATATCTGCGCCTTTGCCGGTTACACCCTGTATAATATGTTCAAGAGCCAAGAGGCAACAATTTGATTGGAAGAGCAGGAACGAAGTACGCGGACAAAAAAATGGTGTAAGGCAGTAATGTGGTCTTTCGCCTATAAAAATCCATCTACACATCGAAGAAGCAATGACAGAAGTAAAACAAAGATTGAAGAGTGAAATTAAAACACAGGGTGAAAGGATATCAGTGATAACATTTGCTGACGACATTGCTATGCCCAGTGAAGGTGAAGAAGAATTACACAATCTGATGAATGGAATTAATAGTCCAGTGAGTTCCGAATAAGGACTGAGAGTTAACCGAAGAAAGCAATCAGAAGTAGGAGAAATGGGAACATCGAGGAGCTTATCTTCAAAATTGGTGATAACCAAGTAGGCAAAATTAAGGAATTCTACTACCTTGGAAGTAAAATAACTCACGACAAGTGAAACAAGGAGGACATAAAGTGTACACTGGCACTGACCAAGAGGGCATTCTTGTTCAAAAGAAATCTACTGATATCAAATGTAGGTCTTACACCGAGGAAGAAATTTCTGAGAACGTACGTTAGGAGTGCATCATTGTAAGTGAGTAAACAATGAACTGTGTGGAAGCCGAAATAGAAGAAAATTCATGCTTTTCAGAAGTGGTGCTGCCGTAGAATGATAAAAATTAGATGTACTGATAAGGAATGAGGTGGTTTTCTGCAGAATCTACGAAGAAAGGAACATACGAAAAACGCTAACGAGACGAAGAGATAAGCTGATATGCATTAGGGCATCAGGAATTAACATACATGTACTAGAGGTACCTGTGGAGGGTAAAAACTGTAGAGGAGGACAGAGATTGGAATACAGCCAACAAATAATTGAGGGAACATGTTGCTCATGCAACTGTGAGATAAATAGGTTGGCACAGGAGAGGAATTTGTGACGGATCTCTTCAAATGAATAAGTAGACCGATGACTAATAAATAAATAAATAAATAAATAAAACCCAACAAATTGAAAGAGACGTTGATTGCTACATTTTCCCATATAGCCTAGAATCTGGCATTTACTTTGGGATTAAGAGAGGGGCAGATCTAGGAACGTATATGTACAACAACGTGGATTGGCTGTCGCCATTAGGAAGGCAGGATTAACCACAGCGTACTCATTATGGAATTGCAGAACAATAGGCAGGACATTGTCACAGAAAATGTTGAAATATTATTTCCAGTTCGCGTTCGCAGTAATCTCTTCGGTCTGAAGAGTTCCTTCCACACACTAAACGTTTAGCGCCGTCGGTGCGATAGATGTCTGGCATCATTTGGAAACAGGCAACGTCGCCACTCGTTGGGCCGCACGACACGCCTCACTCAGTTGAGGCATTGTGGACATGAGACAGCGGCTAATCATATATATTTAACAATGAAATTCGCTAAAAAGCCGTGCAGTTCCGAAGTTAATTTATTTTATGTCGCTACCAGTTCCGGCAATTCATTATGGCATCTTCAGGCTCCCACATGCATCTCTCAAAACTGACTACAGTAAATGTCTGAAACTGATCATAAAACACTAATGACGAAACAGGCGAAGTAACATCTTTATTTTTTCATGCTGGTTTCGTTTAAACCACCCTCAGACCAAAATGAGATTAGGCAGCAGCATTGCCAACGATGATGAAGTAGTACCCTATTTTGGGCACCGCTTCCTTATTTTGGCACAGCTGACTCCTGTCTAATTTACCGTATTACTTTTTCAATGTTGGCAGCATTGCCAGCTCCTCTCGTTTCGGTCTTACGATTATTCGGCTGAAAAGGTTGACCGGGTATAAATAAAAATGGCTTTAGCTGTTTCAAGATTTGTTTAGCCGTCCAGTATCAGCACAGCTCAACCTAGCGATATGCGTGTGCCATGATCGCACCTACTGTCTGTGTCCGTTGGTTGTGGTGAGGGGTTGAGCGATAACGGAGCACATTCCAAGTGTTCTGATGCTTCGTGGAGGTGGTCATTTGACCAAATGTAGATGTTGCACCCTGGTATCTTGTTGTCTCTTATCACGTTCTATTCACGTTTCGAGCCAGTGAACATTTTTTAATAAGCTTAGCCGCTATACACGGAGTGTGAATAACAAAATGTTGTTGTTGTGGTCTTCAGTCCAGAGACTGGTTTGATGCTGCTCTCCATGGTACTGTATCCTGTGGAAGCTTCATCTCCAAGTAACTACGGCAACCTACATACTTCTGAATCTGCTTATTAAATTCATCTCTTGGTCTCCCTCTACGATTCTTACCCTCCACGCTGCCCTCCAACACTAAATTGGTTATTCCTTGATGCCTCAGAAGATGTCCTACGAACCGATCCCTTCTTCTAGTCAAGTTCTCCACAAATTCCTCTCCTGCCCAGTTCTGTTCAGTACCGCCTCATTAGTTACATGATGTACCCGTCTGTTCTTTAGCATTCTTCTGTAGCACCATATTTAGAAAGCTTCTATTCTCTTCTAGTCTAAAATAATTATAGTCCATGTTTCATTTCCAGACATTGCTACACTCCACGCAAATACTTTTATAAAAGACTTCCTGACCTTAAATCTATATTCGATGTCAACAAATTTCTCTTGTTCAGAGACGCTTTCCTTGCCATCACCAGTTTACATTTTATATCCTCTCTACTTCGACCATCGTCGGTTATTTTACTGCCCAAATAGCGAAACTCATCTACTTCTTTAAGTGTCTCATTGCCTGATCTAATACCCTCACCATCACCCCCCTTTATTTCGACTACATGCCATTATCCTCGTTTTTCTTTTGTTGATGTTCAACTTGTATCCTCCTTTCAATACAGTGTCCATTCCGGTCAACTGCTATTCCAGGTCCTTTGCTGTCTCTGACAGAATTACAGTGTCGTCGGGAAACCTCAAAGTTTCTATTTCTTCTCCATGGATTTTAAATGCTACTACAAATTTACCTTTTGTTTCCTTTGTAGCCTGCTCAATACACAGACTGAATAACATCATGGATAGGCTACAACCCTGTCTCACTCTCTTCCCAACCACTGCTACTCTTTTATGCATCTCGACTCTTATCACTGCCATCTGGTTTCTGTACAAATTGTAATTAGCCTTTCGTTTCCTGTATTTGACCCCTGCCACCTTCGCACTTTGAAAGAGAGTGTTCCAGATAACAAATTTTTACAGATGGATAAATAATTGAATAAGTGCGAGTGCAAATACCTAAGGTGTAAAAACTTCCTGGCAGATTAAAACTGTGTGCCCGACCGAGACTCGAACTCGGGACCTTTGCCTCTCGCGGGCAAGTGCTCAACCACCTGAGCTACCGAAGCACGACTCACGCCCGGTACTCACAGCTTTACTTCCGCCAGTACCTCGTCTCCTACCTTCCAAACTTTACAGAAGCTCTCCTGCGAACCTTGCAGAACTAGCACTCCTGAAAGAAAGGATATTGCGGAGACATGGCATAGCCACAGCCTGGGGGTTGTTTCCAGAATGAGATTTTCACTCTGCAGCGGAGTGTGCGCTGATATGAAACTTCCTGGCAGATTAAAACTGTGTGCCTGACCGAGACTCGAACTCGGGACCTTTGCCTTTCGCGGGCAAGTGCTCTACCACCTGAGCTACCGAAGCACGACTCACGCCCGGTACTCACAGCTTTACTTCCGCCAGTACCTCGTCTCCTACCTTCCAAACTTTACAGAAGCTCTCCTGCGAACCTTGCAGAACTAGCACTCCTGAAAGAAAGGATATTGCGGAGACATGGCTTAGCCACAGCCTGGGGGATGTTTCCAGAATGAGATTTTCACTCTGCAGCGGAGTGTGCGCTGGTATGAAACTTCCTGGCAGATTAAAACTGTGTGCCCGACCGAGACTCGAACTCGGGACCTTTGCCTTTCGCGGGCAAGTGCTCTACCACCTGAGCTACCGAAGCACGACTCACGCCTGGTACTCACAGCCTTACTTCCGCCAGTACCTCGTCTCCTACCTTCCAAACTTTACAGAAGCTCTCCTGCGAACCTTGCAGAACTAGCACTCCTGAAAGAAAGGATATTGCGGAGACATGGCTTAGCCACAGCCTGGGGGTTGTTTCCAGAATGAGATTTTCACTCTGCAGCGGAGTGTGCGCTGATATGAAACTTCCTGGCAGATTAAAACTGTGTGCCCGACCGAGACTCGAACTCGGGACCTTTGCCTTTCGCGGCAAGTGCTCTACCACCTGAGCTACCGAAGCACGACTCACGCCCCGTACTCACAGCTTTACTTCCGCCAGTACCTCGTCTCCTACCTTCCAAACTTTACAGCACTTGCCCGGGAAAGGCAAAGGTCCCGAGTTCGAGTCTCGGTCGGGCACACATTTTTAATCTGCCAGGAAGTTTCATATCAGCGCACACTCCGCTGCAGAGTGAAAATCTCATTCTGGACCTAAGGTGTAATTTTAAACTTCCCATGTCAGATGATTTGGAGCTAAACCTGACCAGATGCACACGTTTATGTAGAAGCATACAGCATACATTGAAACATAAGACAGGGGAAAGAATTATACTTGGAGGACAGAGTACCTATGAACGAAAAAATTGTTTCTTTGCCGGTATTTTAGCGATTGATTTTCAGAATCACACGAAGAAATGCACAGCAGATGCCGCCATGAGCAGTTTCCGCCATTTTATGCAGTTCCTGTTATCGTTCCACATGTATGAGGTTGTGGTTTACACAGCACTTGTAAATACTGCGTGTTTCAAAATTAACATCGGTGTCTTAAGTCATTGCAGCTTTCCTGTTGTATTCAACTTACAATTACAAATAATACAAAGTTCTTAAAATGAAACAGCAACTAAAGCAGTTTTTCTTACAAGTGTTCAATCTGAGCACCATTCGTCACATGGCATACATCGAGTCGACAGACGAGTTGTTTCCAAACGACCAATTTGTCTGGAGTAATTTTTCAACTGTTTTTTCCAGCTTCGTAGTTCAGCCGGTATCCGAGGCACATGCACATGAGCCGGCCTAAGTGGCCGTGCGGTTAAAGGCGCTGCAGTCTGGAACCGCGAGACCGCTATGGTCGCAGGTTCGAATCCTGCCTCGGGCATGGATGTTTGTGATGTCCTTAGGTTAGTTAGGTTTAACTAGTTCTAAGTTCTAGGGGACTAATGACCTCAGCAGTTGAGTCCCATAGTGCTCAGAGCCATTTGAACCATTTTTGAACATGCACATGATACTTCATAAACTCCGAAAGGTAAAAGTCGCATAGCGTCATATCGGATGATTTCGGAGACCATTCGAAACAAGCTCCGTCACCACGCCCCTTGCGGTCAATCCAGCGGTCGGGTATAATTTCGTTAAACCAAACACGTACTGCGTTACGCCAGAGAGGGGGCGCACCATTTCACGGATGAATAAAGTTGTGTGGTTCATCTTCTTCAGATTGAAGAAAGAGCCATAGTTCTAGCACTTCAGTACAAGAAATGCGTTATAGTTGCTTCCGCCGGGCTATGGCACAAAAAGCATTGAATTTAGGGTAGTCACGTTGCGACTGTACCATCTCGTGAGCATTAAATGACCTCCAGATTCGCGCATTGTGTGTGTTCACATTTCCACTTGGGTGAAATGTCCACTCGTCACCAAAGACGACACGATCCAAAAAATCTTCATCATTCCGCAATAACATTTAGTTGGCCAAGTTGGGACGTAAAACATCGTCTGTAGGTCTTAGAAATTCAAACAACGGCTAACGACAAAGACGTAGTTGTAGGCTTCTCCTTAGAAGTCTTCACACAGACGGCAGTGAAACTGCTAATTCACGAATAACCTTCGGAACTCATTTCTCGGAGCCTCTATCGCTTTTTGCTGGAAGACACAGGAACCAGTGAATGTACCAGTGCACGGGTATACAAACAAAACTGTTTGACTTTCTCTTTATTTTGATGTATTATTTATAATCGTTAAGTTGATGTGATAAATTGTAAGAAGCCTTAAAACCCTGCTATTCGTTTTGAATTGCACGCATTTAAGTGCTTTACAGTATATTAAAGCTATCTGGAATATACTGCTAATTCTTCCGGTACAGAATTTTATATTGAATAAATTCTATACATTTTTAGAACAATTAGTACAATATGTGGACAGCTAAAATAACCTTCGTCGCTCGTGCACCATCCTGCACCATGAAACAGAAGTAGTTCTTTTATCGTGGAACATGTGATACTGGCAAATGTATTAAATTTCTTAGTTTTCAGTAACATCTGTCTGAAAGTGTATTTTACTTGTAACTGACCTTCGATAATACCTCTGCTTAGTTTGACCTAAATTGCTGGTTGTTGCTTTGGAGTAGAGTAACAATGTAACAGATTTAAAAAAAAGCACTCCGTCTTCAGGCCACGAGTGACCTGCCAGGACCATTCGACCGCCGTGTCATCCTCAGTGGAGAATGAGGATAGGAGGGGCGTGGGGTCAGCACACCGCTCTCCAGTTCGTTATGATGGTATTCTTGACCGAAGCCGCTACTGTTCGGTCGAGTAGCTCCTCAATTGGCATCACAAGTCTGAGTGCACCCCGAAAAACGGCAACAGCGCATGGCGGCCTGGATTGTCACCCATCCAAGTGCTGACCACGCCCGACAGCGCTTAACTTCGGTGATCTGACGAGAACCGGAATAATGTAACAGACAGACGTTATGAATTTGAAAGAATTTCTCGATTGGAAAGCATTTAAATCTCGGTCGAATATTTAAATCTTTGCAGGTGTTGCAATTTCGTAAAAGGATTACAACACACAGATATTAAATGCCATCATTCAACAATCAGATAAGAAAATACACTCTCGCAAAAGAATTGCATCACCAAAACTTTATTAGTGTAGAGTACTGAAATTTCTCGTAGCATATTTAAGTGATTAACAGTGCAATATTACAGTTTAATGTAAGTTCGAGATAAGCCATTGCAAACGTGAAGTGCTGACATATTAGTAATCAGTGTAACCGCCAGAATGTTGAATGCAAGCAGGAAGACGTGTACGCATTGTGTTGTACATGTGCCTGATGTAAGTTTAGTGGGATGGAGTTCCATATCTTTACACTTGGTCGGTCATTACAAGACCGCTTAATGTTGGTTGTGGATGACGTTGGAATTTGCGTCCGCTGATGTCCCATATGTGGTCGGTTGGAGACAAATAAGGTTACTGAGCAACCCAGCATGTCCACACTCTATAGCGCATGTTTGGGTGCAACAGCGGTATTTTGACGAGCTTTATCCTGTTAGAAAACACCCTCTGGTAATGCTGTACTTGAATGGCAGCACAGCAGGGTGCGTGCGACAATCACTAGAAAGCTCGAGCCGCCATGCGAAATCATACCCCAGACTATAACTCCAGGTGTAGGTGCAGTGTGTCTAGCATAGAGACAAGTTGATTGCAGGCCCTCAACGGGCCCCCTCCTAACCAGCACACGGCAGTCAATGACACTGAGGCAGAAAGAAACTGCTTCATCAGATACCAAAACAGAGCTCCACACCGCCCTCCAATGAGCTCTCACTTGATACCACTGAAAGCGACGGTGTCGGTTGTAAGAGATCCATGACTAAGGAATTTATTGCTGGCGCACTCGAGCACTTCCATGGAATGCTCATGCGCTGCCTGCGATATGTATGCTTTTTATTATTATTATTATTATTTGGCCTTTGAGTGTCTACTCAATTTAGCCATCGGCAACACATAGTGACAATGTACACATAATTTAATAAACAAATACAGATATGCATATGTAGAAGAATGAAAAGCTTAACTGTTACAGTTTTGTACATAATGTTTTAAGGATTGTTTATTGGAAAAACTTATCATCATATTAAAAACTCTATGCACTTCATCGAAAAATTGAAGGAGATTACTGTCAGCCCCAGTGATATTCTTGTCAGCGTTGATGTGGTGACTCTGTTCACCATGGTTCCTGTCAACGAAGCTCTTGCTTGCATATCTGACATATTTCCGACTGATATAGTAGCTTTGTTTAGACATTGCCTTTCCACGACTTATTTTCAGTATAATAATGAGTTCTATGAACAAATAAATGGAGTGGCAATGGGTAGCCCTCTAAGTCCAGCCGTTGCTAATATTTTTATGGAATTTTTTGAACAGCAAGCACTGCAGCCAGCCAGAAAAAGGCCTTTGAAGTGGTATCGGTATGTGGACGACACTTTTGTCGTATGGAATCACGGTGAAGAAGAACTGAACCGTTTTTTGAAGCATTTGAATAGCATTAATTCAAAAATACAATTCACTATGGAGACAGAAAGTAATGGACAGATAAATTTTTTGGACGTCTCAGTAATTAAACGAGCAGGTGGGACTCTGGGTCACAAAGTCTACAGAAAAGATACGCATACCGATCGTTATCTTCATAAGCATTCAAACCATCATCCCAGGCAGAAGAGAGGTATTATCAAGACATTGGTGGACAGGGCTAATAAAATCTGTGAGCCAGCTTATTTGCAAGAGGAACTAAACCACTTGCGAACCGCTTTCCAGAAAAATGGGTACGCTGGCAAGGAGATAGATAGAGCACTCCATCCCAGAAGAAAAATATCCGAAAACGTGCAACAACAACAACCATCGGTGGGGAAAGGTTTTCTTCCATTCATCCACAATGTTACGGACCGTATCGGGAAAGTGCTGGCCAAATTCAGAGTTCAAACAATCTTCAGACCCACCAAGAAGTTTAGTGAATGCTTAAGATCGGCGAAAGATGCACGACACCCTCTAGCTACTCCTGGTGTCTATAAGATTCCGTGTAGTTGTGCGAAGGTTTACATTGGAACCACAAAAAGAAGTATCAATACTCGCCTAACTGAACATAAAAGGAACTGTCGACTGCGACACACGGACAAATCGGCTGTAGCGGAACATGTTTTTGAAACGGGTGACCTTGAAATAAAATTTAGTGAGACGAGCGTGCTAGCTAAGACATCGCATTATTATGCACGTATGTATAGAGAGGCTGTAGAGATTTTTAAACACCACAATAATTTTAACAGGAAAGAAGAAGGCTTGAAGCTAGATAAGATATGGCGATCGACTCTGTACCAAAGATATGACAATCGATTACCTTCGATCGAGAGTAATGACGCCAGCCAGAGATAGTTTTACTGTTGACAACACGTGACGAGTGGTGGCGCCCTCTACGCGCTCTATATAAACAGGACCTCCACGGCCTAGCAGCCAGTCGTAGACTCACCTCAGATGATGTTGCCCGCAGCTGGCAACGAAACGTCAGGGAGAAGTATTTCTACTATTGGACCACGGCCTCTTAGCCCGGAAGTTTTAATTACTGAAGACGCCGGCCGTGAAAGCCTACACGCTATGATGAATTGAATAGAATTGGAAAATAATTGAAAGTGTCTTGGCTTACAATTCACTCCACTTCTGAAATATCTTCATCAGCAAGACACATTTATAATTTATGTACACCATTAAAACCTACAGATTGTAACCAGTACTCTTGATGAAGTTAACTATCACTTTATATAGACGAACGTCTTTAGTACACAAAAGAGCAGAAGCTGATTGAGGAAGATGGTAGCCCATACTCAGCAATGTCTTCAGAAAGACCAACCGTTCACGGTCAAATTTGGAGCACATAAATAAGATGTGGTTGACATCACATGCTGGTGAACTGTAAACGTTGATCCGATGTAGATGTTGTGGGAAAGAGGCACGATTGAAGCGGAGTCGTATGCTACAATAGAGTCGCGGACCAGATGGCAGTGCCGGCAGCAGCAGCAACAGTAGCAGTAGCTCGCGGTCGGGCGGTTGGGTCAGGTCGCTATTAGAGAGCAGTTGTCTAGCTGTATAGCTCACAGAGAGCACTGGTGTCCTGTTTGGAATTACCAAGGCCGTTCCTGGAGAACGATGGCGGTGCTTGAGCGATGTACTATAAGGTAAAAGCAAAACTTGTTATTATTTACTGCCGTGCGCAATTCAATTTGCAACAACTCGTTTTGTACTATTCTTATATCAAAGTCACATGTAAATAATTTTCAATAATTCTTCAATAATAATCTTTCTTATAAAAATAACTTTTGACAGTCATTCATCTGAATTTATAAAAATGGTTCAAATGGCTCTGAGCACTATGGGACTCAACTGCTGAGGTCATCAGTCCCCTAGAACTTAGAACTAGTTAAACCTAACTAACCTAAGGACATCACAAACATCCATGCCCGAGGCAGGATTCGAACCTGCGACCGTAGCGGTCTTGCGGTTCCAGACTGCAGCGCCCTTAACCGCACGGCCACTTCGGCCGGCCCTGAATTTATAGTTTTTTACTAATTTCTCCTATCCATAGTCATGCCAATTATCGTAAACAAAATCCAGTTTTTTTTTTATACATAACAAAATTTAGTGGCCAGCATTGCACTGGGCTGCGCCAGAAAAATTTCTTATAGGAGCAGATATATACGCGTTATCCGGCGACATCATTGAGGTAAGACTTCCCAATTTTATTCAGAAGGATTATTCAGGGCGATGACGCAGCACTGCTGACGTCCTAATTTACCAGTTTAGATTGACAGTCAGTTAATTATTGGAAGGTTATTTATGAGTCACAATTTTATTGAGACGTTAGTCACAATTTTTATTGCGAGCTTACGGAATTTAACTGTTGGGAGGTTACGCGGTGGTTTATGGTCAGTGGAATGTACAATGCACGTCGTCTGACTCAGAGCTGTCGTTAAAATAACAGTTATGTAACAGTTTGTTGCGCAAACTGCTGCTCCAGTTGCTGCTGTAGTTGCAATGCGATGCGTCAGAGCCTTTCGGCAATATCGGAAATGGAGCAACCAGTTATCGTAGCTCTATTACACGACCACGTTCACTTAGTGAGATGTTTACGGTTGCGTCCTTTCACCTTAAAAGCATACGTGATTAACAACAACTCACCACGTCCAGTCTAAAAGGTAAGTAAACACTCACAACCGTATGTGAAGCAAACCTCGTTTGATCCTGATAGTGGCGTGTTTACAAAACAAATCTGGTTTGCATCCTCATAGTGGCACTATTAGCGCCACTCTTATGTGACTGGCGCGAAATTTGAGTAGACATCTTTCATATCTAGAAACACGCCTACCAACTTTTATTTTTGTCCCGCAACTCCTTCCTGGTGTTGCGATTTTTTTTCCCTGTCGGTGTACATGAAACTTCTGATACAGGGGTGAGTAGAAGCGAAAGTCTGAAAAGTGTACCAGGGTACAACATTCTCCCCAATAAAAGAAACATTAATCCAATTTAACAAAGTATAGCCTTTCATTTTATGCTGTATCGAATATTGGACCCTGCATCTGATCAATTGCGACTAATCGAATCATCAGAGATGTAGTTCATCCTCTTATTAGCGGGATACTGAAGCGTAAAAGAAACAGCGATATTGGACAAGAATTACATGTTGAACCTTTCACAACTATAATTAAAAAATAGAGATTGAGCTGGAAAGACCCTGTACAACATATGTCTAATCATAGGATAAATAGACCTACAATTCCGTGTGAAATGGAAACTTTGGAAGTCCATTAAAAGGATGACGTAAAGAATTCTAGACGGAACAGGCCAAAATGCCTAATCTTTCAAGACGATGACGATGATGATGATGATGATAACGATTATGCCGTCTTCGGCAGCACGAGAAGAAACGAACATTCAGTTGAAGCCCCCAGATACTACATGCCAACCAAGTATACGATAAAGTGAATGCTTCTTAGAAAACAGCTTCAAGGTGTATGCAGAGTGCGAGGACAGCTGTGAGGCCCGCCTACGCCGCTCGGCTGTGAAGCCGCCCTGTTGACATCGCGCACGTGTCCCAGCCGGGCACACTCGACCGCCGGCGTTGCCACATCTCTTGGAAAACGTCCCCTGCGCGCCGCTTCAGCTACCGCGAACAAGCTACATCTGGCAACGCCTGCTCGAACCTGGATCCACTCCTGCTACAGCCACGCCCGGACGCTACTCCAGCGCATCTGAATACCTCCCTTTGTGCGGGATATGTGCTCGACAAATATCCGGAACGGTTGTGGACCTCCGAGAACGAAATACTTACCTGTGAGAGGTGAGATCGACAGCAGCAGGACGTACACTGATCGCACGTTAATTAGAGACCGAGTAATACTCATACTGGGAATATCACATAACACATGACAGAAGAAGCGAAGAGGACATACAAAACAGATTCGCGCAAGCAAAGCATTCCTGGCCGAGAGAATTTGCTAGTATCGAATATAAGCTATGATCTGAGAATTTCTGGCCATGTGCGTTTGGAGCACAGCTACTAGTTAATCATGGCCTGCGTGTAAGAATCGGAAATAGGAAGTGAAGCTCTTGAGACGTAATGTTGAAAATCAGGTGAACTGCTAATACAAGGAATAAGGAGATTTTCCGTAGAACATCGGAATTTTAACGTGGATAGGGTAATACAATGGCTCTCTCTTTTATTCTAGATAGATGCATTTGTCGAAACAACGTAGCCACCAGTTTAGTAAAATGAACATCAATATGAATATAACTGTATCTTGGAAATCAAATCGGCTTTCATATGGCCCTTACAGATTAGATTCGTGCTATTGTAGGATTCCACGACCCTGTTCCTCCTCGACAGACCTTTACCAACAATGTGTCCATGTGCTGATACACCACTGCTACACAGGTTGTAACTGCTACTTTGACACTAAGAGTTTAGGAGAGGAAATCATCGTTAAAAAATAATTTCCATTTGCCTTACCTCCAGTGTGGCACTAGAAACCTTTGAACATTATTCTCTGACCAACAAATTCACCGTAGCCGCGCGGGATTAT
The DNA here is from genome assembly GCF_023898315.1 of Schistocerca nitens. Lineage (NCBI taxonomy): Eukaryota > Metazoa > Arthropoda > Insecta > Orthoptera > Acrididae > Schistocerca > Schistocerca nitens. Next base: position 547,371,531 of record NC_064620.1, on the reverse strand, counting down.
CCGAGCAGTCTAAGGCGCTGCAGTCATGGACTGTGCGCCTGGTCCCGGCGGAGGTTCGAGTCCTCCCTCGATCAGGGGTGTGTGTGTTTGTCCTTAGGATAATTTATGTTAAGTAGTGTGTAAGCTTAGGGACTGATGACCTTAGCAACTAAGTCCCATACGATATCACACACATTTGATTTTTTATCCATCATACAGAACATCCCGTGCGTAACTGATGGAAATTTCGACATCTTCTATAACGTTCTCTGTTTGTAACGATAGAAATGTTACATGGGACTCGAAGAATCACGTCACATTTGTCTGCTGGTGTAGTTCACGTTTGTAGTCCTGGTTCCACTGATGTTAATTTTCTGCCATAATGTGGTTGCAGGAAGATCGGAAAAACAACTTCCACAACATGTAACAGTTAACTCAAAAGTCCTGTGTTTTTGTGTTGAACGATGGGACGCCCACCGAGACCTCTTGCAGTTAATTCCATACTTGTCACACGTAGTAACCATGGACATAAGGTTTATACCACGCGGAGCTGTAAAGACTGCCACATGATAGCTCGGAGTCAAAACTGTTTACGGCAGAACAAAATTTTATGTAGTACGGTGACGGTTTTTCTTTTATATAGTATATCAAAAAGTGTAGTTGGAAAGAATTAGAGCAACTCGCAGTAATACAATGCCTCACTCTAATTTTGTCTTTGATTTATAAATTAAATTAATTCTCATTATTCTTTTCGCCAAATTGTTTTAATAAATACGAGATTAAATTAATGCATGTGATTATACAGAATGAAGTAATTTATTTTGGGAAAATATTGTACCCTTTCACGCAGTTAATAGGATCTGTCTGCACCAGCTGGAGAACTTTTAACTTTGAATAAGTTTCAGCTTATCAGAAATGCGCTACAATTAAAATAAATGTTGGTACCTCTGGTTTTGATACCTAATTTTTGTTTTATGTATTATAATTAATTTTGTTAGACACGTTTCTCATTGTAGTTTCAAATTGGGACGTGCGTTAACTAGTTATCAAACTTCTCGCAACGATCTTCAATTTTTCACAAATTTGAGAAGCTTTCAGAGTTGAACAATTCGCATAATTTCCAATATATGGATGACAAAAAGCTTTTCAATCGATTATTTCCAGATACTTACCGACAGTGGTTGCTTAACTGTGTTGAGTTTATACACAGTCTGACACGTTACTACCCTTAAATAGATTCAAAAATATTAATTTCAATAATTTAATATCAATTCAAAAAAAGAGTAGAAATCACCAGATTGTTGTTGTTCGCAATACGTACGGCTCAGCGCGGTAATAGAGTGCTTCGTACAGAGTTCGGTGTGAAGCTGAGAATGCAACATATAAGGGAAGTTAACCACCATCAAAATCTTTTAAATCTTCATGAGGCGTACGTTCGACTGGTGTAGGCCGCAAAATTGTCATTCTTTGCATATGTTGCGTGAAAATCCTGCAAGACACAAATAAAATGAACGACCCCAGTACCTCAGGGACGTGTAATGTAAAACGCAGTGAAAAGTAATGACTCAACTCGAAAAGTATTCAGTCACTAACGTCCACTAACAAAGTGCCGTCGACGCCACTGTTCCAGCCGCGGTCCTCTGAAAACACGTCCTAGAAATTAAAAATCGTATAAAGTGACATGATTTTTGTTAGAAATAAAAGGCACAATAACTTTAACTTGGTAGTATACTAAGAAAACCTAATCGTCTTGTACAAAATAATCTTTTTAATCAGCACAGTAGAATGGCGTCCGTAGCTTAGGATAGCGAGACTACGAAAGACAAAACTCACAAGAGATAGCAAAACATCCAAAGTGCAAAAATATAAGAGGAACGCAATTAGTCCAGCGATTAGATACGAGGTTTCTAAGAGTCTATGCACTCGCGTAAATGCGTAAATTTAAAGTAAGAGCAGAAGTTCATCTGTAGAGTTGTTTCACAAACAGCTCATACATACAAAGTAGGATGAAATAAAAAGCAATAATACAAGTGTGCAATCTGCAATAGATGTAAGAACTAACAAAATGGAAAGAGCATATGGTCTGACCAAAAATATTTACAACAAGAAATGTATATCTAGAAAAAAAACTAAAATTACACCACAGTGGTACGACCAGAATGTTTATATGGATCTGAATGCCTAACGATTAACTATAAGATGGACAAACTAGAGGTACTGGAAAGAAGGATTATTAGAAAAATATTGGGTGCAATAAAAACTGCAGATAAGAAGTAATGAGGAGATCTACAAAAATATAGAGAAAATATCTGAATGGCCTAACGAAGATTAACCTTTTCCGGACACCTCTACCGAATGAATGGAAATAGACTAACACAACAAATACTCCTATATTTCTGGAAGAAGAAATCGACAATAGCATGGATTGCACAAGTAATGAAAGATCTAGGAACAAACAACATCAAAGAATCAGAAATAGCGGAAAGAAACAGTTTTAAAAATAAAATACTAAATTTGGAAGGCTTTCAAAGCAGAAGAAAAAAAAATCGGGAACAACATGGACAGAAGAAAGGAAGCGACTTCATGGGGAGAAAATGAGGGACTACTGGAAAAATAGGAAACAGCAACAAAGGAAGAAGAGGAACTGAAGACGGCAATATGATCCTAGTTGGTCAAAACGATTGTAAAAAATAAAAAAAATAAATAAATAAATAAAAAAAAGTCACTTACTTCGGAAGAATACGAGTAAACTTGTAATCTACGTAACCAGGAAGGCTATCTGAAATGAAAATGTTAAATTAATTTAATGGGATACGAAAATAAGGAGATTGCACCTAAAAAGCGTCCCGTTACTATCTTTATTTATTTCTTACAGCAGCTAACTCCACATTGCTGACCAATAGTATCTAACAGCTACTTTGGTTGCCTTCAAAACAATGTCATCACAATGTCCTACCATTGATTTTGAAGACCCCTGAAAATAAAGTAACAATTATCAAATATTTATGTTTTGTAACAAATTACATGAAGGAAACATTGCTAATTCTGTTGCTGCCATTATTATTGTTATTGTTGCTGCTGCTGCTGCTGTTGTTGTTGTTGTCATTCACGTAGTCTTCACAC